>NC_135783.1:54902446-55583446 GCF_051106095.1 Pogona vitticeps
TTATTTCTGATTGGACTTCCTTCCTTGCTCGTTTCGACGCGGCTCTCTTCTTAGTCAATCGAATCGTCTACTACGGTCAGTTTTTCCTCCTTAGTCTATGCCTCCTAAAGAAAAACCATCCCCCAGGAGAGGACCCTTTCGCCTCTGCACCGCGTGCTCCAGAAAACTTCCCTTTCAGGACGGGCATTCCCTCTGTTTGTACTGCCTGGGGGAATCACACGCGGTGTCCCACTGTAGGCATTGCAAACAGTTTACGAAGGTCACTCTCAAGGCGCGCCAGCAACGCCTGAAGTATTTTTTGTGGAAACAGACCCTGTCCGCTTCCCAACCTTCCCAAATGGAGGCTGTACCTTCTACCTCCTCCGTGCGCTCGGAAGTCAAAATCGTCTCGGCGCCGGAGTCATCTAAGGGAAAGGCACCTAAGCAATCTTCTAAAGACAAGTCCAAGAAGAGGAAGACCCCATCTGCTCTTACCTCCGCATCGGTCTCCCTGTTTACATCGGCCGAGTCCTCGGTTCCACCGGTGTCGGAGCATCTGAAAAAGAAAAAGGCATCGACAAAATCAACATCAAGAGCTAGAGAGCTTACCCTCATTGTTCCATCCTGCTCGACATCATTGCCTTCTCCTTTACTAGAGGATTCCTCTCGGGACCGAGAGTCGGCTTCGGACTTAGCTCCCTCATTGCCTCCTCATCAGGAGCCACCGTCCGTTGTCGAGAAGTCACCGACAACGAGCCACTTGGAGAAGATAGTGGCTGATTTGCCGGGCGTCCCTCGCAGCCCCATCTTAACCGGGCTAGGGACGGGATCCCGATCCTCCACACCGGGATCCCCAGGCTCCAAGTCTCCATCCACACCAGTGAGACCTGCTAAGCCTGTCGAGGCCCCCTCTCCTCGGCTTCCAGTATCCGAGTTAGAGGAGGAGCCGGCGCCTAAGAAGCCCCGGCACCACCGCAAGCGTAAACGCGGCTCTGGTGCCGATAGGCGCAAAAAACACAGACATCGGGACTACTCCTCCTCCGACTCCGATGATAGCAGGGATAGGAAGAGGTCCCGTCGCCGACGTCGTAGGCGAGATTATTCTACTGAGTCCTCCTCCTCGACCTCGCGTGATCGGCGTCGACGTCGGAAGAGGTCTCGATATACTTCTTCCTCCTCGTCTTCTACCTCGCCACCTAGGAAAGGTCGACACCGCAAGCGTCCGATCGTCATCGAACCTGTTCCTTCGGCACCGACTAAGCCGACTGAGGCTCCAAGTCGACCCAAACCATCTTCTCCTCCGGTGCACCCGGTGCCTGATCCTGTGCCTCAGGCGCCTCGACCTCGTAAACCTTCTAAGACCAAGGATACTGACTCTCGTCCTAGCATCCTCCAGTCTTCTGATGAGGATAGCCAAGACCCTCGCTCCTCTTCTGAGCAAGAGGATGGCAACACTTCTGAGGCTTCTCTGGATTTGCCACCTCCAGGAGAACCCCTAGGCTCAGACGCAGCGGACATCCATCCTTCCTCCCCGTCTGAGGACTTCTCCTCTTATCCTCAGATGGTTTCTCGGATGGCTGCAGCACTTAAGTTGGAGATAGAAAAATCCCCTTCGCGTGCAGACGACCTGATTTTTGGGGATATCCACCTCGCAAGGTCTCGTCCTGTCAGTCTTTCCTACGTGCCTGAGCTTATGGACCTTCTCAAGGAATATTGGCAGCACCCTGCTGATCCTCCCAATATGTCCAGGCGTACTGAGAACATGTACCGAGTACATGGGGATGATACCTCGTTCTTGCTAAAGCATCCAGCTCCCAATTCCTTGGTGGTAGAGTCTAGTGTTTCCAGGTTGCCAGCTAAAGGTCATCCAACTCCGACCACTAAGGAGGGCAAGGACTTGGAAGTTTTGGGCAGACGGCTCTATTCTATGACTACTTTTGCACTCAGAGCTCTCAATTACTTAGTAGCTATGGGTGCATACCAGAAACAACTATGGGAACGAGTCTTGCCAGCCCTACAAGTAGCCCCGGAAGACATCAGGCAGACTTGTCTCAATGCCCATGCGGAGGCCTTGACCGTTTCCAAGCACCAACGCTTAGCCTCCCGCCATGTCGCTGATGCCAATGCGAGAAACTTGGCATCCATCATTACTTTAAGAAGGCACGCCTGGCTTCGTTCCGCTAATATTGTGGAGGACATCAAGGCTAGGATCAAAAATCTGCCCTTTGATGCTACAGGACTATTCAATGGCTCCACTGATGAGAACCTCGAGAGCCTACACAAGAGCAAAAAGACGGCAAAATCCTATGCAGTGCAGCAGCAGCCCAGGACCTCCAAATTTCAGTGGAGGCCTAGATCCCAGCAACAACCCTACCAACAGCAGACCTACCAACAACCTGGTCCTTCAACTTACCGTTCGTTCCGCTCTCAAGCAGCTCCACGTTCTTCTCAGGCTTCTTCGTCGGCTTCCAGCTTCAAGCCTCAGGCCTACAAACGGCAGTCCTTCAAACCTGGGGGGAAAAGGTCGAAACAATATCTTTGACTCTCGTCATCCCATCCGGTCCATCAGGTCACGCACAAGACTTTCTCCTTACCTTCTGAACTGGAACATGATTACCCAGGACACCTGGGTCTTGAACATTATAAGCTCCGGCTACCGCCTGGAGTTTATAGAGTTACCTCCTCTAGGCTGGATCAAGCATACCTCGTTCGATCCCATCCTAGAGGAAGAGATTCTCGCCCTTCTAGAGAAGCAAGCCATCCAGGTGGTCCCTCAACGCGACATCCTGAACGGGTTTTACTCCCGGTATTTCACTGTTCCGAAGAAGGATGGCGGTCTACGTCCCATATTAGATCTGAGGGACCTCAATTCTTACCTCAGACCTCATCGCTTCAGGATGGTCACTTTAGAAGGGATCCTTCACCTGTTGAAGAAAGGAGACTGGTTTGTGGTGGTGGACCTCAAGGATGCCTACTTTCACGTGACGATACACCGGAAATTCAGAAAGTATCTCCGTCTCATGTTCAAGGACACAGTATACCAGTTCGTGGCTCTTCCTTTCGGTCTAGCCTCGGCACCGAGGACCTTTACCAAATGTATGGCCCCGGTGGCAGCTTACCTGAGGTTGCAAGGCATCCAAATTTACCCGTACATCGACGATTGGCTCATCGTTTCCAGCTCCAAAGCCAGGGCATACCAGGACACTCGTTATGTCCTCAACACTCTTCAAGCCCTGGGACTATCCATCAATTACGAGAAGTCTCATCTAGAGCCCTCCCAAACGATGGATTACATAGGAGCACGTCTCGATGCAGTACAAGCTCGCATGTTCCTTCCTCTAGAACGCATCCACAAGATCAGGAAGGCAGTTCACAAGTTCAAACCGCGACGCACAGTGTCGGCCAAGCTCGCTCAACATCTGCTTGGCCTCATGGCATCGACAACAGCCACCTTGTCTCATGCACGGCTGAAGATGCGCTCCCTGCAAATTTGGCTCCTCACCCTGTTCGATCCAGAGACAGACAGCCAAAGAAAGCGTCTCAGGGTCACACCAGAACTGGCAAGTCAACTAGAGTGGTGGACATTCCTCCCCCATCTCTTGGTCGGCAGACCTTTCAGACCCATTCTGCTTACCAGGCAGGTCACCACGGATGCGAGCCCGACGGGTTGGGGAGCCCACTGCGAGGGTCATCAGATCAATGCCCTCTGGACCTCGGAAGAATCGACGCTGCACATCAACCATTTGGAGATGTTGGCGGTCATAAAAGCCCTCAGGGCCTTTCTTCCCCTGGTGAGGGGCAGGGCCATACAACTAGTCACGGACAACACCACCACGATGTTCTACGTGAACAAGCAGGGAGGCACAAGATCAAAGTCTCTTCTGTTCCTCACTATTCAGCTGTGGGAGTGGTGCTACCAGCAACACATCTTTCCGGTAGCCATCCACATTGCTACAACGGACAATCAGCTGGCGGACGACTTGAGTCGCCGCTCTGCTCAGACCCACGAGTGGGAATTGGATCAGCAAGTGTTCCTCAAACTTTGTCGGATGTGGGGTCAACCTCGAGTAGACGTGTTTGCGACCCTCAGCAACAAGAAGTGTCTGCATTACGCTTCTCGGGCCGGGAAAGGAAAGGACTCCCTCGGGGATGCTTTTATGATCCCTTGGGACGTGGGACTAGTCTACCTGTTCCCTCCGCTACCTCTTCTGCAGAGAACTATCATCAGAGCCTTGCGAATGAAAGCGGAGGCGATCCTAATCGCCCCTTGGTGGCCACGTCGACCGTGGTTCTCCACACTATTTCAGAGTGCAGTGGACTACATGACATTACCATTGCATCCACATCTTCTCACTCTGGACGACGGGAAGATTCTGCATCCCGACCTGGAAACCCTCCATTTGACAGCGTGGAGGATTTCCCATCACTGATTGAAGTCATTGATAAAGCTCGTAAACCAGCGACAAAGTTGCTTTATCAATATAAATGGAAAAATTTCCTGAAGTTTGCTAAGGAACGCAACCTACAGTCGTCCCCAGTGTCCTTGTCTACTCTCCTGCTTTACCTCAGACATCTTTTTGATTTTGGACTGTCCAAATCTACCCTGAAGGTTTACACAGCGGCTATTGTGGCCTTTCAACCTCAGGGTTCTGAGTCATCTCGCTGGTTTTCGCACCCAACGCTTAAGGCCTTCCTCAAGGGTTTAAGCAATATGAGACCACCGTTGAAGAAACCAGTGCCACAATGATCTTTGCAGACTGTTTTACATAGCCTCACCAGACCTCCCTTTGAGCCTATGACCTCTTGTGACCTTAAGTTCCTGTCATTCAAAGCATTGTTCCTAGTAGCCATCACTTCGGCTAGGAGGGCGAGTGAACTCGCAGCTTTACGTGCAGATTCTCCCTATCTGCAGTTTTACAAGGATAAAGTTGTTTTGCATCCTGATGTTTCCTTTCTCCCTAAGGTGGTTTCTGAATTCCACGTTAACCAGCCTTTAGTTTTACCAACATTGTTTCCTGAAGCAGTGACAGATGTTGAGCGCATGCTTCATTCTTTGGACGTTCGCAGGGCACTTGCCTATTATGTCTCCAGGACTAAAGATTTTAGGAAGTCTCCTAGACTGTTTCTGTGCTTCTATGGTCAGCAAAAGGGTTCAGCTGCTTCGTCGTCCTCTCTTTCTAGGTGGTTGGTCTCCACTATTTCTTTGGCCTATGAGCTACAACACAGACCTATTCCTGAGGGCCTTAAAGCCCATTCAACTAGGGCTGTGGCCACTTCTACAGCTTTACTACGAGGAGTCGATATTCAAGAAATTTGCAGATCGGCTACCTGGTCTAATGTGTCCACGTTTGTTACGCATTATAAGTTGGACCTCCGGGCCAAGAATGAGACCAAGTTTGGAAGGGCTGTCCTTACGTCATTGCTACAATGACGGCCCACCATCCAGTAAGTTTGCTTGCTAGTCACCCACTAGTGTGGATTCATGGAGAACCACGTTGAAGAAGGACAGGTTACTTACCTGTAAACATGGTTCTTCAAGTGGATTCTCCATGAATACACACGTCCCGCCCAGCCTCCCCACATGTCCGTCATTGGAATCGAGTCCCAACTCTTCTTTGTGGCGGGCATATGGAACTGAACCGTTGGCGGGCTAGACATGCGCGGTAAAGGGTAGCCTCAAACATTGTTACTTTTCTCTTACAGCTCTAGAAAATTCCGAGAGGCCAGCGCAGGCGCTGTCTAAACCCACTAGTGTGTATTCATGGAGAATCCACTTGAAGAACCATGTTTACAGGTAAGTAACCTGTCCATTTTAGACATGAAGATCTTGTTTTCCATGGAGAGCTACATTGACACAGCTGTCATTTCTTTCTTGTTAACCTGTGTCAGTATTTATTTATTTATTTATTTATTTATTTATTTATTTATTTATTTATTTATTTATTTATTTATTATTCAATTTTTATCCCACCCTTTTAGACAGGAGTCTACTCAGGGCAACTCACAATATATATTAGAACATATGCAAACCTCCTTCAGAATTAAACACTTAGTTATGAAATATATGGGCAAATACTTTTAATGAGACTATTTTGATATTCATTTTTGCAGATGATGAAGATGGCATGGACTGCATGGACAATGAAAGACGACCACATTTCCCTCAGTTTTCTTATTCTGCAAGTGGACGGGAATAACTCCTTATCTGTTTTCCTGCTTCACAGTCACATTTGACTTATCACTGAAAATGGTTCCTGAACATCAACACCATTACTTGCTATTATTTAGCAGAGCAGAGCACTTTCAGAGATCATTCAGAATTGAACAAGTTCCCTTCCTGACCAGTCAGCCTTTCTGGTTTATATGCATGACATTTTATATTGGTCTAACATCTCCTGCTGTTACTACTGTCCGCTGTCTCAGCATGAAAGTAACAGTAAGAATCTATTTAAAATGTTGTGATATTAAGGTGACAAATTCCCAATGATGCATTTTATGCACAGCTGGCTAACATTCTCTTGTGTTCCAAGAGCAAAGGCTGAAGGACATGTGGGACTTGAGATGTATTCCTCATTTCTTCTAGAAGACAAATCAAATTTCTAGTAAAAATGACCATGACATTTTCTCACATCTGTTTGAACTAAACAGAACCAGGAAACATAGAAAGTGGTGGTGTACATATGCAAAGCGTTTAGTAGGCATATCATCACTTGAATCAGACTTGTCATTAACATCTGGATGAAACCATTCAGGAGACGGACTAATAATTGTTAATATATATAAATATATATATATATAAATATATATATATTATTTTTTAATTACTGTTGGATACTACACAAGAAGCAAAAAGGTTGGGTTCTCACCTATCCTCCCACTTAGACTTCCAGATTCATGTGCAATTATGGAGAATGGGACCTTTAAAATTCAAGAAATTAAGGCATAAAAGCAGCATTTGAAATTGTTTAAAGGTCTTATGATTTGCATCTCACTCATGCTTTTATTTCTTTGTTGATATACATCACCTCTGGAGGCTGAAGAATGTAGTCAGGCATAAACAACATTGCTTTTCACCAAAACTTGTACACTAAGGCAAACAGGAGTTTGCCTTACATATTTTTATTTTTAGTTCGTGAATTAGTTTTTTCTTCAGGTGATTTAACTGAATATTTTTGTTACACTTCAGTAGTATTTATTTTTAGTGACAACGATTGTATGTGTCATGTTTGCAAATGCTGCTATATCCTAGAAGAGGCTTATCTTTTATTTTGTAATGTATGGAAGGACTGTACAAGCTGAACAAAATAATGCACTTTTTCTCCCATGTGAAAATGTTAACAAGTTTCTGAAAGCGTACTTTGTACTTAGAATCAGGTTTCTAATATTTCCTTATGGTCAAGAAAATCCCAAAGCCATGTATCCAGAAGGTTTCTGCACTCTTCACTCCAGGTGAATGTAGAATAGCATCACTGAAAAGATCTAGTTACTAAGTCAACAACAACTATAAGGAAAACACTTCATTAATGTTTTACAAATAATAGAATAGAATAAAAGGAATAGCCACATTAACTGATGTTGGAGCATCGGCCACAAAAGAGATGACATTGTTAAGGAACTGAACTATCTTTCTCAAAATATTTATTGAACAGGATTTCTGAATGTTTTATTTTGTGATTTTAAAAAAAGGAAATATAGTGAGGCAAGGCAATCTGTAATATAGCCTTTGGTGCTAGGAGTTGGGATTTTGAAACCGAGCCAATATATAATAACTGTGCATGCCAATGGCAATGACATCACAAAATAGTCCTTTATGGGATTATCATTGAAATATCTAGGCTTCATTATCTCTTAAACTCCTGTGACAAAACTGTGATTTTGCTGAGCATTATGATTGCTGTGTACATCACTTTTGAAAAGAAAATAATATTTACATGCAGATGTCTCTGCCTCTTGATGTTGAAAATTTAGATATCCTAGAATGAAAACCACTGCAGGCAGTGGGATATGCATGGGTTATCAAGAGGCATGTGGGCATTTTATAAAGGCAGCTAAGACAAATCTGTACTTTCCATAAGTAAAGTAGGGTTTATTGATTCTTTGCATCACAACAGGTTGTGAGTAATATACACCATGTGAGTGGAAGGAGTATAGAATAAAACTGCGTCTGCACTTACTGTTAATGACTGAAGTAGTAAGGAGCAAATCAGAGTGAGTCCGTGGCTTCACAGAACTTTATAAGCAGTCTCCTAGGATACCAAAAGTGGCCATGTGATTTATGTAATTAATATTCACAGTAGTCCCAATCCAGAGTTTATTACATAGAAAAATATCTCTGCTGGCCAAGTGGACAGTGTAGCCAGTTGTGAACCCTCTTCACCCTTTAGTGTGGGCAGGGCAATAGCTCAGCAAAATACTCCAGTGCACTCCAAATAGATTATCTGTATTAATATTAACACTATCACTGATCTGTGTAACAGATTTGTGTTAGCTTGAGAACTAGCAAGAAGCAATCCATGCACAGCTCTGATGTTAGATGTGGGATTTTTCTTTCTGTGCAGGGCCCTTTCTTACTTAACTATGACCTCTCTTTGTGAATCAGCCTTGTTGGATTGAATGACTTTCCAGGACTTAAAACATTTCCTAATTAGGCTGGACTGCATCTTGCAGCAGTGCTATTTCAGCTTGCTCCTAATCTATAGAAAGATTGTTTTATATATAATAAAATTATCAAGCTGTTATATTTCAATGTTAGAATACTATTTATAGAGGCTGCTAGTGAATTATTTGAAAACCATGCAATAGGTCAATCACTGTGGGGGTCATTCCATAGAGTTCCACATCTACATTTTGTAAAGACTAATGCGTTTTGCATCATAAATTGTAAATATTGTTAATATAAAGACCATTTAAAAACAATGTACCTATAAACATAACTGGTGACCATAGTTGTTACAACCTATTGATTTCAAAATTATTTATGTGTTTGTCTGGGAACATAAGATTGCACTAACTCTGATTCTGGAGCTGGTGTTAAAACAAAGCAGGTTTTCTGTAGTACAGAGAAATCAACAAAACAGAATTTTTGTAGTCTCATTCTCTGTGTTGTCAACTGAGTAAATAGTTTGCCTTATACGATACCCCCAGATTCCAGGTTCATACTTAACTGGAGTATTATGATAATATGGTAAGAACTGGGTCATTTAGTATTTTCTGAAAGACATTTCCTTTACAAAAATGTTACCAAAAATTAACAAAGAACAATGTTGAAAAAATATAAACAATATTGTGCAATCCAGTGAAAAGCCACATACATAAGGAACAGGATGTAGAAATGGCCCCCAGGTGTATGAGTTCCCTCACCAGCCTAACAGCTGGAACCAGATCCTCATTCCCCATTAGCAGAGGGAATTGGGCTGGATTCCGACTCCACTCCTAATTTCCTGTCCTTACCAAAGAGCTGATTGGCAGTATTTTAACATTTTAATAAGGGCTTCCATAGATAGTGCTGACTGCTCAGTGCATACTTCGGATTGCTCAGATGCACACATAAGCTTTTCTTATGTAATCATCCATTTTTGCTCACTGAATAAAAATTAGCTATGACACATAGATTTGAATGTAATTAAAATAATCCTGGGGGTATATCTATGTAGGACTCTGTAATAGACACATGTAGACAATCCTTTCCTGGACTGCTTTTGTTCATCTCCTCAGAAGGTAAGGCAAGCAGTCATGCTTGCAAGATTATGAGCAACTAATTTCATTAAAATGCATTGGGATAATCTCAGCTGTTGGATTGACTCAAGAATGTGGGTTTGGACACATGATCTGCCTTCTACTGACAAAAGAGTTCATCTAGTGGACTTGTTTTCATAGAACTCAAATACAAGAGCTCACTCCATTGAACAGAGAGTCTCCAAACCACTGCTTGGCATTTGTAAGAAGGTGGAGCGGAGAGACAGCCATAAGGAGAGGAGTCAGGAAAGTTGAATGTGCTCTATCATTAAGAAAGCATTCATTCTATAGTACTGTAGTTTACTTACTAGATCTCAAGTATGTTTCTTCTTGTCAATACGAATTTTTCACTCACTTATTTGAAAAGCACAGGTAAAGATGTGCAAACATAATTATCTTAATATTCACAGTATAAAAGCCCTCCAGTACAGTTTGCCATCATATATGACTTAGCTGTTCCCAGCACCTTCACAGCAAGGGTAATGTTCAGAGGTACAGAATTAAATACTTTCCAAATTTGAAAAGAGGATAGTTTCCCCAATTCTTAAATTGCATCATACCCAGAAAAGACATGGTGTCTGGCAGCGTATCACCACTTAGTGGTTTGGGTATGGGATGTGTGCACATACATTTAGGATGACTTCAATGAAATGATGAGAAAATGCATTTAAACAGTACAAGGCATAATATTTGCTCACCTTTCTGAACAATTGAAATGACATTTTTTTATTGTGACATCACAGATGTGTGCATGGAATCAAATGATTTTGTCTTGAGCAGATGCAATACCATGTTTTCTCCATGTTTTGACTGATTCCCTTGTATCCATGTTAAACACAAGATAAACATCATAGGTCCAGTATGTTTGCTGTAGCCTAAGAACTGAAGATTTTGGATAAATCTTTGAGAGTGCAAATAAGTTCTGATTTGTCAAGTGTTTGTATCTTCTTTACGTCTATCAGCAGTTATGATTTTATACAAAAATATTTTTCGGGTGACTGCTTAAAATGTCTGTGCAAAGTGTCCATACTTTCATTCTTACCTGCTCACATGTGCATTTCTCTTTCACGTTTCATCAGGTGACATTGTCCAGAGATCTAGATACAAATTGAAGAGTATGAAACTATTATCTGCAGGTCATTCTATCATAGTTCTTGCTGCCTTGCTTTTTAAAACTTTCTTCACATAATGTTCTTGGGAGGAAAGAAGTTTTAAGTACTGACTTGACCCAGTTCATAACACATTTATCATATTCTCCATCTGAAGGAGTGCAAAGAGAGAGCACTCTGTGTGCATGTGTACGTGCAGTGTACATGTATACAAAATCCCCTCATCCCCACCAAAACTAGAGGGTAACACCATAGAAATTATGTATCTTAATTTCCTCCAGATTAGATATCTTTTGTGTTTATCATGAAATTGTACATGTTCATAGAGTATAAAGAAGAGACATTTTAATGTCTAAAATACAAAACGACAGAGTCATCCTCAGATTTTTTATTAGCTCAGAAATGCTCCAAATAATTACCAAAATATTAAATGAACAATATTTGTTTGATTGTTTAATTGCCGCCAGTGGGTCATGATAGTAGTTCTTGATAGTAGTTTTTGTTCAATATTACATCAGTGGGCAACTAAACTTTCCCATGTTCCTTTCCCAAATCTTTCCCAAGGGCTAGGATGTAGCAAGAAAGCATTACACAAGTGGATGTCTGCTCTCCCAATATCAGGTTAAAAAAAATCACAGATGCAATTTCATCGCTAAAGCTGCTTACATTAGCAGAACTGGGGGTGGGGTACTCTGTGCACCTTCAAAGCCTGCATGAGAAGGCTGGGGAGATATTCTGGAGATATGCAGGGCTGAATATGGTAAAGAGGGAAAGGAAAGGAAATCCCATTACACAAGCAGGTGTCTCGTACCGTGACACAGGATTTAGGTTACTAGATTTGTAACTTACTGTACGTTAATTGATCTTATAGCTGGGAAAACTAAAGGTTGCTTGCTAGTTTGTCAGTAGCCTGCATTTGCTTTAGTACTGGTGTCAACAGAACTGTGTAACTCAATTAGTATGATTAAGCAACAAAGCAAATATGACTTGTAAATTTATGACCATATATGGAACGACCCTAGTGAACGTGAAGTAATGCTCCCAATATTTTTTAAAGGTAGAAATAAAGCTGTGGCTGAGAGATAATTGTGAAAATTCTCTTTTGCCTCTCCACAGCTTTCCCCGAATTTGGCAAGACTGTGATAGCATATTTTAAAAACAGAGTACATTTCAGACTTGTTGACTCCAGCTTGTACTGGCTTCCAGGACATAATGTGTCCCCTCTTGTACTGCAGCCATCTTGAGGAAATTGGTCATTTCTGTTTCTGTTTGGGAAGTTTTTGCACATAGCTTTGCTTTTCACCCTAACGATTCTTCCAGCACCATTCTGCTAATTAAAGAAGCATTGGTTCCAGTATTTTTTCCACAAATTTTTCAACTTTGTTTGCTTCTTGAAGCTGGCAGTTCTTGCACGGGCCATGTGCTTTTTCTAGGCTACAAATGTAAGGTATTCCTTACTAACTGCAGGGTCTCTATATATTACACCTCAGTGTACACACTTTGCTGCTACTGTTTGTACTGTCTACAGTAGAATTTCCTTATCTTGCTCCTGGTAGTGCATTACAGGCAAGCATGAAATGTATAAAGTATGTATTTAAATAAAAACTTTAAATTGGTAACTGATTACCTCCCTGTAGCTTTAGAGTTTGTGGAATTTCCTGACCTTGCTAGTTCTTTCATTAGATTCTTGACAGATCTAGTCAAATGGTTAAGGACATAAAGCAGACATGACTATAAAACCCAGGCAACCGTATTACTGTTGGTCATACTTAAATTGTTTATTTCCTTAAGTATATGACCCTCAAGGATGTGAAATAACTACAGCCATTTTGTATACTGTACATCCTTAGTATTTTTACACATATATGATAGGGATGCACATTATTTTCCTTCGTACAGACAGCTTAAATAAAGCACTATGTCAATCTGCTACTTACGTGTTTATTATTGCTTTTCTTTTCAGGCACAAATGTAACAGTTGCAACAAAGGAGGGTTTAGGTGGTGCTTTTTAGGTGGAACCAGTTATACTGTATATCCCATGAAAAAGCAACACGTGATTGCAAATTACAGCAGATACCATGTTACAGTACAGTTCAGAAAAGTATTTAATGGAACATGCATTATATAAGGTTTGAGTAAAAGCAGTTCTGAATTATTTAATTTCATTCTGAAAATATTTGTGCATTCTCTCATCATATATTACCTACATAGCTGATAAATAATGCCATATATCCTGTTAAGCTGGCTTCAAATCTTTTATAACTTAGACAATTACTACTCCAGTAGCAGTAAAACTGCCCTCCTGTATGGAGATTTCTCCTTTCTGATAGGGCTAAAACGCCCTTAATGAAAAATGGTTACTAAATGTTAGCTGTGTACAAGATACGTATTACCCAGAGAACTCACTGTCTAAAAAAAAAAAAGAATGACTAAGAAAGATGCACAGAAATAAGAAGCAGGGTTTATAGCAGGGTTTGTGAACAGGCTTGCTAAGAAGAAAAGTAAAATAAGGAAGACCAAATAAGAGGGGGGTTGAGTGGATAGGATTTTAAGAGCAACAGAAAAAGTACCAGAGCATGGTAGGTACATTTTAAGAAAGCATTTATGATATAAAATGGTGCTGCAGGTGAAAAATGAAAGTTTCTAGGCTGAGAAACGGAGGTAATGGATATGAACAGAGGAGAGTGAAAAGGCTACTAAGGCAAAGCTATGAGAATAGGAAGAGGAAGTTGACTGAAGAAAGCAGAAAATTCTGATTATGTCTGGTTTTCCCAGATTGTAGAAAAATAATATATTTAATTTCAGATGTGGAACTGACTTAGAAAATACGGCCAATATGGCACCGTGCAGAAACGGTAAACATTTTGTTACCTTTCAATAGCATATATTAGAATGCATGTGGTGTCACTTGAAAAGCAGTGATTTCATGATTTGTGAAGTCAATGAATAAGTTTGTGAACAAAGAATAGATTCCAAAAGAATTCTAAAATACATTCCAAGTGATTTTTTTTATTTTCAAAAATTATGTTTTATGGAAACTATTTTCTTTCTACAGACCAAGTAAAATAGGCTAAGCAAACGTTACTGTGCTGAGATTGTTAGCTTATTAAAATATCCTTCCCCAATTCAAGTATGTAGTCTGGCCATAAAATAATCTTCATAAACAAAGGCATTAGAAGCAAAACAATAAAGGCTCCTACAGACAGGGCAGAAGTGTTTCCCTCTTTTCTCCTGATTAGTTGTGGAAGAGCACCCAGCTTACCAGGTCAGACTGGGGTTTAGAAACTCCTTTTCTGGAAATGCTTTCTACCTGAAGAAAACCATATAGTCTTTTCAAAATCTTTTAAAAAAAATTACTCCCTGCCAGTTCTGCTGTTCTTGAACTTCTGTTATTGTTAGTTTTCAATCTAATCAAAAGCTTCCAATCAGAAGCTCTGGCCACGCAACAAACCTCCACATACTTTTGATCCATTAGCTCTAAATACCATCTTGAATGCTAAAAAGAAGGGGAAAAAAACATTCCTGGCCAGGGATTATGCTCTGGGGCTATTTTGGTTGGTTGGTTGGTTGGTTGGTTTGTAAGAAATACATTGAAATCTTCTGACTGGGAAGTTGCTGTAGGGTTGAATTCTGTCCCCATAGAAATCTTGAACAAAAAAGAACAATGCCTTGCAGGAAAGACATTTTCACATGGAATGCCTTTGTTCTTTGAGTGTTTATCACTAGTCATAACTATTCAAGCCTTATGCCATATTTTGGAGGAGGGGGCAGCTGGAACTTCAGGAACTACTCTGGTACATTTCCCTTGGGGGAAAGGCCCATCTGAAGGAGTCTTCCATCATTCTTTTGCCTTTTACAATTGATCTTCAGTGGTTGTATGCACAGAGCATTGTTACATTAGCAAATTTCACATTTTGAATACTTAATGTGTGTTTAGTTCATTGTTTTCATGGCCACTTTCATCTTGGTGAAAGAGGCACAATGGCTACTCTTCAAAGCATAAGTGATTTTCGTGTCCTACCTATACAAGTTCAAAGGTTTTTGTGTGGTTGCTTTCATTATCAGAAATGAAGAAATCAACTATTAAATCAGCTAGCATTCTTGAAAAGAAAACATGAAATTAGTCTCTGATCACAATCATCTATGTGAACAATTTTCACAGATTATTCAATCTCCAAAACCCCAAAATCATTGGAATAGACATTGTACTTTTTATAACCCCATTTATATCCACCCCCTTTCTCCCCTGGAATCTCCTAGGAGTTACCTCATTCAGCCATTGCCCAACTGCTGAAGTGCTTAGTTTTGGTAAGGGGACTGCACTGTGAGCCTCAGTTACATCAGCCATATATGTAATGGAGTTAATAACAACAGCCCAGATTCAATTGCTAGTGCCAGTGAGAGTGGACCATTGAGTCACTTGCCAAATGGTGAGTCAATACTTACGTAAATCCCATAGATTTGGTGCTATCTACTTTAAGTGACATTGTCAACTGGATTCAGGCCAGTGTATTTCTAGCCTATTCAATTAAAAATAAAAGGAGAGTACAACTAAATAATAAAATATAGCAAAAAGTATAGAAACAACAACTTCTGAGAGCAGCAATGAACACAGTGCAACCAACATGTCCAAAACCAAGCACAGTTTTATTCAGTAGAACTGGCAGCAACATGGTAGACTTTAAAAGGCTTTTAAAATTAGAATCCTCTCTGTTTCTAGCATTGCAACATTATGTAACATAAAATTCCAGTCTCTTGTGTTCATGTAACTGGATCTCCTGCTATGGCAGGATCTCCAACAATGATCTTCATTCTCAGAGACATAAACAATTGGGTGATCCTTAGTCTGTTCTTAAGGCATTCCAGTCTTTTAGCATTTGAATAATAAAGGCTGGTATACATACATGTGTGTATTATATTTTGCCAATAACGGAATCTGCAGTTCTCCAAATTGCTCCATATGTCAAGTTAATTCAAAAACTAATATATATAATGCTGAAGAAGTAGCCAGTTAGGGAGCAAAGACATTATAAAAGATAAGATGCACTAATGAAACTAATTAAAAGCTTATGGATAGGTTTTCATTGAGTGGTTGTGTCTGCTTCTAGCCACAGAGTTGTAGTCAGTACCAAATATATCAATATGGAAATGCAAATATTCTACAGTCTTAAAAGATGAGAAATAACTAAGGCATAATAAACAGGTCTTATAGTTGGTTCACACATTCCTTGTACATCACTTGATTGCATCATTTGATTCCTCTCAGCTGTATGTGTGTATTATCTCCACTGATACGTATCACATGACAACTGGTGATACAAAAATTCTATGTGCACTAATTAATCTATGCTGGCACATTCATATCTGTAAATCACTATGTGACATATTTTTCAACCAGTGATGGCAGCATGTGTAAACTGTGATGGAGATTATTAGGAAAGAAGGATCTTTAATAGGGCAGCAAAATGGGAGAAAAACCACACTAGACAACAGCAGGATAATTGGAAAGGCCAGAAGAAAGGCAGGACTAGGCTGTGTGCTTGGCAAACAAATGGGATATTGACAGCTTAGTAGAGTTTGTGCAGAAACATCTCCCAGTCATGTAAAGGTAATGCCAGGACAGCAGAAGAAATGGCTGAGAGCTGAGAACCAAAGAATATTACAATTACTTAGAGGGCTGGGTTTTGTGAGCAAACAGGAAGATTAGATGGGAATAAATTGTTGAAGGGAAGCAGAATAACAGAGTTGAGTTAGAGGAGGATGACAGATGGTTATGCATGTCCTTTACTTCCCCTCAAAATCAAGCGGACTACAAACTTGAAACTTTGTCTGGATTGTGCCTTAGTAATGTGCAGACAAATTATTTTCACTTGAGTCAAGATTTATTAATATTGCAAACATTTTGATGACTACAGGGAGGAAGGATGTGGAGCTATTCCTCTTAAAATGTGCAAATTAAAATGCAGTGTTAGACTTTATTTGAAAACTCCAGAGAATTCTAATGAGTGCATACCTGTTCGCTTTAGCCTTTTTTGTAAAATGTCATAGTCTTACATCTTTTCTGTTTACTTTTGTCAAGCATGTACACCTTTATTTATTTATTTGAGGGTTTTTTAAACCACCCTATGGATGAAAACTCAGGGTGGGTGACATTAAGAAACATTTTAATCATGTATTTAATAAATATTTATTACATATTTATAAGGGTGAATGAAATTATTCGCTTACAAATTTACATTCAAAGGAAATAAACTGTCAGCTTTTATTTACTTCCAAACACATTTGTAAAACACTAAAGACCAAGGACTTTCATACAGAATACTGCAAAGCATTGATAATTCCTACTAGTGATGAATGCTTCAGACCATGTCCAACCTAGAGGACGTGAATGCATTATCAAGCATAGGGTTACTTGTCCAGATGATAAAATATTCTGGTTTAATCCAACCAGAGAAGATTCATTGCAACAATGGAATTTTCACAAGTATTAATGTACCATTTAGGATTTGATTGATCTATTTTAGTTGGGATAAGAAACTAGATTTTGGCTGATAAATTTATAACTTTCACTTGAATTGTCTACAAATTTAAAACATCATATGCAACCCAAAGTTCACTTTACAACATACTATCTCATTCTCCAAATGTAGTCCAGTAGAATTTGCCAGGAAACAGTCTGTATCGTTGTTGTGGGTTTTTCGGGCTCTTTGGCTGTGTTCTGAAGGTTGTTCGTCCTGATGCTTCGCCAGTCTCTGTGGCTGGCATCTTCAGAGGACTGGAGTAGGAACTCTGTCCATGCTCTGTTGCTGTTTGTTGGATAGCTGAGTATTTATAGCTGTGGGAACAGCTTTTGTCCTGTTCAGGAGATAGGGTGATATGCGTGTTTTTGTTGTGTGATAAGGGGGGGAGAGATTATCTGTCACTGTGATTGATGGGTGTCGTTAGCTGGTCTTTTTTGTGCAATGATCCCTGGTTTTATGGTTCCAATATATACCTCTCCACAACTGCAAAGCAGTATTCACACCAGAATCAAAGAACATGAGAGGCACTGCAGACTAAAACAACCAGAAAAATCAGCAGTAGCTGAACATGCCCTAAAACAGGCTGGACATGAAATTCTATTTCAAAATACTGAAGTACTGAACAACACCAGCAATCATCATGTTAGACTGCACAGGGAAGCCATTGAAATCCATAAACATCAACAGAACTTCAGCAAAAAAGAAGAAGGCCTAAAACTAAATAAGGCCTGGCTTCCAATACAGCGGTGCCCTGCTTAACGGCGATAATCCGTTCCAGAAAAATCGCCATTAAGTGAAAACATCGTAAAGTGGAAAAGAAAACCAATTGAAACACACTGAAACCCCTTCAATGCGTTCCAATGGGGTCAAAACTCACTGTCCAGCGAAGATCCTCCATAGGGCAGCCATTTTCGCTGCCTGTCTTGCGAGGAATCTATCCCAGAAAACGGGGGAGACATTTTGTTTACCCAGCGGCCATTTTGAAACTGCCGCTCAGCTGTTTTATAATATAACGGTAGGATAAAGGTCTTTATGTAATGATATGATGTTTCTTAACATTTATTGTGCTAATGGCTGTGCTTTTTCAGAGTTCAGTGTAAAGACTTTAGCCAGTTTCATTCTGCTGTTATATAATGAGTTCCGCAAGTCATGGGTAACAACCATATAGTACACCACAACATTGTGCTAGTGGGGATTTTTAATCCACTTTTGTTATGTTGGATTTAAACCTTGTTAACTATTTATAGTCTTGAAAAGACAAGAGAGGAGAGGAATTTAATTTATTTATTTATTTAAAAAAGCAGAAACACACATGCCACAGGAATAAAGAGATTAAAGGTCAGGAATATGGGGGCCTGAGGACTATTTTCAGTATCTTAACCATGGTTAAGTGAAATATGTTTTCAAGCATCATTTCTGTAGATACCACAGAGACATACTGGCTCAGCCAGCTACTACAGTCACATGCTTATGAAGCTGCCTTCCAACCATCTGCCCAGCAAGAATAAAGCAGCCTTTGATGCTACCTTGTACCATAGCTTTGATTTTCCACACATGACAGGAACAGAACTCAGTATTGATCTGCCTTCATCTGTGTAAAGGTGAACAACATGAGAAGGCACCCAATACCAGAAAAATTAGGAAAATGACTATAGGTTGGTATACATTTCTCTGGTTGCTATGAAGAGGAATCCACACATAATGGATTGTGCTTGTATTTCTACTTTACACCCAGACAGAAGTAGATATTCACATGACAGAAAGCTTTGCTGCCAAACTGCCTCCTCTGACCTGTCCTTCCACATTTTTGCCCTTTGCCTATTTAGATGCATATTAATACTGTTTCTTCATTCATTTATTCGTTCGCTAAGTCATAAATGCCGACTCCCTGGACTGTGTCTGAAGTTGAGGAAATTTCACATGCGTCCATGATTTTAAATTGTGCAGTGTTCTGATATGAATAAAGAAAGATTTATTCCTGCACTTTTACCTTTCTTCATCTGCCTCTCAAGGGCTTCTGGACATGGACATTTTGGGCAGTGACATTCAGGGAAGCAGCATTGTAGTTGAAGGATCTCCAGCACTGGTGCAACAGATTTTTCCAATGTCAGCACAACGATGGAAGAACCTAGGAAAAGGAAGAACATGAAAGAAAAAAGAGCAAAAATATCCTAGTCAAAGGGCCTCTAGCAACAATGTGGGAAATTTCCCCAAATCGTGCCAAAAAAAAAAAAATTGTGAGAATGAGAGTTGAATGATACAGATTCCCACATTTCCTTCCTTCCTCACAAATATTTGCCACTTTCTCAGGTTTCCATTCTTTCATTCACTGTCGGGCAGACATATGGATGGATATCATATTTGATAAAGACTCCTTCCACCTTTCTAAATTTGATGCTCATATCCAACAGCCTGTCAAATTTTCCACACTGTAATGCTTTGGTGTCTGGGTACTCGGCTCCACTGCACAAAAAAGCCACCACTTTGGAAGCCTCTCTCTATAGGGGAACAGAAAACCTCCTCCCTTCCAACTTGCGATAGTGCTGAAGAACTTGTATGATAGAACTGTTGAAAAGAATGGTCTGACCCCAGCACTAGATTGCCTCAATAGTCCTGTGGTCATTCAGCTTCCAATTAAAGGCCAAAGCTTTGAAGGGGTGGGTGGGCTCAGTGACATCAAGTGCTCAGCATTTTAACTGCCCTCTGGCAGCTGCCATTGTGAAGGCAACATTTCCTATTCTCTTGCAGATGCAGTGTCTCTTAGAGTATTTTGAGCATAATATTTCCCTCTACCAGTCTTGCAACATGCCTACTGTAAGGTGTTTTGCTTACTAGCCAGTTCCACCGGGATGGAACATGCTCCTTAAAGGCTAGTAGCCAACAAATACCATCCACTCATGGTCGTGCATCTGTTCCCTTATCACCACAGAACCTGGCCAGCTTTCAGGAAATACATCCACATGGCACTGACCCTTGGCATAACAGGAAGAACACTGTGGTTAGGTGCCAATTTTTCTCCCTTGCCTGAGGATAAAAGGACACCAGTGGCTGAGATGGCAAATATCACTATAGAATCACTCCCATTTGTTCGCAGTGGGAAACTTCCCCATCTGAACTTTAGAGTCTTGTTTGTTTCTTCTACTAGATGCGTCAGATTATTGTGAAGAGGCTGGAACAGATGTTTTGTATCATTAAAGTGCAGTTCATGGCAAAAGTGAGTACTACCCTGTTCGTCTCTGCAGCAAAGAATGAAGGACCCCAAGTTCTGTCCTCTTAGGACATGAAATATCACCAATATCACTATTCTCCAATTTTCCTTCCTTCCCCCCCATGGCCTGTAATCTCTCCATGTGCCTGCAAAGTTGGAATTATAAGGAAATCCCTTCAAAATATGTCAGCCTGTCTCAGACAATTCCCCCATAGCTTGGAATGGCTGTACCTCAGTGCCTTAAAAGTTCACTATGGTCCCTTAGATTTCTTGTCAGAAATCTAAGGGACAATAAACTCTGGTTAGGAACGTGAAGAATTCCAGAACTTTTTCTCTGTGAAGAACCTTGTACATCATCTCTCTTAGAAATGGAAGATAGTGAGTTGTTTTGGCAGAACCAAGAAATACCATCCAAGCTGAGGAGTTTCTAGACTTTTACTCTGAAGGCACTAGAACAAGGTTTGTTTCTGTTTAGGGAGTTTTCTTCTTCTCTCATTAAGGGAGTCAACACGACACAAACAGAAGAGCACTGTTAACTGCTCTAGACAGATCAAGTTCAAAAGCAAATAAATAAAAATCAGTCCCATGACTCTGAGCAAAGTTCAGTTTCTCTTGTACAGAAGTGAATAAAATGCAGTCTGTGAGCACAATGCGAAATCAATAATATTTTGTGGCCCCTCCCCCAAGTTTCCCTGCAGTCCCCTCCCACGCCCCAAGAGTGAATGTGTTTTTGTTGCTGTTTTTAATAGTGAAGACATGTTTGGAGCACAGGTTTTCACACAAAAACGATTTTGGGGTAACTTCAACAATACCAAAATTGCTAAAGAGGGCGAGAAACCCAAACATGGAAGTAGCGATACTGTTCCTTCTAGTTTTGATTTTTAAAACATTTCAGTTAGATACTTTGGGGTCGGATACACTGGTGGAGCTGGGAGCAAAACTTTGGTTACCTCATGTACCAAGCAACCCGTTTGCTACTGAACACCATGACCGCTATGGCCACTATACTGGTCCCTGGCACAGGGACATCCATAAAATCTAGGATTTATACTAGTAATTTATGATAGGGATGAGCAAAGTGTGGTTCTCAGACTTAGCACTTAGGATAGCCCCCAGAAGCCCAATTTTAGGGGGAAAATACCGACTCTAAAAGCTCGCTTGTGCTCTTTAGAGGGCATGGAAAGTTATTCTGTCATGTTTGGGGGCTTCCTAAGCAACCCTACTCTTTGTCTGTCTGTCTGTTAAATCTCTACCCTACTCATTTAGTGGCAAGTCACTACTCTGGGCAGCTTACAACAAAGTATAAACATAACATGAAAACAGAAGAAAAAGAAAACCCCACCCCAAAACCTACCCACAATTTTGTAATTTTAAAAATAAAAATTGCCACTAGAGGATATACTGTCAAGTGATTTTTCCCAGTACAAAATGACATTTGGGAATAGGTAGGGTGCAAGAATGGGTGTGGCCATCCGACTTCCAGGGAGGTGTATGCATATGTGCACACAAATGTATGCTGTTTGGATCTCTGGAGTTTGCCCACCTCTTTAATTAAGATAATTTGATTGTCCTATTTGAACTGCTAGATAGCTCAGTGGTTTAAGCATCTGGCTGCAGAGCCAGAGGTTGGGAGTTAAAGAGTTCCAAGTCCATGATTATGATTATAAAAATATTTCCAGGGTGGATCAACTGGGGCAGGGGAGAAGTAAAATGTGAAACAAAAGCTAGGAAACCTTGCTGGTCTTTAAGAGGTCCCAGGAGAGAGTTTTGTCATGGCAAGAATTGAAAAATATATCAAGACTGAACAAGTTTGAGTATAGTAATCACATTCCTTCTTCTTTTTTTGTATTTTTTCCCATTAAACTGCAACCTAAACATAAAATACATAAACCAAAATATAAATCGACTGTGTTCTCCACAACCATAGTTGGGACTTCTTGCAGTAATCCTCTTCTTCCTCTATCTTTATTCTTCTTCTTCTTCTTTTAGTGTCCTCTTCTCCAGAACTGCATTAATTTTTGATTTGGAGCTTTCCTTTTCCTCTTGTTAGCACAAATTTGAGAAAGCTGCCCCATATATCATAGAATTTATTCTTTTTCATCTCTCCTTTCTTAACCTTTAAGTTACAAGTTAACTTACCATTTATAGCAATGTTCCATATTTCATTATACCATTTTTCCATTCGTAATTCAGACTTTGATTTCCAATTCCTAGCTATTATTATTCTGGCTGCTGTTAATAAATTGGTAATCAATTCTCTAGTCATTTTATCATATTCCACATTCTCAAATACTGATAACAGAGCTATCTCAGAATTAAATTTTATATCTTTTTCACATATGTCATTTAGTTCTTTAAACATTACTTTCCAAAATCTTTATAGTTTTTCGCATTCCCACCACATATGAAAGTATATACCAATTTCCTACTCACATTTCCAATAGACATTCAGATAACTAGCGTTAATTTTATTCAATTTTGTTGGTGTCAAATATCACCTTAAACCCAATTTGAAAAACTTTTCTCTTATTCTCCCATTTCTAATTTAAACTGATCATTATGAGTAGTTTGCTTGTGAGGCACCAATGTACAGTGGGGTCTCGACTTACGAACGGCTCGACATACGAACGTTTCGACTTACGAACCGCTCTCATAGGAATATATGGACTCGACTTACGAACTTAGATTCGAGTTACGAACTCTTTTTTTCCCTTTTTTAAAAAGCTAAGTCATCTTAGGTTAAAAGGAAAAAAAGAAAAAATATCCCCCTCTAGTGGCAGAAGGCGGAATAGCAGCTTCCCATTAGTTTCTATGGACGAAAAGAGCAGATACGGATTAAATGGTTTTCAATGCATTCCTATGGGAAATGCAGATTCGACTTAAGAACTTTTCGACCTGAGAACTGCCTTCCAATACTGCCTTCGTAAGTCGAGACCCCACTGTACTGTTGTTCTATAATCCATAATGCATAAATGAGTAACAAGTTTAAACAGAAGAATTTTAGAGTATAAATGTGAAAAACATGTTCCTATATCACATTAATGTTTCAGTCTACAACAGTTATTGAGGAAAAGGAAAAGGAGAACATGGATATAGAACATTCCGAGCACTTACTTATCTTTTGGTATTCTTTAAATAATCTCTATCAATTGTGGGTGCTTAAGAAAGTAAACATATTGTAAATCAAATTAATGATGATGATGATGATGGTGATGATGATGAATAGATTTACAGCATAGTTATTGTCTCACTGGGAGTGTAGTTGGAATTCTTGTTACATTTAAAATCTTTCAACCAAAATAAAACTGAAAGTTGACAATACTATACTCTTGTGAAATATTACCTTGCACTTTATCATTTCATTTTAAATGAAGTTTTCTAATCTATGTTACTTGATTATTTATTTTAAAATTGCTAGCAACTCATACATTCATCATAAAATAATAGAGTATGAAAAGATAATATAAAAAGGTTTTATAAGATTATTAAAGGACCACATTTCTTAATAAATTTATGGAAAATATGTAGACAACATATTTTATTGCATATTTTACTAAAGGTTTATAACCCACCTCTTCAACCCCTGAAAAAAACAGAAAATAAACAGAAACAAGAGACATAAAAGGAAACCAAAAACAAAAAATCCAGCAATAAAATCATAATCAGTAGATATAAAACCTGCAGCAATACTGAGTTATAATGCTCACTCCACAGTTTACAGTTGTTTCAAAACAGAGGTTTTCTGTCCTTTCCATAAATGCAGTGGGGCGGGAGAGTTATTTTTCTGACTACAAGTCCTGCATTGCTAGCATGGCCAGTGGTTACCCTGGCTGGGGGATGTATTCAAGGAAAATATTTTCCCCATCTACATTTATGGCCCCAAAGTTGCAAGTAGACAGTTGACTTAAATACATTGATGAAGTTGTTCCATCACTTAGAGTGATTGTCCTAGCATTGCTCCTTATCTAAAAAATGATAGGTGAATTTCTTCACAGGTAAGGGAAATCCTCAGCACTTGACATTTGCAAATGATAAGCAATAAACAATGGAAATTTCAATATTTAGATTTTGTGTGATAATAATATTGCACTAGTTAACACTGACATTGAACATTTTAATTCAAGGTATCTTCAGATAATCAAATGATGTGATATTCCTTTCTTTGTTTCAAGGTCTCAACCAATGGAGAGAAAAGTGCAATGTCAGTTGTTCGAAACACGGACAATTTAATAGAAATCAGACTAAATCTTTGTTGGTTCAACCAGTTTTTAAAAAATCTGCAGGCTGGGATGAGTTATTTTCAGTATGAGAAGATGTGCTTTCAAAAGTGTAATTATTTAACAATCTTCCAGTCAACAACTTAAAGAAAACTGACATAATTTCCCAGAGTGTTCATTTGATGAAGTCCATCTTAAAATCAGCTTTAGCAGTTCTGCATTATGACTGTGATCCATGGGACAACTGAAAGATAAAAACAAAATATGATCTTCTAGCATTTCATTGGAGTATCACGTGCTTAGTTTCCCCCCTTCCTTTGGTTAAGTCTTCCTCCCCACCTTCCCACAAAGAGTTAATCAATTGTTGATGATGTGGTAATGCTCTGTGAAACAATTAAATGTTAAAGGCATGTCCTTGTACTGGACTGGCACCTCATCAAAATAGGAAACTGTTTATAGGAAACTGTTTAAAACAACAACAAAAAAACTGTAGTGAAAAGTCCCTCCCATCTTTTAACTGACTGCTATATTTTAGTGTGTAGTGGATAGTTAGCTGGAGAGCTAAGTGAATTAGGTTTCTGGCTACGGAGCCCGAGGACTGGAGTTTCATTCCCCACTGTGCCTCCTGTGGGTACAGCCAGTCTGTGTGACCTTCAGCAAGCTTTGAAGTCCTAGGGCACCCTCAGAAGAAGGGAATGGAAAACCACTGCTGGGTATTCTCTATCTAGAAAACCCTGAAAAGGGTTGCCATAAGTCAGAACTGAGTTTATAGCACACAGTTATTGTTATTAGTGGAAAGAAGGATGGACTAAGACTCAGGAAGCTTGGATCTGAATACCCACCCAGCCATGGAAACTGACTAGGGGAGTAGAACTGATAAAAACTCCCCTTGAATATCTCATATACCTTGAAAACCCCATTAGGGTCACTATAAGTCAGTCCAAACTTGAAGGCACATAACAACAACATAGCAAGAGAGATGGGGCCTTACACAATCACACCCCTTTATAGTAAATTCAACCAGTGAGTGCTAAGAAAATATGAAATTAAAAAAGGGCCATTGGGGGAAAAAAGAGACATCGGCATGCATCAGAGAACTGCAGAAATACAAAACACTTAAAGAAGGAAGAAAATGGCAAATCAAAGAAAACGTAAAGCAAAACAGCCTCATGAGGACTGAGAGTCAGTAGGCACAGAATGCTGCTTGCTTTAGCAAGGCCTGCCAAGACTTTGGATTAACAATCAGCCTGAAGAAAACACAACCTCCCTTCCCCCCGCCTCCCGCCCCCTGCTCATCCCCCCACAGCAAGCGCCACTTTCAGAAGCCTCCCAGGGGCAGGGGAAAAGCACAATTTTTTACAGTATTTCAAGCTTTTTCCCTGCATTCCCGGCAGCCATTTTGTGCTCATCTCCTTTCCCCCCCCCCCGCCTCTCAGCTGATCGGCGCTGGGTCTCAGAGGCTTCCCTGGGCTTGCTCAGCAGGTAAAAAGGCAGTGCAAAAGCAGCAGAACAATATACAGCCTTGTCATATCCTCCTTGACCAATTTTGAACCAATCCGTTGTTCCATATCCACTTCTAACTGTTGCTTCCTGTCTACATATAGA
Source organism: Pogona vitticeps (assembly GCF_051106095.1). Lineage (NCBI taxonomy): Eukaryota > Metazoa > Chordata > Lepidosauria > Squamata > Agamidae > Pogona > Pogona vitticeps. Next base: position 54,928,822 of record NC_135783.1, read on the forward strand.
TTTCTCAGGAGATCGATAAGGTCAGGCACTCTCATTTCTTTAAGAACTTGCCATCATTTGCTGCGGTCCACACAGTCAAAGGCTTTTGCATAGTCAATGAGGCAGAAGTAGATGTTTTTCTGGAATTCTCTGGCCTTCTCCATAATCCAGCGCATGTTAGCAATTTGGTCTCCAGTTCCTCTGCCCCTTTGAAATCCAGCTTGTTCTTCTCGGAGTTCTCGGTCCACATACTGCTGAAGCTTGCCTTGGAGGATTTTGAGCATTACCTTGCTAGCGTGTGAAATGAGTGTAATTGTACGGGAGTTGGAGCATTCTTTGGCACTGCCCATTTTTGGGATTGGGATGTAGACTGATCTTTTCCAATCCTCTGGCCACTGTTGGGTTTTCCAAACCTGCTGGCATACAGTGGACCCTCCACTTACGGAATTAATCTGTATTGGAACGGAGGCTGCAGGTCGAAAAGTCTGTAGGTCGAGTCTCAATTGACTTACAATGCATTGAAAACCAATTAATCCATAACCAGCTGTTTTTGTTCCGTTTTTGTTCCATTTTGGCTTTTTTCTGGTCTGTAGGTCGATTCTCCAGCTGCAAGTCGAACCTAAATTTTGCGGCCAGAAAAGTCTGTAACTCGAAAAGTCTGTAAGTCAAGCCGTCTGTAACTTGAGAGTCCACTGTATTGAACGTAGCACCTTAACAGCGTCATCTTTTAAGATTTTAAATAGTTAAACTGGAATGTCATCACCTCCACTGGTCTTGTTGTTAGCCATGCTTTCTAAGGCCCACTTCACTTCACTCTCCAGCATGTCTGGCTCAAGGTCAGTAACCACACTATCTGGGTTGTCTGGGACATCCAGATCTTTCTAGTATAATTCCTCTGTGTATTTTGCTACCTCTTCTTGATGTCTTCTGCTTCTGTTAGGTCCCTAGCACTTTTGTCCTTTATCATGTCCATCTTTGCACAAAATGTTTCTTTAATATCTCCAAATTTTTTGGACAGATCTCTGGATTTTTCCTTTCTATTATTTTCCTGTATTTCTTTGCACTGTTCATTTAAGAAAGCCCTTTTGTTTCTCCTTGCTATTCTGTGGAACTCTGCATTCAATTTTCGGTAACTTTTCCTATCTCCCTTGCATTTTGTTTCCCTTCTCCTCTCTGATATTTGTAAGGCCTTGTTGGACAGCTACTTTGCTTTCCTGCATTTCCTTTTCTTTGGGATGGTTTTTGTTGCTGCCTCTTGTACAATGTTATGAGCCTCCATCCATAGTTCTTCAGGCACTCAGTCCACCAAGTCAAGTTCCTTAAATCTGTTCTTCACTTCCAATGTGTATTCATAGGGGGTTTGATTTAGATTATATATGACTAGCCCTGTGGTTTGTCCTACTTTCTTCAGTATGAGTTTGAATTTTGCTGTAAGAAGCTGATGATCAGAGCCACAATGAGCTCCAGGTCTTGTTTTTGCTGACTGTATAGAGCTTCTTCATCTTTGGCTGCAGAGAACATAATCAATCTGATTTCAGTATTGCCCATCAGGTGATGTCCTTGTGTAGAGTCACCTCTTGTGTTGCTGGAAAAGAGTGTTTGTGATGATCAGCTTGTTCTCTTGACAAAACTCTATTAGCCTTTGCCCTGCTTCATTCTGAACTCCAAGGCCAAACTTACCTGTTGTTCCTTTTATCTCTTGACTACCTACTTTAGCATTCCAGTCCCCTCTAATGACAAGAACATCTTTCTTTGGTGTCAGTTCTAGAAGGTCTTGTAAGTCATCATAGAATTGATCAATTTCAGCCTCTCCAGCATTGGTGGTTGGTGCATAAACGTTGATTACTGTGATGCTGAAAGGTCTGCCTTGGATTTGTCCTGAAATATTCTATCATTTTTGAGATTGTATCCTAGTACAGCTTTTCCCACTCTTTTGTTGACTATGAGGGCTACTCCATTTCTTCTATGGGATTCTTGACCACAATACTAGATATGATAATCGTCTGAATTGAATTCGCCCATTCCTGTCCATTTTAGTTCACTGACACACCCAGGATGTCAATGTTTATTCTTGCCATCTCCTGTTTGACCACATACAGCTACCAAAGTTCATAGATCTTACATTCCAGGTTCCTATGCAGTATTTTTCTTTGCAGCAACGGACTTTCTTTTCACTTCCAGGCATGTCTGCAGCTGAGTGTCCTTTCGGCTTTGGCCCAACCACTTCATTAGCTTTGGATACTCATTTTTGATATTTTGATATTCTTTAAGCTGCCCAGAGTGGTAGAATATACCAGATGGGTGGAATATAAATCAAATCAAATAAATAAATAAACAAACAAACAAACAAATAAATAAATAAATAAATAAATAAATAAATAAATGAATAAATGGAGCTACTTGTACTTGTCCTCCACTCTTCCTCAGTAGCATGTTGGAAGCCTTCGAAAGTGAGGGGCTCATCTTCCAGCGTCATATCTTTTAGCCTTTTGTTTATGTCCATGGAGTTTTCTTGGCAAAGATACAGTAGTGGTTTGCCAGTTCCTACTCCAGGTGGATCGTGTTTAGTCAGAACTCTCCACTATGACCTGTCCGTCTTGGGTGTCCCTGCACGGCATAGCCCATAACTTCTCTGAATTACTCAAGGTCCTTTGCCACGACAAGGCAGGAATCCGTGAAGGGGTGGGTGTGTGAAGAACTAGGAAGTCTGAAAAATGTGGAACAACTTCAGAATATCCAGCTCAGTTACTGTTGAAATAAGCTGCCTTAGGTCCTTTTTAAAGAGAAAGGTAAGGTAGAAATATTTTAAATAAATAAAATGAAATGTGATAAGAAATCTGACTTCTCAGAATTATAAAAACAGTGTGAAACTATATTGTACAAGGCATTTAATTTGACTTGAAACATTTCTCCAGTTGTTCTAATTTTTTTCCTAATTTGGAGTTGTACCTGAGTCCGTAGCAAGTGTACCTCTTCCATAAGCACCTGCCTTTCTTTGTACAGTTCATTTTGCTTGTTGAGAAGCTCCACTAGTTGCTGAGCAGTGGTCTGACAATGCTTGTCAAGCTGGTTTAACCTGAATAAAATAGAAATAGAGTGTTTGTTCTGGTGTTTTTGGTACAAGAGTATTTATGTGGTTTTTTTTACTTATATTATTTAAAAGCTACCTTTCTCTCTGTAGGAGACCAAAAGCAGCTCACACAATCTAAAACTACAACAATCAACAGTTTTAAAATACCATTTAAAACAATTAAACATATATCAAGATTAAAACCAAGATTTAAAAATTTTAAAAACCATTTAAAAATATTTTAAAATATCCCAAGTTTAATAAACACGCATTATTCTTGAGACACTTATTGCTTAAAAGCCTGTCTAGAGAGGAAGGTCTTTGCCTGCTGGTGAAAGGGTGTGGGGGGCAACCCGGTATCTTGGGGCAGCACACTCCAAAGCCTCAGAGCCACCACAGAGAAGGCCCTCTCTTGTATCCTCACCAAACAAACTTGGGGAAATGGTGGGACCAAAAGAAGGGCATCTCCAGAAGATCTTAAAAACTGAGAAGGCTCATGTGAGGTGATATGATCCTTCCAATAGCCTGGGCCCAACTTATATAGGGCTTTATAGGTAATAACATGCACTTTGAAATGGGTCTGGCTGTTATAATAAGGGAATTATATGCTCCCCCTAATGAACCTTCCAGATCTGTCCATGGTCTGAGGGTTGTATGTAACTTTCTTTTCATACTTGGCAGAGAGAAAAGGCATGGAGGTGTCATCAGTGCTTTTGCTTTCCTTTTTGGCATAGTGCAGTGGGGCTGGAGGTACATGTGAGGTGCTTAAAGGTGGCAATGTTCGAAGATAGTGCTGGGTTTCCACACTCAGGGTACAGAAGAAGAGCTTTGGCTTCCTCTATGATTTTCCTGCACTGTATTTATTTTATTTATTTATTAGATTGCTTCTGCTGAGACAGATGGGATTGTGGTTTGCTTTACATAATTTTCTTCATTAAATCAGCATTTCCTCTTGTTTCTTTTTCTATAGCTTCTCTGACTCTGCTATCAACTTGACTAGCAAAATTAGACTAATTCAGTGGTTCTTAACCTTTTTGAAAGAAATGCCCCCTTGAGCCACTGAGGAAGTTATCATTGTCCCCCTCCCTGCGGCGGCGGCGCAGCGGCGGCACGGTGGTGGAGGCACGGGGAGGGGGGTGATGATAACTTCCTCAATGGTGGTGGCGGCGTGGTGGCTCCATCACCCCATATCACCCCCTTCTGTTCCCTCGCCCCCGCATTGTCCCTTTTCATTCCATCACCCCCTGAAAAACAGTATCACCCCCTGGGGATAAGAACCACTGGACTAATTGACCAAATGACCAGAACCTCCCTAAGTTTTCTTCTTACTCAAAAGAGCCACACCGTTGTGTGCGCTGTCTCATATTTTTCACCTGTCAGCATGCCTGTGAACAAACAAACTCTTTGTAACCTTCATTTCAAACACTACAACTGGGCATATATTTTCCCCTTTAGCTTGGGCAACCCTCATACTTCTGCGTTTCAGCCCCAATTCATTCATCCTTATTTATTTATTTATTTATTTATTTATTTATTTATTTATTTATTTATTTAATATCCCGCCTATCTGGTCAAGCGAGGACCACTCTAGGCAGCTAACAACCTTAAAATAATACATGTAAATAAACAGTTCTAAATCATAAAAGCACTACATTACGATGCCAGAACACAAAACATAGAACAGTAAAGAAGGAAAGAAAGAGGTCATGAGTTATGTGATGGAAAGGCCTGCCGAAACATCCAAGTTTTTAATTGCTTCTTAAAAGTACCCAGCGAGGGAGCCCCGCGAATCTCAGGAGGTAAGTTGTTCCAGAGGCGAGGAGCCACTGCTGAGAAGGCCCAGTTTCTTGTCTTTTCCTTCCGGGCCTCCCTCGGCGTTAGGCTCCTCAGCCTCACCTCCTGGCTCGCACGAGTGACACGGGTAGATCTTGGTGGGAGTAGGCGTTCCGCCAAGTATCAAGGCCCTAAACCGTTTAGGGCTTTATAGGTAAACATCAACACTTTGAAGTCGATGCGGAATCGGATGGGCAGCCAATGCAATGCGGCCAGAGTGGGTGAAATGTGTTGGTGTTTTTTCACACCACTAAGTAATCTGGCCGCCGCATTCTGCACCACCTGTAATTTCCGCAGCAGCCTCAAAGGTAGCCCCACGTAGAGTGCATTGCAGTGGTCTAATCTTGAGATTAGTCTGCTACTACAGTGGGGTCTTGACTTGAGAACTTAATCCATATTGGAAGGCGGTTCTCAAGTCAAAAAGTCTGTAAGTCAAGTCTCCATTGACCTACAGTGCATTGAAAACCGATTAATCCTGTAACAGGCCGTTTTTGTTCCATTTTGGTTTTTTTCTGGTCTGTAAGTCAAATCTTAGTCTGCAAGTCAAACCTAAATTTTGCGGCCAGAGAAGTCTGTAACTCAAAAAGTCTGTAAGTCAAGCCGTCTGTAAGTCAAGGGTCCACTTGTAGTTTCAGGTTATCATTCACAAACTACCCCTCTGCACCTAATGCAGAAGAGAGTTGCTGCACTCTACTAACAGTCCTCCCAACATACATACACAGGCATATGCCAACTTGAGATGTGTTTGGTAGAGTATGCCAAATCCTGGTCCCTGGCACATCTTTTTTTAAAGTGCCTTGTTTTTCTTACTTTATAAAGTTCACTTGAGATTCCGCCACCCCCCTCCATTAAGTGAATTATTTTCCAGAACCAAATTCTTTTTTAAAAAATCAAATAATTGGCATATCACAAAATTAACCTGAAAAGCTTGCTTAACAGAAACAATTCATAATAAAAGGAAAAGGTTTCCTATATCTCCAATTTGCTATAAATTTAAATAACTATGTCAGGAATGTGTGCCATGTCCAAAAACATACAAAACAGTTATGTTCTGCACTGTTTTGGTACCATAGGATTAGGCATGCAACAAATTTCTACTGTAGTCTGCAAAGCTGAATGTGCCATAGCCGCAAGATTGAATTACAACAACTGGCAGCAGCTAAATCACCAAATCCAACAGCCACACTGCACTTACTGGCACACATCTTAATTAGGTTTTAATATAAGTAATCTGATAACTACTCCTGGCTGGCCAGAGCTGAACTGTCAGTACTGAGAGCTTTGTTATTTAGCCGCTCTTCACGTATATGGTGGCAGCTTCCCTACTGACCCTTGTCAAAGAACCCCATCTGCTGGTTACCACGGTAACTGACGGCAACTGCTTGAGTTGAACAGAGACTTTCAGAAAAAGTCTGTAGCCAAAAGAATTTTGTAAAATTACTTCACAGGCTAAAAATCCCATAGTGGTAAATACTGGAAAAAGATAAGGTGTTTTTTTTCCCCTTCACAAAATGGAAGGTGGTTTAAAGCATTATTTTCACTTCTGCCTCTGGAAAACAGGTATTTTGGGGTTTTTTGTAGTATTTGAAACCCTGACAAAACAGTTTGAATTATGTTTTCTAAAATGTGTAAAGTATTTATGAAACAACTTTTCATTCTGCTTTTTAAAACACACATACATATTCTTTCAGTTCCTTTCTCGTCAATATCCAGTTACAGAACCAAGAAGAATGACAATACCTAAACTTCTTCTCCAGCCATTAACTGAGGTGACAGCTGGCACTTCACTGAGCCTGCCCACCATCCAGTCAAGTCTGAAGATCATTTTTAACCTTCTGGACTGACAACCAATCTATACAGAGGTGTAATTTTTTTTAACATTATTATGGTTCTCCTCAAGAGTAAGATTCCCCAAGCAATACGGTATTCTAGAAGAAGTGGACCAGTTTATTCAGTACTGCAGATCAAGGACTAATTATTGAAAAAAAAATAAGAATAGCAGTCTTGGAGCAGGGATGAACAACTTCCAGAGGTAACCGCATCTGCTTCCATAGGAGTGCAGAAGATCGCATTTGCCCTCAACCCTGCTATGCCCTCCAGTCCCCAAATTTTGAAAATAGAATTTTTGGCCCCAAATCTTCAATCACACCTTGCAAAACCAAAGCAAACAATACCCAGTTATAAACTAGACAAGAACTCCAAACCCATTTACTTATTGAGGCTTCTTGGACATAGCCATAGAATCCATCTTCCCATTTCCTCCATTTTTGTTGTTTAGTCATTAAGTCGTGTGTCATTTAGTCATTAACTCTTCATGACTCCATGGACCAGAGTGCCCCAGGCCCTCCTATCTTCCACTGCCTCCCGGAGTTGGGTCAAATTCATGTTGGTCGCTTTGATGATACTGTCCAACCATCTCATCCTCTGTTGTCCCCTTCTCCTCTTGCCTTCACACTTTCCCAACATCAGGTCTTTTCCAGGGAGTCTTCTCATGAGATGGCCAAAGTACTGGAGCCTCAGCTTCAGAATCAGTCCTTCCTCCACTTACCTGTCTTATAATATAGTATATTTTCCCCACAACTAATCTTTAGTATACATAGAGTTGCCTAGGGCTTTATTTAGTGATTTAAAATGAATTTAATAAGACTAGGAGCTGAGAAGGAACAAGGTGCTGGCAATTCTTTCACAAATGCTGTCATAGGGTTTCAAAGAGGAGTTCTCACCAGCAGTATGGCTATCACATATGGCACTTGCTGTGGCATCTGTACTGTATTCAAGGGCAGCCCTTAGAGGGCATTGCAGTAGTTCAAACTGGAGAGTATCATGTGACTCCAATGTCGGTTTTTAAATTCTCTGGAAAGGCCCTTTTTCCTGTTGCTCCCCTGCCCATCATCAGAGGCCTGCCTGGTGGGCATAAAAGTGAATGCTTTCTTGCTTCACAATTCCCCTGCAAGTAAAAGCAGACTAGCTCCATCTCTGTTGTTCTGAAGCCAGGCCTTTTCAATAATGCCAGATTAGCTTTTATAAATAAAATGTGTTTCTTGTGGTTGTAATTGTGCTATTAAATTTTAATTATGATTTTGCACTTTATCCGCCTGTTCTCATTTAAACACTTTTAACAGAAAAGTGTACTTTGAACAGAAAGGTAATATATAAATGTAACAGATAAATAAATGAATTAGTTTGCAAAATACTATATGAGACTTGTGTCATTCTTATAATTCCCACATGAGAAGGACTACCACTATTCACATTTTACAGACTGAGAACTGATGCTGAGATAATCACCTCACTGTCAGACTAAAAGAGACTGCTGATTGACTCAGCACTCCTGGTCAAAGTCTGCATTTTGAATATTTAAGCCTTGATGATGTATAATGAATGCATTAAAATACCCATTCAAAGCAGCCTTTATTTTTTTAAAATGGACACATTATATTTTCTTCTGCTTGTACATCCTTACATTGCCTCCATTTTCCTTCATATCTCTGATACAGCAGAGTTCTTACTGTCTTTTACTATGAAGCTAGCAAGTAATCATTCCACTAATTCAACCCTGAACTACGAAGATGTCTGCTGCAAGCTACCCAATCTGAACTCGCTTTTTCAGAAATACTTTGCCTTTAAAAAGAGCCACCCAGCATGAGCTTCATAAGAAGTGACACATAGCAGACAGTGCATGTGGTGTTTCAGCATGCTGCGCAGAATGAAAAGAGAATTCTTTACTTAGTTTTTGACGGCATGTGCAAAGCGTATGAGAGGCCCAAAGAGACATCAGGCATCTCAAGAAACGTAGAAAACTATGTTGATCAATGTATCCATTTTCATCAACTTTTTTTTTTTTTTTTTTTTTGGTCACTGTCTTTACCAACAATAAAAACAAAAACCATTCTTCATTTTTAATGTGCTTTTTAAAAAAAAAATTACAGAATTCCTTTGGAACCAATTTTTGAGCCTTAAGATGCCGAATTCTGGTTGAAAACTGAAGGAACTGCTGTGATGGGCAAAAACATTCCATTTACTATTTGCCTGATTTGCTCTCTGATGCAGACACATTCTAATAAGCAAAGCTTTTTCAATAACTAATTTTAAAAGGAGGAAAAGGATCATGCAGCAATGTTTCAAGTAAAAAAATAAGGTTTTTTCCTTCTAAGTTCTTCCATTGATATAGAAAACAGATAAAACATGTATGAGAGTGTGCTTTTTGTATCTGCTTTATCATAGTCACTGAGAGCCATATGAAAAAGATTCATTGTTCAGGTTCTTTACAGCAATATATATGGATTCAGACATCACCCAGAAGTGCAGTAAGTGGAAAAACAAGTCACAGATGCATCTGCTTTTTGTTGCTTCTCACAATGTCTAAATGCACTTTATCACAATGATGTCTGTATAACTGGTACAGAATTAATAAATCTTTTTGTTACTTAATTATAAATGGATTGTATAACTTTCCATTTGCAAGCCCACCCACTGGTGTTGGTGAATAATTGGGATGAAACTATACAGCAGCTAACAAATGAAAAATAAATAATTAGATACAAAAATAATTATAACTTTAGTATAGTGTATAACAGACTCACTGAAATGAATGGAACTTATTAGTCAAGACTAATGTCTGCCCACTTGATATCAATTTGTCCATTTTAAGTACCTCTAATCTTAGATTCAATATTTAGAATTAAATCAATTTTTCCATATTTATCTATCAATATCATTACACACAAAAACAACAGCACCAAATTTAAAAATAAAATTTTTAAAAAGGCACAGCAGCATAAAATATATAAAAGCTTTAGAAGTCAAGCGTGGTGTCGAGTTGAAAGTCCTGGGCAAAGTGCCCTCCAATAATCCCCAGGACTATTTGGGCCATCCCTTCCCCAAAATTACAGTTTTCTCAACTGCTTTCCTTTCCTGCCAATGCTTTCCTTCTCTATTACACCCCTTTCTCCTGCTCTAGTGCTCATTCCGCAAATCTCCTCCCCCTAAAAACCCTTACTGACAGTGGGAGCTGAAGTGGGCCTTTGTCCTTAACCCCCTCCACATTTGTAGCAGGGCTGAGCCAAGGGCAGCCCAAGCCACTCCTTGGCCCTCCAATAGGCACCCACTCATGGGGGGGGGAGTGTGAAAATGGCCAAATATCCTTTCAGAAATCTGGAAGCTGAGTCATGGAAACTGGACTTCTTTCTTATTAGGCTGAAACATTTCGCTACTCATCCAAGTACCTTCTTCAGTCTTGGATGAGTAGTGAAATGTTTCAGCCTAACAAGAAAGAGGTCCAGTTGCCATGATTCAACTTCCAGATAACCATATCTGGCTGACTGGGGAGCACAATTATATATTTAAACACTATTGCCTTCACTGTGGCATTTATAAAGGCATGAAATAGCTCTTAAAAATAGAGAGAGAAATAATATTTCAGTCAGATTAAAACTAGCTAAGTAATGTGCCTAAAGACAAGGAAGGCATTTGCTTCCTACCAGAAAGATATAAGATTTGGCCCTAGGCTTGCTTTCCTGGGAATGGCATTCACATTCTACTTATGAATACAAGAATGTGAAAGTACTTGTCGTTATTATCTGTCTAATTCCAGATAACCTACATTTTTCTTCCTATGGGCGTTATTAACAAATAAATACTTACTGGTCCTCCAATCCCCCATTGGGCTAGACCAGTAATGGTCACCATTGCACCCCTCCATTGGACCACTGCACCAGCAGAGGAGAGTGACAGAATCCAGGATCAGAGGATGGGTAAGTATTTCTCGATAGTGACTTATGGCTCGTGTGCCCACAGAAAGGGCTCTGTGTGCCAGCTGTGGTATGCATGCCATAAGTTCGCTGTCGCTGGTCTAGACTATTCTGGACAAACAGAACGCTTTTCACATAAAAATTAATTTTTGAACCTGTTAAGATAGTTGCATAATAACCTTCAGTCTCAGAGACAATATAACTTGCTATATAAATTGCTCGGAAACCCAACATGCAATTACTCTTATGCCCCCCTCCCCGGTTGATAAAGTTTTCCTGAGTCAACTGACTAGCAACTGTGTGACCAGAATTTTGGACAGAATTTTGCCCAGCGTGGCTGTATGTCTTAATTCAGCAGAAAGATTGAAGGAAATGTAATTGATTTCTGTGTATTCTCGAAGGCTTTCATGGCCGGGATCTGATGGTTGCTGTGGGTTTTTTGGGCTCTTTGGCCATGTTCTGAAGGTTGTTCTTCCGGACGTTTCTCCAGAAACGTCCGGAAGAACAACCTTCAGAACACGGCCAAACAGCCTGAAAAACCCACAACAACCAATTACATTTCTGTTTCTAAAAGAACTGTCAAAATAAAAATGAACCTTCAATCAGCCATATGAATGCAAGGATGGTTATAATATCTCCAATCTCTCCAACACAGTGTAAAGGCAAAAGTAGCATAAACGTGAACATAGAATTCCAGAAAACGCATTCACCAAAAATTAAGTTTTATTTAGCATAAATGCTTGACAACAGTAGGCCACTTCAGATGCATAAGCACAACCTCTGCAGACTGACCTTTATACAGTGGTGCCTCGCTTAACGAGCGCACCATATAACGACGAATTCGCATAGCGATCCGTTTTTTGGGATCGCTAATGCGAAGGCATACCGACAGTTCCAATGGGCAAAAATTGCTTAGCGACGATCGGTAAGCGTTTCGCTTACCGATCTTTGCATAGCGTTTTTTTAAAACCAGCTTATCAACTGTTCCAAAATGGCTGCCGGAAGACCCAAAATGGCCACGCGCAGCGTTTTCGCGCCCTGCCCTTGCTTACCGAGGGCGCGAAAATGGCTGCCGCTATGGGGAAACATCGCAGAACGGTGAGTTTTGGGCCCATTTGGAACGCATTAAATGAGGTTTAATGCGTTCCAATGGGCTTTTCCGTTCCATATAGCGATGTTTCCCCATAGCAAAGGTGAATCCGGAACGGATTAACCTCGCTATGCGGGGCACCACTGTACAAGCATATATAAATCCTCCAGTGATGCATTTATCTGGGGCTGTTCAGTAATTTATTAGAGGTGCAAAAGAGTTGCGCCTCTGAGGTTGTACAGCAGAGCAAATCATTGTTCTATAAGGCAATTCTGAGAACAAAAATTTCTAATTTTCAAATTGGGTTCCAAATTGACACAAAATTTGGCACAGTTGTAACGGATAGTCTGCTCTTGCTCTGTGGCAAATTTGGGGACATTTGGAAAAAGCATTTTGGAGTTACGATTTTCTTTTAAGTAGAACTGTTTTACTCCCCTTTCAGAAACAGGTGACCCTCAGCTACCTCAGATTTAAAATAGCTCACATGAATTGAAACAACCTGTTGTACTGTTGCCTCTCCCCATTTTTCTTTATCTGAACTACTGGTCCTCAAAAAGACCTTTAGGAGGAAAGAACAGTGATTTCCTATAACGCAGAGCATGCATAGTACAGGCTTGCCAGGAAGAGTGGCTTCAGGAAAGGCTAGCACTGGGGGTGGGGGGCAAAAAGAAAATATCAGGCGAGCTGCAAATTAAACAGCTCAAACAGAAAGAAACTAAGACAATCAGAAGACACACTTGGCTTAAAGAAAGTAACGGAGTTATAGTCCTACTGAAGGGAGCAGTCCCAGAGCACAGGAGTTCTCTGACCTTTGAGAACAATACCATCTTTTCCAGAAGGTTCTACCTTCTTACTACATGTGAAAGGTATGAAAGGCTCAGTTTACTTATATTCTTGTGAGAGTTTGGACTTCACTTGATTAAGCACCCACTTATCTGTGTTCTTACCCAGAAAACTTGTTGAAAAACTCATGACAATTGCTTTGGGTGAGAAGTGGTTAACTGATGAGAAGTTAGGTTCTGAGATTTTACCTCATTAGTGTCTCTTTGTGAATGGTGGTGAGCATAAGAGTGTATCCTGTAGACCAGCGGTCCCCAACGTTTTTGGAACCGTGGAATGGCTGAGCCTCCGAGGAAGGTGGGGGGCCCTGCAGGTGCACGTGCGCGCTCTCAGGCACATGCATGAAGTGGTGGGGGAGCGCCTGCCAGCGCTGGCACACGTGCAAAGCAGCTGTGGGGAGGGGAGTGCATGCGGGGGTGGGAGGTCTGTCTTCGCAGCCTGGTCTGCCTCCACAGCTGGGGAAAAGGCGGTGACGTTGGCGAGCAACCACCCACTTTCCCTCCATGCAAACAGGTGGCCAGGTGGCCATCCAGCCCTGTCGGGATGCTGTGGGGTGGTTGTCGCCCCTGCCCTTGCCCCAGCCTTCTCGCTCACCTGCTACAGCTGCTGCTGCTGCTTGGCCAGGATGCTTGGGTGGCCTTTGTGTGCCCGCGGTGGGAAGGGCGGGGTGGGGGCACCTTTGTCTGCTATGCCAGCCACTGCTGTTTCCCGGGGAGATGCAGCGGCAGCGGAGGGGCAGGTTCCGGCTCCCCAAGCCAGGTGACTGGCTGACTGGCTCGCCCCTTGCACAGAAAATGGCTGCCAGGCACGAATGGGAGGGGCAGCTGAGCCAAAGCCCCTCTGCCATCATCACCATAATCTCCCACTCCTCCTCAGGCTGGGAGGGAGGTCTTGGTCTTTGCGGGCATCTCCAGCTCCTCGGGTGCCCACAAGCATCCTGGCCGCAGCAGGGCCGTGTGGCCGCAGCAGCTTGGCTAGGGATCCACACTGCCTGGGTCCTGCTTGGCCAGAGAACCACCATGAGGCCCTGGATCGGTCCCTTTGCCCGAGGGGGAGGGTGAAGTCCTTCCACAGTGAGGGTCTCCTCCCTCCCCCCTCCATTGCACCCCCCAGGGAAAGGGGGATCAGTTGGCTCAGCAGGGCCCTGGGCTGGTTGGCCTTGGTTGCTCTCAGAAGGCATCTTTCCCAGCCCGCCCTGCCCCCCGTGCCTGTCTCTTTTCACAGCCTTTCCATTTGTTCCCGGCTTTCCTCCTAATTAGGGTCCTTAAGGCTGTGTATGTGTGGCGCGGGCACTCAGGCGCATGTGTGAAGGTGTAGGGGACAGCTCATGCTGGCACTGGCATGCACACATGTGTGTAAAGCAGCTGTGGGGAGGGGAGTGCATGTGGGGGGAAGGGAGGTATGTCTTCACAGCCTGGTCCGGCTCAGGCCACAGACCGGCACCGGGCTGCTGACCAGGGGTTGACGAACTCTGCTGTAGACCATCCTGACTGCTGACACTGGTGTTATCAACATTCAGGCTGCCCTTTACTAGGTAAAGCTTGGTATTCTTTTTCCTGCTGGCAATGCAGGCATGAGAATGATGTTTTGAATTGTGGATACCTAAGCATAATACCCCAGATTCATAAACCATGAATAATTTTAAAAAATACATTACAAATATAAAATGGAATTAAATCAATTATATTAAAACAAACACACTTAAGAACAAAATTAAAATATCTCATTTTAATTCTGTCAATTGTCAAAGGCATGCCTGAATAAGAGGGTCTGTTTGTGACAGCAGAATGATACCAGCAAAGTGGCCAACCAAACTTTCCTTGGCAGGAAATTCCATGGTCTCAGCACGGCCACTGAACAGACCCTGTCTTATATTCTCATCAAATTTCGTGAATTTCGTTGTATGGGTATACTGTGTATATACTTACAATGACAATAAATTATATTATTATTAAAAAAAACATGCCTCTGAAGGTGGCAGGACCAAAAGAATGGTGTCTTCCATGTCTCTCAAAGGCCAATCAGGCTTGTATAGGAGAATACAGTCTATGAGATGATCTCAAACCAAATAACACAGGGATTTATAAGTCATAAGAAGCACTTTGAACTCTGCCTAGAACTGTGTCAGTAACCAATCAGGATACTTTTATAGGGGGGTTATACACTCCCAACTGGCTTCAACATTTTGGACAAACTGAAGGTTCTAAAATCTTCAAAAGCAGCCCCACAATAATTGGTACATTATCATAATCCAAATGGGATGTAATAAGGCATGTGTCACTGCAGCCAGGTCAGCTACAGGAACAGGCACATCTACTGCATTAGCTTTGATTTTGCAAATGTGCTCCTGGTCACTGCCAACAACTTGAGTATCTAAGCTCAGGATAGAACGCAGTAACACCCCAAAACTGTGAACCTGTATCTTCATAAGGAGTATGACCACAACCAACGAATGTTGAACAGCAAATCCCTGGTCCATCTCAGACCAAAAGAATTTGTATCTTGCCTAAATTAAGTTCTCTCTCTCTCTTTTTGGTCCATGTTAGGTCTATTACTGATACCTAGCACTTATTTTTATAGGGATGTGGTGGCACTGCCGGCTAAACCGCAGAAGCCTATGCTGCAGGGTCAGAAGACCAGCAGTCGTAAGATCGAATCCACGCAATGGAGTGACCTCCTGTTGCTTTGTCCCAGCTCCTCACCAACCTAGCAGTTCGAAAGCATGCAAATGCGAGTAGATAAATAGGTACCACCTTGGTGGGAAGGTAAAACAGCGTTCCCTAGTCACGCTGGCCACGTGAAGACGGAAACTGTCTTTGGACAAGCGCTGGCTCTATGGCTTGAAAACAGGGATGAGCACCGCCCCCTAGAGTCAGACACGGCTGGACTAAAAATGTCAAGGGGAACCTTTACCTTAGCACTGATTTAGAGCCAGAACAGCTGCTTCTCTGTCCTGAAAGTCAGATGTTTTCCCTTTCCTCAGTTGATTGCCACTCGTTCGTTGACATCTTGAAGATCATGCCAGCAGCTGGAAAATTCATAAGCTTTATTGGCTTATTCAGCTGCAGCTGAACTCTGAACAGATGACAAATGCTCTTGCTCATGTGAAAACTGCATTTTCTTTGAGTATTGACAACATCCAACAAAGAACAGGGGCAAACTGGGGTGGGGAACTCCTTGTTTGAGAAGTGTTTATTACAGTGACAATCCCTATTAGGAAATGTTGAGACAGATGCTGCTCATAACTGGAAAATACAGAATTCTGGTAAGTGTGAACTAGAAAAGCTTAAATAACTATGTTGAAGAGGAAAAAATGGAGCTTACTCTGTGTAACTGCACACAGGACTGCATCCTAAGGACTCTTTCAAATATTACTGATTCCCAAATGGAATAAAGCATGCTTTATGAATTTCTCTTTACATAAATTGCAGATTTTCCAAGAAGATAGAAGTGAACAAAAGCCAATTCTTTCCAGGACACAGCTAACAGGTATTTTATGAAAGTAGTTTTTAATACATATTAAGAGTTACACATCATTCAGAGGAAATACTAAACATGCATATTCACTGAACATGGCTTCAAAGCACAGAAAGTAATGTCTGTGGGGGCCTTTCGTAAAATTTCATAGAAGTTAGAAAAATTACTTTTTTCAACTTCAGCTCTCAGACTCTCCCACTGAACATAGCCATTGCCCTTGCTGGTGGGGGATTTTGGGAGTTGTAGTACAGAAAAGTAACTTTTCCACAATCTGAAATTCATAATAAAGGATGTGAAGATATGTCACAAAAAGTATAACCTGCATAACCCTACATGTGATTATCTACTATAGTGATCGATACACTAAGATAGATTGTAGAACTGGTGTCACTAGAAACAAAGGAATACTGACTACTTGTTATTATAATATCACAACCGTTTTCCAAATTAATGAGCTGCTGTTTTATGCCTCCCACATCAGAAGGTTCTATAAATCCCTTTTTAATATTTTTGAAATTGCAACCAAAGTATTAGAGTTAAAATTATAATTGCCATATTGAATTTGACCAACAGTTTGCAAACAAGGTATGTTCAACTGCCTTATTTTTCAGGTGGCTCAGCAGAGACATGCAGTGGTCTCACATCGAAAACCTAGGTTACCTGGTGACAGAATAATACAATTATTTCATAAAGACCTCAAGAAACACTGATTATAACTTTTCTTAAAATTAACAATTTTATCAGTTTCCCATCTGATAAATACAGATAATAAAAACTGATGGGCACAGTGACACCTAAACATATTTCATTTAAAATCCAACAATTTTTATGATCAAGTATGTAAATCGTACACTTTCCTAGAAGACACCATCAATCCAGCCGATATTGTCCTGAACCTGTGCACCAGGGAGAATTGCATTAAATGCTCCATCCTGAGTATAATTTCAGACTGTGATGGGACAAAGAAAATATATGATGATCAGAATAAACATGTCAGCCTGGAACACTTAGATGCTAGTGTCCCTTTGTCAAAACAAAAAGGTTCAAAACAGCAGCAACTACAGTTTGATTGCAAAACTCTTCTAAAGTGACCAAATGCCTTTAGCTTCACGTAAATCTGATTGCAGTTCTCTCTGGGGGTGTGGGTGAAAGAATATGAAGCTAGGCAAAGTGCAAAGCATCAGCAACTGACTATACAGTAAGAAAAAAGTTCAGAGTCAAGTAATGGAGCTTCCAATATGTCAAAAAGAAGAATACAGAAATGAGGGGGGGGGGAGGAAAGGGAGGGAGAGAAAACGGATGAAGCAGTAGGCGCCTGGGGGCCAATTGCCTCTCCAGCAGCGGTAAGGCTGTTACTAGGCTTGCAGTACCATTTGTTCCATTACACAATCTCCTGAAGCCTTTTACAGAGAGCTAAAACAACTGCCTGTACCAACACGACACATGGCTTTCCATCCCAACTCTTTGCTAATCCAGACGCTCCAACCATCTTTCTTTAAGATGCCATATGGTTGGCAGAAGCCTGTAGATTTAGCAGCACATCTGCTTCTACATTACTTCTTCCCTCCAAGGCTCCCCCTTCTCCAAAAAAAAGGGGGGAGCAAGTAATTTTTAATATTGTTTGCAGTTTAAAGACAGGAATTATTTAGTCTTCTATATATGTGTGTATAAAGGACCTACATTTTACAATGGCTTCATTTTTCAAGCAACAATTAGAAACAGAGCAATAAAATAAGAGGAACAAAACACCAGTAAATGCTTTTTCATTATTCTAATCCTTGTAACTACAGACACCAAAGCATCAATAATTTTATTCACAAGCAGTCAATTCACTGAAAAAGGGGGACAAAGTTTCATTTGTTGGAGGTAAATATAACAAAGAAGAAAACCAGAATAAACGAAGCCTTGCTTTGTTATAGCCAGGAGAGTGGAGCTCTGTAGGCAAGTTAATCTGCATACAGAGCAGCACTGCCACAGAGCTGAGTGATAGAAAACTATGATGAACAAAGCTTAGAGTCACTATTATAATTCTGATTGCACTGACATGCATACATCCAGGCTAATTTTGTTTTTGGAATCCAGCTGCCCAACGTGACAAGCTATTGTTCACCATAATCAGCTATAGGTTTATAATTTTTAGTATTTTATCAAGTTTTAGATATCTAAAACCTGAAACAAAGAAAACTGGTAAAGTTGCAAGAATAAAGTAAACAAAGAAGATACTTAGGTTCCAAGTAAGAGTGACTATTAGTTGCATACACTGTAAGGTCAAACCTGACTCTAAACATGCATTCAGTTCATATATTTCAACTGTAAAAAAAATCTGCATTCTTTACTATTTTATTTAGTTAGCTCTTTGTGGCAATGATGCAACAAAATGCAGGAACAGTCTCACTTAAAGACTGGCCCTGTATGATATTCAGATTGAGGCTACAATTATGTGGTCAAATGCCACGGGATTTGCTCCACTTATAAAAAGGGTGAATTCAAAGTATTTTTTTTACTGATCACATGATGCAAAGGCTGATTCAAATCAGCCCAGCCTCTTTTGATTTTTTTCTCTGCTGCTGGGGGGGGGGCTTCTACTTTTTTTCAAGCCAGAACAATCTTAACGGAAGTTTTCCTGTGTGGATAGTTGTGATATGTTCTTGTAAAGATGGGGGCATGTCTGTAGGAGGTGTTTTGGTGCCATAGGCAGTTGGGGCATGATGTTCAGAACCAGAGGAACATGTCCCTGCATTCTTTATTCTCCCCCAATTGCCCTCCTTTGTAATTTCTTTTTTTAAAAAAATTCTTGCATACATGAGATAGCATTAGATCACTTTATCACTGGGTTCTTATTATTATTTCCTGCACTTATGCCCCATTTAATGATCAGCAGAGACAGATTCAGACAAGGAAGGAAAGATTAACAGAGGCAGGACCAGAGAAAACAAAAAAGAAAAAGAAAGAAAGGAAAAAAAGAAAAAGGAGGGCTGTGGGCTGGAATGTGAATTGCATTGCATCCAATATGAAAGGTGAACTCCAGAAACAATCCACCGTCCCTGTGTGAGCCCCAACTGCAATTTCAATCATAATATAGGCTGTGAATCAAATCACAGTAAACACAAATAGCTCCAATCCAGTTTTCCAGTATAGTTGCACCTTTAATGTTTTGTGCTTCTCTTCATGTTATTTATTCAAAGATCAACTCTCAAGGAAGACAGTGGTTTACTAGGAGTATGCATAACAAATGTTTTCATATTTAATTTCAGAATCCTTTGGGAAAGTGTCCCTCTTTCTTTGTGTATTTTTCATATACTGATCCTTTAGTTTTACACAAAAAGGAAAATCTCTTCCTGCTTCCCCATGCATGTTTTCTAGCACTGTGAAAGCTCTAAATAACCCTTTAAAGCTGTTCCAAAATAGCAGAGGAAACTAAACAGTCCTCAACTCCCCATCAAAATTCACATATTTAACAAAATATGCACACCATAAATTAAACAAATAACAGTTTTTAAAAATCATATAAACAGGGTATGCACACACCTCCAGGAAAAATAGAAGCCCTGTCTTCTCAAAACCAAGAAAAGCAAACTAGCAAATAAAGGCAAAAAATACAGTCAACATCTCCCCACCACTATTCTCTCCCACCATCACTTGATGCTTTCTCTTCAATTCCTTGAGCCCAGCAGGTAGTAACAGGCATGCCAGGCAGCAGGAAAAATAATCCCAGAAGGAAAGACAAAATAAAATAAAATTTAAAATGGGGGAATCCCCAGAGAAATGGGGGAGGGGAGGCAGCAAATGTAACCCAAAGAAAAAAGAAATGGGGGAAAATCCCCCAAACAATCAAGGGGGAGGGAAGTAATACAGATAAAGTATCCAAGATGGAGGCACAGCAGGCAGGCAGGCAGTAATCCAAGATGGAAGATATACAGCAATGCAGTAATCTCATAAGGAATGCCTAAAGCAAGGAACACTCCTCAGTGAGTTCTAGGTTCTTTGACAGATTCAAAATTCCCACTCCCCAAAGATATTCTGACTGGAAGCTATCACTGACAGTCGTCCCAACATATGAAAAACATATTAGGTGATATGACCAAGGGTAAAAAACCACCAGAAGCTTACATGAGAGAGGGAACAGAAAAGGAGCACAAAACCTTTGTGTACCCTTGTGTAAACATGAAAGTTTAGAGGCTCTCTTTTGGCAGTCAGTGAATGAAGAGAATACAAATTACACAAAAAAAGTGTCTTTCCTGTTTTTGGCCTCTCGTTTAAACACAAAAGGTCCATCCCAATGACTTATTACAATGTACAGTACTGTAGTGCAGTCCTCTCTCTACACAGCCATGAGATGGAGAATCAGGGAGAAAATGGTCAAAAAGATCTGATCTACTTCATATCTGGTCTCTGACTTTTTAGCTGTTTCACCTCTTAGAATCATAGAATCACAGAGTTGGAAGAGACCACAGGGGTGATCGTGTCCAACCCCTGCCATGCAGGAACTCCGTCAAAGCACTCCCGACAGTGCTTTGCACTAGCTCCTTGCACTACCCGGAGAAGAGAGAGGTTAATAAAGACCTACATGATTGTTCTTGTGTCACAGCTATGGGCATTTAAATGTCTTAGGAGCTGAACTTATTCTTTCCGGCCGATGCCTACATCACCGGTAAGTGCACATATTCAGTTGCCCCATTTTAAAAGAACTGAAATGCATATCTGAGAACAAAAATATAAGTAGCAAGGAAAACCATCAAATAAAAAGTGCAGGTATGCTTTTTTCTCCATGAGCACCAGCAGTCATGCACATTATATTTAACAAACGTTCATGCTCAGCATGTGTGCATAAGTAGGTACAGAATCATTGTCTAGAAATCCACTTGAACACATAACATAATAACTATATACGTATTACACAAAGAAGCCATTATGTCTTCAGAAGTCGGAAAAGAAGCTCCCCTCCCCTTTCTGACAGGATGGCATTCACTCTCTTAGATCAACAACTAACTGTTCAAATGAATATTGATTGATAGAGAATAGTGCCAGCTGTAATTTTCAGTATAACACTTCCTTTTCCAGCACTCAGAACTTTCTGAAACGTTCATCGTTAAGTGTGAAATTGTCCATGCTTACTCTCTGTCTGGAAATGAATATTTCTGGCAAGTTGTAGAAAAATCCCATTAGCTGGGTTTTTTTGGGGGTGTGTGTGGATAGGGGACACGTTTCCATTTTGAAAAAAACCCTGGAATTCATGTACTAAAAATACATCAGTACAGATCACTCAAACATGGGCCAAATTGTGGCTCACTTTACTAATCTTTCCAAAAAGGGCTCTGAGAAATAAATTCAATTCCCTGCTATACAAATGACAGATAGTAAACTCTCAGCAGAACTCTGGAGATGATTCCTTATGCCTTCATTTCACTGCTGGAAGCTGCTCCCAAACTATCAGCATATTTTATCAGTGCTGCTTCTCCTTGTTCCTCTCATATCAGAGACTGGACATCTTCATAACAACACTGACTTTAAAAGGACTTTTTCAAACCTTTTTCATAATAGTCTGTGTCAAAATCCACAATTCAATTCTTTATCTATAGTAGGACCAGTATTTAGAGCTATACAATGCACATGATCAAGGCCAATTTTAAGTATTTTGTACATTTTACTTTATCAAGTTCCAAGGTACCTGTTTTTCTCAATATACAGTATTCCACATTTTGATTTTGAATCTCTAAACGCATTTCTTGAATTGCTTATTATACCATTAATTAGGCTTCCTTAACATGTTTCTTAACATCAATTTTAGACCATCTTCATTAGTTACATCACTGACATAACCTTTCTAACCATCTAAGTTGTCAGCCAGCAATACTGAGTATCTGTACTGTATATTGAATATTAATAATAACTTTTCCACTGACAATGATCTCATTATATGAATCACAAGTGCTTCTCCAAAGTTGTTCACAGCAACGACAAAAGATTATGCCCTTTTTGGTCTCCTATGTTTCTTAGCATAGTAAGTTACCCTAGAGTAGGCCCACTGAATTAGTGGGGATTTACTGAGTCAGCTTCTCCATAAATTCAGCTGATTCAAATAAGCTTACCCTAATTAGGAATTATTATGGCAAAATAAGTCACAACAAGAGTAAGGCTCATTTGAATCGATTGCACTTATAGAGGAGTTGACTCACTAAATCTGCACTGATTCATTGTTTTGAAATCTAAACATCTAGACAGATTCCTAAAGAGATAAATGTGCGAACCAACAACTTGAATTCGCCTGATAAGCAAGTGGCAACCAATGCAGGTCTTTCAGTAGTAGAGTGATATTACTGCAATGCCATGTACCAGTTAGTAACCCAGCTGCCCGATACTACACCAATTGAAGATCCCAGACCCACTTCAAGGGTAGCCCTCCACAGAGTGTACTGCAGTAGTAAAAGTGTGATGCAACTGAGGCAAGGGTAGCTGTTGCTAAATCAGAAAATTTAGGGAAGATCACAGATGGCACACTAAGCAGAGTTGTGCAAAGGCACTCCTCATAACTGTTACAATCTGGGAATCCAGGTAGAGAATCAGAACCAGAAAGTACTCCCAAATGGCTTATTAAGCTTACTGTTCTGTGATAACTGAAAGCTTTGGCATTTTCCTTTTGGGGTAATGTTTAAAAAGGCCAATCTGAGACAGATCTCAAGATTGATTCCTGTTCTGTGGATCAGATGGAAAAGGTTCATCAATATGTCTTTGTTTTTATTTTCTATTAGCATCAATACTTCTGAGAAAACATAATCAAATCCAGGAATTCTGTTTTTGCTTTTTTGCACTTTGTATTTCTTTATTTCTAGTCCCATATCAACAACTGGTAGAACAAATTCTATTGATTTGTTATCTTGAAATAGATCACTAATGTGCTCACTGCAGACTATGATTTGACCTTTGACATGATGTATCAGAGAATTATTATGTATAACTGTTGTGCATTGTCATTTCTTCACTATGATGCTGAAGAAAGTGCATGTTAAAGGAGTTGTGGA
Source organism: Pogona vitticeps (assembly GCF_051106095.1). NCBI lineage: Eukaryota > Metazoa > Chordata > Lepidosauria > Squamata > Agamidae > Pogona > Pogona vitticeps. Next base: position 54,951,880 of record NC_135783.1, read on the forward strand.
TTCTCTCCCCCCCCCCATTTTGTTCTGCCATTCATTTCTGTTCATTTCTATCAAGTTGCTATTTGTCACTTCTACTAATACCTGTCTCAGTTTAGAGCAAATAGCCTTTATAGCTGACCTGAGTGTGATTCTTATGAGTCTTTCATGAATTCTTTCCTTAACAACATCACCTACAGTTGCATCACTCAGCGGTTTTAATTTTTAAACTTCTTTTTTTTAAAAAAAACACAACTTTTTTTAGTTTGAGACAAATTATAGTGAAAATAGGATATGATCACAATTTACATCAGTTCCAGGGTATATCACTGACTTAACATTGTTTTGGTATCTCTGATTAACTAGGATATAATCTATTTGGTTTCTTACAATATTGCTGTCAGTGCCATCTTGTGGGGATTTCCATGTATACAATCTCATTGGTGGAAATAACTGATGGATAGCTGTGGCATAGGTCTCAGGCTGTGAAGCCGAAGGTTGGGAGTTCAATTCCCCACTATGCCTCTTTGAGAAGGGCTGGACTCAATGATCCATAGGGTTCCCTCCAGCTCTACAATTCAAAGGTTCAAAAGAAATTTCAATGTGGCACTGATCACTACAGTTTCTTCATAAAATTACATCATTTCCTATCTTTATTTCATGCTCCCAATTCATATTTTCTACAAAATCTCCACAAGCTGCTTTCTGTCTTACCATTAAAATTATGAAATGTAGGCATTTAGTTTTCATGTTTTATACCCACTTTGAGATGTTATAAATTGGACAGAGTGCTATGTCCAATTGCACCAGTTACCATTGTTCTTGCAGTTTTACATTCCAACTGACATATTTTCTCTTTGGTTTTCAGTACTAAGACTGTTGCTTGCCCTGGTCAGGTGGGGATGAGAAGCAATTTAATTTCTCAGGACTGCACAAATAAGTTCCTGACAGCTGCACAAGACTGGTCAAACTCCTCTGCCTGAAGTGGTTGGCTTTTCCAGGCACTAGATTAATTAACTGCTGCCTGACACTTTGTGTGGTCTACGTACACAGTCATGTTACTAACCAAAGGCTGGTGAAGTTCCTCTGTCCAGAGGTCTTCACAAATAGTTAGAGCCATACTTACTCCAAACAGCTATGCAATGCATGTGTGGTGTGCAAACTACAAAGGCATATACAAATGGAACATTCATGCTGTTCTAGCAACTTTGTGCTAATAAACCCCTGCCACAGATGAGTTAAGGCGATTTGGATGCCGCTTAAGCTGTTACTGTGCAAAACTTTTCTTGTACCAAATCAGTTAAAATCTGTCGCTTTTTAAAAACCTACAGCACAGTTCTAGTTCTAACCCGTTTCCCTTAGAAACATGTGAAAACCTATTTCCACATAGTGGCACCTGAAGTATTATATAGAGATTCAAATACTTATATATTCATTTGTCATATCTAGTTTTCTGTAAAATAAATGATTTTGAAATGTGAGCATACAAAAGAATCTTTAGCATCGCAAAAATTGATAGAATAAAGAATGAATGAAGTATTTCATCAGAGGCAAACAAAAAGAAATAGAGTTTGTTAAGAAATACAAGCTCTCACATTCTGGACATATAATTTGTTAAAATAAATATAATGTATTGCAATACACCATAGAAGGGAAGATCAAGGGTAAACATGGAAGAGACAGAAGGCATCAAAAACTGGCTGAGACTTAATAGAGAACAATTAATCCACATAGCAAGAAATAGGTGACCATGATGGTAGCCAACTTCAGCAACTGGTGGCAGCCAGAGAGAAAGTATGTGTTTGTGTGTTTCCACTAATGATGTGTGTAAAAATGTCCTTATAAATAACTTCCAAGTTCCTATTTTTTTGTGGCTTTCAATCTCTTTTGTAACGAACATCCTAGAAACTTCCATCTACAATTCCTTGCATGTTTCCTCTCTCATTACAAAGATAGTTTCCAAAATATGTTGTTACCATATTTATATATCACCAGAGCAGACCTACTAAAATCAAAAGGAGGTAACATTTCACAAGATTAGGAGTGAATAAAACCTATTTCTTTAGATCAGCGTTTCCCAATGTTTTTTGAGTCACCACATTCTTTTATAAAAGCCAGGTAATCTGTGAGCCCTGCACCACATTTACATAGAAAGACATTTTTACTGGGGGAAAAAAAACACATGAAAATAGTTTCTTTTCAGAATACTCCATAATTCAAATCCAATATGTTAATATTAATGTAATAATACATAATGTGGGATGGGCTGTAAATCTGCCCCTATCAAATAAATTTGAGAAGAAAAAATGTCAATACACTTTTAGTTCAATTTAGTTTTTTGGGTGTGGAAACTAACCTCCCTTCATGGCTCCTTCCCACCAAAAGTTCCCTCAGTAAAGAGCTTCTCCCCCTCAAATGAAACACCCAACCATACCCCATGCCCCCCTTACCAATTCTCCTCCCTCAACTTTCCACCCCTTTTGTCTTCCATGACTCTGGTGGGGCCCAGGTCCCCTCTCCCTTCACTGTGCCACCACTTGCCACACCTGGAAGAGTGCGAGACTCAGGGAGAGCTAAAGGTGGCACTGCCGTGAACAACTTTTCAATCCTATCACCAACTTGGGCATCAGTGTTCCTAGTGAGCACCATGCACTTGCCTCATTCAGGCCTTTTTGAGTCAGGCTAATGCTTGTGTGCAAAGGGCTGACATAAGTCCTCCAAAGGTAGATGTGGAAAAGCAGAGAGAAATGAGAGCAGCTCTTTTGGAAGGGATAGGATTGATGTGTGTGCATAAAAGGAAAATCCACACAAAGAGGAACAGAAATAACTAAGAATTCAAGATTGCCTGCAATTCTGTTTCCGATTAAATTTATCCATCTGTAGGCCAAGAAGAATAAAATAAAACAGCATTATGTATACCATATTTAATATAATAAATATTTTAAAAATTGCAACTAAAAATAACTGCAATGACATCCCCCCCTCAGAAAATACTCTGTGACTCCCTTGGAGGTCATGACCCGCAGGTTGGAAACCAGTACTTTAGAATCAGCAAATATTAAGTAGGGCTACCATAGAGAAATATTTTTCTGCAATCAGCTGAAATCAAAGACATCCAGGAAAGTCTAGAAATGTCTGTGTTTGTGCCCCTTTTTAATATTTGCTGATTAACAAATAGCTGACTTTTTCGGATAAAAAAAGGATAAACCTCTAATTTATTTCTAAGTGTACCATTTCTGAAAGACATATATTTTAGAATAATTAAAAAAAAACTTAATATTTCATGTCTTACCCAATAGGATTTTTTATCCCAATGACCAAACTTCCTCAAGATCCTTTTGTACATTTTATTTCATTCCTTCAACACTTTCTGAAATATAATAATGTAGTTAACATTTAGATTTGTCAGATTACATTTTCCTCAGATGAGAAACTCTGTCCAACATCTCTCAAAGAATACAGTGTCTGGATAGCTTGGATTATGTAAGGGCTATATGACAACATGCTATGAAAGATGGATTACAAGTCTAGGAATATATTCTTCAGTTGTGCTGCCTTCACTATTTAGCAACAGAGCTAAATTTGGCTGCACTATGAACTACCTAATACTTGGCAAGAATCAAAAATACATAATCCTTTGATAACCTCCTAGAGAATACCAAGTTGGCAGCCAGAGATATGAGGTTTTAAATACTAATATCCCCACAAAGATGTACTAAAAGACAATGGGAATATTATCCTGATAATGTTATAACACATCTGGTAATCAAGACTGCCACTCTGTCTTCACCCACAGTTAATTCAGATTTAGGGAAGACTTGCATCTTGTAAATGCTACTGTTTTTTTTTAATAAACATTTTATTAGTTTTTCAACCTATCTACATTAGTTTGTGCTTGTCAAACATTGTGTTACATATTTGCTTACAGTTATTTGTTTTTTACATCTCAGTATCTTCCCAATTATCCCCCAGATTCCAAACATCTTTCAAACATTCAAACCATTCATATACATATTTTGATATATAGTATGGCTATTATCATAACACTACTTTCCTAATATACAATATTCTCAGGTCTTCTAATAACATTCTTATTAAAGGTATTTCCAGGTCCATACTCCAGCTTTATATCTAGTTTAGTTTACCTAAAATGAAAGACCACCATATTGCATCTTTATCCTGATTAGGGCTCCCTTATTTCAATTTAATTCTACTTTTTAATATAAAGAATACAGTATACCCTTTTACAATTCTCGATGTTAAATATATACATGTTTTCCAGCATTAAAGGGCCCCTTCTCATTTTTTCCCTTTCATCTTTCTAAGTAATTCCCTCTCTCATTTCCCTATTTTCATTTTGTGTTCTTGTATCTCTAAGCATTATGCCATCTTTCATGCCCTCTGAAACTATTTTGTGCATCTGGATTATGTCCACTAGCTCTTTAAGCACCTGGTCTATCTTCGATGAGTTTTCCAGGCTTTTTTTGGTTAATTTTACTGTTTTTGTCCCCTTGTCTTCCCTTAGTACTCTCCTCTGGTCCAAAGTTGAGGTTTCTTTTAGGTTAGTTTCCTCCGGCTCCTCTTTGGATTGGTCTACATCATCTGGCACATTTCCTTCTTCGTTATTCCCAACTGCTTGTTGACTATAATTTTCCCGATGTCGATTGGATAATTTTGCCTCTTGATAGTGGGATGTCACTATCTCTAGTATTGTCTGAAGAGCAGATTTTGTTTCCTCCCAAAATTGTCCTTGTGCCATTCTGTTCCAGACACCCACCAGCTTAAGCCAAGGTTCAAGGTCCCCAAGTCTCACAGTCCAATTCAATGTAGAATGCAGTAGTTGTATCCGTGGCCAGATGTCCTAGTTTCCACGGATTTATGCCAGCTAGTCAGTTTGGCTAAGTAGGCCTGGACCAAAATTCAGAAGCGCCAAGCCTTACAGTTCAATTCTGTGTTTGTAGCCATGTCCTGGTAGCCTAATTTCCACATTTCTGCATCGACAAAAACTAAAATTCCAAGTCTCTGGCGATAGTTCCAAAAGATTTACTTTGGGCCAAAGTGCAGTTTAAAGAAAAAAGCACTTCAGGGTTAATTTTATCCAGCCGAGCATAAAAAAAATCAAAGGAAGATGAACAGGAATGTTCAAGGTCAGTGTTTCTAGGCGTTACGCCAAAAGAGTTCAGGTAGACAAACCAAGAGTCGGAACATGCATCGAAACTTGTCTAATAATAACTTATGAGAAAATTCCCAAATTATGTTCTTAAAGTATTTAAATGTATTTGAATGAGTACAGTAGTTAATTCCAATTAATCTTCATAATATTGTTTTCATATCAACTATCCTCTCTCCAGATTATCTGCCGCTAATAATTCATGAGAGTGATAGAAGGTTCTTTCCCTTATAAATAGGAATTGTATTGTCCAGGGGTAATCAGAAGCAATTAGTTATGTCACCCGTAGTAACGCTGATGTTATATCGCTTGATTGTTGTTCTCATTAGTCGGCTACCGACGACTTGGCAAGCAAACATTGCTTGTTTCTGCCCGTTGGCTGATTAGGGAGTTTCCTGGATCGAACGGGGTGGCTGCCGCTCCCCAATGATCAACAGACTTCCCCCCCCAGTTCACCACCCCTCCAGGGTGGTTCCGACACCGTTTGGTGTCCCAAGCAGGTCAGAATTTCAGCCCAGGGGACAGAGCTCTGTCCTCCTGCTGCTGTCTCGTCGCGGTGTCAAGCCGGAAGTCGTAAATGCTACTGTTCTACATGTTTGATGTAGAAACAGAATTTCAAAATAGGTTAGAAAAAAGTTTCTTCAGCTTCTGTTCCCTAAAATCCTCTCTTTGCCTGAAACAGAGTGATGTCATCCCAGGAAACTTGCTTATGAGAATTTTCACACACTAGCAAGTTAACTTTCAAGATACTACAATGCAACTACACACTCTATATAATCAGAGTATTTCTATCACAGATCTGTTGATCACTACACATCTGCATGCTTCTTGGTCCCATCACATACAGGAGGCAAGCACTTGGAGGAATATGACACAGAGAAGCAAAACTTCTCGGAAGCATGCTGTCTTGGTGGTGCTACACAATCAACATGAAACCCTAATGAAATGCTGATTCTAGAACAGGGAAACCAGTCACAAGATTCTGGGCCAGTGGAATATAAATAGCAATCATAAATCTGATGAAATTATTCTTGCCAGTTCCCGGAGAAGGAAGAAGAGAAATGTGGTGGTGGTAGGTCCTATCTAAGAAAATAAAGGTAGTGCTTTGTGGACCTGACAGAATAGCTAGCAACATATTATGGTGTAAAGATCCAGGATGGGACACAGAAACTTATCAAGACTTACCAACTCCTACTGTCCAGTGCTCCACATGGAAACAAATCATACTGTCTGACATAGCCTTCAGTGTACTGAGAGTGACTATGCGAAGTACTTTGGAATATTTGTTTTTTTATCACTTCTACCTATTGAAGGTAATGACTGGAAGTAAACAACAGGTTGTGATGACCGTATTGTTGGGAGAGATTTGGTCACTTTGATCACTGTCTACATTTCATGAAGAAGAACCCTTCTCTCTCATACACACATGAAATCCTATGAAAAAAAAGTAGGAGGCATTAAAAGTAATAAGTGTAGCTGCACAAGGAGCTTCCAGATGAGCTGAGATTTAAAAGAGGAAAATAAAGAAAATGGGAAGAGAGTCATTTCTCAAGAAAATGAACAAATGGGTAGCCAATAATTGTAGGAAGAAGTGCTAAAGCTCAGATGTACAAGATACTTTAAAAATAACAAAAAAGGGGGCTTTCAGCTATCCTTGAAGCAAGGGGAAGAACAAAATGATAGGTTGATTGTATTATGTTTTTTGTAAGTATATTTTTAATTGTATTTTATCATTTTTTGTAAGCTGCCATGAGTAGACTTTGTCTAGAGGGGCGGAGTATAAGACTAAATAAAGTAAAGTAAAAGGGCAGCTACATGGAGAGGATGAAGAAATGCCCTCCATGAATCCAGAGCCTTTTAAAGGCTTTACTATTTTAGCGCCTAAATTATGAGTCTAGATATAAATATTTTAAAATCTAGCAATAAAATAATTTCTACTAAATAATTTCTGATATTTTATTTATTCAACTATATTGCTCTATTTGCTGTTTCCTGAGTACTTAGCTAAATATGCTAAACAGTATTACAGGCACAGCATCATTGGTAATAAAGACAAATTACTCATATATCAAAAAATATCAACTTATAAATTAAAAGATTTAGCCATATACCTAAAACATACCTTAAATATAGGAGACCAATATGGATTTGGACTTTTAAAAAAACAACAAGAACTGCATATTATAAACAAGCTATTCATAATGCTTGTTCTCATAAAATTACAACCAGGATTAATTGATCAAACTGTGTTTGCAAAATACTGCAATGTTAACTGAAGACACTGTGAACATTTGGAGATTTCTGGTTAGATGAAGATGTTACATGATTGGATGCAGCAGCAGTCAAAACTTTGGGTTCATATGTGTTTTTGAAGAGCATATGTGTTTTTGAAGAGCAATCTCTTCATATAAAGGCATTGTTCTTCATACTAAGGCTATTTTAGCCTCTAATGTCACATGTAAAAAAGACAGTTTTAGACAATATTCTGCATCACTGCTTTATCTTCAGCTGTCTGCTGTTAGGACTACCCTAATTCTCTGGTTTCCCTAATTCCATTCATCAAAAGTGAAATCTGCATTTCCCAGCAGAGATTTCTTTGTTCATGGTGGTGTTAAATTGCAACATTTTGAAGGTTCTCAATTAATGCAGAATAATGGATAAGCTGGGACAATTATGGTTCCATGATGGTCTGGAATGACAGGATCAGAGAATGGGCACTAAGCTGAACCTACATAAAGTAGAAGTAGTGTTGTAACTCATCATACTAGTGCACTGGGTGCAGTGGTGTCTCGCATTATGATAGCTTCGTTTAATGACGAAATCGCATTACGATGAACTTTTTGCGATCGCTTTTGCGATTGCAAAATGATGTTTCCTATGGGAGAATTTCACTTTACGATGATCGGTTCCCTGCTTCGGGAACCAATTCTTCACAAAACGACAATTTTCCAACAGCTGATCGGCAGTTTCAAAATGGCCGCCGGGTAAATAAAATGGCTCCCCGTTGTGTTTAGGGGCAGATTCCTCGCAAGACAGGCAGCGAAAATGGCTGCCCTATGGAGGATCTTCGCTGGACGGTGAGTTTTAAGCCCATTGGAATGCATTAAACAGGTTTTAATGCGTTTCTATGGGCTTTTTAATTTCGCTTTATGATGTTTTTGTTCTACAGCGATTTTGCTGGAACGAATTAACATCGTAATGCAAGGCACCACTGCATTGGCATTAATTCCTATCATGATCCTAAGTATAACCCTAAAGCTTTTGCTTAAATGACTGGATAGAAATCAAGCCTTGGAGAAATGAGTTCATAAATGGGTATATTGACACTCAGACTAGTGCACTGGGTGCAGTGGTGATCTCAGACATGATCTCAGACATGTCCATCAAGCTTTCGCTAAAATGAAGGCATATGAACCCATCTTGGAGAAAGGGGATTCCCAAGTTATACAGACCCTTTCAAAATATTACACTACCATCCTAGGAAAACTGGATCGCCTGGTTACCTTTGAAAGCACAGAAAAGTGATGTTCAAACACACAGAATAATAAATACTTCAACCACTAATAAATGGAGAGTAAACTATTACATGCAAAAGTCCATTGAGACATTTCTTTTAAACAAATGAAATGTCAGATGTAAAATGGGTATTTCTATACTGGATCAAAATCAAAACAACGTTGATTTTGAAAGAAATAAAATATCACCATGAACCTGAAAAACTACTCAGTGAACATATGACATCTGGTGGATTTTTATGCTTCAGGTAGGAAGAAGTATTTAAAGAAATGAAATTTATACAATTAATATGTGATCACAAGCCAACCATATGTAAAGAAACTATGTTATTGTTAATAAATGGAAATTAATAGCCATACAGTTAAGAGCTTTTACAAATCAGGACAGAATAATAAAGCTAGATCTTGATTTTCATCATCAGACATCTAACATCATGAAACAATAATAAGTAATGTATCAATTGCTGGGAGGACAGGAACTAATGCTTCTCATTTTCTGGGACAATAAAACACATATTGAAATGTTGGATTGGATGCCCGTTACTCCAGTCCATTATAGAACTGAAGGAAAGCCCAAAGAACATCCTACACTTCACTTGCACATAATATATTGTTGCAAATACCTGAACGTTGGGAATAATATATTTCATAACCTAATCACTTAAGTCTAGTGTTTTTTGTACAAAATGACATATGTTTAAGATTCAATGTTATTAAGAGGTCATGAATTGCCCAAGTCAGCATATATCAATACTGAGTATGTGTGCATGTATATTCCTCTTTAATCTTTCTTACATTTTACTTCATCGCAGTGAATTATCTATGTAGTTTTTATTTTGACAGCTCTCTTTACAGCACTAAAACAAAATGTGTGCATTGCAAATGGCAAGGATTCAAATTTCAGCTATGTTTATCCAAAATAGCACTGAACTGCTTCTGTACTTATGCTATACTGCCTACAGCCTTACGGAAGGGGAGACAGATGGGATGAATTTAGCAGGGAAACAGCTGGGGCTTGAAGAACAGACAAGCAAAAGTTTTGCTATCAGGCTTCATTATGTATCAAGGTACCAGTAAAATGTGTATCCGTAAGGCAGCCAAAAAAGTGTGTGTCATTTGACTAGTGATAATTACCTTTCCTCAACAGCTGACAATGTTCTAAGTAGCATTAAATAAGTATAATAATTAAGCAATACGACGAGGCAGGCAGTGTTTACTGGGGATTATTGCTTGCCTCAGGTGTGTTGTGAGGTATAAAGCCGAAGGGCAAGTGATTTCAGCCACACGAGAAATGCAGTAATCCCACAGAAATGCACTTCCTGGAAAGCCTTGTTGCTATTAAAAATGGAACTCCAAAAATGTTAGATATCTCAGTGTTCTTTAGATTTTGTTAACACAAGAGTAACATTTTAACAGCCAACTATGATTGAATCTCATCTTTCAAAAGCCATTTCATACATGTCTAATTTCACCATTTTTGGTAACTAAGCTGAAATGTTCAACTCGGATAATACTGACTTATCACAGTACATATTAACCAACATGATACAAATTGTAATAGGTTTTAGGTTACCCAAATACATCCCTTAACCTCTCAGGTAACCTAACTTTGTCATGCCCACTCCAGAGAATGTGCCGTATTTTTCGCTCCATAAGACGCACCTTTCCATAAAACGCACCAATTTTTTAGGAGAAGAAAACAGGAAAATATAATCTGTTTTCTTCGCTCCATAAGACTCACAGACTTTCCACCCCCCTGTTTTGTGGGGGGGGGAATGCATCTTATGGTCCGAAAAATACGGTAAACTAGAAAGCTATTTTCCAGTTTCTAAACCCTTTCCTTGTAGTAGAAAACCTGAGGAAGAAAAGCTGAATTGAACCAAAAGTGCTATAAACATATTGTATGCACGTTTTCCAAAAGATGTCCCCTTGTCTTTAAAAAGGGGGGGGGCTCCAAGTAAGCTGCATTAGTAAAAGAGGAATTAGTAAAGATTGTCACTGGAAACCAAATTTAAAATCATCCATACTAGAAAGCCAGTGAAGAAAGATGGAGGAAAAAAAATCAACTCCTTTTAAGTGTAGTGTTGGAGGAAAGACTTATAGATACCACAGGAAAGGCAGACAAATGGGTGATCAGTCAAAGCCTGAACTCTTGCTAGAGCAAACATGCGTAAACTGAGGCAATCCTACCATATACATATAATGAAAACACAAAACTGACCAGAAAATACAATACTGCTGGGAAAGGGGGCAGGCAGTAGGAAGAGAGGAAGGCTTAACATGAGACATATTGTCTCAAGAAAGGAAGCCACAGCTTTTAGTTTGCAAGACCTGAGCTGAATGTACTGGAAAAGACAATACTGCTAAGAAGGGGAGGGCAGTATGAAGAGAGAACAACCTTAAATGAGATGCTGATGGTTTGCAAGATTTTACCAGAGCTGTTAATGATTTGACATTTTAGAGATCATTAACTCATGTAACCATCACACATATCAGAAGTGACTTGATGGCACATAACATCTGTGGAGTTTTATTCTGAATTTCCAAACAATTGTATAGTGACAAGATGGGTGGAATAGTTTCTAAAATGCAACAAAAGCAGTACAAAGAAACAGCAGTGGAAGATATGAAATACTGTAAGTTGCCAAAAGAACCAACAAGTAAGCCGATTCAAGTTCCTTCCTCCTTTTGTATTCTCACTAATCAGGCTGCATGTAGTCATCATTTGCTGAGATTCCAATTTAATTTGAATTTTAAAACTGTTTATGTAACTTCCATACAAGTCCTCATTGTAAATATGTAATTGTTAATAGCAAGTACAGTATGTGATTTCAATCTGTAGTGAAAATTACACCTCTTCGCAATAGAACAGAATGTCATACCCACCTGTACTTCTTTTAAGCCCTTTACATGGGAAAAAAGTTCCAAGTACTTTGTGCAGCAGAGAACACCTCAGGTAAATCTGGGACCAAACACTACGTGCCATTTAAACTGCATTGCTAAATCGGTTGTTAATCAGATTTTTATGCTAACTAAAGTTCATGTGAGGCCAAAAGAAAGATCTGAATAACTTTATATATATATATATATAAATACTGTGCAAGTAGCAATCAGAGGTAGAGCCCACACAGCAGTTCAGCTGCAATTGTTCCACCCATCTGGCTACTAAGGCCACTCTATCATACTGTGCACCCTGAAATCACACAGAAACTGAACTTTAAATAAAGAGACACATATGCAATATGAAATGGAGAAAATTAGACAGCTGCCAGTAATCAGATATTAAAGTACTATTGAAAGACAAACTATATCATTAGAAACATGGTAACCAAAACAGCAAGTAAGATCCTTTCAGAATTATTACCGAGTGACCAGAATTCTGTTATGTCTGCCAATGTAATTCTATTAGTGTACGTGTCAACTGTAAGTTACTGTAAGAAAAAAAGTGAGCATAGGCATTTGCTATCACACACCAGTTGCATGACTCAATGTGTGACAGCCAAGGCCTACACTCACTTTTTAAGTTCCAGCAATTCACAACTAAAAGTGTTGACTGACATAATAATAATAATTTATTACAGTTGGTGACCAGGAAGATAAGAATACATTATTTAGATAAAATCACATAATATCAGAGACATTGGTTGACTACTACATTTTGACTGAAATCCACAGATGGATTCTAGCTAGTATCTATGCTAAAGTAAAACTAGTGCATCTTTATGAGAACACTTTTGCTTGTCATAACAATGGTAATTTGGTAATTTCTTGAGTAGCTTACAAAAGAAAGCTGAAGAATCCAGAATTGCCAACTTTAACACTTCTAGATAATTTCAAACTCTTCCAGATTGTGAGAATGGGACACTTGATGTAATTAAATGCAATTCAATATATTCAATAACATCACTGACTTCCTGATATTCCTAACACTGCAAAGGAATTTACACTGTAGAAATTTCATACAACTTATTTTGATATTGTTAAAGCTGTTTACTGAATTTGAGACACTTTAAAAAATACTTTATATTTAAGGCAATCTATATTTTCTCAATTTTAGGTACTGCCTCCAAGCAGCTGACCACCCACTAAATTTAATTTTTTTTTCAGATACTGCACTGTGTATGCATGTCTGTCTGTGATGTTGACTCTATTACTTTTTATCTAGTATTAAAATGTGAATTAGAAAATCAGAATAATGAACTATAAAATAATGAAATTTCTCTAACTATAAATTTTAAGAAAGCAAACCATTGAGGTAAAACAATCCCTGAAAACAGTGACCTTCATATGCATATGGAGCCCATGGTGCTAGAGGCTCTCAAAACCAACCAACCTCCATACCACTAAAGGGCAGAAAGGGACATTGCATAAGCTCATTCTGAACTTCATATGATTTGTAAGAATCTACTATCCTCGTGTATTGCTTCCTACATCTTAAGAGAACCTTGTGATAGGTTGTAACATTAAACTGCAAGAGATGTTTGTTAATTTTTGACAAAATTTCACACTACAGAACAAAAGCAGAACACAGTACAGACAAAAAATACAGAACACAATGTAGACCTAAGTCACAGACTTTGAAAAAAAAAATACTATGTATTTTATTGAAAGGGGGGGGAGGAATGCTGTTCAAATAGAGCAACATTGTGCACATATTCAATTAATGCAACCATTGATGAATTGTTTACTAAAGAATATTGCCATATGGTTAAATTTCAGGGACAAGATATAATAACACCCACTTGTCTCCCATAGACCAGAGTATTTTCTATCTCCTTTTCTCTTGTGTTTTCACCATTTCTAATCCTTCTCCTACTTTTTCCAATTCCCTTTTCCTGCCCAGCCACAGCAAGTAAATGGGAAGCAGAGGAGAAGAAACTAGCAAGCCCTTCTGTACTGGCTTGCTTGCGCAAAACACTGGTGTGTGTTGCATGTGGCAGCTGGGGTCTGCTTCAGGAGAGTGGGTAGATAGGGAAAGCTTGGGGCAGTTCATTCTGATGCCTAAAGTAGCAGGAACAGGGCATGTAGCTTTCCCAAAAGGGATTTAGAATAATCAGCCAGGAGATGGGCAGGGGGTGATGAGTATGCATGCCCATTTTAAGTGTGTGAATGGGGGAAGGAGTCTAGCTTGCAGAGGTAGCAAATACAGTGGTGCCCCACATAGCGAGGTTAATCCGTTCTGGATTAACCTTCGCTATGTGAAAACTTCGCTAAACGGAACGGGAAAGCCCATTGGAACGCATTAAACATTGTTTAATGCATTCCAAATGGGCACAAAACTCACCGTTTAGCGAAGTTTCCAGGGTCCGGCAGCCATTTTCGCGCCCTCGGTAAGCGAGGGGAGGGCGCGAAAACACTGCACGCGGCCATTTTGGGCGTCCGGCAGCCATTTTGAAACCACCGAACAGCTGATCTGCGGGCGTCGCAAAGTAAAAATCAGTAAGCGAAACGCTTACCGATCTTCGCTATGCGAGTTTTGCCCATTGGGGCCGACGCTATGCCTCCGCATTAGCGATCCCGAAAATGGGATCGCTATGCGGATTCGTCGTTATACGGTGCACTCGTTAAGCGAGGCACCACTGTAACACACCCTAGGGCCAGTAAAGAAGTAGAAAGTTCACAAATGCTTGAATTTGCTTACTCTCCTTTGCTTTTCTCAATCCTCAGTACAAGCTGGTGGTGGATTTGGCTGTGAGCAGATTCCATGAGACGTTTTCAATTATTTTTATAAGTGATGCAGTGTATGTATCAGTGCTGCCCAAATACACTGTATTTTAAAAAAAACTTCCTCTGCCCCTCCATAGAAGAGCAGAGGAAGTGTTTAATTTTCCAGTATTGTGAATTGGCTGTCTTCTTAAACCACGTCATGATATGAGAACTTCAGAGAAAAAGGAGATGGACCAAATCAGGTTGCTTGAGATGAGTATGCCATTTGATGCAAGGATCACACTTGCATATCAGATGACAATATCAGATCTCAACTCAGCCTCTAGTGTGACCTACCTAGTCTGATTCAACCCACTCCAATGAGCCCATGTCGACAAGCCCATTCTGTTGCATATTACTAGAGAATGTAATTCATTTTTAAAGTGAATTATTAAAGAAGAGTTACTTCCCAGTTCTACTCAAGACATATCAATATACTTCTATGCTAAGCTAATGTATAACACATAGTTAGTTCCCTTATACATTTTCTAAGCAGAGTTACCCACATGGTCAGTACAGAATGTATACAAATATATAGTAATTCGTTGGACCCGTTCAGACACAGTTTAACTCAATTAATTAAATGCCTCAAATAATTTAACTTCGGTTTAATATTATCTAATCATGATAACTACCTATAGGGAGACAGAAAAAGGCAGGAGGAAAAGGAGAAATGATTACTGTATTTTTCTGTTTATAAGACCCCCCCCCCCCTTTTCTAACCACAAATTAAGAAATCTTAACTTAGCTTTAAGCATTCAGCTTCTTGGCTCAGAATGGTCGGACATTATGAGTCCCTGTTGCATCTGAGCCTACAGGCTCCACCTCCAATGAGGTGTGTTCCAATTGGTTTGTTCAGCATCAGCTGACCTCAGTTCCATAAGGCTTGTTATTGGAGGGAGCTAAGTCTCTTGACTGTAGGAAGCTAAGCCTCCTAATTGGAGGCAGCTAAGCCTGTGATTGAAGGAAGCCTGTTTACAGAGGCAAGGTACAGGCGGTTTTGTTCTCTCCTCAGCTTGCTTACGAGTATAGGACGCCCCTCAATTTTTAGTGTAATTATTTTAGGAAAAAGTAGTGTCATACATGGAAAAATATGGTAATTTCATCCTGTGATGTGATTTTAAAAAAATCACATATATGCTCATATGAGCTAGAGAAGGAGAGTTATGCAAAGAAGCTGTACTTTTCTAAGGCAAGGCCATTCCAGGTTCTTAGCTGCCAATGCATTCCAGCAGCATGGAATGCTGTTCACATTTGACACATTTAGTCTTTATAAATCTAACATCTATGAAGCTAGACAAGATTCCTTCTTATTCATTGTAACAGACAAGCACAGATATTTGCTGTCTTGTTACACAGATGGCTGGACCTTTTTTTAAATTGTTAAATTACAGCCACTGATGCCTCAGGAATAGGCACACATCTGCCCCCAAATGCCAGTCCTCTAGACTTTTCTTTTGAACTACAGTACTCAAAAAAGATCAAATAAGCGTTAGAAGTTATTTAAAATAATATTAATCATGCACATAGCTGTTCAGTAGGTGAAACCAACTGCAAAGACTATAAAACCTTGTACTGGAACTGCACGTCAGGGAAATTATTAATCAATGCAATTGAGTAAGAGTGGCTATTCAGTATTAATTGTAACTGGCAATAATATGTTTTAATAATTTTTGCATTCCAAAATGATCAGTCTTTAATTAAATGTTTTTAATTAAAAGTCAGCGGAACTGCTGCTTTTAGGGATAAAATAAAACATTCAAATGGTTTTTAAAGTCTTATTTCTTATGTTTCTTAGCTATTTGATTAACTATGTTCTTTAGTTAGAGGTGTGAAAATGGTGTTGTTACTGTGATCTAACCATAAAAAACAAATTCATTTATATGACTAAACTTGCACCCTGAAGGACCTCCATTTGGTGTTTTAAAAACATGATAAAGTGGCCTTAAATACACTCTGTGCAGAAAGGAACTATGCTGAGAAAGGAGAGGGCTTCGGACATGTTTCATGCGGATTTTATAGAGAGATGGCCAAGAGATGACAGGCAAATTTTTCTACTGCAGGGATGTTGTTCACAAATTTTATTAGTTTACTTTTCTAGCGAACAGTAAGAAAAATGTTTAGAAAAGAAAACTTTAAAATGTCATTTTAATTATGTGAAAATAAAAATACTTAAAATGGAAGAAATTAATTGAATTGAAATATTTTATTGAAACAGTAGTTGAACTGAAATATTTTATAAGGGAAGGTTTCAACGAGGTGAACTGAACGTGATCTTAAATGTTTTATTGAAAGAAATCTGAAGTCTTACTTGCAAATTATTTTTATTGTAATAACTGTAGCTACTGTATGTTTATATACTATAAATCAGAACCATACCCTTCCCTTATACGAATAATATCCAGATTTGAAGATGGCAAGGGAGTGAAGGCACCGTAAACTTTCAACTGTTTATTTTATGATGCCTTATTAATGCCTATGTAGATTAATATTATGCACTTATTAAATATGTTTACATAGTTTATTATTTGGATTTACATCTCCATATTGTATTAGATGTATGATTTGCACTTGTATTTACTGAAAGGGAACCCTAGGTGGCAAACAATAAATCTGGAAAAAAAGAAATACAATTAAAGCAAGTTCATATATTAAAGACTAAGAACGCAGTTTAAAATGTATCCAGAAACACAAGACACAAGACCTGTGTTTAAATTCAACTTAGAATTGCATTGATTACACACACTATGTTACAAATTAATGTTATATATAACAATATACTACTAAAACCTAAAGCAAGGATTTTTAATGGAAAAAATATAGTAGTTGGATATTTTCACACCACTCCGCTCTATACAGAAGGTTTTAACATGACAATTATGTCATTCATTGCTATCGGAATCAACTAACAGCTGGAAAAGAAACATCATTCTCTCCTCCTTCTATTTTTCCCATTTGTCCTTTTCAGCTTCTCATTTTACTTATGCAGAAATTATTTTAAAGAAAAGAGTATTAGTTCTTTAATTACATTAAATTACATAACTTTTCATCCAGGTCCATTACATGGCAGTAATCAAATGTGATATTTTGGGCACATCATGAGAAGGCAAAATTCAGTGGAAAAGGCAATAATGTTAAGAAAGATTGAGAACAGCAAAGAAAAAAGACGACCAAATACAAGGTGGAATGACAACCTAAAGGGATCCACAGCCTTGTGATTACAAGAGCTGAGCAGGGCTGTTGAGAATAGGACATTTTGGAGATCAGTCATCCGTAGTCAGTCAGAGGCCACTTGAAGGCATGTAACAACAACAAAAACAAATAATTGTGCTGGTTTCGTAACTATGACCAGATCTGAGAAGGTTGTGCAAAGTATCATTCATATACTGTGTTTCCCTGATAATAAGACAGGGTACTACATTAATTTTTGCTCCAAAAAATGCATTAGGACTTATTTTCAGGGGATGTTTTATTTTTTTCATCTACAACAATCTACATTTATTCAAATACAGTCATATCATCTTCTTCTGGTTGCTGCACAGTGGTGGAGGGCAGAGTTTCACTTAACTGGGGATTATTTTGGGGGTAGGGCTTATATTACGAGCATCCTGAAAAATCATACTAGGGCTTATTTTCAGGTTAAAGCTTATTTTCAGGGAAACAGGTATCTATTGTAAAAAAAACCACATAGCTTTTTCAATTAGCATAGCTAATTTCCAATCATGACCAAAATTAGCGACTAACAAAACCCTCAAATCAAGTAGCAAACCTTGTCATCATAATAAAATCAGGGATAAACTCAGGCTACATGCAATATCAGCAAAACATAACCAGTGAAAGAGACCGAAGAGAAAATGTATAATGTCGATGTGTCAAAGAAAGCAATCTTGCTTATGTTGAGGACCACATTCCCAGAGAGTAGTCAATCAGGGGCCATATGTTGGCAGTGTATAATAATAATAATAATAATAATAATAATAATAATAATAATAATAATAATAATAATAATAATAATAATAATAATAATAATAATAATAATAATAAATCATGTTTTATTATGGTCACTGACCCGCAATAGTAAGGAACATTATTTAAAGGCAGTGGTTAGGGATAAAGCCAATGAGAGCTGGGGTCAGTGCTGTTAAGTACCATGGTGCCTTGACTTACGAACCTACCTACGAACATTTCGACTTATGAACAGCTCCGTTCGCAAAATTTTGCTTTGACTTGTGAGTGGAGCTTCGACCTACGAGTGGAGCTTCGATCTAGGAACAGAAAAAGGCGGGGGAAAAGGTGGGAAATTCAAACTGTTGGTGGTGAAGAGGCTGCTTCTTTGTAGCTCTTTTGTCCCAATGGTTAGAGCAGGCAGACAGGGAACTTTTTTACTCCTGCAGGGCAGGAGGAGGAAGGAGAGGCAGGAGCAGCTCCAGATCGCCGCCGGGCACAGGAAGCCGGTGCGCTCCCTGCCCATCCCTTGTGCAGGTCTAATCATGAGTAAGGCCCACCAAAGGCATGGGTCTACTTGTGAGTAAGGGCCCCCACCGCTGCCTCAGCTGCCCTACATGCCAACTGGGGCCTGTCACCGGCCGCCATCCGCTGGGGAGTGAGTGCCATTGGAGGAGGCTTTAGTCTGCCTCGTAAGGTGCTTTTTGCTTTTTAGAAACTTCTGGGTGGGTTTTGCAGGGTGGGTTTTGGTTGAGGGGGGGTTATGTTTCTGTGCTGTATTGTTTGTTTTGGTGTTTTTTTGGGGGGGTTGCAGCCTTCGGGGCTTGCTCTGGAATTAATCTCATTCCTTTGCATTTCAATGGGAAATGGTGCTTCGCCTTACGAAAAATTTGAGTTACGGCCACCGTTCCAATACGGATTAATTTTGTAAGTCGAGGATCCACTGTAATTAAAAGCAATTTCTGTATAATAATTGAAGTAGACTAGCCCAGTCCTCTTCTCTCTCCCTTCCTCACCCAGTGGGTTGCTAGAGAAAGAACAGTTCACTTTTGTAGAGATTTCTAGAGGACCTCCTAAATAAGGTTGAGAAGTACATGAAGTACATGAACTACAAATTTCTTTGCATTGTACTACACTATTTTGAGAAATCTCCAAATAAAGATGATGGAGTTGGGAATACTCCAGTTTAAAGAACATACTGTAGATACAGCATGCAAAATGGAATACTAGTAGAACTAGTAGCATACAGTGATTCTACAGCTAGCATCCCCATTCTGGAACTCCCTCCAGATGTTGTGGACTTCACATTCCATAATCTTCAAGGGATAATGATAGATGATGTTAACGGAGACTTATAAGAATCATCATCATCAATACCTTGAAATACTAGAAGCAGATAACATCCTGAGCACAAAGATTAAAGAACTGACTGAGAGAGAATACAATGGTGCCTCGCTAGACAGTTACCCCGCATGACAGTTTTTTTGCTAGACATAGGCTTTTTGCGATCACTATAGTGATTCGCAAAACAGTGATTCCTATGGGGGAATTTCGCTGGACAATATTTGGTCCCTCCTTCGCAAACTGATTTTCGCTAGACAACGATTTTGACAGCTCACTCCGCGCTCGCAAACAGGGTTTTTTTCGGACTCTAAGCTTTGCAATACAACGATTTAAACAGCTGATTGGCAGTTCACAAAGCAGCTTTCCTATGGCCGATCTTCACTAGACAACGATGATTCTTCCCCATTGGAATGCATTAAACAGTTTTCAATGCATTCCAATGGGGAAATGCTTTTCGCTAGAAAATGATTTCACTAAACAGCAATTTCAGTGGAAAGGATTATCATTGTCTAGCGAGGCACCACTGTATATCAAAAGACTGTGGAAAATCTTAAAACCAAAATTAAATGGTGGAAATACATACAGTCAAAGCCATAAACACATGGACAGTTGTAACAATTACCCAGCTGGAATACTAGATTGGAATCAATATAAATTATAAGACCTGGATGGAAGAACACAGAACCTAATGAACATGAATCGCACACTACATTCAAAAAGTGATATAGACAGATTATATTTACCATGAAAAATCGGAAGCCGTGGATTACTGCAAATACAGCAGATAGTAGAGGAGGAAAAAAGAAGCCTAAATGATTGTACAAGTACAAGTAGAGAAAAAGTACTTAAGGTGGTGAAAATATAGAACATTTTGAAAACAACAGAAACAAAGGCTCAATATAAGAAACAACAATTTGAAAATAAATTAAACAGCTGGAAAAACAAACTGCTACATGGACAACACCTCAGAAATATTGATGGAAGGCATGATCATAATTCAACCTGGGCATGATTAAAACGGGGGACCATTAGGAAAGAAACTAAAAGCTTGATTTTTGCTGCACAAGAACAAGCACTCCAAACTAATGTGATGAAAACTAAGATTCAAGGAATTAGTGCTAACAGCAAATGCTGACTCAAGAAACAGAGGAAATGGTGCCACACCTCAATTCCAAATGTCCAATGACTGCACAAACAGATCACAAAATTAGACATGATAGAGTGGCAAAATTAGCGCACTGGTCATTATGCCAAAAATATAACCTGCCAGCCTCCAAAACCCATGGGAACATCAAGACGAAAATGTGTCAGAAAATGACGAAGTCCAGATATTGTGGGATTTCTGGATCCAAACTGATAGACACCTTGAACATAACACACCAGACGTAATGTATATCACACAAGTGAGTACACCCCTCACATTTCATAAATGTTTTAGTATATCTTTTCTTGTGACAACACTGAAGAAATGACACTTGGTAACAATGTAAAGCAGTGAGGATACAGCTTGTATAACAGTGTAAATGTGCTGCCCCCCCAAAAAAACACAACACATGGCCATTAATGTCTAAACTGCTGGCAAAAAAAGTGAGTACACCCCTAAGTGACAATGTCCAGATTGGGCACAAAGTGTCAATCTTTTGTCACCACCATTATTTTCCAGCACTGCCTTGAACCTCTTGGGCATAGAGTTCACCAGAGCTTCACATGTTGCCACTGGAGTCCTCTTCCACTCCTCCATGACGACATCACAGAGCTGGTGGATGTTAGAGACCTTGCACACCTCCACCTTCCATTTCAGGATGCCCCACAGATGCTCAATAGGGTTTAGGTCTGGAGACATGCTTCACCTTTACCCTCAGCTTTTTTAGCAAGGCAGTGGTCATTTTGGAGGTGTGTTTGGGGTCGTTCTCATGTTGGAATACTGCCCTGCGGCCTAGTCTCCAAAAGGAGGGGATCATGCTCTGCTTCAGTATGTCACAGTACATGTTATCATTCATGGTTCCCTCAATAACTGTAGCTCCCCAGTGCCAGGAGCACTCATGCAGCCCCAGACCATGACACTCCCACCACCATGCTTGACTGTAGGCATGACACACTTGTCTTTGTATTCCTCACCTGGTTGCCGCCACACATGCTTGACACTATCTGAACCAAACAAGTTTATCTTGGTCTCATTGGACCACAGGACATGATTCTAGAAATCCATGTCCTTAGTCTGCTTGTTTGCAGCAAACTGTATGCAGGCTTTCTTGTGCATCATCTTTAGAAGAGGCTTCCTTCTGGGACGACAGCCCTGGAGACCAATTTGATGCAGTGTGTGGTGTATTGTCTGAGCACTGACAGGCTGACCACCCATCCCTTCAACCTCGGCAGCAATGCTGGCAGCACTCATCCATCTATTTCCCAAAGCCAACCTCTGGATATGACACTGAGCACGGGCACTCAGCTTCTTTGGTTGGCCATAGCGAGACCTGTTCTGAGTGAAATCTGTCCTGTTAAACTGCTATATGGCCTTGGCCACCATGCTGCAGCTCAGTTTCAGGGTTTTGGTAGTCTTCTTATAGTCTACACCATCTATATGTAGAGCAACAATTTGTTTTTTCAGATCCTCAGATAGTTCATGACGTGATGTGCCATGTGGAACTTCCAATGACCAATCTGAGAGAGAGAGAGAGAGCAATCACACCTGCTCCCCTGAGACTTGTGACACTAACAGGTCTCATGACACCAGGGACGGAAAATGGCTACTTAGGCTCAATTTGGACATTGTCACTTAGGGGTGTACTCACTTTTATGTACCCACAGATGCCAGGAGAGGAGTCCCCCAAGCCGCTGCTGGTTGCCATACTGCCTCAGTAAGTCTGGGACCTACCTTTCACAGGTCACTTCCTGGAGACGAACAGCAGCACAATTGGTTTTTTTTTTGGGGGGGGGGGAATCTATGTATAATGAAAACTGTGCTGTTCAAACCTGTGCAATTCAAAGGAGAAGTGTACATAAAAACAGTTAGTCATAGAACCATCAGAAGGGAAGCAGCCCCAGACTTAATCCTACATGGTGCTATTCCCCAGAAATTAGTGTGACATTTAAGTATAGTTGAATCAGTTGGAAACAATGACCACAATGCTACCAAATTAAATGCACTATATATGTAAGTGTAAAACTGATCTGGATGGTAAACAGTCAGTTGGGAAAAAAAATCAAGAAAATCAAAGCTCTCAGAACAATTTGGATGTAAACTTAAAACTGTAGCAACGGAAGTTCATATTGAATGTATAGGCCAGGTGAGGTCAGAAAGGGTGCTGCCAAATCCATGACATCAGCAGTGTAGTCCTGGAAATCATTTGAGGACAAAAAGGCCACCTTCAAAAAAACGGAAGTAAAATGCAAACAAGGTGAAGAAACAAACAAACAAAAACCACACAATTTGGCACAGAAACTTTCTGTCACCACACGAACTGTGGAACTCCCTCCTTCAAGAGATTAAGACAGTTTCCTTCACTGTTTAGTTTCTAGATTGCCATTCCAATGTATTTGGTTTTGCATATTAAAAAGAAGAAAAACAGCAATGGCCACCATAATCTATAGCAGCGAGATTCTTAACAATTGAAATATTTTAAACATATTCTGTGTCATAAAAGGGGCCACTAGGGGGAAGGGAAAATTAGTTCTTTCTTTGAAACATTATGTTGCAGAAAAATCATTTCTTCAAGCAATGGAAAATATGTGGAAACCTACAAATTTAGAGAAATTAAGTGGAACCAAGACCATCATCATGCCTACAGTATAGCTTTGGTAGAGCAGGACAGACTTCTAGGGTGACTGTAAAACCTTAACTACAAGGCTATGTCACTTAATTCCAATATCTTTGCGGGTTTTCCAGCTCCATCAGGCTATCTCTGTTGTTGTGATCAATAAAATGCAAAGAATCTAAGCTATCTTGCCCAGAGCATGTGTTATTGAGTACTGCAGGAACTCTTTAGCTTGATCTATTTATTTCGAATACATTTATTCATATCTTTATATTTATAGGACAATGCATAATTCTACAAGCAAATAATTCATTTGGACAAAACTCTCCCATAGTGGCTCACACAGTAGCTATGGCATAAGGAGTATGGTTTCATTATCAGTTGCCCTGTATAATACTATACAGTACTAGGCGCTTAATACAGAAACCATGTTCCCTCAAACCAAACATGTCATAAAGAACAAGGCCAAAGTAAAATATAATTGAAAGAGACACAGACAGCCATGCCACATCATCTCAACATACCACATGTGCCACTAAAACTTTTAATAACCAAGACAATAGTGTACAAAAATATCAGGAAGTATTTGTTTCTGGTGTGTCTAAGAGTACATGGAAGAAGCCTCAGGGAGGTCTGTGACAGCTATGTCTTGCTGTCACTAAGACACCATTTTTATGTTTTATTCTTTTCCTTCTCTATTGTCACCAACATTCTGTCCAATCTGAAGTGCTTCTATATCAGACATTAACTCTTTAAAGCTGAAAATTACCCATAAATTTCCAATATTTTTTAGAATGGTAAAATATCCTTAAGTCTTCCTTCTAACTAGATCTTTTGTTTTTTTTCTTTAATACGTTAACTCAATTTCTTTTTTTAAAAAAATCCTCTTTTGAAATTATATATGAATATGTTGACCTTTCCAGTCAGCTTTTCATTCATTTGTTGTTTTTACAGGGTTCAGAAGATTTATATTATATCCTCAGTTTCATTTTGGATTAAATCAGAAACGCCTTTTGTTTATTCTGTTTTGTTTATTCTCCATTGTCATCGCCTCAATGGATTGCTACTTCAGTGACGATGAGCTAACCCCACTCAAACCTAACAGAGAGGCGGTACTGCCAGATCCTGAACCCTCTGGGGCTCAGAAGGCTATCTTTCCCAGAATAAGACACCTCAGTGTCCCAGTCAGAGAAAGAGGTTGGACTGATGCTCAGCCCACCAGACATCCCATCAACTGGATGTGATAACAGACTGATCTCTGTCTTCATCAAACCTGATGAAACAAATAGGGGCAAAATCCTAAACCTGACCTTCTACTACTTGTGGCAAAAAACTGCCTCATAAGAAACACACAACTAAAACTACTTTTGGGGCTGTTGACAAACTGTAAATCATTAAAAGAAGTAAACAAAAATAGCCAACAATAACAAAGCAGGAAAAAGCCTTTTGAATACCAGGAATCAACAAAAATCCCTACTTCTGGTCAATGGTAGCTCATTTCTACTTCATCACAAGGATTAGTGTTTGCAGTGATAGCAGAATATGAATGTATAAGAAAAAAGTCCATAAAGCAATTAATTAGTATACACAAACATGTTGCCATTTATAAAGCATTTGACTTCTAAAACATAACTGAATAAATTCTGATATGAATATTACCAAGGGGACTGGAAATTGGGCCAAAGGATTATAAATGACAAAATTCATAAACAGCAAGTAAGACATTTAGAAATTCAGTGAGAGGAAAAAACTGGAGAAGTGGCATTTCTTAAGCAGATGTAGGGGTGACTGCAGATGGCATGTTAGAGAAGGTCAACTGCCTCTGAGGCAGCAAGCAAGAGATTTGATTTGTGAGTGAATACAAAGAAGAATCACATGAGGAGGGAGAGACAACCTCCATGATTTAAAAAAAAAAAACACCAAAAAGCACACACCAAAGTACAGTGCAACACAAGTTTTTAGCAACTACTTCTATGGATGGGATATAACCACACAATTGTTATATTGTCATTTACTTCTCAGCCAGAACATGGAGAAAGAATAGACTCGCTCTGATTCCTATCTGCTTTCGCAGGTTTCTGAATAAGGGGAAAACATGCTGCCTGTCTTTTCCTAAGACCC
Source organism: Pogona vitticeps (assembly GCF_051106095.1). Lineage (NCBI taxonomy): Eukaryota > Metazoa > Chordata > Lepidosauria > Squamata > Agamidae > Pogona > Pogona vitticeps. The sequence goes on from NC_135783.1 coordinate 54,977,412, forward strand.
AACTGGATGGTGTAGTGAAGTAATCTTCAAGTCTTGAGGGTGGGGAAGGTAACCAATACTCTGTTGTTGGGAAACTTTTTTACAGATTGGTGCCTGAAATTCAGTAGTAAGTTACAACTAGAGTAAGCCTGCTGAATCAGTGAGGATCTGGTGAGTCAATTTTCTTACTAAACTCCACTGATTCAATGGGTCTTCTTTATTTGCAACTTACTACTGGATTCCAGCCTTATCTTGTAACAACAGTACTATTCCTGAAGATACAGAGAGGATATAGTTATAAATACAATTTTTTTTTAACTTACTGAAATATATGGTCACTAACAATGACTTAAGCATAGTTGCTATTGTTACATAACAGCACTGATGTTACCTGTCTGTCATGGGTTTGGAGGGAAAGTTCCATCCTATGGGGAGTGGAAGGCGGGACATCAGGAGGAGGGGCTGTACTGTATAAATATGTGATGCCTGTGTGGTGAAGAGTAGATGCTGAGACAGACTGTGAGACACTGGGTTGGGACGAAGCAGCAGCTGGGGAAGAAGAAGCTGTTGTGGGAGTCTGGGTGTCTGACAGGGTACTACTGTGTGTCAGAGTACCAACCTGATAAGTTCAGGTGTCTGTGGGTTAGCCAGAACTGATGGGTTCAGGGTCTGTGCTTTAAGTTAAAGGTTCTAGGTGAACCAAACTGTATGCTTGTGTGTGTGAGAATAAGCCACGTTACTTTATTTTATTCACCTGATTGTTTTATTTACCCTGTTTGTATTTAAAATAAACCTTATTCTTTTGTTGTTTAAAAATCCATCCCTGGTCTGTGTGACTTATTATAGGGAATGGTTGGTGGCAGCTTAGTAACTGTGTGATAGATCCCAGTAGGTCTGGGTTTGTCACATTGATTGGTGCCAGCGTGTGGGATACGACTGGTCCAGTTGTCCAGCGGTCCAGCAAAGCCTTGGCAAGTGTGCCCAGAGCAAGGGGGGTCTAGTCAGGGACAGTCTGAGGCGCGTAGGTAATCTTCTAGGTGTACCTCACGGGGAGGTGCGCTAGTAGAAGAACGTGCCAACTGGGGAGACTTAGATTAAGGTGCTCTGAGGCAGCCTAGTTTTGGCGGGAAAACGCTGAGGCAAAACTGCGTAGCAACAGTGAGCTAGCTTGCCAGCTGAGAGGCCCAGCAGAGGGGGGTAGGCTCTGACTCGATACTGTTGCAAATTTAGTGCTGAAGAACAGCAGCAATCTCTAGGAGAGCTGGTTCTGAGGCAAGAAGGAAAAAAGTGGTCGTTTTATTTTGAGGCTTGACTTTTTAAAGCAGCCTGTTCTGAGGGGGGATTATGCCCTTGACTCGAAGTCAAGTAACAGACATGGGTGAAGTGAAAGACCCCCAGATTGACCAAGGTTCTGAGGATGAATTTGGCTCAGTGCAAGGTGACAGCACAGGAGAGCAGGACCCAGAACTCAGAAAATTACTCCTAGCCCAACAGCATGAACTGAGGGTGAGGGAAATGGAGGAAAGGGAAAGAGAGAAACAGCGGCAATTTGAAATAGAGAGAGAGAGAGAGAAAATTGCTCTGGAGAAAGAAAGAATGGCGTTTGAATTAAGAAAACTGGAAATGATGAACCAGAACAATAATAATAATAGGGATTCTGAGGGAGGCCAACTGTCTAAGGCTGACCTGAAGAAATTCCCTGTGTACCACAAGGGAGATTGTCCTGAGGTGTTCTTTTCCTTAGTGGAAAGAGCGTTTGTGGACTTCTCAGTGAGGGAAACTGAGAAGATGACCATCATGCGTTCTTTAATCAGTGGTAGCCTGGCTGAGGTTTATGCCGAGATGCCTGAGGAACGGATGAAAGATTTTGCAGAGTTTAAAAAACTGGTGTTCGCAAGACATGGGATAAATGCAGAGCAGCTGAGACAAAGGTTCAGGTCCCTCACCAAGAAGCCAGAACAGACTTTTACCCAAGTGGGGGCCCAATTGGTGAGGCTGCTTGAGAAATGGCTGTCGCAGGAGGGAACAGAGACCTATGAACAGCTTAAAGACTTGATAGCCCTGGAACAGTTCTATTCAGTCCTGCATGGGGAATTGAAATTCCAGGTGAGGGAAAGGAAACCGAAATCTGTGGCAGCAGCCGCAGAGATCGCGGATTTTATCTCCCAAATAAGAAAGCCCTTGGGTGAGGGGAAATCTGTAGGTAAACCCAAAGAAACCTACAGCAAGTACTCTCAGGGACCAGGGAAAAGCCAGCAAGGGGGAGGGGCCCATGGTGAAGGGAAGCCCTCAGGCATGAAACCAAGCCCTCAGAATTTGGAGGGAAAACCCAAACAAGAGGAGAGAGAATCAAAATACACCAGAAAATGCTATTTCTGTCAGGGAAAGGGTCATCTGATCTCAGAGTGTGAGAAATTGAAGCAGCTAAAAGGAATGGTGCCTCAGAATTCTAGTGGGACCAAGCCAAAAGCTGTGTTCTGTGTCCAGAAAGAGCAAGGCTCAGTGTCACAGAGGGAGCCTGCTGCCATAGCTACTCAGTCTGGAACAGCTACCTCTGCTGATCAGGCTGAGGAAAATGGTCCTCTGGTGGAGGTAAAGCGCTGCTTGCTGATAAAAACAGATTCTCAGTTGTTTGAGACAGCAGGGGTGGACGTAGGAATACTTGACCGTCAGTATAGGGGGCTGCGGGACACTTGTTCCCAGGTAACCCTGTGCCATCCAGATATCATCCCTAGGGAGTTTATAATCCCAAATGAGAGCATGAAGGTGGCAGGGATTGAGGGGCAGGTAATCTCTCTGCCAGTAGCTGAGGTACCTGTCAACTTTCAAGGCTGGAGGGGAGCTTGGCGCCTAGCAATTTCATCGACTCTGCCAGCAGCCGTGCTCGTGGGAAATGACCTGGCTGAACATGTGAAACGGGTGCTAGTGATTACACGCTCACAAGCCACCACAGGGACAGTTCAGGGGGGTAATGATGAGCCAGAGACGGAAGCAGAGGGGAGTTCAGAAGCTGTGGTGGAAACCTTAACCACAGACAGCAGATTTGGACAGGAGCAGAAGGCAGACGCCACTCTCCAAAAGTGTTTTGAACAGGTGACTGACGCCCAGCTAACACCTGAAACCCCAGTGAGATTTCTGGAGAAAAAGGGGATTCTGTATAGAGAGACCCTGAGGAATATCTCAAAAGGGGGAGATGGGATCAGAAGTCAGCTGGTGGTACCTGAAAAGTATCGCCCCATGATCTTACAAAGGGGTCACTCTGACATGTTTGCTGCACACTTAGGAGTGAACAAAACACAGCAGAGAATCACACAGAATTTCTACTGGCCTGACATAGGGAAGCAGATCAGGGAGTTCTGTAAACAATGTGATGTGTGTCAAAGGCAGGGGAATAACCGCGACAGGACCAAAGCAAAGTTGTGCCCTTTGCCTGTGATTGACACTCCGTTCAAATGCATAGGGGTGGATATTGTGGGACCTTTGCCCAAGGCCACAAAGAGGGGGAATAGGTTCATACTAACAATTGTGGACCATGCCACAAGGTATCCTGAAGCCATACCCTTGACAAACATCGAAACTAACACAGTGGCCGATGCTTTGGTGGGGTACATGTCCAGGATGGGATTTGCCTCAGAGATAATCACAGATTTGGGCACATCGTTCACGTCAAAGCTCATGAAACGCTTATGGCAAATCTGTGGAATTAAGCACAAGGAAACCACTGCCTATCATCCGGAAAGTAATGGGTTAACTGAGAAGTTCAATGGGACTCTGATGCGCATGATAAGGGCTTACTTGGCAGAGAATCCAAACAATTGGGACCAGAAGCTGCAATCCCTTTTGTTTGCTTATCGATCAGTGCCACAAGCCAGTACCGGGTTCAGTCCATTCGAACTTTTATTTGGGAGAAGGGTGAAAGGGCCCCTTGATTTGATCAAACAAAATTGGGAGCAGATCACCCAGGATGACCCACAAGACGTTGTGACTTACATAGACACCTTGATGAATGACCTAAAGCGAAATCTAGAGCTGGCAGCAGAAAACCTGCAAGCGCAGAAGATCAAACAGAAAACATGGTATGACCGCAAAGCTAGAGAGAGGCACTTTGACCCAGGGGAGGAGGTGCTTTGGCTTAGGCCCTGCAGAGAGAATAAGCTGCAGCTCAAATGGGCAGGACCATATAGGGTCATTTCCAAGATGTCAGACCTGAACTACCTAATAGAGCAAGAGGAGAACCAAGCAAGGAGGGTGGTTCACGTGAATGCCCTAAAACCCTACTACAGAGGGGAACAGAGGGTTTTATTCGCGATAAAAGCAGCTGAGAGTGAGGAAGCTGAATTACCCTTCTGGGAGGGTAGAGGGGAAGTAAAATACAACCCAGAGGAGGTAAAGATCAGTCCTGCACTCACCCAAGACCAGCAGCAAGAATTAAAAATGCTGCTTAGTAAATATCAACAGGTGTTTTCCAACAAGCCGGGGATAGTGAAGGGAGTGATGCATCGGATCCATACAGGGGATGCACCCCCGCAGGCAGTATCCCCATACCGAGTAACGGGACCCTATAGGGACAAGGTGCGGAAGGAGCTGGACGAGATGCTGAGGGAGAACATAATCGTCCCCTCTTCTAGTCCTTGGTCCTCTCCGATAGTCCTTGTGGACAAGCCTGATGGGAGCATTAGGTTTTGTGTCGATTACAGGAAATTAAACCGTGTAACCACTCCTGATGCCTACCCAATGCCCAGGCTAGACAACCTGATTGAAACCATAGGGGGTTGTCGGTTCATCTCATCATTGGACCTGGTAAAGGGATATTGGCAATTAAGAATTGATCCCAGGGATCAAGAAAAGACTGCCTTTTGCAGCCCTTTTGGTCTCTATGAGTTTCGAGTCCTGAGCTTTGGTCTCAGAAATGCACCAGCCACATTCCAAAGGCTGATGGACCAGACCTTGGCAGGGCTCAGTGACTTTACAGTGGCCTACATTGATGACATAGGGATCTTCAGTAATACCTGGGAAGATCACCTGATACACCTGGAGTTAGTGCTGCAGAGGTTAAGTGCAGCAGGGCTAACAGTAAAGGCCAGCAAGTGTCAGCTGGGTAGCCCAGAAATAAAATACTTGGGTCACATGGTAGGGGGAGGAATGATAAAACCCCTGGAGGCCAAAATAGAAGCTGTTCGTGATTGGCCTAGACCCAACACCAAGAAAAAGGTCAAATCATTTCTTGGGTTGGTGGGCTACTACAGAAAGTTCATCCCGAGGTTTAGCGAGATTGCGGCTCCGCTGACCGATCTGACGAGGAAGAAGGCTGATGACCGCATCCCGTGGACCAGCGACTGTGAGGCGGCGTTCCAGAGGTTGAAGGAGGCGTTAATCAACTATCCTGTCCTGCGTGCTCCAGACTTCGACCGGGAGTTCATCATCTACACCGATGCGTCTAACAGCGGGGTAGGAGCAGTTCTGTGCCAAGAGGATGAGAATGGTGACCAGCATCCAGTGTCCTACCTGAGTAGGAAACTTCAAAAAGGTGAGAGACATTTGGCAACCGTGGAGAAGGAGTGTCTGGCCATAGTCTACGCGATCCAGAAGGCCAAGCCTTACATCTGGGGAAGACATTTTATTCTGTGTACTGACCATTCACCATTGCAATGGTTAAAGACGATGAAAACCCACAATAGCAAACTTATGAGGTGGGCTTTGAACTTACAGGACTATGACTTTGAAGTGAAGGTGGTCAGAGGGTCAGTGAACTGTGTTGCTGACGCCTTATCAAGAAGACCTGAAGACTGAAGACGGCGAAAGAACATGGACTATATGTATATAATGAAAACAAAAAGTTAAAATGTACCTGGTTTTGAATTTGGTTGGTATTAATAAAGGTAAATTGATGTACTGTATATGGTAAAATGTTTAAATGCATATTTGCTATGGTTAACTTGAGAGTGTAAGTATATGTAAGTATTATATGGTATGTATAAATGTTGTTGTGTATTTTATGCAGGTTGTTTTTTTGGTGAAAAGCACTTTTAGCTTTCCCCCTACAAAACAACTTTTAAAGAGGGGAGGTGTTACATAACAGCACTGATGTTACCTGTCTGTCATGGGTTTGGAGGGAAAGTTCCATCCTATGGGGAGTGGAAGGCGGGACATCAGGAGGAGGGGCTGTACTGTATAAATATGTGATGCCTGTGTGGTGAAGAGTAGATGCTGAGACAGACTGTGAGACACTGGGTTGGGACGAAGCAGCAGCTGGGGAAGAAGAAGCTGTTGTGGGAGTCTGGGTGTCTGACAGGGTACTACTGTGTGTCAGAGTACCAACCTGATAAGTTCAGGTGTCTGTGGGTTAGCCAGAACTGATGGGTTCAGGGTCTGTGCTTTAAGTTAAAGGTTCTAGGTGAACCAAACTGTATGCTTGTGTGTGTGAGAATAAGCCACGTTACTTTATTTTATTCACCTGATTGTTTTATTTACCCTGTTTGTATTTAAAATAAACCTTATTCTTTTGTTGTTTAAAAATCCATCCCTGGTCTGTGTGACTTATTATAGGGAATGGTTGGTGGCAGCTTAGTAACTGTGTGATAGATCCTGTGTGATAGATACAGAGAGGATATAGTTATAAATACAATTTTTTTTTAACTTACTGAAATATATGGTCACTAACAATGACTTAAGCATAGTTGCTATAATAAAGACACTTAATATAATCAGGATATAATGTAATCCAAGAAATAATCAAGTCAAACATGTAGACAAAAGACACTGATTAAAGCCATGTTTGAAACTTAAGTTCAATTGTCTGAAGAACTTAAAATATTTATCACATTTTCTCTCTTTTTGTCTTGAAAACTATAAAAAAACTTTAAGCAAAAATTGGTATCTGAACTATTTGGTCATGTTGCTGGAATTAGAGAGACTGTTATAGGACCCACCAGGTTTATTATGGTAGTCCCCAGAGAGAGAAATTAATAGATCTACCTTAATTTCATTTTCTCATGCATCCTTCCATGTTGGATACATTGGGCCTCCAATTCATCATTCCTTTTCCTCATCTTCTCAAGCCTGTCATGGACATATTCATTTTCCTGGCTAAACTTGCCAATTTCAGACCTAGAGAATTAATAACATGGATGTTGGATGTTGTCAGATCATATCCTAAAGTGTGCAATCATCTTAACAAAATTCCAGTGCAGATCTGCATAAGAAGCATCTTATTTCAAAATCAGCATATCATATGGTTTCTATTATATTTCAATAGCTAGGGACATAAATATATGGAACAATTTCTTTGACCCTTGCCATGATGAAGAGGGCTACTATGCATAGAAAGAATATGATTTTACACCTTCTTTTGCTGGAGAAGCAAAAGGAGCAGATATGATAAAGCTTCCTGAGAAAGCTACCAAACTGTTACCACCAGCACCTTGAATGTGAATTAAGTGCCGCAGAACTCTGAACTTTCACCTTAGTAAATGACAATATCTAACTGGATAGCAGACTTTACTAAAAATTCCACAGTACAAACAGATTTTACATTCCTGTTTCAAAAAAATCATAATGACTATCAAGTCAGCTTTACATTGGATGAATCAATCAGTAGGACTTTGGTGAGTCAACTCCTTTGTAAGTTCCATTGATTCAAATGGGCCTACTACAGTTGTGACTTACTTTAGTGCAGTAAGTCAAATGTAGAGTAAGCCCATTTGAATCAATGGAACTTATGGATGAGTTGATTAACCAAATTTCCAGTGATTCAGTGGGCCTGCTCTAGTGTAACTTACTATGTTGAGCAAGAGGATTCAGTCATTGTTTCTTCTGATGCTGAAGACTGATAACACTGCTGAAGACCGATAATAAAAGAACAATAATCTGTTCAATTGTAGAAACACTGTCTTGAATAAAGACTGTTTCCAGATCAAGGGTTTTGCTGCTCTACTGCCAAGATTGTTTGTGTTTTAGGCACAGTGACAGAAGCAGCATTACTAGAGTACTACTGTTATTAATAAAACATCTGAAAGCCACTGTACATTTTGATCAGGCATAGCCAATAGATGCACTATTACGTAAACCATATTCAACATTTAGGATATGCACAAAGGTGGCTTTTAGCCAGCTTTGTTTCCTCAGTCAGAGTAGACAGGGTACAAAATCCAACCTAGTGTTTTCCTCATTAGAGCTGTTTTTCAATTTTCAGATAACTGGTCATTTTAGACTATTATAATTAAATGTGAGGTAGTTTGTATTAATTTTAATTTAGATCAGGGCATTTGGTAAAGAGGCTGAATATCACAGTAACAGTTTGGTTTTCCGTACAAGTTCTGTTTTGCATTCTGATCCTTTAGCTTGAGCAAATATTTCAGTTCCAGTGTTTGAGTGTAATGACTGCAGTTGTCCAATACAGCATCAATGGAACATGCAGAAAAACAGTTCAACCGGGTGCATATTCTTTACTTCAATTAAACTCACACAGTTGGAAGCCTACTGTTGCCAAAATGGTAATATAATTTATCCATTCTACTGAAACAGTAAAACTACACTAAAAGTCATTTAACAATATTTATAACAACATAAAATACTGTGTTAAAATATATGGACTGCAATATGAACCAAAATTATAAAATTTGTTTCTCATCATCAGTGATTAAAAACAGGATCATTTCTCTAGCTTCAATACATTCAGCCCTGGTGACAGATTAGAATTCAAATCTTAATGATCAATTTACAATTAACAAGATAGAAGTGAAACAAATTAAACCAACCATTATATATAATGAGACCCAATGGACTCCCATTGTTCCTCTTAATTACAAAACAGAAATCGCAAATACACAATGGACACTGTCAAGCATCAATCCACAAGCCTTGAACTCTGAGACAATCCAAAAAAGGGCAAACAATATTAGAGCACAGAACACTAAAGGACTGCATTTTTATATTTGCATGGGTACACAATGTCAGGTGTGCAGCTTGAGGGGAGGACATTAAGCACTTCCAAGATCCGCCTATATATGTAAGAAAATTTTTGCTCATGGCAATTTTTACTATTACAGATTCCACAACTAATTATGTCTGAGGACTAGCAATATTAATACATAATTTAAAGAAGCATCCAAACATAGTAAACCAATCTTGCAATCCACTGCATTTCATAAATAGTTACGAATGTTTGATATACATATACAGTAATTTTTAGAGCAGCCTCATCAAGCAACTTTCAAGCTGAAGGTCGTAGTAGAGCTACATGCATTGTTTAACTGAAAGGGATGAAATTTTATCTGAAACGAATATTTGAATAATTTTATTTCTAGTGACTGAAATATTTTTACTATGCAACATGGAATTTCATGGATTCAGAGTTTAATCTTAGAATCCCAGGTTTCCAAGTACCAATATTTATGCAACCAAAGAGGGAGATATCAGCAAGTCTGAGGTACCTCAAAATTTTCAGGACTAGAATGCCTTAAAAATCTTTGGATGAATTCCAAACATGTTTTTATACAAAAGCAGCCCTAGTGGACCTAGTCCTCAGTGGGGACTGAGAATGGTTAGTGAATGTAGAATAACAATTGGCTACTGGTGGTGAGAAGAAAAAGGGAACTGAGCCTCCTGCAAGATGACAACAATATGAGAAGTGCTCCCCACTTGAAAATGCACAAAACATCCCATTTGTTTATTCTGATTAACAAATGCAATGTAAAAATGGGTACTAACTGTAGCAGTAGGTTGAAATCACATCACTGCGAAAGAAATTGCACTCTGTATGTTTGGAACTTAATTGGGTACAGGCACAAGATTCAATAAACACTTTCTGGCAGCCTAGTAAATGGGGATCTACTCTGTTACATGTACCTAACTTTGAAATGTACCACTCTTTAACACATGATTTATATGTGTAATGAGAAAAGCACTCATCTATATATGCATTCCATGTGGCCACTATCATTTTTGATGCAATGACCGCATGTACCAGGCCAAACATCTCTTGCTGTACCAGTGATAAGCAAATGAATGAATGTTAGAAGGTTGATAAAAGGTTCCCCTTGACAATTTTATCCAGTCATGTCCGACTCTAGGCGGCAGTGCTCATCTCCGTTTCCAACCCATAAAGCTAGCATTTGCCCGCAGACAATCCTCCATGGTCATGTGACCAGCGTGACTAGACACAGAACGCCATTTACCTTCCCACCAAGATGGTACCTATTTATCTACTCACATTTTTTGCATTTTGCATGCTTTCAAACCGCTAGGTTGGCGGGAGCTGGGACAAGGAACGGGGGCTCTCTCCGTCACATAGATTCGATCTTACGACTGCAGGTCTTCTGACCTTGCAGCACAGAGGCTTCTGTGGTTTAACCCGCAGCGCCACCATATCCCTTAGAAGATTGATACTAACTACTTAAAGGGTAAGCATGTAATAAGAAATCTGGTGGTTGTAGTGGTATTAAAATATATTAGAGCTTTCCTCAGAATCACAGTGTAAATAGAAGCAGCTATTTCTAGCTGTAGAGAAATGGAAGCGGTAAATTGCATGTCAGTTATTGTGTATGTAGTTGGGCAAAATGAGGAGGCACTTTGTTTTCTTCACATTTTATACTGGCTTATTGAAGACTAAGAGTGGGAAAGAACAGATTATCTGTAACTGTGGTTTTTTTTATTCATCATTTGTAAATTCACAACACATGGGTTGTTTTTCTGTCCGTATGAAACTCCTCAGAACATTCCAGAGCCTAAAGAAAACCATTAGACCTGCTCCCCATAGTAAACATGTTCTCACACTTAAAGATCAGCCCTCAGTTCCTCCTTTTTTTTCTTTTGTGGCCTCTGTTGTTGTTTGTTGCATCTTGGTCCTAACCCCAAGAGTGGTCTTGGGGTTAGGACCTCCAGTGTTGGTTCTGTTTGGTTGATGAAGATTTGGAGTTAGATATTTGATGTTGACTACAGATTGGAAAGGTAGATCATAATGAAGATGAGGGAAGGCCAAACTTTTATGAATAGCCAGTATTGAGGCTCTCAATGTTCATTTCTCTTCTTGACCACGGCTCAGCATCAAGGTGCACCTAGATGTTTTCTTTTGACTTCTCTGGTGTTTCATAGTTAAGACAGGGAATTTCAAAGCTGACCAGGACCTTTCTGGCCAAAGTTACTTCAATATCATGTATCAGTTTCTTGGTGGCATCAGTGACTTCGACACTGGATGTCTGCACTCATGTATCATTAACTTCAACACTGAATGTGTTTGTGTCTGTTCTGGCTATCTTGACTCAGTATGCCTATGCCTCTGCTTTAGAGATTTTACTGCTGAGTCTTTATGGCTCTCTTATGAGTAAGCATGCTGCACTGGCATCAGGGAGAATATAGGCAGACCACAGAGAAAGCCTGAGTGCTTCTCTCTCTGCACCCCTGGATAATTAAAGAAGGATTATTGGAAATGCATTTCTGGCCCCAAACAAAAGTGAAGTATGGCATTAAAATAGTATGGTAGTGGGTACATTGCCTCCAGTATCACCTCTTTGGGATAGCATTTCTTACAAAACCTCTTCTGATGTTAAGACCTCTTCTTTCTCAACAGAGATACTGACTCCAAAGAAGATAACTGTGAGTAGTCCTAGCTTCAAGCTGAGTCATCAGGATGCAGAAAGTGTGGTTTTCCTGTAAGAGAGAAGGCTTACTGTGTGAAAGTCTGCTCCATTCTGAGGAGTGTCTGAAGGACAGAGACAAGGTGCGGCTTTGAGAACTTCTTCCTCAGATGCAGAACCAAACTACACTAAATCCTCCTTCTCTTTGCTCTTTGGTGAACGCAGCTGAGTGGAGATTGGGTGGCTGTTTTTTAGATTTCTTAGTTCTTTGTTTAGGTTCAGGCTTCTTAGCTGTAGTAGTCTCTAAGCCAATTGGTTTTTTTTCTCTTTGATATCAAATAAGACATTGATTTGGGGGCTGAGGTCACCCTCAATGGCAAATGCCTATCCCGGAGGTCAAGATATGATGTCTTATGAGCAGAATCAACCTCTAATGGCACTTGATCCTGTTCAGGTCTTGTGAATGGCAATTCTATCTGGAATGCCTCCGTGAGGACCTGCCTAGAAAGTGTTTTATGGACAGATACTACAGGAACCATATCGTTTCTTCAGCTATGGAATCCACCACCTGGCACGATGTCTCCCACAAAAAGAATTTTAGGTAGGATTATTTATTCTGTGGCAACCTTAGTAAATTTCTGACAGTTCTGGGTCTGATGCTGCTCATGAAGGCAGCACAAACACTTTGAATGTCTGTCAGTGAGGGGGATCTTGTTAGTCCATGTCATACCCTTCTTAAGTGAACCCACCAAGGTCATAAAAAGAGAGAAGACCTGATATACAATGAATATTAGTTTTTTAAACTTTATTTTTAGGGTAGACTCAGGGTGACATCACAGAAGGGTACATGAAGACAACAGAAGGTTGCTTCAGGATCAAAGGGGAGCGAGCCTGCCACCTTTTCATGTATGCTTTACTCTGTGGCTTCGCAAAAGGCAGGGAAAGCGGCTGCCTTCCCTGTATAAAATGACCCTCAATTTTTTGTCTAATTAAGTGAAAAGTGTCATTTTATACATGAAAAATATGGTATTTACAACCATTCAATGAAAATGGATCAAGACAACGCTCCAAGATGTTTACTCAGTGGCAGCTAAAAGGGAACTGGAAGCTGACTGTTAAACATAGGACTGCAAAACTACAGGGGGATGGTCTACTGGTTTTCCTTAGGCTCTGGAATGTTCTGAGGTGTTTTGAACAGGTGCAGAAACAACCCACGTGTGTGATTCACAGAGACCACAAGGAAGAAGAGGGAGATCAGAAGCCTGATATGAAAACTAAAAATTCCAGTGATCTAAAAACTTGTGAAACTGGCTGGATAGTTCAGGAATGTGGCTGTGGAGCCAGAGGTTGGGAGTAAAATTCCCACTGTGCTTCCTAGGAAAAGAGCCAACCAGTGTAGCCACGGGCAGGCTGCACAATCCCAGGGTTCCCTACCAAAAGACGGGAATGGTAAACCACTTCTGAGTACTCACTACTGTGAAAACCCTTGAAAACCCTGGAAAGAGTTGCTGTAAGTCAGATTCTACCTGATGGAATGCGATTTTTATTATTAGCAACTTGGGAAAGTAGCCTAAAACAATTACAAATAAAAGTAAAATAAACACAATGGTTATCAAGCCATTGAGCATTTGTAAGTAGCATGCAACCGTGTAGATATCTTTGCTTACTTCACATACCTGTTTCTTTCTGTGACATATTCAAGCTTCTTTGCCAGCATGCAACATTCATCTTTTAATTTTGATAGGAGTGCATTCTGGGAGCTCAGCAATGAATTCAGTTCATTTACTAGAAATCATAAATGTAAATATAAGATATATGGAATTTCAATGCATACAATGATTTAGATAGAATTCAATAAATGTTATAGGCAGAACTTTAAAAACGTACTCAACTCTCTTTGCAAGTATTAAAACAGATACATGTTGCAACTTTTTCTGCACACTGTGTTCTTACTAAATCTATCTTTTGAAGAGAAAATGGAGCACCTCCACTCTTTTTTCTAATAATGATAATCATCAGTATCCCATACAAGAAATATGTACTACGAAATAGCATTTTCTTATGACATTACTGTACCACACAATTCAACATCTAGTTTTTAATCCTTCCCTCCTCTTTTAACATCTGAAATCTACTTCAGGGTTTGGTTCTGGAAGATGAACCTAACAACTGTCCTGCCTTGAAAATATGTTCCTTAGACAGGGATTGTGGTGCTGGAAACTGTAATAGTTTATCCTGCTATGCTTCCTTTACACAGTGTTCCTCAACTGATGCTAGTAGGAATGCTGTATATGCTGCAACAGATCATGTGGAGTGGGATGAACATGTTGCAGGATAGAATAGCCAGTCAGTTTATATCACAGCATTATTGTAAAGGCAAACATTTTGGCAGTTCCTGTGCAGGGAATTGAATATCGCAAGCTGAATATGAACCAGCAGTGTAATGTAGCTACGAAAAAGGCAAATGTGATTTTAGGCTGCATTAACAGAAGTATTGTTTCCAAATCCCACAAGGAGCTAGTTCCCCTCTATTCTGCATTGGTTAGGCCTCACCTTGAGTATTGTGTCCAGTTCTGGATGCCATACTTCAAGAAGGATGCTGACAAATTGGAACAAGTTCAGAGGAAGCAAGAAGGACAATCGGGGACTGGAAACCAAACCCTCTGAATAAAGACGGAAATCTGGGCATGTTTAGCCTTAAGAAATGAAGATATAGGGCTGATATGATAACACTTTTCCAATATTTGAAAGGCTGTCATACAGAGGAGGGGCAGGATCTGTTCTCAATCAACCCAGAGTGAAGGACATGAAACAATGGGCTCAAGTTACAGGAAGCCAGATTTAGAGTGAATACCAGGAAAAACTTCCTAACTGTTAGAGCAGTAAGACAGTGGAACCAATTACCTTGAGGTAAACACCAGAGGAATTCAAGAGGAATTTAAACAACCACCTTGCAAATATCCTTTGGTTTGTACTCCTGCATCAAGCTGGGGGTTGGACCTGATGGTCTTATAGGCTCCTTCCAACTTCATTATTCTGTGATTCTAAACAGAAATGGGATTCCCCTTCTTTGAAAGACTGTGACATAAAAAAGGCATTCCAATCTTCTGAAGCAGGCTGTCCTGGATACATAGAAAGCCAGCGCCCACCTGACATCAAGGGTATGCAAAGTCCTTTCTAGGGCTGTAGGTGAATTTGGATAAAATGTTGGTAGGACAATATCCTGTGAAAAGTGGAATTGTGAGACTACTTTTGGGAAGAAAGTAAGATCTGGCCTCAAACTATTTTATCCTGATGAAAAGTAAAATACAGTTGGTGAAAGCACAGAGTTTGCTTGTCCTCTGAACCAATGTAACAGTTACCAGGAGGGCAGTCTTCATTGAGGTAGATGGAAGCCCACTAATGCAAGCCATTCAAATGGCTCAGCTTAAAGAGCACTAGGGAGAGACTCCAAGATGGTGGATAGGTTGAATCAGCAGAAAACTATTATTCAATATTATTTAAGGAAGCTTAGACATGGCAAATTTTAGGCTTCAGGCATTTTCCCACTTGGCTCCAAAGCTGTGGAATTGTCTCCTCCAGCACATTTGTATGGAACCAGAGCTGAATAAATTTAGATGAGGTTGGAAAATCTATTTATTCAATTGGAGTCGTGGGTGCTGGGTGTAGGGAGAGGTTAGAAACAAGTGTATTTGATTTGATTTTTTGGCTGGTTTTTTTAGCAGTTGGTTAATTCTTCTTGATCACTGCCTAATAACAATGATGATGATAACAACCCCTCCATGGACACAGGCCTTGTTGAGCCAGAGGGACTTGTGTGCTTCAGTGAGGTTGAGAGCTATGCTGGAGGTAGTGTCACTACCTGGAGGGTCTTCCAAGCCAGAAGGTCCCAGCTGAGAAGCCAGACCAACGGTGTCCACCAACCACTGATTATGATGAGAGTAAATAAACAGAAATCCATACTGGACCAGTCACTGCCTGAGTCAAAAAAGACCGTGTCAGATGCTATTGCTTCTGGACATCTGGTGACAAATGCGCTACAGGGCTCAGCAGATCCTGTTCAAGAATAATGATGGGTGGCTGCAAAGCTACTGGAAAAATGTAAATGCAAAACTTGGACTCTCACCAAAAATTTTGAAATTATGAAATGCTATTTGAGGCAAACCTAACAGCCCGTGGTTTTCAAAAAGGAATGATGAAAATTTGGAAAAGGAAACACCCAAAAAGTGACATAACTGAACAATGTTTAATGAATCAGAGAAGGTTTGTCACCTGGAGTAAAGTGTTTTCAGAACCAGAATTGCAAGAACTAGAAAAGGTGACAAAAGAAAATTCAACACAGAACAATAACCATAGTACAGAAGACAAATTGAGGGTAGAGGAAGACACAATAGTGAAAGAGAATATACCAAGAGAAGAACAACTTATGGAACAAGTCAGAAATTATGAGTTGACAGAATGGCAGATATCACTGATGGAAAAAACGGTAACCCATATTAGCCAGAAAGCATAAAGAAAAAGGCTCCCCATTTTGCACCAATTACAAAGAAAACCAGAAAAAGATCTATTGACAGATGCAAATGTAGTAATCAGAACAACCTCAACCAACATGCTAAAGGGAATAAACACAGCTATCATAATAATCATGGAACTCGGTTACAAGCTGCAAAAAAACAGAAAACTCCTGGCAATTCAAAATGGAAAATTTGGCTGGAAAAAAAATAGACAAATTGCATACAGACATTAGCAAAGATTCAAAACTTAAGGATGAAAAAGTAAAAAACAGACTATGTAAAATATTTGATCTAGAAAGGAAAACAACTGATGGTATAATGGAAAAATTAAAACAATGGGTAACAGCTACAGCAAAATAAATAAATAAATAAATAAATAAATAAATAAATAAATAAATAAATAAATAAATAAATAAATATTGAAAGATATAATGGACACTTGAAATAACACAGAGAAAACATACAATTTATGTCAACGATTATCCTATAAACAACTAGAAGAAAAGGCAGAACAAAAGAAATTAGGCCCAGGTAAAGATTATACTCTAAAATTTTGGAAAGAAATTTGGGAAAGCCCAATTGGACATAATAAAAACACCTCATGGATTAAAGATATTTATAAAGAAATTCAAGGTAAACATATGGATGCTATTGTAATAACAACTAAAATTATAAAGAGGCAAGAAAAGGTTGTGAAAAATTCAAGTGTACTTGGCGCAGATGAGCCATGATTCTGATTAAAGTATTTAACAAGTCATCAATGTATAGTAGTACAACTTAATTACTTACTTCAAAATTCTACAACTGGATGACAACAGGCTGCATACAGTATTTATGAAAATAAAAGATCATCAAAAGGGCAATGATGAACCCAGTAATTACTGAAAAATTACATGCCTTCCAACAATGTTCAAGCTCATCACTGGAGCACTTGCAAGATCAATATATAGTTATTCAACTGAAAATTCCCTATACCCAAATGAACAGAAAGGGAACTTTAAGAAGTCAAGAGGCATGAAAGAGCTTATTGGTAAAATGATACTAAAGAATGCAGAAAGATGAAAAACCAATCTTAACTGCCCTGGATAGACTATAAAAATTGTCACAGTGCTGGAATAACACCGGCCTAAAATTTTGTGGGATTAGTAAAAATATTCAGAAGTTCCTCAAGAAAAACAAGAAAAAATGGGAAACCATCTGAATAGCCTATGGTGAAGATATTGAGGAAGTTAGCATCAAAAGAAGAATATTTCAAGGGGATTCTTTGTCACCACTGCTGTTCTCATTAATCCCCATGTAAATAATTTTAAATAAAACTGGATTGGGCTACTCTATTTACATCTTGCACAAAAAAGTTAAAGAACTGACATCAAAATGATGTGGAAAACCTTAAAATCAAAATTGAATGGTGGAAATACAATCAAAGCCATAAACACAAGGGAAGTTATCATAGATATCCAGCTACTGTAAAGATTGGACCCAAAACAAATTAGAAGACCTGGATGGAAAACACAGAAACTAATGAACATATATCACACACTACATTCAAAAAATGATGTGGATAGATTATATTTACCATGAAAAATTGGAAGTCGTGGATTACTGCAAATTTACAGAGGAGGAAAAGGGAAGCCTAAATGATTATACAAGTACAAGTAGAGAAAACTACTTAAGGTGGTGAAAACAGAATATTTTGAAAGCAACAGAAACAAAGGCTCAATATAAGAAACAACAATCTGAAAATAAATTAAACAGCTGGAAAAACAAACTGCTACATGGACAACACCTCAGAAATATTGAAGGAAGGTATGATCATAATTCAACCTGGGCATGAATAAAACTGGGGACCATTAGGAAAGAAACTAAAGGTTTGATTTTTTCTGCACAAGAACAAGCACTCCAAACCAATGTGATGAAAGCTAAAATTCAAGGAATGAGTGTTAACAGCAAATGTCAACTCTGCCAAGAAAAAGAGGAAACGGTGGCACACCTCAATTCCGAATGGCCAAAGATGCACAAACAGATTACAAAATTAGATATGATAGAGTGGCAAAATTAGTGCACTGGTCATTATGCCAAAAAAATAACCTGCCAGCCTCCAAAACCCATGGGAACATCAGCAGGAGGAAGCGTCCGAAAATGACGAAAAGATCTTGTGGGATTTCTGGATCCAAACTGATAAGACACCTTGAACGTTACACAATAGAAATAGTTGTAATAGAATGAAGCAATGTCTGGATCATTGACATTGCAATTCCAGGGGATGCCAGAGATGAAAATAAAGAATTAGAAAAACTAACAAAATACAGAGATCTGGCAATTGAAATATCCAGCTTGTGGATGAAACACATATCAGTTGTCCCCATGGTCATTGAGGCTTTGGGAACAATATCAAGAAATTTCACAAAGTATTATAACCAGTTAAATAACATTAATCATTATTACAACACAAAAACACCACCATGAGAGCTACAAAGAAAGACAATATTTGGAACTCCTTACATACTGCCCAATATTTAATAGTTACTTAGGATTTTGGTTAAAACTTGTATCTGCTGTATAATACCAGTCAATATTTTTATGTTTTTGATTGACTGTGCCCGATATTTTTGAATAATAATAATATATCCTTATTTGAAAACCAAGAGGACTTTGGTTGGATAGGAACATGTACTGCTATCATTGCTGAATATACATTGACTGATAAGAAAGTCAGTCCCTGACACATCAGTAAAAAGAAAGTCCAATACCAGTAGTACCAAAGTGGAATATGTTCATGATATCTTCCAGGACAAAGGACTGGAAGGCTGCTGAATTTTTTTTGTAGTAATTAATAGTAGACGGAAGCTTTGCAGGAAGCTTCTAGTATCTTGAGAACATCTGGTGGAGGATGGCATATTGCTGTAATATATCTTCCATGCTCTTAAGTGAACTGTTTTGAGATCTGGATACCGTATGATACCATTTGCCATAGTGATAAGGTTAAGAGGAGGAAGAAGAAATCCATGATTCGAAAGATAATTGAGCGCAGATTGCCTTGGATTGTCTTGGGTGATGAGTATGAAGTTGGCATTGTATCTTCTTAACATCATTAAGACTTTGGGAATTATTGGAAGGGTGAGAATGCATACAGGAGACTCTGCCCAGCTGTGGAGAATAGGATACTCCACACAACACCTGTTCAGGTGGGACTAGTACTGTAGCAGAATGATGTGCTTTGGGCATTCAGGGGAGACAGAAAGGTATCGACCCTTGATGTACTCCACTTGTAGAAGAGATGCTTGACTACTTCTTCATGCAGACTCCATTCATGGCAGGCTGACTTCTTCTGCTTGTATATTGCCCATACCCTGAACATGCACTGGCATCGGCCAGATTTTCTTTTGGATTTACAGTACTATCTGCAGAGGTCTACTGCTAGGGCCTTTAGGTGTGAGAGCAAGTGCTGCCTTGTTTATAGCTACAGTGGGCTACTTAATGTTGTATTGTTGGACATGATTTGGGGGATTAAACTCATGATGACCAGTCTGATTGCCATTATGGTGCTGTCCAGTATGTTTATATGTAGATGTTTTCCTTTTAATAAATTTATTTATAAAAATTACAAGCATACAATATACAACATATAAGAAAAATAAATCACAGTTTATATGTAGCTAAGACTCCTTGTCTGCTCAGTGCCTATAGATTTCATGATGAAGAGGTGGGCACCTCAACCAGTTGTGGATGCATCTGTTGTGAGGATTGCTGGTGGTCTCCTCAGTGAGAAGGGCATCCCCTTTAGTAGGTTTGTGGGGGACATCCACTGTGTCTGGAAATAGGGTTGACAAAGCTAGAAACAAGTGATGATTTTTTGGTTGACATTTCAGTGCTCTGGAAAAGTTATACAATTGTCATGTGTAGTCAAGTGAGTAGTAGCAGTGTGATGATCGACTCCATAAATCTCAGGAGTGCTTGTATATGGTGAGCGCTGGCTCTTTGGGATTGTAGTAAGCATTGTGCTTTGTGCTATATCATGGTGGCTCTTTTCTTGGGTGAAGCTGACTAACTTTGAATCCAGTACAGCAAAAATAAATTCTATCAATTGTGCCAGTGTCAAGTGGGCTTTGTCATGTGCACTCTAAGGCCAAGGATGTTGAATAAGTGTAATAAGAGTCTTCTCACAAGATGGCCAAAATATTGAAGCCTCAGTTTCAGGATCTGTCCTTCCAGTGAGCACTCAGGGTTGATTTCATTCAAAATGGATAGGTTTGTGTTCCTTACAATCCAAGGGACTCTCAAGAATCTTGTCCAACACCACAATTCAAAAGCATTAATTCTTTGGCGGTCAGCCTTCTTTATGTCCAGCTCTGACTTCCATACATTGCTACTGGAAAAACCATAGCTTTCACTATGTGGACCTTTGTCGGCAAGGCGATGTCTCTGCTTTTTAAGATGTTGTCTAGGTTTGTCATCACTTTGCTCCCAAGAAACAGGTGTTTTTTGATTTTGTGGCTGCTGTCATCAACTGCAGTGATCATGGCGCCCAGGAAAATAAAATCTGTCAGTACCTCCATATCTTTCCCTTCTATTTGCCAGGAGGTGATGGGACCAGTGGCCATGATCTTAGTTTTTTTTTATGTTGAGCTTCAGACCATCTTTGGCGCTCTCCTCTTTCTGCCATCAGAGTGGTATCATCTGCATATCTGAGGTTACTGATATTTCTTCTGGCAATCTTAATTGTGTATGTATAGTGTGGAAGAAAAAAAATTATGAGAAAGTCATCAATTGGATCTATATGAGGAAGAATAAGGAAATCTCTGAAACTGATATTGCCATGGCAGTCTTTGCCTGAAGCAAAGCTATGGCTGTTGGTATGGATGAATGCCCAGACATCTAGTTTTCGTCCTAAGTTTATAATTGTGGTCCATCTTCCTATCAGTTTTATCACTGAAGAGACCGTGCTCATCAAATGGCTGATCTTATATGGTAGCTCTAGCATCTGGTCATAGGTCAAAGGATCTCAACTACAATTAAGGCTATTGCACTTGCCAGTGAGTTAGCTGCTGAGTCAGCTCCATGCCTGACCATATTTATCTTATGGCTTGGCTAGATGATGAGATTCAGTCTGGAAGATGATGGACAACTTTCTATAGTCTTCCAGAAAGATATTGAACATAGGAGCCACCTTTTCCAAAAGGAACTGCTGGTAGGACAACATGCATACAGTGTAATTAGGAAAACATGACAAAAATGTGGCTGATGAATACAGTCTTCTCTCCATTTTTCCCCTTCTCTGTTTATAGGAGCAGTGTGGCTCATGCCTGGACTTCCCCTATGCAGCATGAAGAATTACTGAATTATAACTGGGATGTTAAAATCAAAATTCACAATTCTTTCCTGCACTTGGTACAAGTGGTCTATTGTCTTAGAGATTGGAAGTACTGAGGATGGAGCAGTCCTGGATTGTCTTGCTGGAGTAATGCAGGCAATGACTACTGTGACTGCAATCTGTTCTTGAATTATTCTGTACAACAGACCAGATACTGGTTCTTCTTGCTTTTATATTTCTAGTCCCAGAATGGATGCCATGTGCACCAACTGGTCAGCAAATGCCTTCATGTCCTAGGTAAGTTATGTCAGTTTTGAATCGGTAAACTGTTCTTTTGGATGGTATTGCTTGTCAATTCCAAAAGAAGGACAGGTTACTTACCTGTAAACATGGTTCTTCAAGTGGACCTCTATGAATACACATCAGTGGGTTAAGACAGCACCTGCGCTGGCCTCTTGGAACTTTCTAGAGCTATAAGAAAAGTAACAAAGTTTGAGTTGCCCTGTATTGTGCAAGCTCCGCCTGCCAAACCTCAGTTCCATCTGCCCACCACATAGTCGGAGTTGGACTCGACCATACAGTGTCGGACAGTGGGGAGGCTGGGCGGGATGTTTGTATTCATAGAGGTCCACTTGAAGAACCATGTTTACAAGTAAGTAACCTGTCCTTCTTCAACATGGCCTCTATGAATCCACACCAGTGGGTGACTAGCAAGCTCCCTTATTGGAAGGAGGGTCGTCACTGCAGAAGTGATGTAAGCACTGCTCTCCCAAACTTGGTCTCATTCTTGGCCCAGAGGTCCAGTCTGTAATGTGTAACAAAGGTAGACACATTGGACCAAGTTGCTGCTCTGCAAATGTCCTGGATGTCAACTCCTCGCAGCAGGGCCGTGGATGTAGCAACAGCTCTGGTGGAATGAGCTCTAAGACCTTCAGGGAGAGGCTTGTTGTGCAATTCATAGGCCAGAGAAATAATGGAAACCAACCATCTGGACAGTGTAGAAGAAGAGGCAGCGGAACCTTTACGTTGACCATAGAAACAGAGGAACAGTCTTGGAACTTTCCTAAACTCTTTAGTTCTAGTGACATAACAAGCCAATGCTCTTCAAACATCTAAAGAGTGGAGCATGCGCTCAACATTGGTAACTGGATCAGGAAACAACGTTGGTAATATTAAAGGATGGTTAACATGGAACTCGGAAACCACTTTAGGGAGGAAAGAAACATCAGGGTGTAACACCACCTTATCTTTGAAAAACTGAAGGTATGGAGAGTCCACACGAAGTGCTGCCAATTCACTAGCTCTACGAGCAGAAGTGATGGCCACCAGGAATAAAGTCTTGAATGAGAGCAATTGAAGGTCACAGGAAGCCATGGGCTCAAAAGGATGGTGAGTGAGGCAAAGAAGCACCAATTGCAATGACCATTGTGGTACAGGTTTCTTTAGAGGAGGTCTCATACTGGGCAGAGCCTTGAAGAAAGCTTTTAGTGTGGGATGCGAAAACCACCTGAATGATTCAGAGCCATGGGGGCTGAAAGGCAACAATAGTTGAAGTGTAAACCTTTAAGGTAGACTTGGAAAGTCCCAAGTCAAACAGATACCGGAGATAGAGAAGGGGCGTAGACAAGGCCACAGGTGAAGATTGCAACTTGCACTCCTCAGTGAACTTGAGAAAGTTTTGCCACTTGTATTTGTAGAGTAGCGAGCAACCAAGATTGGAGGGAGCGCATCTTGAGGCGAGCGTGGGATAAGATGCAAGTTGTTGATGCCATGAGACCCAGAAGATGTGCAAGTTTCGCTGACACTCTGCCCTGGGGCTTGAATTTCTGAACTGCCCTTCTTATTTTTCGTATGCGCTCTGGAGGTAGAAACATGCGAGCATGGACTGAGTCCAGTCTTGCCCCGATGTAGTCCATCACTTGAGATGGTTCCAAGTGGGACTTTTCGTAGTTTATCGACAGGCCTAGCGCTTGTAGAATGTGAAGAACATGCTGTGTGTCCTTGACCACTCTTGCTTTGGATTTGGACACGATCAGCCAGTCATCAATATATGGGTAAATCTGTATCCGTTGTAGACGGAGGTAAGCTGCGACCGGGGCCATGCATTTGGTGAAGGTCCTCGGAGCTGTTGAGAGGCCGAATGGAAGAGCCACATATTGCTAAATGGTGTCCATGAAGATTAGACGCCGGTATTTCCTGTACTTTTGATGGATGGTGATGTGGAAATACGCATCTTTTAGATCCACAACAACAAACCATTCTCTCTTCAACAGGTGAATTATTGCTTCTAAGGTGACCATCCTGAAATGACGTGGCTTGAGGTAGGTATTTAAGTCCCTCAGATCCAGTTGCCATCTTTCTTGGGTACCGTGAAGTACCGGGAGTAAAACCCATTTTGTATGTCCCGGTTTGGTACCTTCTAGATGGCTTGTTTTGCAAGAAGGGTGAGAATCTCTTTTTCTAGGATGGGATCGAATGATGTAGGCTTGACCCACCCTAGGAGGCAATTCTATAAACTCCAGCCGGTAACCTGAGCTTATAATGTTTAAGACCCAGGAGTCTTGTGTTATCCTGAGCCAGTTGTGAAGATGAGTAGACAGGCGGGTTGTGTGGTCGACACCTGAGATGGTTCTGGTGAAGTCAAAGATATTGTTTAGACTTCGTACCAGGTGCTTTGTAGGACTGCTGTTTAAGGTTTGACTGAGGCTTGAAGCTAGAGGTTGATGAAGAGGCTTGAGAAGACCTTGGCTGACCCTGGTTCCTGAAGGAACGGTAATAGGTAGATGTGGACTGCTGGTAGGATTGTTGGGAATATTTAGAACAGCACTGAAACTTTGCAGTCCTTGGCTGTTGTTGTATGGAGTAAGATTTTGCTGTCTTCTTACTCTTATGCAGGTTCTCAAGATTCTCATCTGTTTTTTCACTGAATAAACCGGAGGCATCGAAAGGTAAGTTTTTGATCCTAGTTTTAATATCTTCCATGATATTGGCTGATCTCAGCCAAGCATGGCGTCTTAAAGTGATGATAGAGGCAAGATTTCTTGCAGTGGCATCCGCAATGTGGCGGCATGCCAAGTGTTGGGTGTTTGGAAACTGTTAAAGCTTCAGCATGAGCATTGAGGCACAGTTGCCTAATATCCTCTGGTGCGACTTGCAAAGCTGGCAAAACCCTAGACCAGAGTTGCTTCTGGTAAGCACCCATGGCTACTAAGTAGTTAATTGCTCTTAGGACAAAGGTAGTCATGGTATACAGTCGGCGTCCCAAAACTTCCAGTTTCCTACCCTCCTTATTGGAAGGGGTAGCATGGCCTTTAGCAGGAATTTTTGAAGCACTGGATTCCACTACCAGTGAGTTTGGAGTGGGATGCTTTAATAATAATAAGGAGGTTTTGGGTCCATGAATGCGGTAAAGGTTTTCAGTTCTCCTGGACATGGAAGTGGAATTAGCAGGATGTTCCCAGTATTCCATAATTAGGTCCAGTAACTCAGGTACACAGGAGAGACTGACAAGATGAGACCTCTCCTTGTTGATGTCACTGAAGATGAAATCATCCTCATGTATGGGTGATTTTTCAGTTTCTAATCTTAAGGTGGTTGCCATCCGGGAAACCATCTGTGTGTAGGAAGAGAAGTCCTCAGATGGTGAGGATGGGTAGATGTCTGCGGCATCCGACCCCAAGGGTTCCCCTGGTAGAGGTGTCTCTAGGGAGGCCTCAGATGTCATCTCCTCTTCCTGTTCAGAGGAGTCTCCAGAGACCTGGTGTTCATCGTCAGAGACAGGAAAAATGCTAGGATGTTGTCCTCTGTCTGTCTCAATAGTAGGTCTTTGAGGCATGGTAGGTTGAGAGGGTCAAAGCTCTGTAGACTGATCCTTGGTCTTATGACCCGTCGACGTGGATGCTTTTTGCCCTGTCGACGTCGATGGTCTATGAGTATCAACACCAAGAGGTTTTCGGTATCGATGTTTTCTCAGTGGCGAGACAGAAGGTGAAGATGAAGACGAGGCATAGCGAGCCCTCTTTCTCCTTCTTCTGTGGTCTCTCAATGTCAAGGACGATTCAGAAGAGCAATGAGGGGCATTAGCTATACCAGCAATGGTTTGATCTAGCTGGCTAGCAGTTGGTGACCTCTCAATGTTGACAGGGGGTTCCTGTCGAGGTGGTAAAGAGGCACCCATTTCCGATGTCGAATCTCGGTCCCGAGAAGAGTCCTCAAGTAGGGGTGAAGGAAGAGATATTGAAACGGGAGGCACAACCAAGGTGAGTTCCTTGGACTTAGTTTTAGATTTAACCGTTCTCTTCTTCTGTTTCAGCTTCTGGGATGTCGATGGAACAGAGGATGTGGATGGAGCCGACGAACTGGTAAGTGCCTTCTTGGTTGTCGGCTTTTCCTTAGGCTTTTCCTTAGGCTTCTCTTTAGAAGGCTGAGGAGGTGGTGGAGAAACCACTCTGACTTCAGAACGGACCGAGGATGTAGACTGGGCAGCCTCCATGTCCAATGGTTGTGAAGCAGATAGGGTTTGATTCCACAAAAAGTATTTAGGCATTGTTGGCGAGCCTTGAGGGTAGCTTTAGTGAAGTCCTTGCAGTGTTTGCAGTGGGTAGTTAAGTGAGTCTCTGCCAAAGAGAAAATGCAAAGGGAATTTCTGTCTTGGAAAGGAAGCTTTGTAGAACAGGACGAACTACGGCTAAATGGTCCTCTTTTAGGTGACATAAGCTGATAGAACAGGGGTCTCAAACTCAATTTACCTGGGGGCCGCTGGAGGCAGAGTCTGGGTGAAGCTGGGCTGCATCAGATTTTCTGCCAAGCAGAGCAAGAGCACGAGGAAGCCACCCAGGAGTTTCCTTAGCCCACCTGGGGCTCCGAGCAGGAGGAGGAGGAGGAGGGGCGTGCGAGCCCTCGTTGCTGGCCATGACCTCCTCCGTCTCCTTCTTCACTAGTACCAGCAGCAGGAGGACAAAGAAGTGGAGAAGGGAGGGAGTGCTGGCGACCACCCAGCCGGAAGGGGGAGAGGGCATGACATAAAAAAATTTTAAAACCCTCACAGAATTTGCCTTGCCAAAGGAGAAAAGCCTCCACCAGGACCTGCAAAATTAAGCAGAACGGGGCAGGGCCGCCACAGGTGCAGATGCGCGCACGCTTGCACACAAACACACATACACACAGAGGTCTGGCAACCTTCCTCTGAGGGGCCCCCTCAAAAAAGGCGCACTCAGCAGCAGCAGCTACCCCCACCATGACAGAGGAGCAAACTTTGCAAGGCCAGCCCAGGCAGCTTCCAGAGCTGAGGTGGCTGAAGCAGGATGAAGAGGAGGAGGAGGAGGAGCAGGAAGCACTGCTGGGTGCTGAGGCGGCCGCTGGCTGGGCTGGTGCTGGGGGTGCTGAGAGAGAAAGAGCCAGAGAACTGCTTCCCTGGAAGAGGCGGCGGTGGCGGCAGCTGCTGTTGGTGACTTGGAGGTGCTCTTCAAGGACAGGCCAGGAGCAAGTTCCGCTCTCAGGCATCACTCGGCGGCAGCTCGGGTACTCAGAGAAAAGGGCCGGCAGTATGCCTTGCTCGCCGGCTCTCTCCCAAGACAGTGCCTCTTGCATCCTCCATCTGGTACTGCAGCTTGCCAGCTGGCAGACAGGTGAGCTGGCTGGCAGGCTGCAGTTCTGGATGGAGGGTGCAAGAGGCGCTGTCTTGGGAGAGAGCCGGCAAGCGAGGCAAGGCTTTTTTTTACTCTTGACAGCAGAGGACATGTGGGCGCTTCGGGGGGCAGGCAAGGCGAGGGCCACAAACTATCATCTGGCAGGCCACAAATGGCCCCCGGGCCACATGTTTGAGACCCCTGTGATAGAAGCAGGAAACTAGCTGATGAGATGATAATAGAACAGGTCCGTTAGGCGTGTGGCGCCTCAGCGAGTGGTAAATAGGCAGCAATTACAGTCAATTTAGAGTACTTGCACTATCGCCAGAGGCAGAAGAGAAGTCAAAACGGTCCGTAGTCAGGGCAACAGAGATAGGGAGGTCGAAAAGCCAATTCCAGGTCAAATACATGATGAAGAAATAAGTTTTTAACGCAGCTCTAACCAAGGGGTTCCAATTCCGCGGGCGGAAAAATGGAACTGAGTTTGGCTGACGGAGCATGCGCAATACAGGGCAACTCAAACTTTGTTATTTTTCTTATAGCTCTAGAAAGTTCTGAGAGGCCAGCGCAGGCGCTGTCTTAACCCACTGGCGTGGATTCATAGAGGACACGTTGAAGAATCAGACTGGTATTCCTTGGATGTCTTTGGATCACTGTCCAAATCTGATGGGTTGTTTGGGACATTTGAGGGTCCCACTGTCTGGTCCAAATGAATGGCAAATGATATAGCCTCAGACAAGAGAAAGGTATTAAGCAAATGAACTGCTGATATTATTAAAGCTGTGACTGGTATCTGTATCATGGAATAAGCCTGAACAGGAACCAAGGAGTGAGATAAAACTGATGCTAAAGCTGACATGCTTGGCTGATGAGGTGCTGCTGTCAACTTCATAGTTGGAGCTGCCACTGGTACCTATGGGACTGAGACCAAAATGGATTGGGTGATGGTTGTAGTGTTAGATGGTGTGGTTAACAAAGCTGTAGTAGTTGTGGGTTTTTCAGGCTCTAGCCATGTTCTGAAGGTTGTTCTTCCTGATGTTTCGCCAGTCTCTGTGGCTGTTCCTACTCCAGTCCTCTGAAGATGCCGGCCACAGAGACTGGCAAAACGTCAGGAAGAACAACCTTCAGAACATGGCCAAAGAGCCCAAAAAACCCACAACAACCATTAGATCCCAGCCATGAAAGCCTTCGCGAATACATTAAAGCTGTACTTGATGGGCAGTTTTCTGAATGTGTTTCCACTGCTCATGAGATTGTCAACATGGTTCTAGGAGAACAGCATCAACAATCTGGTGAATGGCATCAAAAGGAGTATTTGTCTCAATTGTGCCATGTTCAAATGTGATAGCAGGGATTGTCTTCTAACCCTCATTGAAGATAGTGACATGGCTGTCTTGGGACCAACAGTCCCAGCAACAAGATGGGGAACAGTAGGAATGTTATGATCCCAACTGACATATTGAGAGTGTGACCAATAAGAGTATCTTTTTGCTTGGGTGTAGCCTTGTGATTGTCATTAAGTTTGGCACTGAGATTTCCTTGATGCTGTAATTGATTGACATGAACAGTCACCTCAGTGAGTTCAGTATTGTTTCTGAGATACTACATCTCACCAATGGAGAACTGTGGTATAATTCTGAAGGATCACAGTCTACGGAAAGGGATGAAGTCCAGGATTTATCCCTCCAAATGGGGGAGATATGTCTCTATATCATAGGATCCTATGGTGCACCAGTATCATGTTGATATTTCTTTGACGAGGGTATGATGGCATCCTTCTGTAATGCTGGGGGCAAAGTTTTGAGAACTTGTTGGAAGTAGCTGGATTTCTATGGGTGAAATGCAACCCATTAGAATTGCCATGCTTGGATTTGTTGTCTTTTTTCTTATTCTTCAGTTCCCCAGTTGGAAGTGGCAGGTATTGCTTCTCTTCAGTAGACATATTGAAATGGTTCTTGCCAGTCTGGGTTCAGTACTGAAATCATCCTTTTCAAGAGAGGTGGCATCATATATGCATCCATTGGTACTGGGGTTTTTGTTGTTTCCATGCCAGTAGTGGCCATCAACAGTTTTTTGAAGAATTTTTGTGGTGGTAGTAAGCAAATATAAATGAATTTAGCAGATGATGGAATGATAAGGCCTTAGGATATGACTTGAGTCTGGCCTCATTTTTTTGTCCTTGAAAGCTAAAGGCATGACAAGAACTGCTGCACAGCTCATTGATTTCATATCCAGCTGTGGAGCCAAAGGTTGGGACCCCCGACTGTGCCTCCCTGACAGGGGCTACACTTGATGATCCATAGGGTCCATTCCAGTTCTGCAGTTCAAAGATTATTATATAAGATTATTATATATAAGTCTTTTATGTTACACTGTTCACCCAAGCACAAAAGGCATTAAGAGTGTCTATCAGTCAATGTGACCTTCATCCCACAGGAGGAAATTTTCTTTGGTGCCATAAAAGGGGAGGGAGTATTAGGGTAGCAAGGGAGAAAAGAAGCTAAATTACTTTAAAAAAAACAGAATTATAAGAATAGAAGAGGATGAAGGAAAAAGAAGAATAGTTACATATAGAAAAGTGGTCAAATTACAGAGAACAAATACTGCTGAATGATTAGCAGATTAAAAGGAATTGAAGTAATTGGAGGGAATAACATATTACATGACTGGTGTGGGCAGGGTTCTTTCCAAAACCCAGTGGCTCAGCTAGGAAGGTACTGGAACTATGCTATACAAATGCAGAAAACTCAAAGCTGTGATCCACAGAAAACATAAGGAGAAACTATGGTAAGGGCCCCTTCATGAAAATATTCTGGTGTTCCAAGACTGCAGTCCTAAAAAAAATTACAAAAGGGCTCCCAGTTCACCTCTTGTGAGCAGGAAGCCATGCCACTTTAATAGTATTCAAGCAAAACAGAATTTCTACATGAAAAATACTTCTATGTAGGAACCATAGCAAATAGTCACACACTGGCTGAAATCCAGCTGGCACAACAACACTACATATACAGTGGTGCCCCGCATAGCGAGGTTAATCCGTTCTCGCTATGTGAAATCGTCGCTAAATGGAACGTAAAAGCCCACTGGCCCTAAACTTACCGTTCAGCAAAGTTTCCTCCATAGCGGCAGCCATTTTCGCGCCCTCGGTAAGCGAGGGGAGGGCGCGAAAACGCTGCATGTGGCCATTTCGGGTGTCCGGCAGCCATTTTAGAACCGCCAAACAGCTGATCGCCCAACTCTGTGGGAGGTTTGGGGGGTCGGCAGCAAGAGGAGGAGAAGAGGGAAAGTGGGGGGGAGGACACGCGAGCGCGCGACTTCCCTCCCTTCGCCTGCCTGCCTCGCAGCCTGCCTTCGTCCCTGGGGGCGTCAGGAGAAGGACGAGGAGGAAGAGGAAAAGTGGGGGGGGGAGGACGCGCGAATGTGCGGCTTCCCTCCCTTCGCCTGCCTGCCTTGCAGCCTGCCTTCGTCCCTGGGGGCGGCAGGAGAAGGACGAGGAGGAAGAGGGAAAGTGGGGGGGAGGACGCGCGAATGCGCGGCTTCCCTCCCTTCACCTGCCTGCCTTGCAGTCTGCCTTCCTCTTCCCGGCCAGCGCGGCCCTGCATCACTCTCGCGGCGGCTCCTTCCTGGCACCCGTCTTCGGTAAGTGAGTTTTTTCCATAGGGATGGACGCTATGCCTCCGCATTAGCGATCCTGGAGAAGGGATCGCTATGCGGATTCGTCGTTATACAGTGCGCTCGTTATGCGAGGCACCACTGTATGGTGGTCATGTCCCTACCGAATGATGTTAATCTTTATTTTAATTTAATTTAAAACATCCTATCTCCCCTTTCAGATGCTGAAGTCCTTAGGGATCCCTATTGCCCTAGGGAAGTCTTTAATAACAGAAAATTGCCACTGAATCCTCAAAGCCTAAAAGAGGGGCAGAAGAGGAAGTTTTAAATTAAACTAAAATAAAAATTAACATTGCCAGGTCATGATGTCATCACTATTTATGCATGGCATAGTTATGTCAGAGTATATGGGCCATTAAGTGTTTCCTACATAAATTTCAAAATATAATGCTCTTGGGAAACATTATACTCCCAAACTGTTTTGTAGTATCTCATGTATCTAATGGGAAGATAAACATTTATGCTTGTATAATGGCCTATCTTCATGCCTTACCCATCATTTCAGTTTAAAGTCAAGTTTTAAATCAAAACAGTGATATCAAAACACATCACAATTATGTCTGCAAATTTTTCATGTTATGTTCCGCTACTGACGCTGTCTGTCCCATCCCTAGCTACTCCAGTCTATATGTTAAAAATCTTTACTTGGGAATACATTTATTCTCCTGTTCTGAAACTTGATGTAAACAAAATCATTTCACCATAAAATAGTTGGAAGTTACCCTGTAATCAGATTTGTAATCTGGGTACATCATGGAAAATATAGAAGAATATGCAGAACATCAGCAAAGGCAAAGTAGTAGAGTATGCAGAGAGAACGCCCAAGTACAGTGGTGCCTCGCTTAATGAGTGCACCACAGAACGACGAAATCGCATAGCCATTAGGTTTTAGCGATCGCAAATGTGATCGCATACCAATGGCCCCTATGGGCAAAATCTTCGCAAAGCGAATCTTCGCAAAGCGATGCTGCGGATCAGCTGTTCGGCGGCTCCAAAATGGCCGCCGGAAGCCCTGAAATGGCTACGCGCAGCGTTTTCGCGCCCCCCCTCACTTACCGAGGGCGCGAAAATGGCTGCCGCAATGGAGCAACCTCGCTGAACGGTGAGTTTTGCAGCCTATTGGAACGCATTAAACTAAGTTTAATGCATTCCAATGGGCTTTTACGTTCCGTACAGCGATGTTTCGCCATAGCGAAGGTTAATCCGGAACAGATTAACCTCGCTATATGAGGCACCACTGTATAGAAAACAGAGAGGCAGACATTATATAATAGGACTACTATACATAAATGGTTGAATAATATGAAGTCTCCCCTTGACCTTCGTACTATGAATGCTTACCAGCTCTAATGTCCCGAAAGAGTACATCAAGCGTTTTGAAATGAAGACAATAATGTATATTATGTGTCAGAAAAAAACATGGATAATGCTACACCATCCAGATTTGGAATTTTTCTGTGAGTATCTCAGTTCCCCACAAATTCCCAGATTGCTCTTCCTCTGCCTAAAATTCTGAAATTTTCAATTCACTAATTCAGGACATGAGAGAGTGCTGCAAGAACTACTAGCAAATGCTTGTGTGAAAATATAATACTGTAATCTACACAACATACAGCAAAATAAAAACACTCAGACCCTTGAATCCATGAACCAATTTAATATAACTGATGCTGAAATGAAATGTTTTTGTACAGCTTTGCTTTCCAGTCTTGTTACTTACGTTAGAAACATCAATGGTCACAAAGAACCAATGCCTAATGCAAGAGAATTAAGTGAGATTTGCTAATAAGGGAAGACAGCCTAAATGGCTTGTTCTGAATATCTGTGTCAAGTTCCAGCTGTTTATAGACAGAAGCACTGCATGGAATGCAGAGAGATGTCACAAATAGTCCCTTTCCCTCTAATATATGTCTGTAGAATGAAGTCATAAAACAAACAAAAATCACATTCATTTTTAGCTAAGAAGAACCTGTTTTGTGTCATTCCTGCATAATTCAGGCCGTATAGTTTGAAATGAAATGGCTGTTGGTCTGAAAAAAGAGGGATCAGTACAGCAAGATATCTCTGTTCCAAGAATACAGAACGCAGCTAAGCAACCCATAAACTGGGATTTTACCACTGGTAACATTCTGTAGATTCCCACTCTAGTGTAGTGGTTTGATGGCTCTTTTGATTTCATTCTTGGAACAGCCATTCGCCTGTAGGGCCCAATTCAGATGGTTGAGTTCGGTGCTGAGAAATTGAGCTTCACAGTTCTGATTTGCACGGTTTACCAGTAGTTTGATTATGCCTCTTTTTTGTCGTGTTTAGTGGTTGGAGTTTTTGTGTAGGTACCAGTCTGTGTGGGTGGGTTTTCTGTAGACCTTGTGTCCCAATAGGAGGTCAGTTCTGTGTATGACCATGACATCTAAGAAAGGGAGTTGGCCCTCTATTTCTTTTTCCATGGTGAATTGTGTATTTGGTTGGATGCTGTTAAGATGGTTTAGAAATTCTTCCAGTTCCTTCACCGTGGTTACAAATTGCAAAGGTGTCATCCATGTATCAGAACCAGAATGTGGGTGTGAAGGGTACCGAAGCCAGGCCCTGTTTTCGAAATGTTCCATGTAGAAGTTTGCTATAACCAGGCTGAGGGCGCTTCCCATGGCCACTCCATCTGTCTGTTCATAGAACTCGTCCCACTGAAAGTAGCTGGTTGTTAAGCAGTGTTGGAAAAGGGCCTTGATATCTTCTGGAAAGATCCGCTGGAGGAGTGTCAGAGTGTCCTTTATTGGTACCTTGGTGAATAGGGATACTACATCAAAGCTGATCAGTCTGTCTCCGGGCTTGAGTTTTAGCTTGCTAATCTTGCTTATGAAATGTCCTGAGTCTTTGATGTAGGATGAGGTTTGTCCAATATGGGTCTGTAGGAGGGTGGCTGTAGGAATGCAGCATTCATACCAGAATCAAAGAACATGAGAGGCACTGCAGACTAAAACAACCGGAAAAATCAGCAGTAGCTGAACATGCCCTAAAATAAGCCAGACATGAAATTCTATTTCAAAATACTGAAGTACTGGACAGCACCAGCAATCATTATGTTAGAGTGCACAGGGAAGCCATTGAAATCCATAAACACCAGCAGAGCTTCAACAAAAAAGAGGAAAGTCTAAAACTTAATAAGGCCTGGCTCCCAGCACTGGAAAAATACAGCCTGCAAAAGGTCACCATCATCACCCTATCTCCTGAAAAGGTCAAAAGCTGTTCCCACAGCTATAAATACTCAACCACCCAACAAACAGCAACAGAGCATGGACAGAGTTCCTACTCCTGTTCCTCTGAAGATGCTGGCCACAGAGACTGGCGAAATGTCAGGAAGAACAACCTTCAGAACACGCCCAAAGAGCCTGAAAAACCCACAACAACCATTTTATTATTGCTTCTGCAATAGCAGCAGAACAAAACAGGTAACTAAGGTAGTGCTCAGCCTATACTGAAGAGCTGTCTACAAAGCCAGGTTGAAAATGTCAATTTTAATTTTTAAAAATGCTTATATACTACTGGCCGTATACAACAAATCCAGGTCGGGTACAATGATATAACTACCGTATGAGTATACACTGTTGCTAAAACACAAATATACAATATGCTTTGAGGGTCATAAATTAGCAACAGAAACAACAGGCACA
The DNA here is from genome assembly GCF_051106095.1 of Pogona vitticeps. Classification (NCBI taxonomy): domain Eukaryota; kingdom Metazoa; phylum Chordata; class Lepidosauria; order Squamata; family Agamidae; genus Pogona; species Pogona vitticeps. The sequence continues at coordinate 55,011,753 of NC_135783.1, forward strand.
CTGTAGAATAGATGAACGTATCTTTTGTCTCCAACTCATGAAAAATGAAAGCTGTTTATTATTATACAGTAGAATTGTCACACACCCTAGCAAAAACCTGGGACCTGTTTTTATCCTGCAGAGGCATGTAGGTTACAGACAGGATGTAAAATCAGGACTGAAGCATGTCCTAAGCATATTGCTTTTAATGAGTACTGTGGAGGTTGTATGCAAATTTGATACAAATGGCTTTGAGCTGTTAGAAACATAGTACATAAATATTTTAACAAACTTGCACAAATAAATGTCTATATAAGTCACTCTTACTTCACAGGATTTCTCCTACCCCCTTTTTGTGCTACTAAAACCTATATACTCAGGCATTTGCATTGAATACTAAGATTCACATTGTACTTGATAGGGGAAACCACACAGATCAGTGTCTGCCTTCTACATCCTTCCACGTCTAACCTACATATCCAGATAACGGTTGGCACCCAATGATACCGCTTACTTTGCACGAACTTACAAATTATCTAATGGGAACTGGTATTAGTTCTTTGTTGTTTCCTTTATCTTTTAATACACTGTAAATATTTGGTTAAGCAAGACATACCAGACCCAGGGAGGATAAGGGATATATGATCCATGCCTTAATAAACTGATCAGCAACATTTATAGTCTGCATACACATTTGATTGCATTCTTGAGCGCTCACTGAATTGCCAACAGCAACACATCCACCAACTGTAGTCTGAGAGTTCTGGTTTTGAAAATGTGCAAATTATGCATATTTTCTGTGAGTAATACAACTCACAGCTAAAATATGCAAATTTCTGGCAGTTCTAAAGCTCATGGTATGGTTCTGATGTGGATGTAAAAAGCAATTGGTCCACCCCCAATATTAAAGGACCACATATAATATTCTGATTGTCAACCATTTCTGCAAACCCATTTTACTTTCACACTATAAAGGTAAAGAATTACACGACAGCTGGGCCAAAATATTGAAACACATCAGGTTCCAGTCATGCTGCCAGCTGTTGATGATGTCCCATATTTATCAATTTAAACTGCATACTTCAGGTTCTCATTACTGCAAAAGATTAAAGATCCATCTAGATTTGAGGAGGACTAAGTATACAAATTCTAAAAATGTGTGTGAAGCTGCAAAGATTAAATAAAGGAACATATTAATTTGGAGCCAGTGAATTACATCCAGCTGCGACAGTGAATTAAGTACCGATTAATGGCTAAAGCTTTTCTCCAGTTTGGATTCTGAAGCAAACTCATTAAGCTTTTAGAGTAGCTATAATGTGTGTACTGTGGGAACTGTTCAATGCTATTCAGGAGACTTTAACTGTAAGCTCAGAGCATTTCCTGCAGAGCTTCTGATGCTATTTTCTTTATATAACATGTGTGCCTGAAAATCCAGCCAAAAACAAGTCCTTTGTTTTTCTACTTTGTTGTGGTCCCTCTCAGCTTTACATTTCTTGAACACAGGTAAATAAACTCATAATCCAGATGGTGCAACAGATGTGAGAGCAGCACTCTGAAATCAACAGACAGTGGGCAATACTTTCCATTTTCTCTTTTAAACGCTAACTAATATGTAATTCGGAATCTCCGGTGTAGTTAGCATCTGCTCCCTTCGGCCAGCCAAAGGTTACAGGTGTTCCTGATGTCATTTCACAGTAAGGCGTGGGTCAGGCTTGTGAGTGAGTGCCCAGGCTCTAATCTTTCCCTACCACCTACCAGTTTTATCATGCTGGGCTTCCATTTGCTGCATCTTCTGTGTTAGCTCCTGCTCTCTCTGCTGGGCCTGAAGGGCTCGGGTCTTTGCCTCATTGTTATTGCTGTGCTGAATGTTCTCTTTTTCTAACCTATGGAAAAAAGAAAGGTGGAGGGGAAAGCAAGCTCAGGAAGTATAAAGATAATGTTACAATATGTATATATTGTAACAAAAAAATGCTATGAAGCAAACTAAACAATAGCAAAAGTCCAATGTCACTGAGGTAGTGTTACAACATGACAAATCTCCAGGATCAGAAGATTAACTTCCCCCCTTCATGTGGTAAGTTATGTTTATCACTCAATATAATGGATACTAAAATGAAAAATTAAAATTGAAAGAGTTTTTAAAAACAACAGTATATTACGTTTTAATCATTCCTCCATGTAAGCAAAAGGAAAACAAATGGATAGACATACTAATACAAACAAAATCAGCTGGACAGTACCTTTAACAGGAACAGTTAAAATGCCACAAACATTTCTCAGAATTCTTCAAGGGACTAAATGGGTCACGTATGTAGGGAAGAAACAGGAAATTCAAACATTGAGCTAGAAGTTCTAGCAATTAACTCTGGTCTATATTTGACTTCTTTTTCTGTCCTCCCTTTTAGCCCCACATAGCTTACTGAAGAATTTGGAAGAAATTGGACACCTGCAGATTCTTATAACATTTTTGTTGGTCCTAATAAAGGTCTTGCCCAACTACAAATTTTGACTGTGTTCTCTCTTAAGGACTAGCACAGATACTACTTTGTTTTCTTCTGCTGCCATTAAGAACTTATCTGAAAGAAACAGAGGTCAATGATATTTGGGGGTTCTAATCACGTCTAAAGGGACGTGGTGGCACTGTAGGTTAAACTGCAGAAGCCTCTATGCTGCAAGGTCAGAAGACCAAGCAGCCAATATGCTGCAAGGTCAGAAGACCAAGATCGAATCCATGCAATGGAGTGAGCTCCCGTCGCTTGTCCCAGCTCCTGCCAACCTAGCAGTTCGAAAGCATGTAAAAATGCAAGTAGATAGATACCACCATGGTGGGAAGGTAACGGTGTTCCGTGCCTAGTCGCACTGGCCACGTGACCACGGAAACTGTCTATGGACAAATGCTGGCTCTATGGCTTGGAAACAGGGATGAGCACCGCCCCCTAGAATCGGACACATCTGGACTAAATGTCAAGGGCAACCTTTACTTTTAATCAAAAGACATCATGGATCAAAATGGAGATCAATTAACCATGATAAGATATACACAAACATCCTGTATGGTGTAGTGGACAGAGTGATGGACTAAGACTCAGGAGAACTGGGTTAAATTCTTGCTCATCCAACGAAATCCACTGGGGGGTTAGAACGTGTAAAACCAATTCTCAAATATTAGGAAGCTGAGTCATGGCAACCAGACTTCTTTCTTATTAGGTTGAAACATTTCGCTACTCATCCAAGCAGCTTCTTCAGTCTGAGGAGAGCTGGTAGGAAGTCCCTGATATATCTTCCACATTGGTTTCACTTTCCCATGGTCTGCGGGTTAAACCACAAAGCTTTTGGGCTGCAAGGTCAAAAGCTAAGCAGTTTGAATCCACGTGGCGGAGTGAGCTCCCGTCGCTTGTCCCAGCTCCTGTCAACCTAGCAGTTTGAAAGCATGTAAAAATGTGAGTAGATAAATAGGTACCACCATGGTGGGAAGGTAATGTGTCTAGTCGCACTGGCCACATGACCACAGAAACTGTCTATGGCTTGGAAACGGGGATGAGCACCGTCCCCTAGAGTCGGACATGACTGGACATTTGTTAAGGAGGAACCTGGTCTGAACAGGCTCCTTAGAAGGACAAAGGGCTGGGTGTGAGGAATAATCCCGCTTCTGCAGTCCTTCTCCACCCATTGTCATGGGTCGTTGACAGTCTCTCTTGTGTCTGTCCCTAATCCTTCTGGGGACAGATGAAAAGGCAGCATGATAAACAGGAGACAGATTGTACCTAAGGCCTCAAATCACAGGTATTGATCAGTGTGTGTGGGTTTTCTGTAGATTTCTATTTCTAAACTGCCGGTTGATCCTATGATGACTGCACAGTCCAGGAAAGCCGGCCGGTTGTCTGTGGTGTCTTCCCTGGTGAACTTAATATTTGGGTCCACTGTGTTTATGTGGTCTGTGAAGGCCTGTACTTCCTGAATCTTAATCTTCACCCAGATGTCGTCCACATAGCTGAACCAATGGGTCTGAGTTGTCCCCTGGAAGGTGTTTAGTGCTGTTAGTGGGTGCTTCACCGGACAGGCTGGAGGGCCATTTCCCTGCCCTGAATGGGGTTACACTCCCCCTAAGGGACAGGGTCCGCAGCTTGGGGGTGCTCCTGGACCCCAGTCTAACACTGGAAGCCCAGGTGGACTCGGTGGCCAGGGGTGCCTTCCTTCAGCTCTGGAAATTATGCCAGCTAGGGCCCTACCTGGAAGAGCAGAGTCTCATGACAGTCCCATATGCACTGGTAACATCTCACATAGATTACTGCAATGCGCTCTACGTGGAGCTGCCTTTGAAGACGGTCCGGAGACTGCAACTGGTCCAGAATCGAGCTGCATGGCTGGTGAGTGGTGCAGCCGCCAGGGAACATATCAAGCCGATTCTGTATAAGTTACATTGGCTACCAGTTGCTGCCCAGGCCCAATTCAAAGTGCTTGTTTTGACATATAAAGCCCTAAACGGCTTGAGCCCTGGATACCTGAAGGACCGCCTCCTTCCATATGAACCTACCTGGCAGTTAAGATCTAGCCAGGGGGCCCTTTAGAAAGAGCCGTCCCTTAAGGAGGTAAGAGGGACGGCTTGTAGACAAAGGGCCTTTTCGGCAGCTGCCCCCAGACTATGGAATGCCCTCCCGACTGAGATTCGTCTGGCGCCGACGCTGATGACATTTCGGCGCCAGGTCAAAACCTTCCTGTTCCAGAAGGCTTTTAATTGAAATAATATTAGCTGTGGGTCCGATGGCAATTTTAATTGTATTTTAATTGTATTTTAATCATTTTATCTTTTACTGTATTGAATTTTAATTGTTGTAAGCCGCCCAGAGACCTCTGGGTAGTGTGGGCGGCATATAAATTAAAATAAATAAATAAATAAATAAATAAATAAATAAATAAATAAATAAATAAATAAATAAATAAATAAATAAATAAATAAATAAATAAATAAATAAATAAATAAATAAATAAAATAGTGCCTTCTTTTCCACTTCTATGCATAAGTTGGCAACAATGGGCAACACTGGAGAGCCCATGGCACAATCATGTTTCTGTCTGTAAAAGTCACCCCTGTAGGTGAAGTAACTGATCAATACCTGCAATTTGATTCTCATCACCCATTGCAACACAAACTAGGGGTCATTAGGACGCTAAACCACATAGCAAAAAACATCCCCCACCTCCACAGAAGTTAATAAGATGGACATATTACAACAGCCCTTCACAAGGCAATGTCCCAACCCAGGAAGACAATGGAACAGTCTGAGACCCAGAGCTGATGGAAGAACATGGCCATTCCTTACATAGCGGGTGTGTCTGAAAAGCTCAAAAGGATTTTTGGTAAACGCCACATACCTGTGCACTTCATAAGGCAGAGACTCGTGCACCCAAAAGACCGGAAACCAAAACACAACAGGAGCAATTTAGTGTATGCAGTCCAATGCAAAAATGAGTGTTCAGAGCTCTACACTGGAGAAACCAAACAGCCACTAAATAGGAGAATGGACCAGCACAGGAGGGTCAATAGCTCAGGGCCACAATCAGCAGTGTTCCTTCATTTGAAGAACAAAGGACACTCATATGATGAAGAAAATGTACTCTGAGAAGACAGATGGTTTGAGAGAGGGGTCAGGGAGGCCTTACATGTGCATACAGAAAATTCCTCACTCAACAGGGTTGGAGGCCTTAGATACAATCGATCTCCTATTTATCATCCTCTCCTTTCATCTGTTAATGACTGTCAATGACCCATAACAATGGGTGGAGAAGGACTGCAGAAGTGGGATTATCCCTCACCCCCAGTCCTTTCTACTTCTAAGGATCCTATTCAGACCAGGGAGAAGTGAAACCATCATGGAGGATATATCAGGAATCTTCTACCAACTCTCCTCAGATTGAAGAAGCTGCTTGGATGAGTAGTGAAATGTTTCAACCTAAAATGAAAGAAGTCCAGTTGCCATGACTCAGCTTTCAGATAACCATACCTGGACGACTGAGAATCTTCATAGATACACTCCTCAAATACTTCATTCACCCCAAAAGCCATATTAGGATTTCCATAAGTCAAGTGTGACAACAAGGTAGATGAAAATAAACTATTCAAGAATCTTACAACTGTTCAAACAATCCATCTTGCTTCATATACATATACAGAATAATACTGAGGCTGGTGCCAGTGTGCCACTCATTCTAGTTTCCTACTGCAATTATCTGTTTTGGATTCATTATCTATGACACAGTCCAAATCTTTACAACATATCTGCAGGGCACAAATTAAATTAAAACCTCTTAACACGTTTTAGAGGAAAAATAGCATTATATTTACATAGCTATGTATGATACCACTGTGGATATACTTAAGCCCTATTCGGGCATTACATCTGAAACAGTGTAAAGAGCTAAGTGAGTGGTGGGAAGAGAAGCATGTATATAAACCTTGCCCCATTCTCCTCCTGACCTGTATGTCAGTGAGATCTTCAAGTGATGAATGTGAAGGTCAGAGACAGTAAGCATGTTGAGCTCAATGTGCTTACACTGGTGATGTGATCAAGGACTCTGCCCTATCCGCTTCAGATTCTTCATGCAAAGATTTCAATGACTTAGTAACTGCATCCAACCTCTCCATCATTCTTTTAGGCCCGCACATTCTTTCAAGTATAATGCTTAAATAGGGTTGTCACTGATTTTGGAAACTAGGGAGGTGTGTGCCTGATGAAGAACATGGATGGGAGAAATGAAGAGTCTCCAGGTATAGCTAGCAGAGACTCCTGCTGGAAACCCTGGAGACCTGCTACTAGTCAGAGTTGATCATACTTGGCTAGATTGACCAAAGGTCTTAATCTTTTTTAAAAATCTTTATTGAATGAACATGGAAACAACAATATAATAGCATAGGTCTTTCACTAGAAATGTATAATCTGACATCGTTCCTTCACACCATTGTAATCTAATCAGTACAACACAGCTTCCTATGATCCCATGTATTCCTGTGTGTGTGTGTTTAGTCGTTTAGTCGTGTCCGACTCTTCGTGACCCCATGGACCAGAGCACGCCAGGCCCTCCTGTCCTCCACTGCCTCCCGGAGTTGTGTCAGGTTCATGTTGGTTGCTTCGCAGACACTGTCCAGCCATCTCATCCTCGGTCGTCCCCTTCTCCTCTTGCCATCACACCTTCCTAACATCAAGGTTTTTTCCAAGGACTCTTTTCTTCTCATGAGATGGCCAAAGTACTGGAGCCTCAGCTTCAGGATCTGTCCCTCAAGTGAGCATTCAGGGTTGATTTCCTTTAGAACTGATAGGTTTGTTCTCCTTGCAGTCCAGGGGACTCTCAAGAGCCTCCTCCAGCACCACAACTCAAAGGCATCAATTCTTTGGCGGTCTGCTTTCTTTATGGTCCAGCTCTCACTTCCATACATCATGACAGGAAAAACCATAGCTTTGACTATTCGGACTTTTGTTGGCAAGGTGATGTCTCTGCTTTTCAAGATGCTGTCAAGATTTGTCATCGCTTTCCTCCCAAGAAGAAGGCGCCTTTTAATTTCAGGGCTGCTGTCTCCATCTGCAGTGATCATGGAGCCCAGGAAGATAAAATTTGACACTGCCTCCATATCTTACCCTTCTATTTCCCAGGAGGTGATGGGACCAGTGGCCATGATCTTAGTTTTTTTGATGTTGAGTTTCAGACCGTTTTTTGCACTCTCCTCTTTCACTCTCATTACAAGGTTCTTTAATTCCTCCTCACTTTCTGCCATCAGAGTGGTATCATCTGCATATCGGAGGTTGTTGATATTTCTTCCGGCAATCTTAATTCCGGCTTGGGTTTCTTCCAGTCCAGCCTTCCGCATGATGTATTCTGCATATAAGTTAAATAAGCTGGGGGACAATATACAGCCTTGCCGTACTCCTTTCCCAATTTTGAACCACTCAGTTGTTCGATGACCAGTTCTAACTGTTGCTTCCTGTCCCACATATAGGTTTCTCAGGAGACAGATAAAGTGGTCAGGCACTCCCATTTCTTTAAGGACTTGCCATAGTTTGCTGTGGTCCACACAGTCAAAGGCTTTCGCATAGTCAATAAAGCAGAAGTAGATATTTTTCTGGAACTCTCTGGCTTTCTCCATAATCCAGCGCAAGTTAGCAATTTGGTCTCGAGTTCCTCTGCCTCTTCGGAATCCAGCTTGTACTTCTGGGAGTTCTCGGTCCACATACTGCTGAAGCCTACCTTGTAGGATTTTGAGCATAACCTTGCTAGCGTGTGAAATGAGTGCAATTGTACGGTAGTTGGAGCATTCTTTGGCACTGCCTTTCTTTGGGATTGGGATGTAGACTGATCTTTTCCAATCCTCTGGCCACTGTTGAGTTTTCCAAACTTGCTGGCATATTGAATGTAGCACCTTAACAGCATCATCTTTCAAGATTTTAAATAGTTCAACTGGAATGCCATCACCTCCACTGGCCTTGTTGTTAGCCAGGCTTTCTAAGGCCCACTTGACTTCGCTCTCCAGGATGTCTGGCTCAAGGTCAGCAACTACATTGTCTGGGTTGTCCGGGATATCCAAATCTTTCTGATATAATTCCTCTGTGTATTCTTGCCACCTCTTCTTGACGTCTTCTGCTTCTGTTAGGTCCCTCCCATTTTTGTCTTTTATCATGTTCATCTTTGCGCAAAATGTTCCTCTAATATCTCCAATTTTCCTGAACAGATCTCTGGTCTTTCCTTTTCTGTTATCTTCCTCTATTTCTTTGCATTGTTCATTTAAGAGGGCCCTCTTGTCTCTCCTTGCTATTCTTTGGAAGTCTGCATTCAAGTTTCTGTAACTTTCCCTATCTCCCTTGCATTTTGCTTCCCTTCTCCTCTCTGCTATTTCTAAGGCCTCGTTGGACAGCCACTTTGCTTTCTTGCATTTCCTTTTCTTTGGGATGGTTTTCGTTGCTGCCTCCTGGACAATGTTACGAGCCTCTATCCAAAGTTCTTCAGGCACTCTGTCCACCAAATCTAGTTCCTTAAATCTGTTCTTTACTTCCACTGTGTATTCATAAGGGATTTGGTTTAGATTATACCTGAGTGGCCCAGTGGTTTTTCCTAATCTCTTCAGTCTAAGCTTGAATTTTGCTATGAGAAGCTGATGATCAGAACCGCAGTCAGCTCCAGGTCTTGTTTTTGCTGACTGTATAGAGCTTCTCCATCTTTGGCTACAGAGAATATAATCAATCTGATTTCGATATTGCCCATCTGGTGATTTCCATGTATAGAGTCGCCATGTATTCCTACATTAAGAGAATAGCTTATTATCTGAGCCCCAATTTTGCCTTTTGCCTGTTTTAGAATCCCAAGAGAAGATGGGAAGACCTCTGAATAGCTTATAGTCTTATACCTTGTTTCTCATAATTTTCTCAGAACAGAAAAAAGCAACAGCCATACCCCAAGCTACCATCACAGCTTGATGTTACGTACTTTGACAATAATTTTACTACAATCACGCGACTAAGAAAGATATGTACTGCTGCTCTGAAACAACTATGTGCTGCTACTAAAGATTTGAGGCAGCTCCCTTTCTCTGTAAAGACAAGGAAAGTCAAGTGGTAAGTTGGATCTAGTTGTCTAATGTCCCATCTCTGTTGATTGTGACTTAATGGAAGGAAGTCTGCTTCCTTCTTTTGAAACACAAAAGAAGAAAACCAGTAAGCCAAGTGCATGTTCATTTTCCCAAGAAAGTATATAGTGATAACCAATGTGATTGACCTTCCTTAAGTAGGCTGCCTGCCTGAAGCTAACTGAAGCTCTTCTAAAAATTTGCGGGATAACAAGGTTACCAAATGCAAAATAATCATTATCAACAATACAGAATGAAACACAATCAAGAAATGCATTACTGACACTATAAAACCAATAACATTACTGGCCTGCAAGAGACTCTTTGTGAGCTGTTTCTTATCTGCCTCTGTATGCAGATAAGAAACAGCTCCCAGTGAGTTCTGTTTAACTACAGCAGCTTTAATAGGTTTCCCAAATATAGTGCACATATTGTTACACAAATATATTATTCCACAAATAATGACTAGGAAGATTAGATTAGATTTGCCAGTGTTTTAATAGACGTAAATATTCATGTCCAAATCAGAATACTGAACAAAAAATATCCAACAATATTGTTCCTATCCTTTTTTTTTTTCAAATAAGGTATCATATTCATAGAAACATCTTATTGTTGCACATCTCTGGTTTAGAAGTGACCATGTAGAACAGACCTGGGCAAAGTCTGGCCCGAGGGCCACATATGACCCGCGAGCTGCTCCTGTCCGGCCCGCGGACAGTTTTGAACATCAAAACCATTTATAGCTTTTTGTCTAAAGTTGATCAGTTGCTTATCTTTAACATACTGCAAAAAACCTCTGTAGTATTTGTGAAGATTAGCAAGTTTAAAATAAAAACAATAATAACATCACTGTTTCATTTTATTTTAAAGTAAAGTTGGTTCAGCCCCTGAACACAGTTCAGATTTTTCATGTGCCCCCCTACAGAAATTAATTGCCCACCCCTGATGCAGAACCATTCCTCTCACCCTATTCCATTCTCACAATTTTCCCCTTGATTTCCTTAATATAGTTATTTTTATCACATTTTTAAAGTCCTATACACTTAAACACCAGTGTAGTACTACTTTGTGTGACAAGTACTGAAATGGGCACTTGGGATTTAATGAGTTCCACAGTGACAAGGACAATAATGGCAGATCATATTTTCTGAGAGAATCTTTCCTATCCCACACCAGTCCTGGGTGTTTTTTGAGAGTACTCTTAGTTCACACAAAGTGTTGCAGCTCATTAGCCTGGTCATAGCACTGTATAATATTCCTATAATATTCTCAGAATCTTTTGCAATGTGCACAGTTCTATAAGGGTATGTACCAGTCCCTTAGAAGATATATTAAGCTGAAAGTGATCCCAAAAGTTTGAATGCAAACATCACTACTATAGATTTAAACAAATTTAAGCAACTTTGAGACACACTGTTAAAATAATTAACAAAGTAAGTTTTTCTTCTGTGCAAGTCAAAATCCATTTGACAAAATATGAATTTTACATAGTGTGTCCTTTCCCTGGTTGCAAGTTCATTCTTCCATGGTCTAAGAGCCTGACAATAATGAAATCACAGGGATGGCTATAATGACAATATGACTATAATGAAATAATAGGAAAAGTGACTATATTATACTTGATATCAAAGAGCTGGCAAGAATAGTCATATAGTCAGAGGTCTATTCTACAGCTAGGAGAGTAGTAAGGAAAACTTACCTTTGTGTCACAGCTAGATCTTCTCAGATCCAACCAGCAATAGTGCTCCATGTAACTAGAAGATTTTAAACAGAGAGGTTACTTACCTGTAACCATGGTTCTTTGTGTGGATCTCTGTGAATGCACACATATGGGTTTAGTCTGCGCCTGCGCTGACATTCTTGGAGTATTCTAGAGCGTAAAGTAACAATTTTATGGGATGATTCCCCATGAGGACCAGGCTCCTCCCACCCAAGATTCCCCTCAGTTCCTGCAATTTGTCCGCTGGGCACAAGAGTCATACAATAATAGATACCTGTGACAGACAGAGGGGAGGATGGTTGGGTTGTGTGAATTCACAGAGATCCACTCGAAGAACCATGGTTACAGGTAAGTAACCTCTCTTTTTTCTTCGTGGCCTCTGTGAATGCACACATACGGGTGACTGGCAAGCTTCACTTATTGGCCGGTGGGTCGTCACGGTAGGAAGGATGCCAACACAGTTCTGCCAAATCCAGTGATATCACGAGTTCCTACGTCTAGCCAGCAGTGTCTCACGAAGGTGGATAGCATGGATCATATTGCTGCACGGTAGATGTCGAGAGTCTCGATTCTACCCTGGAAGCAGTCAAGGTAGATGGCGCTCTGTGGAACGATCCTTAAGCTGATTAGACAGTGACTTGTCTGACTGCCGATAAGCCATAGATACATTCTGGACCCTCGATCTAGAGATGGATAGGACGAAGCTGGACCTTTGAAATGAGGAGTATGAAAACATAAAAGGAGCCTGTCATTTGTTCAGAAGTACTGGTAGTGTCCAGACAAAATGCCAGTGAGCATCTACATCGATAATGTGGAGCATATGTTCTAGAAGAGATGATGGTGATCTGAAGAATGATGGTAATACAAAGCATAGATAACTATGAAGACTTAGTCAAATTAGGGTAAAGGTGAGACATTAAGGTAGGAAGTCACTTATCAGAGAGAAAGTGAATAACTGGTGGGTCGGATCACAGTCCGGCTGTTTTGCTGGCACCCTTGGCAGATGTGACAGCCACCAGGAAAGCTATTTGAAAGTGAGTAATTTTGGATTGAATATAAATGGGCAACAATAGCAGATACATGTTTTAAAGTACTGTATAAGGAGATATGCTAAGTAGGTAACACTTTCAAGGGAAGTTGGTAAGGTAGTTATTTGTCTCTGTATATTTAATAAAGATTTCATTCATTTACATATCAACATTGAGTTGATGGTTTTCGAGCTCGATCGAACACGAATGTAAAAGTGGGAGTATTCTCCTGTCTGCCAAGTGCACGGACAATAGATCCGGATGGTAGACCATCCCTCCTTCCAAAGTCAGGAGGTCAGGAACCAGAGGGAACTGAAACGTGACTGCCAACATCAATCTGAGAAAGGTGAACCAGGACTGCCTTGGTCACCATGGAGGTATTAGGACTGTGTTTGATTAGGAATGATGAAGACGGAAGACTGTCCATATAAAGGCTGAAATCGAGGTAGTGAGACGTGCCTCCATTTCTCTTTCCTCTTCTCGCCGGGTAGAGGAAGAGCCTCGAGCTCCAACTCTGGAATGTCAAATGCCCACCATCATTTAGGGCTATAATGGACCATGGCCAGATGGGATGGTAGTGCAGCACTGATGGCCAGTTGGAGGAGAGAGGCTATCGGATGATCCCGGAGCTTGTGCAGGTAGACATATCCTCTCTTCAAAGGCAAATTCACGTAAGACGTAGATTTTAAAGACTCCGTGGCATTGTCGGGCCCCCTTCTGGATCGAGAGAATAGGTATGTAAGAGGGAACCGGGACTGTCACTCGATCTAATTTTCCAGTGGCCGGACAGCTGAAGTAGCCGAAATTGCGGGGTAAAAAGCAAACTAGAGCAAGTGCCACTGCTAAAGCGTGGTTTCTAAACTTTCCTGCAGGCTGCAGCTACTGTATCTGGGTAATATGTTACTTACCCAGGCAGAAAGCATTAAATTTCCCGAGAATCAATGAGCTGAGGAGGTCATAAAAGGAGGGAAAGCTGAAAGAAGTAAACGGTTGAAGTGTGTGTGTGTGTGTGGGGGGTAAGTCAAAAGGCTGGAAAGTGAAAACAAAAACAACTCACGGGGGTCGTTGATTAGTTAATAGAGAAGGGAAGATAACCAATTTAGAGGGAAAGTGATCAATGAACTAAGGGAAAAACCCTGTGGAAATAGCTCTATTTCTCCATAGAACTTTACAGCATGGCGGAAAAAAAGGAACTGAGGGGAATCTTGGGTGGGAGGAACCTGTGCCTCATGGGGGAATCATCCCATAAAATTGTTACTTTAAGCTCTAGAATATTCCGAGAATGTCAGCGCAGGCACAGACTAAACCCATATGTGTGCATTCACAGAGGCCACGAAGAACTCTTAGTTCATAAGGTGGACAGTGCTTGGTAGCTTATTGTGATCAATAAGTCAGAGTAGGAGCTACCTGCTTTGTGAGTCACTTGGGGGATACATAAAGTTGCCCTTATTAATGTCGATGTAGGTATTGCAGTTAAAGCAATACTTTGCTGAACATCTGACATTAGCTTGTCTGCTTAAATTTGATAGATTTCAACTGGTGCAGCTTGGGCCCCATGGAACAGTGGTTAAACTGTTGTATGGCAGTCAAGACTCTGCTCATGACCTAAATTAGATCTTGATGGATCAGGTAGCTGGATCAAGGCTGACTTGGCCTTCCATCCTTCTGAGGTTGGTAAAATGAGTACCCAGCTCATAGGCTGAAAGGGAGTGTTGTTTGCATAATTATGTTGTGAAACACCCAGAAAGTACTTAAGGACTATGTGGTGGTATATAAGTTGAAACAACACCAACAACTTTGGCACTTGGGCATCACTGAGACAGGCCATTTTTCTCCAGGAGCTCAACAACTCCAGGTGCCGGTAAGCCATGACCAATACTATTCCTAGCAGGAGCTCCTGGAGAGGAAATAAAGTACCACACTGAAAGCCTGGAAATTGTTTAAGACTTTCTAATTTGGGGAGAAAGGGATAGAGCCCAGAAGGCATAGACTGGAGCCAGCAGTATAAGAGGTCTTAGTACATGTACAGCTATTGCTACAGCAGGATACTCAGTGGGAGTTACTCTTGGTGCTGCACTTTCTGGCTCCATTGCTGCAACCCTGGACCAGCTTGAACAAAATAATCAGATGCATCTGCTGATGTGGGTTGTAACCATGAAAACATACACCTTTAAGGCCCTAAAAGATTCCTTGTTATATGAGAGTGGTCTATTATTTTAATTTTTTCTAATCCAGGATCAATCCTGGTCTAGGACTGAGAAGGGCCTCAGTGGATGACACATGACAAGAAGAGTGAATCTGTCTCTGCCAGTCTTGCTGAACTTCCCAACAGCTTTCATATGGCATCCATAGTATGATTCTGGAGTATGTGGTTGGTAGTGGATTGTCAGAACTCTTTCCCAAGCAGAGCTTGAATAAAATATATTAGTATTCATATTCCTTTTAAGATGCTTATGAAGTCTTTTCCAAAGTGTTTGGTAAAATGAGGTGGTAAAAGCTGTATTTTTCTAAAGGGAGAACTGCATTCACTGGGAAAATTAGGAATCACTTTTGTACTTAAGTATTTTTAAAAATTAAATCTAAACAATTAACAAAAAAGCAATGCAATACTGGCTGAAGTAAAAGAAAAAGTACCACATTTTTCCATGTATAAGATGCCCCATGTATAAGACACCCTCCTTTTCTAACCCAAAATTAAGAAATCTAAGTGAGGCTTAGCAAGTGTGGGGGGGGGGGGAAAGGATACAAGCGTTGCAGAATAGCTTTGATCCCTGCTTTCCCCTCCACTTGTTTTTGTTCTCTCCTCAGCTTACTTCCATATATAAGATGACCCTCAATTTTTAGTCTAAAGATTTTAGACAAAAGTATAGTCTTATACATGGAAAAATGTGGTAACTGGGTTACCAACATGCTATCCCCATACATAAATGTTTTCACATGCACATGGATCATGTTCTTCTTTATAAAAACCTTTGATGATTCTCTGTACTCAAATATCCTATTTAGAGCTCTCAGCTATTTTTGCTCATTTTACTATTACAGGAAATAACGTTTAAATCATTCCACTGTTTAGTAATTTACTAGTGTAGGAGTTAATTTTTGCATGAGGTAACTAAAGCATTCAAGATCAGCTAAGCCTTTTTTTCTTTAACTTAAACTATACATATTACATGATTTTAAAATCCTTGCAATCTTTGCTCTGGTACAAGTCACACAGCATTGTCTTGTCTTTGGGGATGTTTATCTATGTATATCTACTGGTTCAACTCCTCTCCAAAGCTGTGAGAAAAGACCAGGCACAAGCAATTACTAGATAGATCCTGGAAACATGAACAGACCATCATGGGTAAGCACTTCAGTTTGTGCGCCTCTCACAGAAAGGAGAAGGAAAAGGAAAAAGTCTCAGGAGGAACTCCTGCCAGCACACACAGCAGTGGATGTAGAAGCACGGAGCATGTTTCCACTTTGCTAATAAAATCTAATAGCTAGCAATGTTCTGTCCAAATCCAAAACATTATTAGCTGTTTGTATATCATACAGCAAAATTTGTTACCAAGCTATACACATGTGCAATTATGTCCATTCAAGAACTTCAGATTGGAATGCTAAGGATTCTCTGTTGAGGAATGTGATGTGCCACATGCTTGAGGAAATGGATTGTAATCCACCAAAATTTACACTGAACTAAATCTGTTAGTCTTTAAAGTACTGAAATGCTTCTATTATTATATTTGTTGTACATGCTGGAATAGACAACTATGGCTACCACTTCAAAAAGAAATACTGTATAAGAACTTCAGAAAGCCAAAAAATCAAGAATACTTATTTTTGAAAGGCAGTGTTCATTATATCGTTTTGTAGATAGAAGAGAAATTCACGAATAGGTAATGCATTGCCATAAGGAAAATCAGTTGTGAATTTATTTTATTTTATTTTATTTTATTTTATTTTATTTTATTTTTAATGCTACTGAAGTTTTGGTGATTTATATCTGAACTTCAATAGTGGGTGCCAATTTACCAACAGAAAAATGCTAAAATCATAATCAAAAGGATATAATTAAGTACAATGAAAGGCCTACTGACTTCAACTGAGCTCTTATTGTAGTAAAAATATCAATTCAAAATATAGCATTTTGGAAGAGCACTGAATACATTGGGATTTGCTTCTGTGTAAATATCACAGGAATGCTCTGCACATCATATGTTTCTTGATGCTGATCTTTAAAAATGAATTCATAAATATCTGAGATTCAAGTTTCAGTGTATAATGATAACTTATAACAAGACCAAGGCATATGACAGGCTTAAGTTTTAGCAGTTTCGAAACAACCTGGTTTTGAAGCCTGCAGAACTTTTATCATATTATTTGCCATGCAAATAAATGCTGTAAAAATGCACAAAATGATACTATTCTTTTCCAGCAAAAGATTGCAGGGAATTCACTTCTCTCAGATTTTGTCATAATGTGACACTTTTTCAAAAAAGTAGCGATTACTCTGTAGCTAATAATGAAATCTTATCTTGCTATCATCTTGATTTGGCTTGCCTGAACTACAACATTTTCCTAATCATAACTTTTGTGTGTTAACATTACAAAAAATTGACAGACAAAGCAATATTCTTGTCAATTTAAAAAGTGTTTAAAACACTTTATGTTATTTAGAGCAATGGATGAATGGATTTTAATAGCAACTTTCCAACCAAACTCACAATTACTGTCATTACGCTAAGTGCTTGATATCCCACTGTGCAGTTTTGCTTTCTGGTTTTTTACCTTCTTCCATGCACACTTTTAGCCACTGATTGTACAGCCTTTCAGTGTTTTCTGCCTTTTCCTTTAAATAAACTGGCTCTGGCTCCTTCCATCTGGTTCCCCTTCCGTCAGCAACCCTGCACCTGTTCACACCTCCTCTCCTGTTGGATTCCACTGAACATTTCCTCCTCTGCCAGGGCTATTCTGGCACTCACAACCTTTCTGTCATTCAATCCATCTGTCAGAAGTGAACTTTGTTTACCGCAAGCTTCTGCTTTCTTCTTCAAGATGCAAAGCCCCTCAAGGTCATTGTCAAAAGAACTGTCGGCATAGATTTAATCCCTAGCAAAAGACAAAGCTGGATGGCTATCCATTTGTAAAAATTACTTTTTCAGTTTCAAGACAATAGGAAAGTAGTAAAACAGTACATTTAATGATCATACTAAAATCCTGTGAATTTTTCGTTTATGATTACAGTACTTTATAAAACCTTGTACAGTACAATTTACTCACTTGGAAAGTAAGCAACAGACAAAGGGGGAAACAGTGACTGAACGATGTGGGAAGGGTAAAATACAATGTATCTTTTTTGAGTTAAGGGAAAATGAGATAATTAAGACTAAACTATATAGGCTGGGGAAAAAAAGAATACCAGAGCAATGAATTACTTCACAATGAAATTCTGATTTAAGAATATTTCCTGCCCCGATATTACCACTGCACCACATTATATTAATATCTAAGCCACAATGAATCCATGGCAAATCTATCACATTTTAAAAATAAAAATAAAGAAGTGCCATTGAGGTTTTCTTTTCAAAAATGTCACTCACTTCGCCAGTGTGATTATCCATATTGGTATTCAAGTGCTTTCTGCAAGATAACAGAAAGAGCCGTGCAGCTACTTTGAGACATTGCAGATTGTCGACAGGCTCTATTATGCAGAACTATTCAGCCATGCACTTCCTTTTCAAAAATTGGTTCCAATAGCCATGTACTATTGAATTATTAACTAACCTCCAAAACAGCTTAACTTATCCAGAATAAGAATCATAAAATATTTCTCAAGGGATAGCCAAATTACAAAATACCTTTCCTTCTTCAGAAGGTGTAAATGTATTCATTGACTTTGTAATTCATTTAAAATTATAATCTAACATAGTACAGCACAATCATCGATGTCTATAAATAACAACCTAGATTCTCTTAGGTTTAAATTAGGTCCTCAAAGTAAGGGAAAAAACCAAGCTTTATATATTACTCAGACAAATAAGAAAGGCGTACACAATTCAGAGTTTAAGTTTTAATGTACTAAGTATAAGAAAACAGGTCATATCTCTAGAACTTTAACAATCTATAATCTTAAGAAATAAGATGCTTAAGGTCTTCTAGAGGGTAGACGATATAATGACCTATAATCTTAATTGATTTTACTTCTTTCTGCATGTTATGTTCTCTTGGCAACATGGAATAGCCATAGTCAGGGCAAGAAGTCACACACCAGCTGTAAACTTCTGCAAAATAGACGCATAGACTGGAGGAGCAGGACAAGCAGCAATGGGACAGTTGATGTGGCAATCATGCTGCCATGGAAAAATGCATCAGTTGAGCTGGGAAGAAGTCTGATTGCTGTCATAACTGAACAGATCTGAGATAGAATAGAGCTAGCAGATGGGAAAGAAATAAGTAAATGACCATTCAGGTATTTTTATTTCATCATCCTTATTTCTATGCCATGGTAGAAATAGATCCATATTATAACAAAAAGCATTTTATCTATATAATAATCCCTTGGGATTTTATTAACTAAAAGTATAAAAAGTTGATAAATGTGATTATCATAATGCCAAAGCTTTGGCCTTCAAATATATGGAATATACCTACAGAGTTGGTTGCTTTTTAAATAACAGCCTCATTTAGGAAACAAAGAAAGTTGTATCTCAAGATAGACAGATAAAAACAAGTTATGCAGTCACATTGGTTTTATTTATGTAGACAAATCCTTATTATTTTAAATTTGCATTACAAGCCACTGTTTACTTTTTTACCTTACTTTACAAACATAAAGCTATTTGACACAGAAAAGAGGTAGTAGAAGCCGAAAAACTCTAAGCAGGTATTTTTAAATGTCCAAACCTCAAAATCTACCGATCATGCCACTAAAATATTTTATAATTAAAAAGAATAAATAATTTTGTCCTGTTTCAACAGATTAGAAACCTAAGAAAAAGTAATTCAAATAATTATTACAATTGGTGCAAAAGTTATGGGCATCTTTCACCCTCTGATGTATACATATAAGTGTTAATCTTCCATTATTGGACTTGTGTCTCAATAAATATTACACATGAAATATTCTAGATATCGTCAAAGGTATTTACAAATCCTTGTTTCAAGGGGGGGGCAGAGTATCATGAACAAAAGATTAATCTATAAAATCTTCAAGAAATAAAGAATTAAGATACTGCAACATGTGTACAATTTCCTTAGCTGTTAAATTCCAGATAATATTTATTTTCTATTAGTACTTCATTAACTGCTTTGATATTACTATGATCTCAAATATTTGTTTAAAAAAAGTATCTAAAACATAGGACAAACAAGGTATTAGCAGCATGAGAGTTTGTAAAGCCCGCTGTAGTAATTTCTACAAGCAATGCCAGAGAACAAGAAAGCCGACTTACTCCAGATCATCCCATATCAGTCATAATAAAGCAGCAAATGAGCTAAAATGATGTAAGGTTAAAATTTCTTCTTCCTTAATAATACAGAATAGTTAATTTATTTATATATGTATAGTTAAACAAACACCTATAACTATCTTACAAAGAAATGTAGGTCAGTTTCTCCAATTAAATTTGCATACTTTGACAATGACAGAGGATTATTAACTCTCTCTCTCTCTCTCTCTCTCTCTCACACACACACACACACACACACACACACACACACACACACACACACACACACACACACACACACACACACACACACACACACACTACAAAATTACCTTACACAAGACCTTCGTTTGATTTGTGGAAATATTTGTGGTTTACACAGATGCAGGATAAAGAATCAATATATTTTCACAGAATAGCTCACAGAGAGGGAACATACAAGATTCAGTTACAAATAAGGAAAGCAAATGGCAACTTTCAAATCGATTGCAGTCATTTACTAGTATGCTGCTATATCAAATAAGTCTATTTTTTTCAACAGTCCTAAATTAGATATATCAGAGAAACTGATGCATAAATAGCATATGGTTCTGTTATACCACCTATTTCAAATCCCCGTAATGTTTCTTCCCCTCCCCACTCAAACTGAATAACTGAGCCAAGCCATAAACCTTCTGCATCGAGAAAAATATACAAGTCGAAAAACAGAAACAGGAACTGCAGTCTTCTTTGTTAAACAAAGAGACACATCATCCACATCAACTTGTTTCTTCTCAAAGCATTTTATCATTCATCCTGGGCATCTAGCAATGGTAATCAGTTGATGTGATAGGATAATTATTTCAGCACTGTCTAGACTAATTTTGTTTCTATTTTAGTATTTCAGCTCTCATAGTCCATTTTTACCCTCGTATCAATAAGGCTATAGTCCTGTACCCTGGACAGATCTTTCTGAAATACCTGAGAAGAATTTGTGAGTAAACACATATAGGATTGCATTGTAAATCTGCGTTCTTATTACTAGTATTTTGACAACATGAAGGTCAGGTCATGTTCAAAATTATCAAATTGGTACACAAAGATAAAAATGTGAAGAAGGAAGAGAGTGTTGGTCTCTTTTTGAAGAAAACAGAGGAAAATAATACACACTGCATTTACTCTCATATAGATCACAGTCATAATACATGTTGAATACAATTTAAATGAACACAGTTCTTTTGTTTAATATGAACATGTTTCATTAAAATTAGTAAAATACTGAGAATGGATGATAGGCCCTGTGGTATGTAATGAAGTATGCTTTTCCTTCAAATCAGATTCTCAAGAAATCATAATCAATTCATCAGCAAACTAATACATTCCTTTTTCTGCAAATTCTTCAAGAGAAACTGCTCAGTTAACAAAAGTTTAAATATACTTTTTGCAGGAAAAAGGCATTGCAAGGTCTTCTATCAGACCAGTGGGCACACCACTGTAAACATCATGGAACTCTGCAGCTATCCTGCAGTTTCCCTCTCTGTGGTCAGTCTTCCCAGCTGCCCTATCTGTTACTGTCTGATTAGTTCTGCTAAGGAGCCCCTCCCCTGCCAGCTTTCAATGCCATCTGTTCTACACAAGATGGCTGCTGCCCAGCAACCTAACACTGCCCTCCTACCTGGCACCCGGCTACCATCCTTACCCCAAAGTGCTAACACAGGTTCTCACTGCTGGCAGAGTCAGGATTTCATTACTACTACTTTGACAAGTGCAGGGTTGTTTGTAATTTCTCTTTTATCCTGATTTTGATTGTACAACCACCTCCCACTGATTCAGTTTGCTTCAGTTTTGTTGCTCACAGATTTTACTCTCCACATTAATCTCCCTCTGGCATGTTATTGCATCTGTTCCCTTTTTTATTATTAATTTTCAAATTCCCACCATTTTTGACAAAAAGGAGGTAATCTACACTCTGCTTCTGCCCATTTCATTTTCTTTAATTTGGAAGATAAGTATGAAAGCATGCCAAAGAAGTTAATTCTCCGTTAACAGTTTATTTTCTGGCATCCCAATGCCTTTGTATATGAAAAACAGATAGAAATAAATGTTGACTAAATCACAAGCAATCCTAAATTTAATGAAAAATAAACAGATAAAACAGAAGCTAAGGAGCTTATTATGCATGCTAACTTATTTCAGATTTTTATTTTTCTGTTTCATTATAAGTGTCCAGGTAATATTTTTGAGATTAGTTATTAAAATGCATTCTAAAATATATTTCATACTGATATACATTATTACTGAGTATAACCCTAATGTTGACTGTTTCCTTCATATTTTATCAATAATACACTCTAGATTGCTGGAATTCTGTACATCACTTATATAAATGTATGAACTTCTGATTTTTTAAAAAGAATCTCAGTATCCTTTTAACATATATTACTTAGGAAAGAACACAGCTAATTTTGCTATTATGTATCTGTAATAGCTGTGCGATAGTGCATTTTTAATACCAGAGGAGAAATGTATTTCACAAATCTACAGTGTACTTGTAACAACTCTGTATGTCTGTGTATATATAATAAACACACACACACACACACACATTTAATCCTCTGCTAAAGCAACATCATAACCAAAACATCAACATCTTATGCAATTTGGTTATGTTGCAAGAATCTAAGCAGCAAAATGATTTAAGTTATGTGTACCACTTATTATACATGGATTTCAATGAAGCTACTGAAAATGTGCTACAGGCTACTAAAAGCACTGATAAACAGTAGGCATTTGAAACTAAAAAGAAAGCAGTGCCCCTTATGACCCTGGGATGTCCTTCAAAACCAGTGCCTTCAAAATATATGATTTTAAAAAGGTTTTTCCTGCACATCAATCAATAAATACTACTATGCTCTCTGATGAAGTGTATCTCCCAAAATCTGCTGCAGGGTCAGAAGACCAGCAGTTGTAAGATCAAATCCATGCGACAGAGAGAGCTCCCGTCCCTGTGTCCCAGCTCCTCACCAACCTAGCAGTTCGAAAGCATGTAAATGCGAGTAGATAAATAGGTACCATCTCGGTGGGAAGGTAAACAGCGTTCCGAATCTAAGTCACGCTGGCCACGTGACAACGGAAACTGTCTTCGGACAAAGGCTGGCTCTACGGCTTGGAAATGGGGATGAGCACCGCTCCCTAGAGTCGAACACGACTGACTAAAGCGTCAAGGGGAACCTTTACCTTTACCTAAATATCATGCAGTAATCTGACATAAGTGCAATGTCTGCTCTGGCACTCAAATATAAGTAGTTGCATTGCAGCACAGATTCCACTCAAACTGAGCAAATTGGACACAATCCACTTCTAGTTTCTTCTCTGAAAGCTCTGCAAAAACTTGTACAAACCCATGAACCTCAGATTAGAAATAACAAAGATGTTCGCAAGGAACTGTACCCACTATTTCAGTAATTGTCATAAATCATAAATCAGTTCCACTGTCAATAAAAAAGGTTAAAATATCTCTTTTAAAATGTTATTTCAACTAAGCACATGTATGATACACTGAAAAACATTCTTCTTGCTAGCATAAAAATATTAACCAGAATCCTATTATTTAACACCTGTTGATGGGACTCCATCAGAGGAAATCTCAGCTATGAATTGGTGACAATTAGGAAGTCAGCATAGCTGGTGGAGAAGAGCCAACTTGTGTAATGCTGGACAAGCTGCACAGTCCCAGGGTGATCCCAGAAAAAGGAAATGGTAAACCACTTCAGAATATCTTTAAAAACTTTGAAAAGTCAAAATCTCCTTGATAGCATTGTGATTATTATTAAAAAATCAGCACAGGATTTGCCTATAACACATGAACAACATTACTCAGAATAACAGCAAAAACTGACATGGCAATTTGTAACTAGAATCTACATTGACAGAGTTACACCAGTGAAATATTTCAATTGGAATCTGGCCATTATTGAAAACAAACTGCATTTTTACAGTCATTCCTAGTGAAGCTATTCTATTACTCGTACAGCTATTCGTGCAGACTCTCCCTCAGACATTTTACAATTTTGCTTTTAAAAAGCCCAAACACCTCAAATGAAATATACCCAGATATGTGTCAGACTCATAGGATAATGCTGTGCACTAAAGGGGTGGTATATGAGTACAGCAGACCAACAGACCGACCAACCGATCGATCGATAGCGCGAGCTGTAGGGATCACAGCATCCAAAGTGGCATTCAATGTAGGATGCAGGCACAGTATCCCTGAGATATTGCAGCCCTGCTTCTGCTTCAATCTCTTCTGCTTGAAGCATCTATTCCACTGCTGAACAAATTGCACCATTAGTAACTTTCTCCTAACGTCTAGTCAAAATCTGCTTCCCTGTAATTTACATCCACTGGTTCTAGTCCTACCCTGGTGACTTCACTGAATACATTCTAGTTTGCAAATGACAGTGTTAAAATATGACATCAGCAACATTAGTTCTTTTACCATCTAAGGTGGGAAGAGAAGTTCCGCTGCCCCAGTCGCTACCAGTACCTCGTCACTTTCATTTTCTGGATTAAGCCTCACCTTGCAACAGCAGCACCACTGTCATCTGCCTATATTTGGGCTCTAAGTAACTGTGTATAAAGTAGTACCAACTGCTTTCTGTAACACGTGCAACTTTACAACAAGTGAGGCAAATGGTGATGTTTTCAGGAGGCAAGGCATACTGATGAGGACAAGTGATGGAACACAATGGCAACAGGGAAGGGAGGGGGCAAGGAAAGCATTGGATTCACCACTCCTAGTGCTCTGGCACTGAAATGGCCATTTCACTTTGTCTTGTTGATGCAAATGGCACCACAACTGTATTCCAAATGTGAACTTATAAGGAATAGAATTTGAACTTATAGAGAATAGAGTTAAATTATGTATTCACGAAGGCTTTCACGGTCAGGATCTAATGGTTGTTGTTGGTTTTTTGGGCTCTTTGACCATGTTCTGAAGGTTGTTCTTCCTAACGTTTTGCCAGTCTCTGTGGCCGGCATCTTCAGGGGACAGCACTCTGGTGTAGTTTGCTTGGGAGTGGAGTATTTATGGCTGTGAGATAGGCTTTTGTTCTTTTCAGGAGATTGGTGATTAGTGTGTCTTGTTGTGGGTGTATTGTTGTGATAAGGAGGAGAGATTATCTGTCACTGTGATTGATGGGTGTCGTTAGTTGGTCTTTTGTGTGTAGTGATCCCCAGTCCTTGTGGCTGAGTAGATGTCGTTGACCTTTTGCACATTGTATTTTTCAGAGCTGGGAGCCAAATTTTGTTGAGTTTCAAACTTTCCTCTTTTTTGTTGAAGTTCTGCTGGTGCTTGTGGATTTCAATGGCTTCCCTGTGCAGTCTGACGTAATGATTGCTGGTGTTGTCCAGTATTTCAGTATTTTGAAATAGAATTAATGTCCAGCTTGTTTTAGGGCATGTTCAGCTACTGCAGATTTTTCTGGTTGTTTTAGTCTGCAGTGTCTCTCATGTTCTTTGATTCTGGTGTGGATGCTTCGTTTTGTGGTTCCAATATATACCTGGCCACAATTGCAAGGTATCCGGTATACTTAAATTGTTATCTCTGCCCTGACACAATTTGGACAGTGTGCCCTTCCTGCAGACTGATAAAAAGCCACTGATGACCAATCATTGAGTACAGCTAATCACCTACCGATCTACCTAACAGTAGTAGCACCAATCTTTAGGATCTGTCAAGTACAAATGTCATAGAAAACCTTGTCAAATGCTTTACTGAAGCAAAATCAGTTTTCATAATAAGAGAGATACATTCGGTCTGATCTATTCCTAACAAAGGCACACTGGCAAACAGTAATATCTTCCAGATGCTCTCCAACCAAACATTCAATAATATGTTCTAGAATTCTTCTTGCTGTTGACAGCATGCTAACAATTTGAACACCTGCAGTTTTTCAGAGCCTCACCTGTTCTCCACAATTTTTAAACAATTATAGACCCTAGACTAAACATAATTTTAGTTTTGCTGATCAGACATGATGGAATGACTGCTAGTTAGCTGATACTCATACAGGTTCCACTGACTTTATTGGTCTACTCTAGTTGTAGCTTAAATTGGCTTTAGACCAGAAGCTTTGAAATAACATTCACAAACTCTTTCAGAATTATATCTGGAACATAGTTCTTGAGGCCCTTCGGCCTGAACACATTCAAAGTATTTCTGCATTCTGCAGTATTCTTCTTGCCTACCCTGAGCTGCAAGGTCTTTCTCATATAATTTCTTATACTTGTTTTAGGTGAATTGTTTGTTGGGGAATCCTGATGCAAAATATGAGTTGAATCCTTCTCTGTCAACTGTTAACACTGTAGCTTAGCAGGCAAAGCTATTGTTTCCTTGCTTTCTGAGCAAATCTAGTCAGGAAGTTGAATTGTGCGCAGAGCAGTTAAACAAGATTGTTTTATGTTATTCCTGTACCCTCACATGTTAACCATTTGCTTAAGCTCCATTTTACTTGAAAAAAGCTGTCTGGAGTGTCTGCTCAAGTACTTACTAAAAATATTGATTCTACTGGATCTGTAATTTAATAAAAACAAATATTTAACAAATTGTTGTTTTAACTGACATCAATTATCGTATCTTAACTCCAACATCATTGACTTCAATGTCAAATTGTTAGAGCTTGTTTTCATTTCATGTATGAACTCACATGACTGGTATGTGACAAGAAAAACAAGCACCAATTTCTTAACTGGCAGCAAATTGCCACTGAAATTTATACCACTGGAATTACACTGGTAGGCCTATATAACAAGGTCCTGGCCAATCTTCCTTTCCAAGTGCATTAGAATGACTGAATGCTTTAAATGGGAAGAGTGAGAATTGCTAACAATTATCTGGCTTCTCATTCTCCTAAGTGAAGCCTCCAATAGATCAAACAATTTGTTGTACTAGCAAAGTACATAAAGTCCTAAACTGCTTGATCTGTCAAACATGATGCATCAGCATTGCCCCTCTATCTAACTATAAGCAATTTCCGAAGACATTGCCATGTTAGTCTGATTCTAAATAACCTGAAAGAATCTTACTGCACCTTTAAAATTAACAGACTTAAAGTAAGCCTCCTAGTCTTTAAGTTGTCCTAAAACCTTTTTATTGTTACATTTTACAATGTTTTGCAACATTCTTCCTTTTCAGAGAGAAGTAAAGAAGTAGCCGTGTTTGATAATCTATCTAAATCCTTCCTACAGAGACTTGAGCCACTTTTCATATCAAGGGCAATCTTGTTTCTACCAGAAATTAATTTAGGGTGCTGTTTAATTGAAGCTTCCAACATTTTGCAATTCAAAGGCACTGTGCAGTTTGTGTTTCTTAACGGATTTTTTCCTCTAGTAAGAAAAAAAGAGAACTTTCTGGACTACAATACCAACTGAAACACATAACTCTTCTCTGATTACAGAAGCAGAGCAGGCTTGAACCTTGTAATACTCAGATGGGAGGCTACCAAAGAAAACCAGAAATCTCCAGGCAGGACTATGAAGCTCTCCTTGAAACCTTAAAAGCTGTTGACAGCCAGAACTGAGAACACCAGGATAGATGGCCCAATGATTTGAATCATAGCAAGACAGCTTCCTAAAAAACAAAGAGAAAGATACAGAGTGCTACCAATGAAAGGTTATCATCTAGATCTCCCAC
Source organism: Pogona vitticeps (assembly GCF_051106095.1). Taxonomy (NCBI): domain Eukaryota; kingdom Metazoa; phylum Chordata; class Lepidosauria; order Squamata; family Agamidae; genus Pogona; species Pogona vitticeps. The sequence continues at coordinate 55,039,201 of NC_135783.1, forward strand.
ACACTTAAGTGATGGGTCTTTCTGAGTCCTCAGAAAAACATGCCGTCTAGAAGCACCCTTGTCCTCTTCACTCTGTGATTTAGAAACAGCATGACTGAGATTCTCATGTATGAATACAGTACTAAACATACCACCAGATGACAAACATTGCACTCCACACACATTTTATTGTATGATTCTGAAAATACAATGCCCTCCAATTGCTGCAGAAATTATATAGTATTGTAGAAGAGGTAAGACCAGCATATGGTGAAAATGGGTGGTTCTTTCAATTACATGTAAAGCAGTCCGATATATATTATCAAATGGGCAAAAAGATGGTGCAGTGAACAAAACTGAAATAATTGTTACTTTTATTCATATGCATATAACAGTAGAAATCCACTAGGTCTTTGGAATTCAACAAATAAAATCCATAGAAGAATGAAATACAATTTGATTACAAATAAAACCTTAACAAGAATCTCAGAACTCTAAGAAAATTATAAACCCTATTCCCTGCTTCTGAAACAGCAGCATAAGTCACCCCATGAATATATTCTTGCAACTGAGTGCAAGAATGGGGCAGAACCAAGAGTTAAGTCTTGGCTCTCTGTATTTTAGGTTTAGAGTGAAATCCTACAAATCTTGTCAGACATAAGCATGCATTGGATTGCATCCTTATAGTATTAATGCAAATTACTAAGAAAATATTGTATAGTTTTCAAAATTGCAAAGAACAGGAAACAGCAATACTCATTTGCACTAGCAACAGCAGTTAATATTTATATCCTACTTGTTATCTGCAAAAGTGGATGAATCATGATAACAATAACACTGAATCTAAACTTCTTATGTGAAACAGAGCTGTTTCAGAATGCTAAGATGTCCAGTTTTATTTATTTTTAAGGAGGTGCATTTTTTAAAAAAACAATAAAATTATAGTGGCAGATGGACAACAAAGATAGGATATGTGGATTTTCATGTCCTTATTCTACAATTGATTTCAGATGCCACATATGCTCCTGTTTCACTTCTTCACTGAGAATGTTCAATTTCTGAAAAAAGAATATACCATAGAAATAAAAACAGGCAAGAAGAGTATGTTTGGTCTAGATATAAACAATGCATGTTAATAATCTACTAGCTGCAATAATTAAGTTATCTGCAGCCAGATGCAACATGAAAAGAACAAACATGAGGATACTAGGATATTACCTTCCTTTGCCTTTTGTAAATCAAGAACTGAATTTTCTACCTGGAGTGGCAGTAACATTATCTTCAAGATGGGTTCAAGTTTTGCAAAATTTAATCTCTGCTAGAAGGGTCAAACCTGGACATTTTATCTAAAATTGCAAACTATATACGAAAGCTGAGCTTTCTGTAAGTATGGGAAATGAAATTCTTCACAGAATATAAATATGAGTATTTTATATTATTTAAGCAGGACAAAGTCACATTTTAAAATTCTAACTCTAAACTATGTTTCTTAACCATAGCAGAACTAATTAAGAACACTACTTTTATTAACAAAATGATAAAATACTAGAATAGTTAAAATATTTGTCATGAATTATGCTTAAGAGAGAACCTAAATGCTATGATATAAAGAAACTACAATACTATTAAGAAACTGCAAGCAAACTATAGAAGTTCAAGTAATCACAAATAGGTCATAGTTCATCAGTCACTTTTTATACAGCATAGCAAAGAGGAAGAAACAAAAGGGTACTTAACTAAAATGAGGGATCAGTGGTATTGAAGTATTAAGGAGAGGCAGGGAGGGTAGAAGTACATAATAAGAGCAAGCGCAAAGGAGGGAAGTGAAGATGCTAAATGATCTTTATCAGGACAAATCAACAAATCTAGTTGTTAGAGCAATAGGACAAAACTGAGAAAATATCCACACTTTATGTTTTTAAAAAATCAGCTAGAAATGTAGGCATTATAACAATGAAAAGGTACAGGACAATTAAGATGATTATACCATTAGGAAAGAAAAAAAATCACTGCTGAACCTACTTTGTCTTCTGCAATAAAACATACAAAACACAATTCTATACAATGAAAAAAATATGCTTATGCAACACTTGAAGTGGTGTCTACCTATTAATTTTGGCAAATTGGAATCACATATCATTTGGATTCTCAGCTTAATTAATCTCTTAGTATACCTTAACAAGAGTGTGGAAGTTTTTCATAAAATCTCTCTACAGTTTGGATCTTCTCCAAGACACCACACAGTTTTATAACTTGTATGATTAGCCTTAGGAAGGCAATTGATAAAACATTTGGTTAACTATCACAACAAATCATTATAAAAGAAGTACTGCAAAATTCAAACTTTTGCTGTCTTAACAACTAACTCGAAACTTTTTTCCAAGTTCATTAACCTCTAGCATATTTGTTCTCTAAATACAGGCTGTGAGAAGGGTGTTTTTCTCCCCATCTGCTGCTATCCATGATCTATATTTACACTGTTTCTTTAAAAAAGAGGATAACATGATCACTTAAGCATAGTATGATCTCCCAAATGAACCACCTATATTTGTGTCCATGTGTGTATGCATGCACACACCCTGTAAATGTACACAGTTACACCTAAAACTAGATATCTAAATGCTTTCTGGCACACTTTTGAATCTGGAATTTCTCCTATTGCAGATAGGCTGCATGTCCCTGAAGACACCAAATAAAAGCAGGTTCAAGCTGCAGATTAATTAAAGTTAAGTAGCAGCGGTAAAATTATTGTATTTAGTGGGTTCAAGCATGCATAGCAGTAATACATTTAAGGAAAAAAATTGTCAACTTTAGAAAGCTTTTTGAGTAACTGCTTCTACAACACATGTTTCTAAAGATACAAAGGTTTTGCATATCATCTGTTTTTTCTCATAAAACTGCACATGCAGCCAACTGCAATGAGTAACTAGAAAAATGATTTTTTTGCCCCTTTTTTTTAAATTAACATGAAATAGGGAGCAATATGCAGTACAATCTAAATCATTCCTGAATGTGTGTCAAGGAATATTCAAATAGCAATTGTGTGTATATAACTTTTACAAACTACAATTCTTCTATGATGACATTAGCAACTTGCTTGTTTGAAAGAGTACTGAGGAACAGATCGTGCTTCACTGCTGTCATGTTTCCCATTATCTGGATGTTTTGTTCACTACCTCTTTGGTTTTGCTCCGCCTGGAAGCTTCAGCACTCAAGTCCATCTGTGACAATTATGGATAAAATGCAGGCAGAAAGTAGCAATACAAACTGAAAACTGATGTTAATGTGAATAGTATAAGATGTACCTGGTGACATGCAGTTGGTGCTCAGCTTTACCCAGCAATTCTGTTAGTTTCAGACATTCATCTTTAGCTCTTCCTGTATCCTGCTGTGCTTGTTCCAAGCGCTGTTTATATTCATTAAGCTCTACCTGTAATTTCTCCATTTCCTTAAAAATAGATATAGCAATATCTGGTTACAGCAGTTGAACAGAAGAAGAAGAAGCTATAACCATCACAATAATAGTATGTATTCATAGTGTATAAAATTAAAATACTTTATATTCTCCCCTTAACAAAATTTGATTTAAAAAGATGAGAAAGTCTGAGTAACAAAATTCATTTTAATCAATATTTTTCTGAAGTGCAATAATTTTTCCCAAAGTTGCACAAATACTTGCAGTATGCAAAAAAATCTAGCAGCTTCTGCAAGACCTTTAGAAGTGGTAATACTGCAACACTATATATGTATTTTTCTATGTTTTAAAATATTAATATTAACTCTCATCTTAAGGAAGTAATGGCTCTATTAAAGATTTTGTTCTGCTCTGTGGCCATAATAATTCAAGATGTTTATCTCAGTTTGTCCAATGCTAGTTCTGCAACAAAATGCACATGCATGCACATATAACACATATATATTATAAGGCATTTGTTTAAAATGAAATCCAAACATAATATGACAACCACCAAGTAAAGCCAAGACAACCTCATATCCCACACTATAGACATAAATATAAGCTCCCATCATTTTCTCAGGGGAAATATCTAAAGTGAACAGATGGGCTTTCTACCATCCCCTCAAGATAAATCAGCTAAGGTTCTGTCGGACCAACAAAAAAGCAAATTTTAACATGAAGGGACTTTTGCTGAAAATGGCCTCCATTTACCTGTCAGATATTTGAGTCTAGGGATTTCAGACAATATTTCAACTGCTAATCTTAGTTGTGTTCATAGGGTTAAAAAAATATCTGTTTGAATCCAAGTGTCCAAATGTAGCAGCTTTTAGGTTAAAAAAAAAACTCATTGATTTTATTCCAAAGTAATAATATCCTGCATTTTGAACACTAACCTGCAATATCTCCTTCTTAATATGAACCATATTTAGTACTTTTTAAAAAATCCAAACTGTAATTACTACTCCTAAATGCATTTAAGAAACATGAATAACTATTGAAAATTAGAAAGAAAAATACCCTGTTTTCCCGAAAATAAGACCTAACCTAAAAATAGGCCCTAGGATGATTTTTCAGGATGCTCGTAATATAAGTCCTATCCAAAAAATAAGCCCCAGTTAAATGAAACCCCGCCCTCCACCATTGTACAGCAACTAGAAGAAGATAACATGACTGTAAAATAAAACATCCCCTGAAAATAAGCCCTAATGTGTTTTTTGGAGCAAAAATTAATATAAGACCCTGTCTTATTTTCAGGGAAACACAGTAGATTTTAGTAAATAGCTTCACACCGTAAACTAAAGGCAGAGGACAAAAAAGCACCTCTGTACCTCCAAAACAGGTGATCCACAACTATAAATAGGCTTTCTATTCCCCAGCTACCCTTTTCTCAATAGGAAGGTGTGAGAATTGAAGGGAAGAAAAGCCCCATTAAAATTTTATTGTAAAGGAGAGAGAAAGAATAGTAAGTGGGGATAAACACATAAGTAATATTTGCATTGCATAAACAGTGAAAATTTATTGGCTACGACATGTTTTGCAAGTCGGTATATTCCATATATTTATTAAATATGTGCCTCTTAAACTAACAGATAGCATCATCAATTTAATAATGGGGCAGAAACAGTGAAATACTGACATTAACAAATAAACACCATGAAGACTAAGCATTAGCCTAAGAAAAAAGACATGTAGGAACTTTTTATGTTGAATGTGAATCACAGAATTCCTCAGTCAAAGATACCTCATCATCCAGGTTCATCTAAGGACATTTTTACATGAAAATAAAATGTATAGGAAGCATGCCTAGATGAAAATGGTTTTAAAACAAAGACCTGAACCTGGAATCTTTGGTAGATATTAATCTCACTAGGGCTTATTCCATAATCAAGGACAAGCTCTGTCACGCCGAATTCAATTACCTATGCAATAACCTTAACCCTGTATGTGCCCTCTTTCTGTTGGATTTTTTCCATCTCAGGATCATTCTCCCAAATATTTCCATTCCCTAGTAAACCCACATCTAAGAAGAGCTTTTATGTTAGCCCGTTTTAATATTTTTCCTTCAGCCACCCATGCCGGTCGATTTCTCAGTATCCCTTGTGAGAAAAGACTTTGCTTTTTTTTGTTTGTTTGTTTTTGGTTTAGAGACGCCTGACACCCTGGTTCATATGTACTGTTTCAATGCCCTGCTCATTCTCACCTCCGAATTTTTTTTCTAGAATCTTGGATCTCCTATTTTTCCAATTCTTCTGAGTCAATTCTTTCCATTTTCATGAGTGATAAATGTAATGCCCTGACCGCTGCTGTTGCAGGTTTCTTATCTGCAATTCTAAAATTGTCCCCTGCTTCTCTCTCCTAATTTGTAAAATTTTTGTAATTTTACTTCTATTTTGCTTGTGTTGTTGTAATTTGTAAATGCCATTAAAGGTTTCTCTTCAGTCTAAGCTTGAATTTTGCTATGAGAAGCCGATGACCAAAGGTGCAGTCAGCTCCAGGTCTTGTTTTTGCTGACTGTATAGAGCTTCTCCATCTTTGGCTGCAGAGAATATAATCAATCTGATTTCGATATTGCCCATCTGGTGATTTCCATGTATAGAGTCGCCTCTTGTGTTGTTGGAAAAGAGTGTTTGTGATGACCAGCTTATTCTCTTGACAAAACTCTATTAGCCTTTGTCCTGCTTCGTTCTGAACTCCAAGGCCAAACTTCCCTGTTGTTCCTTTTATCTCTTGGCTCCCTACTTTAGCATTCCAGTCCCCTAGAATGAGAAGAACATCTTTCTTTGGTGTCAGTTCTAGAAGGTGTTGTAAATCTTCATAGAATTGTTCAATTTCAGTCTCCTCAGCAATGCTGGTTGGTGCATAAACTTGGATTATTGTGATGTTGAATGGTCTGCCTTGGATTCGTATTGACATCATTCTATCATTTTTGAGATTGTATCCCATTACAGCTTTTCCCACTCTTTTGTTGACTATGAGGGCTACTCCATTCCTTCTACGGGATTAGGAAAAACCACTGGGCCACTCAGGTATAATCTAAACCAAATCCCTTATGAATACACAGTGGAAGTAAAGAACAGATTTAAGGAACTCGATTTGGTGGACAGAGTGCCTGAAGAACTATTGAGGAGGCCCATAACATTGTCCAGGAGGCAGCAACGAAAACCATCCCAAAGAAAAGGAAATGCAAGAAAGCAAAGTGGCTGTCCAACGAGGCCTTAGAAATAGCAGAGAGGAGAAGGGAAGCAAAATGCAAGGGAGATAGGGAAAGTTACAGAAACTTGAATGCAGACTTTCAAAGAATAGCAAGGAGAGACAAGAGGGCCTTCTTAAATGAACAATGCAAAGAAATAGAGGAAGATAACAGAAAAGGAAATACCAGAGATCTGTTCAGGAAAATTGGACATATTAGAGGAACATTTTGCGCAAAGATGAACATGATAAAAGACAAAAATGGAAGGGACCTAACAGAAGCAGAAGACGTCAAGAAGAGGTGGCAAGAATACACAGAGGAATTATATCAGAAAGATTTGGATATCCCGGACAACCCAGACAATGTAGTTGCTGACCTTGAGCCAGACATCCTGGAGAGCGAAGTCAAGTGGGCCTTAGAAAGCCTGGCTAACAACAAGGCCAGTGGAGGTGATGGCATTCCAGTTGAACTATTTAAAATCTTGAAAGATGATGCTGTTAAGGTGCTACATTCAATATGCCAGCAAGTTTGGAAAACTCAACAGTGGCCAGAGGATTGGAAAAGATCAGTCTACATCCCAATCTCAAAGAAAGGCAGTGCCAAAGAATGCTCCAACTACCGTACAATTGCACTCATTTCGCACGCTAGCAAGGTTATGCTCAAAATCCTACAAGGTAGGCTTCAGCAGTATGTGGACCGAGAACTCCCAGAAGTACAAGCTGGATTCCGAAGAGGCAGAGGAACTCGAGACCAAATTGCTAACTTGCGCTGGATTATGGAGAAAGCCAGAGAGTTCCAGAAAAATATCTACTTCTGCTTCATTTACTATGCGAAAGCCCTTGACTGTGTGGACCACAGCAAACTATGGCAAGTCCTAAAAGAAATGGGCGTGCCTGACCACTTTATCCATCTCCTGAGAAACCTATATGTGGGACAGGAAGCAACAGTTAGAACTGGTCATGGAACAACTGAGTGGTTCAAAATTGGGAAAGGAGTACGGCAAGGCTGTATATTGTCCCCCAGCTTGTTTAACTTATATGCAGAATACATCATGCGGAAGGCTGGACTGGAAGAAACCCAAGCCGGAATTAAGATTGCCGGAAGAAATATCAACAACCTCCGATACGCAGATGATACCACTCTGATGGCAGAAAGTGAGGAGGAATTAAAGAACCTTGTAATGAGAGTGAAAGAGGAGAGTGCAAAAAATGGTCTGAAACTCAACATCAAAAAAACTAAGATCATGGCCACTGGTCCCATCACCTCCTGGGAAATAGAAGGGGAAGAGATGGAGACAGCAGCCCTGAAATTAAAAGGCGCCTTCTTCTTGGGAGGAAAGCGATGACAAATCTTGACAGCATCTTGAAAAGCAGAGACATCACCTTGCCAACAAAAGTCCGAATAGTCAAAGCTATGGTTTTTCCTGTCGTGATGTATGGAAGTGAGAGCTGGACCATAAAGAAAGCTGACTGCCGAAGAATTGATGCCTTTGAATTGTGGTGCTGGAGGAGACTCTTGAGAATCCCCTGGACTGCAAGGAGAACAAACCTATCAGTTCTAAAGGAAATCAACCCTGAATGCTCACTTGAAGGACAGATTCTGAAGCTGAGGCTCCAGTACTTTGGCCATCTCATGAGAAGAAAAGAGTCCTTGGAAAAAACCTTGATGTTAGGAAGGTGTGATGGCAAGAGGAGAAGGGGACGACCGAGGATGAGATGGCTGGACAGTGTCTGCGAAGCAACCAACATGAACCTGACACAACTCCGGGAGGCAGTAGAAGACAGGAGGGCCTGGCGTGCTCTGGTCCATGGGGTCACGAAGAGTCGGACATGACTAAACGACTAAACACAAACACACATTAAAGGTTTCAGAATAGAACAGAACAAAGACCTGAGGAAGACAGAACAAAAATATTTAAAATATAAAATTTAATCTTTTTATTGGCTATGGTTGTTAATTAAAACAGCCATGATAGCTATGAACACAGCCTAGAAAACAAGAGCATAAATAACCCTACTGACTTCAATGAATGAGAATTGAATATGCTATTCTACTGAAATCCAAAGCATAAGTTTAGCAAGATTTTTCTCAATCTGGATATTCTTGTCTTGTGAAACTAAATATTTGTTAGAAATCAGTGACAAGTTTTCAACCTATAGCAATGGCTTGTAAGAAATAAGTAAATTTTTGAATAGTGGTTTGTTGACTATTATATAGAACAGATAAAAACTAGTATTTGTGTAAAATGATGTAAGACTTAAATTTAAGACTTAAATTTTCTCCTGCAACTCTATTAAAAGTTAACTCTGCATGCACAGACTGTCTCTTAAAACTGAACTTATGTCCCTAACAAGTATATAAAAAGCTATTATTTGCAAAGGAAAATACCTTCAATAGGCAAAACCCAATATAACAATGTACACAGTTTTACTTCAGGTGTGGACCAGAAACTCGGAAGTTACCATAGATGTCCTTCACAGATCCATCAGAGTGTCCTACTTTATGTATACTAACTACCTGATCTCTGCAATTGACTCAGTACTCTGAACTATGAATATTTAAGATAACTACAAATGGATTTATTATTCACCGGTTAGTCTTCACTCTACAAGATGTAAGAAAAGAAGGGAAGAGAAGGGGGGAAACATTAATAACAACAGAGAGAGATAATACATAAGGCTAGATAGATAGACAGAGACAAACAGATAGACAGTATTTCCATCATCAGATAAAGACCATGGATTCATTTCAGTCTAGTAGCTACAACCAGCCATTTCTTACGATTTAGATGGCTTACTTTTTTGTCTGCTGGGATTGGACAGGATAGTTATATACCTATATTATGGGGAACAAAGCAAAATATGCTGCTTATATACTACTCCATAGTCCTTAAAGCACTCTCTGGGTGGTTTAAAAGTTAATTATGCAGGCTACACTCCCCCCCCCCCCGGTGAGCTGGGTTCTCATTTTACTGACCTCAGAAGTATAGAAGGCTGAGTCAACCTTGAGCTGGCTACCTGAGATTGAACCCTGGGTCATGAGCACAGTTTTAGCTGCAATACAGCAGTTTAACCACAGCACCATGAGGTACTAATATGTCCATTAGTATCATATTCTATTTTTAACAGTACTTTTAAAAAAGTACAGCAACTATTGATTAGCAATTAATATTTAATTTAGGAATTTTATTTAGGAATTATTTGATAAATACTTCTTTTAACAAACAATACAATTTTGATTGCATTTACTCACAAGGAAATTAAATTTTTTTAAAATGGCAAGGGAAATTCTGGCCCATGAGCCTCATCCATCATGGAGAGGTTCTTCATTTAAGACTGTGCAGCGCTACTGACCAAACTTTAACCTTTACACAGGGCGTCAGGGAACTTTTTTACCTTTTAAAGGTAAAGGTAAAGGTTCCCCCTGAAAATTTTTGTCCAGTCGTGTTCGACTCTAGGGGGCGGTGCTCATCCCCGTTTCCAAGTCACAGAGCCAGCGTTTTTGTCCGAAGACAATCTTCCGTGGTCACATGGCCAGTTCAACTTAGACATGGAACGCTGTTACCTTCCCACCGAGGTGGCCCCTATTGATCTACTTGCATTTGCATGCTTTCAAACCGCTAGGTTGGCGGGAGCTGGGACAAGCAACGGGAGCTCACTCCGTCACGTGGATTCGATCTTACGACTGCTTGGTCTTCTGACCCTGCAGCACAGGCTTCTGTGGTTTAGCCCACAGCGCCACCACCTTTTACCCCCCAAAAATTTATACACGCCGACATTACACCCTTGATTCGAAAGGAAGGAAATCATACATTATTTGAATTAAAAATATTATTGAATCTACATAGGCTGTGTACCAAACTAGCAGGATGCACCAAATTTGATAAAGATGCGCACTATTTTTGCTGGAACACATTGCACTCCAGCCATGGTGTGGTATAGGGAGTAGTAAGGTGTCCAACGTGCCTAGCCAGTTACATTAAATTTTTGCTAGCTCGCAGAGGATTTAATCATCATCAGTAGCTACCAGACTGGTGCTAGCAATGACATGCTTGCTAGAGACAGCCAACACAGAATTGGGGAGGGGGCTTTCCCTACCACTTTAATCATTCTATGTGTGGTGTGCAAAAAAGAACAAACCAGGCTAAAGGCCATGCCACCCACCCTGGTGCCACAGCCCAATATCAAAGGACCAGTGTGCTTTTTTTTATCATCATCAATGGAAAACTCAGCAGTGGCCAGGGGACTGGAAAAGATCAGTCTACATCCCAATCCCAAAGAAGGGCAGTGCCAGAGAATGCTCCAAGTACCGAACAATTGCACTCATTTCACACGCTAGCAAGGTTATGCTCAAAATCCTACGAGGCAGGCTTCAGCAGTATGTGGACCAAGAACTCCCAGAAGTACAAGCTGGATTCTGAAGGGGCAGAGTAACTAGAGACCAAATGTCTAACATGTGCTGGATTATGGAGAAATCCAGAGAGTTCCAGAAAAACATCTACTTCTGCTTCATTGACTACTCAAAAGCATGGCAGAAAGTGAGGAGGAATTAAAGAACCTCTTAATGAGGGTGAAAGAGGAGAGTGCAAAAAATGGTCTGAAGCTCAACATCAAAACAACTCATATCATGGCCACTGAAGGGGCAGATATGGAGGCAGTGACCGATTTTACTTTCTTGGGCTCTATGATCACTGCAGAGAGTGAGAGCAGCCACGAAATTCAAAGATGCCTGCTTCTTGGAAGGAAAGCAATGATAAACCTAAACAGCACCTTAAAAAGCCACCCTTGCCCCCGCCTTAATTCAAAGTTTCTCTTTTGCTTGTCTGTTCATTTTCAGAGTTTGAGTCTCTCTCTCTCTTACACACACACACACACACACACACACACACACACACACACACACACACACACACACACACACACACCCATCCATCCACCCTCCCTCGCTCCATTTCCTCCCTCCCTCCATTTTGTACATTTAAATAAGCTTGATGAAGTCCTCGGTCTCTCGCACTTTCTTCCCTCCTTCCCTTGATTGCTCCTTGATTCTTTCCCTCCTCCTGCTTCTTTGCAGTCATTTCTGGAGGAAGCAGTCATTCAGAAGCACTGGATTGATTGATTGCCCAGGGCTAATCCACATCTGTAACCAATCAAGGAGGCTTATCTCCAATCTCTAAAAGAAGGGAGGATTTACGAGTTCCCTGCTGCAACCAAGGAAGTAACAGGGAGAGATGGCTTAAAATTTGAGGTTTGGCTGCAGAGGGTGGGGGTGGGAAGGAGGGTGGGGGTTAGGGGGATAGCACTCTGCTCATTACCCCCAGGATTTTCACCTTTATCCCATTTGGGGTAATTTACCCGTGTTCTCCGACCTATGCTTTACACAGACCACAGTCCTTCTCTAGGTCCTTCCCAGGAGTTACCCTGAAAAGAGTCATCACTATCACCAGTCGCTGATTGGAGATATCAGCAATTCCCATCTTAGTTTTACTCCTCCTTCTGCCCTGTGCAGGAGATAGGAGGAAAAAAAGCTAGTATTGTCAGCTGGTAATGAATGCACCAGCTAAATTTCAGTCAGGAATTGGCAGAATATGCTTCATTCTTCCTCTTTTCTACATGTGGGTTAGGCCAGCCACTGCCTGAAATGTTAGGTAGGAAAGCTCCTCTACACACTTTGGATGGAGACCTCTTGATGCTTCTGGGCTCCAGAGCTGGCATCCGCTACCCCCAAGAAAAGCAGCCCCAGCCCTACGACTTGTCCCCAAATAACTCTGCACAAACAAATAAGCATGCTTGTGGCTGCCATCCTACTCCCAGTTAGATGAAATTAAACTAAATAAATTCCTGAAAATATCAAACAGCCATCAGCAGAAACATTGGGGGAAAATTATCTGACTTATAAAAGTGCATAAACTTGTAAAATGAGACAAATAAATCTCTAAAATGTCAATTTAACAGTGTGGTGAGAGGAAGTACCTGCCTCTAAGCCACATATCACGATAATTTCACATTTTATGTTGTGCCTACTGGCCCCTGAAATTTTCATTGGTTATCCCACAAAAAAAAAAAAAAAGGAAAAGAAAAGGCTGGTCAACACTGTGAAGCTGATTGTTTTCAGTGATGGTGCCCACCCTTTGGAACACTCCCCTATGTAATTTCAAAAGCAGAAAACATATGGGAGAACCAGTGTGGTCCAGAGGATGGAGCGGCAACTCTTGGGGGTGTAGTGGCAATAGTAAGCCCCTCCTTGAACATCTCAAGTATCTCAAAAACCCTATAAGGATCACTGTAAGTCAAATGTGATTTGACAGCACATGACAACAAAATACATATTATTGCTTATTTTGTTGTCTGGTCCACATTTTTAGAACAAAAGCTGCCACATTTCAGTTTGAATAACCTGATGACTCCTTGCCCAGAAAGATCCACTTTATCCACTTTGCGGAGCTGCAGTGGTCTATCACGATCCCATCCTCCTCATCAAGTGTCTTGTCTTATTGTCTTGTGGGATTTGATGTATATCCAAGACAGAATACGGATTCTACTGCTCACATCACTGCTTAACAGATTCCCTTCCTAAGTGAAACAAACTGGTCTCAAAGGTTGCACTGGAGTTCCCCTCAACATGTTTTACTGGGCATTTCACCATCCATGCCAAGACCAGTTTGTCAGCAGTATTCAAAGACTTCACATCCTCCACAATAACTATTGGTCTGTCTCAAGTAGTACCTAGCCCCACACATGCTTCAAGACACATTCTGGACACTATATCTACAAGTTCCTTAATGCCTAGCAGCTATTCATTGTGGCAAGGTGGCCTCTGCAAGGTGGTAAATTCACAGATAACCAGCTATAGGTAAGTAACCCATCCTTCCTCTTCACATTCTCTGTGATTCACACACTTGGGCAACTAATAAGCTTAATTATTGGCTGGTGTGTTGTCACACCAGAACAGAGTATAGTACTGCATGGCCAAAGGAAGCATCCTGCTGGGTAAATATCTAGTCCATAGCACTTCACAAGGGTCATTTACTGAGACCATATTGCATCTCTACAAGCATGTCGAAGTTGTACATCCCTCAGGAAGGCTGATTGATGATGGGGCCACTGCCCTTTTGGAGTGACTTCTCAGGAACACTGGTAGTGGTGTTTTTGCTGTATCATAAAGCCATGTGTTTTGAGCAAATAGATGGTGATCTGGGTATAGAGGAGCTCTCTCCAGTTCTGTCATGGACAAACCAATCGGTAGAGCTGTTTAGAATCACAGGAACTCACATTGTCTATCATCATCATCATCATGCACTGTCAAGTCAATTCTGATTTACGGCAACCCTTTTTTCAGGATTTTCTAGGTAGAGAATACGCTTGAAGTGGTTTACCATTCCCTTCTTCTGGGGGCACAATGGTACTGTGCAGCTTGCCCAAAGCTACACAGGCTGGCACTACTCACAGGAAGCACACTTATGAATCAATTTCCTCTGGTTCTGCAACCAGGCACCTAAACTACTCAGCTATCTGGCCAGCCCTGAAGACTGTTTTAACTAAATGACCTTGGGGGAAATTTCCTGTTATCTCAGCAAGTAATTCTATAAAAGCCTGGTTGATCTCCAGAACAGAGGAATAAACAAGGCAGCAAACATGACTGTTCCTAATATATTTCCACCCATGGAGAGGAACCAACCTAGGTCTTGGCTTAACTACTGTTGTGTTGATAAAACAAGTGGGACAGAGACTGGAGTGAGAATGGTGGGAAGCTTGGAGTACAGATTAGAGCCCATTAGAAGCTCTACTTTGTGGCACTCCTGGCAGTAAAGAAATAATTTTTCTCTACCAGTACTGTATTGTTCAGCTATCCAGCAGGGCTGTTTCATCAAAGGGTTGTTACACAGTGATCCATGATAAGGGACTGTAGACTACTCAACAAGCTGTTGTAAACAATTTTTACATCACTTTGCAGACAAAATGACTGAAGTCCATTCTGACTTGGAAAATGTAATTAGCATAGTCCACTGTGGCTGGATCCTGCCTCCTCCCCGTCTTAGTCCACCACCTCAGCCAGCCAGCCAGCCGAGCCAGGAAGGAGGAACTACCACCACCACTGCCAGAGAGGAAGAGAGTGTAGCCATGGGCCTCCAGTGGCCCAGGAGCTGCACAGTGGGGAGCAAAGAGAGCTTGGCCTGGAGAGTGTAAGTGAAGGAAGGGCAGGCTAAGTGCAGAAGGTAACTGGAGGGTGCAAGTCAAGGGCAATGTGTCCCCCTCCTTTGAAAATTGCAGGACCCTCCAGAAAATACTTTGTGACCCCCTTGGGGGGGTCACGACTCACAGGTTGGGAACTCATATTCTACAGCAGTGGTCCCCAACCTTGGGCCTCCATATGTTCTTGGACTTCAACTCCCAGAAATCCTGGCCAGCAGAGGTGCTGGTGAAGGCTTCTGGGTGTTGTAGTCCAAGAACATCTGGAGGCCCAAGGTTGGGGACCACTGTTCTACAGGACAGGACTTGGAGGCACAGTGATACTGACTTAAATCCTGTTTCTTAGAATTAGATTAGACCTAGTGAATCAATGGAGAAATTGACTCAATGTTTAATGGGTCTACTCTAGTTGTGACTTATTACACTAAGCAATAGGATTTCAGACACTGCCTCCAATCCTTCCTGGAAAAACAAAATCAGGAGGTAGCGTTAGGGGATTTCTGTTTAACACCCTGGTTTCTCTCAGGGCTCTGCCTTGTCCACTATGCTATTGAAACTTCAAGGAGCAGTTGTCCTTATATATGCTAATAACATCCAACTACCGTATTTTTTGCACCATAAAACGCACTTTTTCTCCCAAAAAAACTGGGGGGGAAAGTGCATGCGTCTTATGGAGCGAATACTGTCCCCTCCATGCCACCATCGCTGGTTTCCCAGGCCTCCGGAGGCCTCAGCAGGCCCCGTGGGGGCCTCCCCCAGGCACCATCGCTGGCTTCCCAGGCCTCCGGAGGCCTCAGCAGGCCCCGTGGGGGCCTCCCCCAGGCACCATCGCTGGCTTCCCAGGCCTCCGGAGGCCTCAGCAGGCCCTGTGGGGGCCTCCCCCAGGCACCATCGCTGGCTTCCCAGGCCTCCGGAGGCCTCAGCAGGCCCCGTGGGGGCATCCCCCAGGCACCATCGCTGGCTTCCCAGGCCTCCGGAGGCCTCAGCAGGCCCCGTGGGGGCCTCCCCCAGGCACCATCGCTGGCTTCCCAGGCCTCCGGAGGCCTCAGCAGGCCCTGTGGGGAGTCCCCCACCACCACCATCGCTGGCTTCTGAGGACCTCCAGGAGGCTTTTGACCGGTAAGGTGCTGCTTTTTACTTTTTTAAAAAATGTTCTGGGTGGGTTTTGGAGGGTAGATTTGGGCTGGGGGTATGTTTCTATGTTGCTTTGTGTTTTGGTGATTTTTTTGCAGTCCCAGCATGAGACTTGCTCTGTTTATTTATTTTTACTTCATTTTTTGGTATTTAAAAATTAGTTGCTTCTTTTTACTTTTTAAAAAATGTTCTGGGTGGGTTTTGGAGGGTAGATTTGGGCTGGGGGGCATGTTTCTATGTTGCTTTGTTTTTTGGTAAGTTTTTTTTTGCCAGTCCCAGTGTGGGACTTGCTCTGTTTACATATTTTTATTTTATTTTAATTTTCAGTATTTAAAAATTAAGTGTGTCTTAACGTCCGGTGCGTCTTATGGAGCGAAAAATACGGTATATATTTTGTTTTCACCTAAATCTTTTTTTGGTTCTAGACCAGAAACTGTCTTGAATGTACAAACTGAAGCTTAATGAAAGCAACACAGAGGTTCTACATGTTACACAGTCCACTTGAGCACTTCATTATTTTCCTAGTAATGTTGTGACTTACAGAAGCTGTGACCCCACATGTGAGGACCACTGGAATAACTGTAGTGTAGTTTTCAGTGTTGTACTACAACTATGCAGTTTTAGGTTCAAATTCTCCCTCAATCATGAAAGTCAGTGAATGACTTGGGCCAACCACACAGAGTCAGTCTGACTCACAAAGTTATTTATTGTGAGGATAAAGTGAGGGGAAGATGAGCCACATTCTCCCCCTCATTCAATACATACAGTATACAGAAACGAAATACATATAGTAGGTCTGTGTTGCTATGCAAGTCCAAACCTTGGTGGATAACCAAGAAATTGGGATGCTGTGCTGAGGCTGTTGTGACCGAGGTCAAACAGAATCACCTATTTGGTCATACATTTTAGTTAGTTCCCTTCCTTGATTCTCTCTCCATGCTTCTTATTTCCCTTGGGGCAAACAGGGGTCTAATAAACAGATTTACGTTTAAATGCTCTACCACTGTTTTTGAATTTATAACCAAAATCTGGGACATCTAATCTCAGAATTTCCACATGTCCACAGTCAACCTGGAAATGAAGTACTATATTATGTGCTGGGAGAAGGCTTGAAGAGAGCTTCCAATGATAAGTAGCAGTCAGAAGCTGATGTCAACATTGTTGTCATGTTTACTAAAGTGAATGCGCACAAGATCAAACCCCACAAAACTTTCGATATCCCAAAGCAGAAAAAAAATTAAGGGAAAGCATGTCAAAAACAATCCAGGGTAAATTACAAGAATTCTGTGAACAGAAGAGCTAGGTAGGCAACTGCAAATGTTGTACAAAGTGGATGAAACATTGTTTAATCCTTAGGGCCACCAAGCTAGTGCCTAGACACTGCCTAGGATATGTTAATATTTATCTTCCATAGAAATTTGAACAGTAACTGCAGGAGCTACAATATTAATGTTTTCAAGTACTTATGAATTTCTGGGCTGCTTCTGTTGCAAGGAAAAACACATGAGAGTTTTAGTATTATGTGGATTACAGATATCTGAATGACTTAATGATTAAAGATAAATATTCCACTATAAAAAACAGCCAAGTGATCTTCCAGTTTCGTCCAGTGGATAAAATGACATGTAGATCACCTATTTGGTCATACATTTTAGTTAGTAAAAATCTGTCCCATATAGCTAGACTAGAAATTGTTCTGGATGCCTTGTCAATGATAGCATCGAGGCCAGTGTGAATATGAGCAACTTTACCCTCAAAGTGCTTTAAAAATTGTTACAGAACATGTCAAGTTCTAACACATCCTTCCCAGGATCTAGATATAGAAGACCTCTCACTACTCAAAACAGTTTTGCTGGAAGGCTACCTGAGGACAGTATAAAATTAAGAACTGGCTTCCTTTACTACAAGTTGGCATGATCATGAGCTCTCACTTATGTGTTGTTTTGAGTCATTTTGAAACATTTGTTCACTAGTCCCCCCTAACTTGCTAGTAAGTCACAGGTCTGCAACATAGGAAATTAAGTGACACGACAGGCTGAATATCTGTAGAAGGTGCTTTTTTAAGCACCTGCATACTTGGTCTTTGCTTACCTTGGCTAAGCAACCTAGTATAGGGTTGCAACTACACTGCTGCAGATAAGAGCTGTAGCCCAAAAGATCTGGAGGACATTAGCCTGGGTAAAATAACTCACATTCTCCATAGTTTCAAATGGTGATCTCTCCCAGTCCTGCCTGGAAATGCCAGGAACTGAACCTATTATCTTCTATATGGAACTCTTGTGCTTTGCCACTGAAACACAGTGCATTTCTACAAAAACTGTTACCCCCAGTGTCAGTTCACACCAATACTTATATGCAGCCAAGTCTTTTTTTCAGGATTGGTCTATCTATATTCTCCAAGAACATAGATAAACTTTCCCCACCTTTTCTTGTTTGCCCTAGAAGCAGACCAAAGGAATCCAGTTCTCACTCAGCATAGTGTGTTGCATACTGTTTATTGCACATAATACAAAACAAACAAACAAAGGAAAAAAACCCACTGCAGACTTTGAAAAGGACATCCAGCCAAGCTCAAGTTGGTCACACCCCATCTTCAAGAAACAAAAGAATTGCATTTGATACTGAAATGCAAATAAAATTGAATGATAAAAGGTCCAGGTGTGCTCTCTACTCCAAAATAAATGTTCCAGCTAAAATAAAGCAACAGGCAGGCCCATTAATTATAAAAATCAAGTAGCTTGTTGCTGTTCTCTCTGGGAGTTGATGACAATAGATAACCCCCTAGGTAGAAGAGTATCAAGTCATTTGATTGGTATACAACCCTAAAACTAAGAATCTCACCAAGGATACATAGTCCTTCCTTTCCCAGTTAGCCTCTCTGTGAATCAACCTGTCCATGAACAACCCACATAGGAAAAATGTTGTTGTGGCAATCCTTCAGCATTTAAGACTTTTCTTTCCATACCTTGCATGCCTTCCATAGAGAAGGAAGGCAGTAGGGGGAAGACTGTCAAGAGTCATTCCAAATAATCATTTTACTATTTTCCCCAAAGTTCATCAGCATATTTCTTCGCCATTCAAAATTATCTTGCCCAAACCCATTTATTTTGGTCACTTTCATTTTTGTTACACATACGCTCTGCTCTTCCTCAAAGCGATGTTCGTGACTCTCTTCCATCCTACCTTAATCTTCAAAACTACCTTGTGAAATAGGTGAACTTGTGAGAAAATAAGTGGCCAAACATCAGTAAGGGAGTTATAGGAGTCTAGAAGCTGAATCTCTTAAATCCCAGGCAAGAAACCAAACCAGTACATTAGACTAGCTCTCCTACTATATCCATGTTTTCGACTGTACCGGGCAGGAAAAGATTAAAGTGCACCTTTATACATCTCTGGGCCCTTATGGAAATTGCAAAAAAACAAAACAAAACAAAACAAAAACCACCAAGGCAGCAGTAATAATGAGGTGACCTTATGGCTTTAATTGCATCTAATTATGTGAAAAAACTGCTAACTGAGGTGCACCAGGCCCCATACTTCACGATATTGAAGAAATTACTCAAGATAGAATTAAAGACAGCCTTTAAGAACATCATACCTTCAAATGATGCTAATTTTAGCATTTGAACTTTAGGTTTCCTGTAGATTACCACACTTAATTATAGTGCCATTTCAATCAAATGGGTACTGGTTGTTGGGTCTTGCTTGTCTGTACACCACCCAGAATAGTGTGAATAAACAAATATATATCTATAAATTAGATACACAGACAGATGGATAGTAACTTTTAGGCATGAGATTTTCAGAATTCATTGACTACACCCCCAAAAATCTACAGGAATTTCCTCAGCTAGACTTCTGGAGACAGTAATCAAGAAATTAAAGTCCCAACAAGTGTTTCCAAGTTCATAATCTAATGATTTCAGATGGATCTGGTAGATTTTTTTTTGAGTGGCTTCCTGTGCAGAGCCTAATGGGCAAAGACTACCACACCCAAAATCCCTTGCAACTACCACAGATCCTAGCCCTGCCCACTCATTTCCCATGCCTGCTCCACAGGAAGAAACTGGCCACTTGAGTCTGGATTCCTTAGCTTGAGAACTTGAAAACAATGGTCAGGACTTTCTTTACTTGACTAAATCCCACAGAAGTCTGGTTAAGGGAATTTCTGCAGACTTCTGGGGGCTGTAGTCCACTAATTCCAAACATTCTATGCCTAGTAACATTTTCTTAGTGGACAGTGCTTCCGTTCATGAATGTTGGATCAGCTGATTTTCACAGATTTTTCTAGCCTGCTGAATTGTCCTTGGAAAGCTGCTGGTGAGAGTTAGATCAGCTTCCAGAGCAGAATGGAATGTGGTACCCAGGGATGCAGGAGGTATGGGGAAAGATCTATAAAAACTGAGAGTCCTGACTTGTGTGAATGGAATTGCTTTCCACTAAGGCACACTCAACATGGCTACAACCTAACCAAGCAAGGGGACTGACTTTAGAGTACACTCCTTTCTGCCAACTCTGTTAAGAAATGTTGCAGTCTTTTGTTGTTGTTGTTGTTTTAAATAGTAATAATTTCCATATCTATTTTGAAAACATACTTGTTTTAATTCATAGCACTCATATTTCATGATCAGTTTATTCACTTCAAATGAAAGTATGCTTTAATGTATAGTTCTGCAGTTTGAAATCTGGACAGTGCACATGTGGTCAGCAAAATGTAATTTGAAATCCACTGGATTCATTATGAACATATTCCAACTTAAATATTCCTTAATTTAGCTTTTTATCCCTAATATCAAATGCTAATTAATAAGGAATGACTTCTGGCAACTTACTCAACAAACAAACAAACAACTCCATAGTTTATATGACATAGGAAGCCTTGAAAATTGTCAGTATTATCCATTAATAACTTGGGTTTTTGTACATTTACAGGAACTTTTAATAATACATTTTATAATAAATAAATAAATAAAGAGAAAATAAATTTTATTTTTGTGCCTCTAAAAGTATAGCGCTGTGAGATGTGCATAATATCCTTTAATGTCTGAAACAGCAAAAACAACACAGGAGCAAAGATGTAAATGGATATCATGCAACAGTCATACACAATGTCTGTTCATGTATGGCACATAACAGGACATGTTAACTACTATATCCATTTACACCTTTATCTTTCTGCGACTGAGAACAACTCCCTGAAATAAAACAGCTTATTTACAAATAAGAAATACGTAATTAAAAGTGGGTTCTTGCCATTTAGAACTGAAAACAGCTTGTTGTTGCTATTCTAACAGTTTGAGTGTGCTGATCTCACTTACCTGATTTTTAATTTCAAGTTCCCTTATAGTTTTTGTTCTATATTCTCTGTGTTCCTTCTCTGCCTCCTCCTTCTTCAATTTGGTCTGATTCAACTGATACTGAATTTCTCCACACACCTGTGAGACAGAATAGATAAGATCTTGCAGTTTCTGGAGCAATTTTCTTACGAAGGCTGTCAATGCCCTCTAGTGGCTATCTTATACATTTATTCTTTACTAATTCACTTTTTGGGCAATTCTTTTATGCTCATATTTTGAAGTAAAGTCCCACGCACAGTGCCCAAGAGCCTTCTAATCATGTGACCTAAGTATTCACAACTGTTTGCAACACTTCCTCCTTGCTGCTGCTTTGGTCCATATTGCACAGGTATTTTATCTATCTCAAAATAATTCCAGCAGTTAGGGCTTGTGTAGTGGATAACATAATAGTGATGTCCCACATGGGCTACCATCCTATTGGGTTTGCACAATGTAAACTCAAAAGTGCATACCTTGTGAGTGTTATCATTTTAGTGATTCATTACATGTTTGGATATATAAGCTGCATGCCCATGTGCAATACAGGCAGAAAATTAATGAAAGCTATTTGAACAGTTTACTTTACACAGAAGGCATTTGCAACAGGATTCTGGCCAGAGATCTGGCTACATGGTAAGATCACTGGGGGCAAAGAAAGCTGTGTTGCCCTTTCTTTTAATGTGTGCCGGGAGTGGGGGATATTCCCACTGCTGAAGGAATTTTGTTGTGCTACAGCTGTTTCACTACTGTGTTCCATGGTAGGACAACTGTTTTTGTGTGTATCGTGTGAATGTTTTACATATTTTCCATACCACATTTAGGCTAATACATGATCTCTGAAATCCTCTCTTTATGAAAAAAAGAGAGCTCAAATGGATACTTTCTGACAAAAATAAACAATTCAAAGAACATACAACCTTACAGTATCTAAATACACATACTTCCCAAAATCATGGCAAGATGTGCATGCCAAGTTCCTCAGTTAAAAGTTTCAACATGCCCCTGATTTTCCAAAGTTTTATAACTTTTTATGCACCATCCACACCTCTTGGTGCCCAGCCTGATATAGGCCTGTTTGAGATCAAAAGCTAGCTGAATCTTGGTACTCAATTCTTCCAATTTCAGAAGGATAGAAGGCTGAGTTAACCTTGAGCTGGCTATTTAAGCTCATCTGGATCAAACTCAAGTTATGAGCAGAGTCTTCAGTAATACGGTGCCATGAAAATCGTTACCCACACCAGCCAAAAAGATCACCATCTACAACTAAACACGAACCTTTTCCCTTTTCAGCTACAAGGACAGGGATATATATATATATATATATATATATATATATATATATATATATATATATATATATATATATATATATATATATATATATATATATATATATATATATATATATATATATATATTAGATACATAGATAGATAGATAGATAGATAGATATAGATATACACACACACAGTTACAATCCAAATCATAACAACCATCACATTAGACCATTTTCATGATCACATTAGACCATTTTCATGATAAGTGGAAATGAATTTTGCGTGTTCAAAAAATACTTCCACCTTATTCATCTCCATCTCACTGGAAGCATTTTGATTCTGAGCTTCTTTCAACTGACTGGCTAAAGAGATCTTGTCCCTGGTAATTCTGTCAATCTGAGCCTCAAGACTAGCCACATTCTGAGACAGAGACATCACCTGAATGGAAAAGAGTACCACAATTAATGTAAAATCAAACAACAAGGCAAAAGCTGAAAATCATTAACTTCTCAGGTATTCTGCTTTATTGCATTGCTGAAGTCCCAAGCTAAAAAGGAAGCTTTAGCTGAACAAACAAGTGGAAGCTTACAATAAGGATTACACTGATGATACATAAATTGCTACAAACATGAAAAATGTGTTACTTCAGGACTTAAAATATTTTCCCTTCTCAAGTGTAAGGGAAATTTGGACAACATGTTATGCACAGATATTTACATTTTGCCACATATACAGAAAGATACTGATTTTGATCCATGAACGCAATGTCAAAAGACTAAATATTTGAAGTGCGCTGAAAAATATCTACAGTTGTACCTATAAGCAAATATAATTTTTTTAATGCTGTCCAGTATTTAAAGGTTACTACAAATATAAAAAGAGATGTGGTGGTGCTGCAGGTTAAACCACAGAAGCATCTGTGCTGCAAGGTCAGAAGACCAGCAGTCGTAAGACTGAATCCACGCAACGGAGTGAGCTCCTGTTGCTTGTTCCAGCTTCTGCCAACCTAGCAGTTCGAAAGCATGTAAAAATGCAAGTAGATAAATAGGTACCACCACGGTGGGAAGGTAGCGTGTCTAGTCACGCTGGGCATGTGACCACAGAAACTGTCTTTGGGCAAATGCTGGCTCTACGGCTTGGAAATGGGGATGAGCACCGCCTCTAGAATCGGACACGACTGGACTAAATGTCAAGGGGAAACTTTACCTTTTTTGTTGTTATTATTATTTAGTCGTTAAATCGTATCCAACTGTTCGTGACCCCATGGACCAGACCATGCCAGGCTCTCCTGTCTTCTTTACCTTTACCTTACCTTTACAAATATAATAGTGCCAATCACTTAATCCTATTTAAGGCACTGTGATACAGGACTGCATGCCACCTCCCCTCTGGCACAAATTCATTTTACCAGCCTAATTTTCTCATGAGTATGTGTTAAGACATCACCCGTTTAACCAAGAGTAATATTCAGAGCTAGGAAAAGTTACTTTTTTGAATACTATTTCCCTGAATCCCCCTGCCTGTTGAGAGTTCTCGGAACTTGCTTAAGTTCCAGTAAAATGCACAGTGGAAGGACAGCTCCTTAAGACTAGAATTAGCTGTAGAAGTCCCCTTCTTTACCCAATTGCTCTTAGTATCCACCCTCACCAAAGCTTAGCATTTTAGAAAATAAGACCTGGGAGGTGATATTTAAGTATAAAAGGTTTTGTGTATTTTACTCACTTAGAAGTTCATTTCTAAAACAGGCACTCATTAGGCTTAAAGTTGATAGAAAGGAAAATAGTAAAAATAAGGTTTGTTTCCTCCACCCATGTGGCTGGGAGGACCTCTAGGGTGCAGAGATCCAGCCTGGAGATCTAGCATCTTCCAAGGTGAAAAAAAGGGTCTGAGACAAAATGGAGTCTCTCAAAACGCATGAGGAGGAGAAGGGAAGAAACAAGGGCGGAGTTTATCTAGAGTGGACGAGTAGTCCAGATAGGTGGGGTATGTATAAATAAATAAATAAATAAATAAATAAATAAATAAATAAATCAATCAATCAATCAATCAATCAATCAATCAATCAATCTAGCCCGGCAAAAACAAACCCCTCTCATTAGTTAGCGTGCAAACATGCAAAGAAGTTAGTCTGTGATGGAGGCCCTTCCTCCCATATCTTGAAATTTACATTAAGATTGCTAACTAGCCAACAATGCCAACATGGTTAGGTCATATTCACCACAGCTTTTACAACCTGTAGTTCAAACAGCAATTTACCAAGCTCTGGTAATGTATAACTAGATTGAATTCTCTAATCAGAGTCTTACTGCTTTTTAACATGTACAGAGGAGGAATCAGAGAAACCATGTGAGCGTTTGTTACCTTGAGAAGGGTTTTTCCCTCCATTTACTTCCACATCTAGCCCAGCAACACATAACTCTTGACTATAGATTGTGTCAACAGGATTATTATAGGTGCATCTAGGAAATTTTCAACAGTGATAGGAATACGTAACTTCTCTTCCTCACACAACAGTGTGAGGAAGGAGTTAGCTTCTGGTTTCTGAAATGGGTCTGAAACATTAAAGTCCAACGGTTCAAAATCTTTCTCCGAGGAGAAGTCCATCAATGTGGCATCTTGTGGAACTGACAGCAAGGGCACTCCATTCCCTCCAGATGCCGTTGGCATAGACCTGTCTAATCCTGCTCCCGAGTATTCTCAAGTGTTGGGGTCTCGGGTGTTGTTGCTTCTGAGGGCTGCTGCCATCTACCTCTACCTCTCCTTTCCTTACCCAGCCAGGCTCTCTCCTCCCTGACCTTCCTTGCCCACTCTCAAGCCTCCTTCTCACCCGAATAAGAAGGCTTCACTGGCACTACCTCTCTCCCTCTCCTCTCAGCCTCTTCTCTGGGCACCATAAGCTGCTCCTATTTCTTCGTCCTTAGTTGCTTGTTTCTTGTTCCTCTGATGAAGAGGTTGTTTTCCTCTCAGGGATCTTGGGCTTGGGCTCACCACTTGCTCCATGGATGAGGGATGGCACTCTGGCAAGGACTTTGTCTACCCTGCCATCCTTCACACAAACCATGATGGCTAATTGACAAGGTACTGGTTACATATACAGTCCCTGATTTCACTTCTGCATGTGGTGAAAGCAACAGGACACTTACTTCTTCATCTAGATCTGAACCCAAGCCTGTAGTTATTTAACATAACTGGACTGAATCTGTTTTAAAATAGTTCACATTTCAAGGGCCTTCTTTCTTTTTTTTCTTATTAAAGCATTTTCAAAAAGTTTCATATATCCACAAAGTGGTTTAAAATGGCTTACTTTGAAAAAGGACAACAGATATCTTCTCTTCTGAAACTTAGGTCAACTATATTTTTAAACATAGAAAATGCTCCAAAAAGCAACTAGAGTAAGACCCAGAGTTTAGCTTCCTTTAAAGTGAATTCGAAAATCACTGTTTACACTTTAAAATATTTATACCAAAAAGTTAAAATACCAAGGATGACAAATTCTCTTTTTCTTTGTTCATTTCTTCACGAACTGCTTCTCGTTCTTGAGCCCTCTTATCTAACTGGATTGCTAATTCTCTTTCAAGACGATCTCTTTGCCTCTCCATTTCATTTTTAAGTTGCTCACACTGGACTAGAGCCTGTAAAGACAGTAACATTTTAAAGACCAGAAATAATTACACATTTCTTCAATGTACAACAAGATTTATGTTTGAATAAAGCCAAAGCTGGCAAACAACAGCTCAGAAGAAGACTACTCAAATGTTAAATTGCATATTTTATGGTCTAATACAACATATGTCCTGTTTAGTATAAACCCCCTGACAGACTCAAGTAATTTGTAAGTAAGACATCTCTTCATTTCAGTGGTGTTCTAAGCAGGACTAACATTGGACAGTCAATACTGTTGCATAATAGAGCCCGAAAACTTACATTTAGAGATTTTCCAACTAAGAATGATGCTAAAACATGAATGCTAAAGAAGAATTCATTACTGTGATTTCTAGATGAAATTATATACAGTAGGAACCCTGTATCCACGGGGTCAGTATCCATTGATTCACTTATCCACAATCTGAAAATATTAAAAGTATTAAAAGAAAAATCCAAGAAATACATATTTCTAAAGATGAAGTTATCAGAATTGGCCACTAGAGCAAACCACAGATGCTACATAAAGCAATTACTATTAAAATAATATTCACTATAATCTGAATTTTTCAGCTTCTGCGGGTAGGCTTGGAACTGATCCCCCACAGATATGGGGGTCCTATTGCAAATAATAACACAAGCTGTTTGAAGGACAGTCATGGATCATATACTTAGCAGTATTTCAATACAAGTATACTAATGTTCACTTACACTTTGGATTTTCAGAAAGCGTTTGACATGGTCCCTCACCAAAGGCTGCTGAGAAAACTTCACAGTTAGGGGATAAAAGGGCAAGGTCTTACAGACTGAGAATCGGATGAGAACCAGGAAACAGAGAGTACGTGTCAATTGGCAATTTTCACAATGGAGAGAGGTGAAAAGCGGTGTGCCCCAGGGATTTTTCCTGGGACTGGTGCTTTTCAACCTGTTCATCAATGACCTGGAGACACAGATAAGCAGTGAGGTGGCCGTTTGCAAATGATATAAAACTTTGCCAGGAGTAGTGAGTGGATTGCACGCTGTGGCTGTGGCTCCATTCGTAGAATCATGCTGACTGAGTCAGATGGGTGAGTGGACTGTCCGGCCCCATGGGGCTGGACACTTGTTAACACCATCTGTGCTGGGATATTCATATTCATATACGAATACCGCCATCTCTAGATCTGAACTGTCCATGATGGATTAGGAAAGTGTGCTGGTTGACAGCTCAATGAAAGTGTCAACCCAGTGTGCGGCGGCAGTGAAGCCAATTCCATGCTAGGTATCATTAAAAAGGGGATTGAAAATAAAACAGCCAACATTATAATGCCATTGTACAAAACACTGGTAAGGCCGCACCTGTAGTATTGCATACAGGTCTGGTCACCACACCTCAAAAAAGACATAGTGGAACTGGAAAAGGTGCAGAAGAGAGTAACTAAAATGATGACTGGGCTGGGACACCTCTCTTATGAGGAAAGGCTACAGCATTTGTGGCTCTTCAGTCTAGAGAAAAGTGCCTGAGGGGGGACCTGATTGAGATGTATAAAATTATGCAGGGCATGGATAAAGTGGATAGAGGGAAGCTCTTTTCCCTCTCACACAGTACCAGAACCAGGGGACATTCAGTCAGATTGAGTGTTGAGAGAGTGAGAACCAGACAAAAGAAAATATTTCTTCACCCAGCGTGTTGTTAGTCCATGGAACTCCTCGCCACAGGATGTGGTGATGGAATCTGGCCTAGATGCCTTTAAAAGGGGATTGGCCAGATTTCTGTCCATCACAAGTTGCAAGTCATGACAGAGATGTATAATTTCCAGGCTTAAAAGGAAGGTATATAAAAATGCCAGATGCAGGGGAGGGGGGATCAGGAGACAGGTATCCAGTTGTCTCGTGTGCTCCCAGAGGCATCTAGTGGGGCCACTGTGAGATACAGGAAGCTGGACTAGATGGGCCCTTGGCCTGATCCAGCAGGGCTCTTCTTATGTTAAGTTTGAATGCATGTCATTCAAATCATGCAAATTAGTTTCAATTTATTATTTTTAATCTAATAATCTGTTTATTTGATTTAATATTACATCATAATGTGGTTTTAATATATCTAGTTTTAAATCACATTGGGATCATGATTGAGATTACCACACAAAAGCAAAGTGTGGTAAACTACATAGACTGCAATCCCCAACCCTTGAAATTAAGGTCATTAAGAGTTGCAGAAAAACATCTACTTCTGTTTCATTGACTACGCAAAAAGCCTTTGACTGTGTGGACCACAACAAGCTATGGTAAGTTCTTAAAGAAATGGGAGTGCCTGACCACCTTATCTATCTCCTGAGAAATCTATATGCAGGACAGGAAGCAACAGTTGGCACTGGATACGGAACAACTGATTAGTTCAAAATTGGGGAAGGAGTACGACAAGACTGTATATTGTCTCCTTGCTTATTTAACTTATATGCAGAATACATCATGCAAAAGGCTGGACTGGATGAATCTCAAACCAGAATCAAGATTGCTGGAAGAAATATCAACAACTTCAGATATGCAGATGATACCACTCTGACGGCAGAAAGTGAGGAGGAATTAAAGAATCTTGTAATGAGGGTGAAAGAGGAGAGCGCAAAAATGGTCTGAAGCTCAACATCAAAAAAACTACGATCATGGCCACTGGTCCCATCACCTCCTGACAAATAGAAGCGGAGGCATATCTTCTTCCTTGGGCTCCATAATCACTGCAGATGTTAACAGCAGCCACAAAATTAAAAAACGCCAGTTTCTTGGGAGGAAAGTGATGACAAACCTAGACAACATCCTAAAAAGCAGAGACATCACCTTGCCAACAAAGGTCTGCATAGTCAAAGCTATGGTTTTTCCAGTAGTGATGTATGGAAGTGAGAGCTGGACCATAAAGAAGGCTGACCGCAGAAGATGCTTTTGAATTGTGGTGCTGGAGGAGACTCTTGAGACTCCCCTGGACTGCAAGGAGAGCCAATCTATCTATTTTGAAGGAATTCAACCCTGAGTGCTCACTGGAAGGACACACCCTGAAGCTGAGGCTTCAATATTTTGGCCATCTCATGAGAAGAGAAGACTCCCTGGAAAAGACCCTGATGTTGGGAAAATGTGAAGGCAAGAGGAGAAGGGGATGACAGAGGACGAGATGGTTGGACAGTGTCATTGAAGCTACCAACATGAATTTGATCTAACTCCGGGAGCCAGTGGAAGGCAGGAGGTTCTGGCGTGCTCTGGTCCATGGGGTCACGAAGAGTTAGACACAACTTAACGACTAAACAACAATAAGGTCCTTTCACAGAGGATTTGAATCAATACTATAAAAGAATTTTCATCTGCACTATGTTATCTTGTTCCTTTTCAAAATTATGTTTGATTAATTAGAGGCAATTCACTAAGTACACAGAAGATGGCACTAGTTAATAGGACAACAAATCAACCTCTTAAAACAAAGATTTAGAATAATAATATTAATATTAAAAAAACAATGTATAGGCAATTAACCTTTTACTTTATACTGTTTTAACTGTCTTGTAATGTTTTAATTGCTTCCTCATACATATAAATATTATATGTATGTATTTTAATGGGTCGGAGACCGCAAATAAAGATTGAAAGATTGAATAAGTTTCAAAAATAAATATTAGGAACTGAAAGGCCGTTTAACTATATTTCACATAGCATCTCAACTAAGATGAATTAACCACATTGTTTGTATGAGCTCTGAAAAATTAGAAACCTAAATGGAAACCAAATCAAAATCCTTATGTTGGACAGAGGAAACTCAGCTCAGTAGTATTTCTAAAAACTCTTCCAGAAACAGAGGTCTCAGAGCTACCTATTAAAAGAAACTGGATGAAATCCATTTGGTAGCAGTGGAAATTTTTCAGAAAATAAACATTTCCAACTTCTGTCCCAAAGCTCCCAAACCTTCTGTGCAATCCCTTTCATTGTTGGGAAGGAATGGGAACCATAGAATGGAAGGAGGA
This sequence comes from Pogona vitticeps, assembly GCF_051106095.1. Classification (NCBI taxonomy): domain Eukaryota; kingdom Metazoa; phylum Chordata; class Lepidosauria; order Squamata; family Agamidae; genus Pogona; species Pogona vitticeps. The sequence continues at coordinate 55,069,385 of NC_135783.1, forward strand.
AGCCTTTAGATACTAAGACCTGGGTGTACATGGGAGCCTCAGGAGCTTCTGGACAGATGTCAGAAATGCTTGATCTCCAAAAAATCATGCTTGCTGCCGCTGCTCATGTAATCACTTTATACGGTGTAAATCATGCCAACAGGATTTCAGCCACTGAGTAAACGTTCTGATCCTTCTGCTTAACAGAGTATCGTGGAAAGAAAAAACACACAAAAGCAGCTATGGGGAAACACAAAGAAAGGAAATTGTCTGAATTTCACATTTGAATCACAGCAAATGCATAATGATGATGATGATGGTGATATATGGAAGGTGGTGGAGAAAGAAGATTCAGTTAAAACTGCCACCTGCCTCCAGCATGAGGGATGTATTCCAGAGAACAAGTCTGTCTTCAACCCTACATAGAAACTTCAAAGCATTGATAAGTACAGGTCTGTTGTCATCCCTACATGGAAAGATTAGGGGTCTTCAGGAAAGCAACAATTATAAAGGGAACACTCTAGTAGTAAAAAAGGTAAGCAATTATACTCTCAAGAGGGAGAGCAAGAAGAAAAAGGGAGCAATTTACTGAAGGATAGGTGAAACTAAAAGGATAGGCAGTAATGAATAGAAAAGACATGGCAGTTAAGCCCTGTAATTTTGGTTTCGAAGTGCATATCATCTAATAATGTTTGCCATCATGGGCAAGTATATTTTGTACATTTAACATGTTGCACCAAAATACACAGTTGATACTAACAGCAGTTCAAGAGCAGCCAATTAAATGCCTCTGAAAAGGAGGTTAAACAGCAGACAAGCACTACATGCCTTATTTTGGTTTTTTCAGCATATTATATTTTGCTGCACTCCTGCCATGTTTAAAACTGCTTTTTGGTTTACCTTAGTTCTTTCCAAATTGGCTTCTTCAGTCATGTGTACAGCTTGCTTCATTTGTTCATAAGCACTACATTCTCGTCGTTGCATTTCACTCAGATTTATTCTGACTGAAGAAAGTGCTGCTATTAATTCATCTCTCTCCCTGGGAAGTGAATAGGAGGAGAATGTATTTAAAAAGTAGGAAAATGAGGGATGTCTTGCTTGATTTAAGTTGATTAATATCAGCTTTAACATTTGACAACCTTTTAAAATTTAAGATACCAAGACCATAGTGGCAGTTATCAGATCAGGAATTATATATAATTCATTCTTGTATGCTGAAAAGAATCAAATAAACAAACCCATATGTATGCACACATCTTGTGTACACAACTTGGTTCACTCATCAATCCAAAGGGAAGCTGCTAATAAAGAGTGAAACTTGGAACTGTAACCATGAAAAGGATCCTTAAGAGTAAGGACATGTCACTGGGGACTAGGCCAAGATCATCTATGGTATGGTATTACCAATTACCACATACAAATATGGAAGTTGGGCAGCTGAAAAAGGTAACAGGAAAAAAATAATTCAAAATGCACTATTGAGGAGAGCTTTAGGGATACCATGGACCACAAGAGAGACAAATAGGTGGCTGCTAGATCAAATCAAAACTGAATTTTCACCAGAAACTTTAAAAAGGCTAAATTGAGGCTATCATATTCTAAGTATATTTTATTTATTTATTTATATATTTATTAATTTTGCCATCTTGGAATACATATCCTAAAGTTTTGTGAAATACTCAGACAGCTGCTAAAAGTATACTATAACATTTCAAGATTCCTTATCATTTCAATATTAGGATCCTTTCAAAAATAATGCAAGTACAAAATGTATGTTCATATCCTAATTAAATTAGTATATTTCCCTCACAAATGACAATCACATAATTTATGCAAGTAGATTTTGGTCATCAATTTATTTTGAAGAGAAAATGAGGAATCAAATCAATTAACAATTTATTTAAAGTTAACTCACTGTTTTTACATTCAGAAGTTACTGAAACTGAAATGGCTGATTGCGTTCAAGTGCACTGGCACTATTTTCTTATACTTCCCCAACCTTCACAATCACAGATTATTGTTTGTTTCCTCCAGATTGGAAAGTAAAGCATGATTTTCAAATAAATGAATGGTATTGAAAAGTTTGGAATATAGCTATTAATGATAAATTAACATGTAATATTAACCCACTCATTTTAAGCAAGCTTCTGGGGAACGTCAGAGGTGCTAACACTCCAGATAACTTTTCATTGTGAAGTCAGAAGCTGATTGTAAAGTTCAGATACACTGTTACAGATAATTTACAGGGATTAAATTTAATTTAGATCTATGTTAATATTTACTTTGTTAGTCTTTCAATAGCTTGCATGTGGACATGTGAATGAGTCTGGGAAAGGACAGCTTCATGTTGTGCACATTTTAAGCAAAGACCACCAACTCTATTGGAATTACTTGATGCGAGCAAACTCTGATGTTTCAATCTTCCATTAAGTTCTTCACAGTTTTTTTGAGACTCTGCTAGCTCTTTTCTAGAAAAATAACAAAACATGGCATTACAAACAATCAGGAGTACTAGACATAAGACAACATTCTCTTGTTGCTTCCAAAGTCACTATTGTTCATGTAGCTATCATTAGCTTGGTAATTCTATAAATCTAAGAGAAAGAGAGGATACAATTGCAAGAGGAAAATAATTTTACACGTACAGTATATAGTTTTTCACATTTATGACAGAACTTTACAGGGTAGGTGAGTGGGTTGTTTGTACATCTGTTTAACAGGCTACATGAATGGTCAATGCCACTAATGAGACATGAACACATTTTTCACCATACTACCCTGTTTCCCCGAAAATAAGACCTAACCTCAAAATAAGACCTAGCATGATTTTTCAGGATGCTTGTAATATAAACCTCACCCACAAAATAAGCCCAAGTTAAATGAAACCTTGCCCTCCACCACAGTGCAGCAACCAAAAGAAGATGACATGACTGTATTTGAATAAATGTAGATTGTTGTACATGAAAAAAAAAAATCCCCTGAAAATAAGCTGTAATGCATTTTTGGAGCAAAAATTAATTTAAGACCCTGTCTTATTTTCAGGGAAACACAGTAGAACAGAAAAAAACAAGGCAAACTAAACACTTCTAAATGTTAGGAGGAATGTAAAATAAATGATGCTTTTTAGCATTAATTCCTGCAGTATTGTTCATCAGTGATAAATCATAAATTTTACACAACAGATGTTTGCAAAAGATGTATAAATCCTCTATATAGCTGTGCCGGTTTTGCTGCCAGGATATTCCACTTTCTCTGATGCTACTTGAAAAAATACAGTGACCAGAAAAGAATTTAAAAATATTAACAGTAGTGATAACTTAAGAATACTCTCTCCAAGCTCTCAGAAAAGTCTGTATATGCAGCCTAAGACTCATATTTCATTGGAGCTCAGAAAAATAATTGATGATTTGTTATGCTGAACTGTGAATGGATGTAATGACGCAAAACACAGAAAATCCATTGTGTCAGGCTCCAATCTAAGTGAGAAAGACTCTTTTTTTACCTTAAAGACTGTACCTGAGCTTCAAGTGCTTCTGTTCTTTCTTGATAGAGATATTTTATCTTTTCCTTTAAGATAAAATTAACAAACTTTGTTATTTAATTACAAGTAACTGATTAAGTCCAGTCATCATCACAACATCAGTGATTTGCACTAACAAAAAAAATCAATGCAAGTCACTTATAAAAGGTCAATAACTTTGTTAGAATATGATATAATTATCTACTAAAACAGCTTCATGATTAGTCTAGTTCTGTTTAGACTGTTGACTGTTCTCTGAAGACTATGGACACTATGGTGTTCCCAGACTGCTTGCTTTAAAATAAAAATTATAAAGCAATATAAGAAATAAAATTTTTTTTGATTAAAACAGCAACAGAATTTAGCCAATAAAATTCAGTACAAATGCATGAGATAAAACATACAACTTCCAATCTACTTAAGAGGTTAAAAGAACGTCTTAATGATAGCCTGGCTGTCATCCTGGAAAATGTCATTCCATAGATAGGGTGCCACCACAAAAATGCTTTGTAATGGCCTGTGTCAGGTCAGAAAACAGGTGAATTTTTTTTCAGATAATTACTCCCATGAATGGGTAGACAGATTCAGGAGAAGTGGCTCCAAGAGACAACTGGGTCTGAAGTAAAATAAAAGCACTCCAGTACTTTGAACTCTGGGGCTAATAAACATGTTTAGCACAGACAAGATATGACCCTTTGATCGAATTTTCGATTAGCAATCTGGCAGCTGCATTTTAAACTAAGTACAGTTTTCACACAAACTTCCAAGGCAGATTCACATACAGCACACATGACACTAATCCAGTTTAGAGATTACCGAAGAACAGATAATTCTGGTCAGGTATGGTCAGAACTGTGGTACCTATCTAGTTTATAAAAGATGATGTAAGGCCATTTAGGCTACTTCTCCATCCAGTGACATGAATCTCTGATATCATTGAGAAACACCTTCCCAAGCAGAAAAAGTACTATTGTACCTTCACTTTCTTTGGACTCAGGTTTAATTTATTAACCTTCTTCATTCCAGTGCTGCTCCCTGAGACTGGTTTTATATTTCGTTCACTACATACTGTATGACTCAGATGCAACAGAGACAGAGGTCCCTGGCTGCATATAGATTATACTGTACTTCTTTTCAAATCTCTATTTCGTCTCATTTATTGGTTTCAGATGCATGTCGATGGGGGAGAAAATAAGAGTCCTTAAGCACAAATGCCATAGAATTCAAATAGAGTTCACCACTATAACTTCTTGGAAGAGGCTCCTTAGATAGGAACAAATCTAGCAAAAGCACTATTCCTCCAGTTCTAAGACTTCAAAGCTTATTTGGAAGACAGGCTGCCACATGGTTGATAATATCGAAAGCTACCATTCAAGAGAATCTGTAGGGATGAACTCTCTTCCTATCTCTCTGGTGGTAAAGGGCACTCTTTAAAGTGGTTTCAACAATAAATGGTCACCATCCAAACCACTATCTTCCATCAACTTGTCAGAACTAGCTCCAGAGAATAATCTGTCATACACTGAGCCAATGACCTCCTAGGACAAACCCTAAATTCTCGTGGCACCCATGAAGTCCTGTGCAACATGGAATAAGTCTGTTGCACCTTGCATGTTAGATTACTTGTACAATCAGATTGGGGGGTTCTAAAAAAAATGTGCTTCACACCTATAACCCAGATAGTGACTCCAGAAAAAGACCATGATCAACATTATCAAAAGATGCTGAGAAATCAAAGAGAATTAATATTGCCCACTCTCCCTCTTGACAGAAGTTATCAGTTAGAACAACCAAGTCTGTTTCAGTGCCAGTTTTAGGCCTATGGATTGAAATGGGTGTAACTAGTTCCAGCTTTCTCACTAGAAGCCAACTTCAACTGGTCTGATAATTGTGGTCATTTCTGGGCAGGGAATGTGTGGCCACAGTGGTAAACTCCTCATTGTATCACTGCAATGTGTTATACATGGAATAGTGCCTGAATATGTTCTGAAAGCCCCAGCTGGTGACAACTAGACAGTTCACTGGTGTGGAGATGCACATTCTAGAAGAACTTCACTTCTGCTTGTTCACATCTGTAACCAATTGAAGCTGTAAAGCAGAATTGGATGTGACATGGCCCACTGGCTGCTTGATGCCACCCTAAGCCAATTTTTGCAGAAACCCCTGAATATTCCCCTTTTAAAGAGGCAAATTCCAAAAACCCTGTAACACAATCTGCCAATGAAAAAATGGAAGTGCAGCTACTAGCAGCTTTTCAAGTTTATCTGCAACTTTTACATGTTTAATTCAACTTGTTTTTAAATTTACTTTGTTATAAATTATTGCTTAGAGCCTTTATTTTAGCTTAAGATCGAGTTTCGTCGCCTTAAGAAAATCTTTATTAAGTACTTGCTTACTTCCTTCCAGGTTAATCTGCAGTCAGAAATCAGGAAATAATTATTTGTTAAAATGAGCAACCTTTCATATTACACTGCACTTATTACCTATCTCATCAACTAAAACTGCTACCAAATGAAACCACAAGTTACTAACTGAAAGTACTGGATTTAGGAAACATATACCTTGCCTACTTGGACTGAGAAACAAACATGTCATGTTTATGAACCTGTGAAGGGCATCAGTCACTGTCAGAAATCAGAATATTGACATTCATTCTATTCAATTTTATAAACTAATCAAGTACAATATAAAAGGATTATTAGACTTTCTTCATGCTCCTCTGGGACAACATAAAATAATTTCCTGTTCCAGAATACTAAATAAAATAATACTAGATTAACAGATACCAGCTCCTGTTGACATTTATCTTTCTCTAATGGAACTGCAGTGTCCTTCTCATTAATATGAGATGGTAATTTGGCAGTGTTCCAAAGCTGAGAATAATCACCACCTGTAGCACTGGCATTCTGAGGAGTGGCCTGAAAAATAAAAATAAAAATTGTATTCAGCCCATCTATTTTTTATGCCTAGGTGTACAGATTTAAAACATATGCTTTGCAAGCATCTATATATCTATATTAAACTTGTATATATGTTATGCTATGTGAAGAACTCGAGTAATAGCATTTGTTTGATTCCAAATATTATGAAAGCAAACGTTTCTGCAGTCTACCAGTCTAACTCTATGTCACATACCAGGCCCTTCTAAAGGATCCCATGACTCTCAGTAAAAAAAAACTTTTAAAAGCATGTAAGTTGGGGGGGGGGTATCTGATCTCCAGAAGTCTGGGGATAATGCATGTTCATCCTTGGACTAATAGGGCTGTACCTACTGCTATGACCCTTGTCCTGCCCTTGGAAAGTGTTCTTACCAAAATGACTGTTGTGCCCGGTAATGGCCATTTTTTAAAAAAAAGATTATATTTCTGGGGTATTGGGGGGGCAAGATTTCTGGGGTGGTGCTCAAAACAAAGCAAATTTGGCAGCATAAGGGGACTTCTTGAGCCAAAATACTTTTTCCCAGATTTATGTGCTGTTTGTGGGATGATTTAGTGGCACAGGTTGTGCTGTATCAGGACCCAAGTGGTCTGTACATAGCTTGTGGACTGCATATTTCCTGCCCTGGTTTAAGAGGTCAGAGTGCAAAGGATAGGGAACAAAAGCTATACAATGCACATGAGCTCCTGCATGTATAATTATCATTATTCATCAGGCGCTACTAAACATAGATCAAGGGGAAAAAATAATGCCTGTATAAAAGTACAAATATTTATTTTATTTATCTATTGTATTTCTGTGCCGCCTTTCTCCCAGTTATGAGACCCAAGCAGGCTCACAATTTATTAGAAAGCCAAATCCTATATAAGTATTAAAATAATCCATTAAAACTGTTTTAAAAACACATTAAAACATATATAATATGCAGTGCCCAAACTCAGCACTGCCCAATTGTTAAAAGTCTGCCTAAAAAAATATGGTCTTTACTTTTCACTGGCAGGACAAGGAGAAGGCAGTCCACCAAGGCTCCTGGGGGAGGGTATTCCATAACCTCTGAGTATCCACAGAGAATGCACTTTCTCACATCCACAACACACATGCCTGTGAGGATGGTGGAACTGAATCCTCCCTGAAGAGCTGGGCAAACTCATACAGGCAGATACAGTTCTTCAGATAGACTAGACACAAGCCATGTAGGGCTTAGTATGTCATAACAAGCACTGTGAATTTGGCCCGGAAATGGATCAGTAGCCAGTGAAGCTATTTGAACAGGGGAATTATATGCTTGCTATAACCTGCCCTGGTCAGCAGCCTCGCTGCAGCATGTTGAACTAAAGTTTCCAGACTATTTTCCAAGACAGCTCTACACAGAAAATGTTGCAGCATTCCAAACAGGATGTAACTAAGGCATGCATCTGTCACCTTAGCCAAATCAGGAATAGGTGCAGCTTGTGCTCTAGCTTTAGCTATGCAAATACACTCTGAGCCACCAGCAACACCTGAGTATCCAGGGTCAGGGATGAGTCCACGAGTACACCCAAGCTCCAAGCTTGAGTTGTCAGGGGGAGTGTGAGCACATCCAAGAAAGACTGAATTCTTATTCCTTGATATGCCTTTTGATTGACCGGGAGTACTTCTGTCTTGTCTGAATTAAGCTTCCATCTTTCTGCCCTCAACCAGTCCATTACTGCCAACAGACACTGCTTCAGAAGAGGAACAGCTGGTTTGGAATTAGATGGGAAGGAGAGATAGAAATGGGTGCCATTCCATACTGGTGACACTAAACTCCAAAATGATAGATAATCACTCCCGGAGGTTTCATGCATATGTTAAATAGCACAGGGGACAAAAGAAAATCCTGAGGGATACCATAGGTCAGCGATGGTGAACCTATGGCATGTGTGCCACAGCTGGCATGCAGAGCCCTTTCTGCCAGCACATGAGCCATAAGTCGCAGGATTGCTATTCTGCCCACCCACCCCCATGCAGCCAAACCCGAGAATGTGGCTGCAGCTGTGGTGCTGGCACTTCGGCAGACGGATCTGGAGCAGCTGGTTCTGGCTGTGGATCCGGAGTGGGGTCTCGAGGCACCTCTGTGCTGGGATTCCCCCTTCCCCCACCACTTCCAGTTCCGCCGCAGCAGCACACTGCCCACTGTTCCCCCAAACTGATATACTTTCTATATAAGTAAATGGGGCGGAATCCAATTAGTTGCCTTCTGCCAGAAAATTTTTGACAGTTGAAGTATGAACTCACTTCTATATACAGTGGTGCCTCGCACAACAAGTGCACCATAGAACGACGAATCCGCACAACGGCCCCTATGGCTCAAAATTGTAGAGTGGAGGTCGGTAAGCGGTTCGCTTTGCGACCTGCCGATCAGCTGTTCGGCGGCTTCAAAATGGCCGCCGGAAGCCCCAAAATGACCGCGCACAGCGTTTTCGCGCCCTCGTTAAGCGAGGGGAGGGCGCAAAAATGGCTGCCGGCCATCGGAGAAACATCGCTGTAAGGTGAATAAAGCTGCTATTGGAACGCATTAAACTAAGTTTAATGCGTTCCAATGGCTTTTTTTGATCCGTACAGCAATATTTTCACACAGCGAGGGTTAATCCGGAACGGATTAACCCTCGCTGTGCGAGGCACCACTGTATTCATTAGCTACTGGATTTCTCATTTAAGGACACAATCAATTTGAACTACCATTTCCAAATACAAGAAAACTTACTGAAGTAGCTGGGAAATTTTGGACTCTCAGAGTATGGTCCATTGCTAGCCTTTTCAGATCATCACGGAGCTTCTCATTTTCAAGTACAACCACGTGTATATGAGTTTTCAGTTCAGACATTTCCTCCTAAAACATTAAGTATGTAAAATAAATGAAAAATAATCAGATGTTTTAACATTTTAGCCATGGTGATGAAATGCTCAATTCACACAGTTGACGGAGTGTGGGGAGAAACAAAAGAAGTTCAAAGATCATTCTGATCAGATGTTGCAGCATCATAATCTGAGTTAAGGTAAAGTCCAAAAATGAAGACTGCAAATTTGTTGAATCAGCTTTGGGTATTAGATTTTACTTCTGGCAATGCAGTTGTCTTTTTCCATGTTTGTAAATGGGAATCATCTAGTTCATGATTTTTTTCCTGTTCTGCCCCTGCCTCCCCCAGCTTCGCAGTGCTTAGCCTGAAAGAGGATCCTGCTGGACCCAAGAACTCATCTGTTTTTAATATTTTAGCAGTCCAATAAAAGTATTACACATCATGGAAGACATACAGGAGTTTAATTCATTCCTGAAGGTAACTGCAGTATGGATGAAATTATTATACCAGAGTTCTGCCCAGAAGATATTCCCTCAAAGAGGGCTATCCTCACAAGGCTGGGATTTTTTTCCCCTACTCCAAAATTAAAATGCCAGACTTCAGTTATCTGAAGTCACTTTGCACAGTTGTGAGACAAGTCTACATCTAAAACCATGTACAACTTTTGATATTCTAAAATCACGTACGTAATCTGAAGCAAAAATCTATTCAAGGAAGAAGCTTCATTAAATACCAACAGCAAACAATAACAAGATCCAAACAAAAAGTTATTTCATTTTTAAAAAATATTTTATTATTTTTCCAAAACAAATACAATACAAAATACTTACTAGCAATCTAAAACACAGTGAATCCCCCATACCCACGGGGTCCTTTTGAGCAATTTTTTAATTATGAACCTACTTTCCAAAATTGTATTGATTGTTGCGGATTTCCCCTTTCCTTTCACTAATACAAATGCAATAAATCTACCCCAAATAGCATAGAAAATATTTAAACTTATTTCACCTCTTTTCATCTTAAGTTCAGTAGTCAGTTTGTCATTTAGCTCAATGCCCCATACTTCGTTATACCAATCTTCTAATTTAATACTATGTTTGTCTTTATAGTATCTAGCTATTACTAATCTAGCACTTGTCATAAGATTAGAAATCAATTCCTTTGAGCAATAATCAAGTTTTAGCTTATCAAAAATTGACAGCAAGGCAATTTTAGAGTTAAATTCAATATATTTTCCAAATATATCACATATTTCATTAAAAATCAATTTCAAAATTTCTGAATCAGTTTATACTCCCACCACATATGATAATACGTGCCAACTTCTTCATCACATTTCCAACAGGCCTTAGAATAATCTGAATTTATTATGTTCAACTTCACCAGAGTCACATACCCACATTAAACTAACTTTTAAAAAAATCTCCTTTATTCTTACTGACATAAATCTTAAAACTCTCATCCTCCAATTTTTTATCCAATCCTCTGTTCGAATTTCTGTCTTTCAATCACATTCCCAAATTGATTTCAAACCTTCTATTTCAATCTCATTTTCCTCCTGATCCAAAATTAAGTTATAAATTCTCTTTACTACTCCCTTCCTCAAAGCATCCTTCTGCATATCTTCATGTGATGAAAGAAACTGTTCATATTTAGTGCATTCTCTACATTTGCCATTAGTCTTCAACCATTCATTAGTCCATCTGTCTAAATTTGATATAATTGTACCATGATAATTTATTAGTTTGAGCAATAATCTTCGGTCTCATTTTAATCATCCAATCCTTCAATCTGGCAACTTTTTAATCCTTAAATAAATCAACTAAGCCCTTCAAATATGCTGGGAAATTTTCTATTTCAGTCACTAGTTTTAGTGGTGAAGTAAAGGGACAAAAGTTCTTTTTATATCTGTTCCAGACGTTGAACATGCTTCTTAAAAAGGTGTTCTTCACCTGATTTATTATAGTTCTTTTTACTATATTAAACGAATATTTTTCAATATTTCCTTGTACTTCTGAAGATTCCACATCCCACCAAATTAATCTTCCTACTTTACATATAATCTCTCCAACAAATCTTTGTTAATTCACTATATAATAATTTTTATATTAGGAATACCCAAACTGCAATTTTTGAGTCTTATACCAATATCTTTTATTTAGTCTTGATTTTTTACCTTGATTACCAAAAAATTATTTCAATGGCTTACTTGATATTAAATGTAAACATAATGAGAAATATGTTTGTCGTGCATAATTCAGGTATATGTATCAGAGAAAAGCAGAGAAAATAGTATATCACTGGGGATTCCAATGGAAAAGTCAGAAGTACAAAGATTAATGCTAAAATGTCATAATGTTAACAAAAACAGTACAAACTGAGGCAAGCCATTCTTCACATCTCCTCTGTTTTCTATGTTTCTGCTAATTAATTAATTAAATGCCCAGGGTAGCACTTCAACTAACGAGATGATATATAACTTGAATTAGTTAATTGATTAATTACTTAATTCTATTTACCGTATATACCACCCTATTATAGCAAGCTCTATTCTGGGCAGTTTACACAAGGCTGAAACACACAAGCCCTTAATACACCTGAATAACAAAAAATATGGTTCAAAACAATACAGCAATACAACAGACAATAATTAAACTATACATATGAATAGCCCAATTAAAAAATCTAAAATTGATTAAAAGATTAAAAAATATATTATTGACAGGATTCAGGCCATTCAGTTGTTAAAGGCAGTATTAAATAATTCAGTTCATCCTTCTAGATGCACGAAGGGAAGGGTCCTGGTGTATCTCTGTCAGCATTTTATTGAGACTAGTGGGCACAATTGAAAAGGCATACTTCCTTGCATTCACCTTTTTGGCCTCCCTCAGTGTAGCAACTTTTAACAACATGGACTGAGAGGAGTGGGTGGGATGGATAATTTCGGTTCCATCAATTACTGAGATCCTAAACCATTATTTCCTATTTCAAATTTATTTGACTATAAAAACACTCTTTTTCAATTGAGCTCTATTTATACACAAAGGCGATCAAATGCCATGATACACCTACCATATTTTTCAGGTGCTCTACATATAATTTCTGCTTCAAATGCCCATAACTGTGACCTTAAAATTGCATGTATTATTTATATTATACAAATAATCCACTTGAAAATTCACATAATAACTAAGTTAAACATGAAGCACCATACCTTGCAAAACTTGACTTCAGCTTCTAAATGGTTAATATATTGAGACTGGTCATTAATGATGGGAGCAAGATCACAAAGTGTAGGAAAATTCTGATCTGTACTCTTGGACATTCTCTGGAGGAAACACATTCAATCAGTCACAGTTAGGAAGTTTAGGCAAGACTCTCTCAAACACTTATAATATCTCAAAAAGGTAGTTTTAAAATAAAGTAATGCACATCCCATGCTATTTGTGAATTATTTTTTATCAGGTAGCAGTTAATTAACAATTCCGGGGGAAGGGGAAATAAATACAGTTTCAGGCGGAGAAGCATCACCATGATATCTATGGAGCCTTGAAGAACCAAATTGTTTTTACCCAGCTCCCAACTTTGAGCAGCCACCCTGTCATCACCAACCAGAGGCCAAAGGACAGCAGTTAGGATCAGCCATAGTGCTGAAATGTGGAAGGTTATAGAAAACTACTGCACTACATACATGTTCCAAGTACACTTTGCGTGGCTAAACTCTCTCAAGTCCCTAGCAGGCTTTAAATGGCCACAGAATGCTAAGAATTTCGGGGCTGAGAGTAAGATTAGGAAACTGAATATACAAAGTATGAGAGGCAAGAAAAATCCATAATACATAAAATAAATCAAAAGATGAATATTTAAATATTTCCAACAGGATTAATAGACAAAGAAGAACATTTCAAGGTAATTAACTTGTATAAATGAGATTATGATTGCCTGCTTATACTGACTAGCCCTTTGAAAATTCTAGAGCAGTGTTAACATAATTGCTATCTTCTATATTTTTCATTTTGACCCATCTCCATAATTCAAATTGTGCATATAAGCTTGAATATGTGCTCACTGATTAGAGCAGGTGGCCAAGTATTAGGAGTTCCATCTCCCACTGTACTGCCTGGGAGAACAGCCAGCCTGTGTGGCCTTCAGCAAGAGACGAAGGGACTGATAAACCATTCTGAGTATGTTATACTTCAAAAACCCTCAGAAGCAATGCCATTAATTATTAATTATCTGTGGCATTATTAGATAGTTCAAATGCAGAAAGATGTAAATGTTGCTGTTACAAATTCTATCCCATACTCAGGATAGGTAATGCTTATTTAACTGAACCTAAGTACCAAGGAAAGGAACGTTGTGGCGCTGCGGGTTAAACCACAGAAGCCTCTGTGCTGCAAGGTCAGAAGACCAGCAGTTGTAAGATCGAATCCATGCGACGGAGTGAGTTCCCATTGCTTGTCTCAGCTCCTGCCAATCTAGCAGTTCAAAAGCATATAAATATGCGAGTAGATAAATAGGTACCACCTCGGTGGGAAGATAACGGCATTCTGTGTCTAGTCACGCTGGCCACATGAACATGGAAACTGGCTTCGGACAAACGCTGGCTCTATGGCTTGGAGACGGGGATGGGCACCACGCCCTAGAGTTGGACATGACTGGACTAAATGTCAAGGGGAACCTTTACATTTACTAAATATCAAGGACATCAACAACATACAAGTAAATATCTCAAATAATGGTAAAAATGAAGAAGGTGTAGTAGAATTCTATTCAGAATTAAAAGCTGCTATAAAGTATTAAAAAGGCAGCAACTAAATGGGGTATTTAATACCACAAGAAGAACAGAAGCCCCACATATTTTGCTGGAAAATATGATCTAGGTCCATAAAATGAATACATGCATGAATGATATAATTCTATGAAGAACAAATTGTAGTCACCTACACCTACATCTAGGACAGAGATGGACATGACTTAAGGTCACTATGCTGATTTTCCCACCACCACTTTTGTCCTTCTTCCAGCGGTGATCCAATCTGGGCAGGAGCTTGAACTGCCCATCCCCGCCTCTTCCAGCAGCTGATCACTCATTGGGTGCACAGGAAGAATCCTCATCACACCTTCTTATCATAGTGGTCAACTCCTAGAGGAGGTGGGGATGGACAGCCCGAGTTTCCACCTGGATTGGAAGAGAAGAAGGACCCCAATGGCGGTGAAACAGTATGAGTGGTCCAGCCAGCCCAGGGGAGGGAGGATCTGCACAGCATCTTTGGTGCCATAAATCATGCCCATCTCTAATCTAGGCGATTATGCACATGAAAATCTCTGAAACTAACAGGAACATTGTACTGAAGAGATAGGTAAAGGAAAAAGTTCCCCTTGACATTTAATTCAGTCATGTCCAACTCTAGGGGGCAGTGCCCATCCCCGTTTCCAAGCCATAGAGCCAGCGTTTGTCCATTCAGTTTCCATGGTCACGTAGCCAGCGCGACTAGACACGGAATGCCGTTACCTTCCCACCATGGTGGTACCTATTTATCTACTTGCATTTGTAGGATTTCGAACTGCTAGGTTGGCAGAGATAGGTTTTATTTAAATCACTACTCAGAAAAAACTGAATCATGCAAACGTTTCCCCAGAAAAGTGCACTCCTGCTTGCTGTGACTTTAATACATATTTTCCATGATTACCTTGCCCAAATTGACTTTACTTTCAATAATACTATATTCACTGAAATTTTCAGTGACAGTGAGTATGTCTTTTCAGGGGAAGATGTAGACTTTACTTGTCTTCGTATAGTAATATAATATTTTATTCCTTTAGAATATTTGTATACTTACTGGTTTTATTTTTAAAATATTGTCTTATTAATGATATAAGCTGCCTTGGATTCTTTTAAAGGAGAAAGGCAGGGTAAAATATTTGAAATAAGAATATAAAGAGTTGCAGGAGAACAACACAGTTGCCACTTTAAAGGAATCAGTCTAATTCAAGGAAACTACTGAAAACAGTCTTGGAGATTTTTAATACAGTTTCCAAAAATTTCCAACAATATTTCATGCTGAAACATGAAAGATGCTCCAAGAACAGCCTCAGTCAAATGTAAGTACTACACCTAATCAGGTCTCTTATTTCTTGTTTCCATAAATTGCCATTAAAAATATTTACCTCTGGAGACAAAAGCCCCTACTGAAAAATGAAAACAATTACGGTGGCATCTATTAGGGACATCGGTTGACTTGCATAATCTATACACAAGACTATGGAACACTCCTCTCCAAAACATCCAAAACTTAGATGACAGGTTCTTAGTCCTGCCATCTAAGAACTTTAAAAAATATTTTACGAGATCAAGGAATTTATAATTTCAATTCCAGAATGAGATATTAAAGCTGTAACACATCTTAAATTAAAACTATCACATAATACTTTTTGAAAAACAAATAGCATTTCAACAAAAAATCGACACTTATTTAAAATTTTAAAAATTTTTAAGTCTTTTTAAAAAATTCATTCTGATACTGAACTAAATAGATTGCATAATTCATAAGCAGAGGTACCAGAACTCTGTTATGTTGGTGCCAACTGGAGGTGACATGAATTCAGATCATAATTCCATTATTAACATAATCTGCCTCAAATTAAAGAAAACAAAATAAATGAAAACAGAGAAGGGACAGAAAGTAAATAACTAAGTGATCGAACTGAATATATTTTATTTATTTATTTATTTATTTATTTATTTATTTATTTATTTGTTTGTTTGTTTGTTTGTTTATTTGTTTATTTGTTTATTTGTTTATTTATTATTTAACTTATATGCCGCCCACACTACCCAAAGGTCTCTGGGTGGCTTACAACATTTAAAATACAATAAAAAGGCAAAATAAAAGGGCAAGATAATATACTGTTATTAAGGAGGCAATTCATTAAAGAAAAACCCATGAAGGCATAATAAGAAAAGGAGATAGCTGTGGTATACGTTCCACTCACTTTACACTAACACAGGTAATGCATGTGATCAGCAGCAACCTGAAAAGTATCAATGTAAATACTAAAGCTTATGGAGACAAGACAGAATGGATGGATCAGCCTGATCTTGAGTTGGAGACAATTAGGCCAATGATGAATGCCTGGACGGCTTAGATGCTGACTCCAAACCAACTCTGTTGCTGCCGAAGGGAACACCAGTTTAAGAGACTACTGCAAGTTGAAAGAGACCATTTTAAGGAAGAGCATGTAAGAGAGTAAAGCCACTAAGTGACTGAGATGGAGAGAACCACCCAGCAAATCTGGATTTAAAATGCTATTAAAAATGTAGACTTGATGGACAAAGGACAGTTTTAGAAGAAGGGACAATGGTGCTTGGGCTGTTTTATACACTTCATGAATAAACCTCTGTGTTGCTCCACTAACCTCTCTGCTGAATGATAACCAGCCCACTGAGTTTTTCCCTGTCCCCCTGCTTGCATAAGACATGGAGATCTGCACAACAGCTGATAAAAATATCCAATATGCAGATAATTTAGTATTATTAGCTGACAATTTAGATTCTTTGCAACAGCTACTCAGTAAAGTCAGCATAGTAAGTAACAAACACAGTCTAAATGTGAAATTAAGAAAACTAACTTAATTATAATAAAATAGAAATCAAGCAACCCAAGAACTGAGATTAAAATGTGAAAAGAATGTATCTGGTGTACTGACAAATGGGCACTCATCCACAGAATTGCCACAAGTTGGAGGCAACTTGACAGCACAGAACAACAACATAATTTACATTTTTCCACACTATACACAAAAATCTCTTGAAGCTCAGCCAGATAAAGCCCATGTCGGAAGCTAGCTTCTGTGTATGAATCTTCAATGGTCTAATAAAGGTATCACTGTCTTCGTCTTTGGACTATATACAAACACCACAAAGCTTTTTTCTTTTTTCTGGACTAAAGGTGAAACCACAGTGAGGGAAAATAAAGGAAGTGCTATGCGTTTGGAGCAGGCTGATTTGCATTTTTCCCATTGATGATATAATGCAAAAAGAAATGCCATTCAGCCTAGTCCCTCCTCCCCCAAATACATTGTCTCTCCCTACCGCTGGCGCTTCTGAAATTGAGGGATCATGGATCCACTTCTGGAAAATTCAGGCTTTGTGATCAGCAGCTAGAAGAAGCTGGCTCAGTGAAGGGGGAGTAAACGCCTACCAGTAATTGGAAAGGAGGAACATCTGCAGCTTATCAATGTGAGAGTGATCTTCACAGCCAAGCTAGCTCATTCCCTGGTACTAAGGTAACTGAGAAAATGATTTCAGCTGAATGAGGGGAGGGAGCAGAAATGGCTTGCCTTTTTGAAAGTTTGTGGGAACTTGAGGCCTGATTAGATGAACCTGTGGAAGAGTCAGGAGCTGAAGATTAAGGTATAAAATCGGGACAGAAGTTACTTTAGTTGGCTTAATTGTCCATTTGAAGAGAAACTGTGATCATTTTTTGCTTCTCCCAAGCATAGTCTCAGTGTATGCTCTGAGACTATGCTGAAGCTATGCTAGAGTGTAAGTACTAGAAATTTGTCTAGTTTTCTATTGTGTTTGATCTGTATTGCTGCGACCTCCAGCTTTAAATGATTCTTTCATCCAAAACCTTTTCGACAGCTTTTGTAACTGTTGATACTGTTTCTGAAATGGTTTTTGACTGTTTCAGCATCTTTAAATAAAATACATTTTTTCATAAGTTGTTTAGCTTTTTAGATTAAGAAGGTTTGTGGTACTTAAAATCCTTGCCTTGACCATTTACTGAGAACCTGCATATTTTGTGGGTGTGGTGGCATTCCTACCTTACAGGACTGGTGTAAGACATGAAGCACTTAACTTGTGGATTTTTGAGAACTCCCTACTTAGTTGGGTAAAACTAAGGTATTAGGAGGGTGCTGGGCAGGGAGATTGCCTTCAGCTACCAGCACATGTGGCCCTCCAGATTTCACCAACACTAGAACAAACAGGATGGTGTGGCCAGAGAGGTCCACTCTAACCACTTTTTTTTTTACTTTACAAAAAATCAGTTTGCATTGGTTCAGACATGTGATTACTTCTGACTGATGAAACAGCTTGGTGCTACTACAAATGTGCTAGAGTATCTAGACACCAAAAAAACAAACTGTACTAAACCACTTCCCTGTGGTAACTTCACTCAAATCATAGATTTGCTCAGATTTATGATGCTGAACTGAACTAAGACAGCTTAAAATGAACATACAGTTTGCATCTGTAATAAATATATTTAACTTCTAGCACTAGGTTATTACTGCCTTGTTAAATGTCTACAAGATTCACATAGTGTGAAACGTGACAGCATAAATGTTGCTTAGGAAAAGTCTTTGCCAAAAGGATGTAATTATTTGCTCATGTAGAAAGAATAAAGAAAGAGCATACTACTTACTGTGGGTGATGCTGTCATCCTTCTTGAAGGGGATGTTTCACTTTCTTTTTCTTGTTGCTGTCTTAATAGAGCTCTAAGTTGATTTACTGTAAAAGAATTGTAAATTATATCCTAAGCAGCAAAATCATTCCTGACCAAAACAAAGCCAGAAACAGAATGTTTCAAACCTGCATGACTGTATTGTAGCTCCTTCCAAGCTCTATCTTCATGTTCTTCATGGCTAGTATTAGGAAATAACTGCTCAAATATAGCTGGATTTTCCCCTGTTGCCAGATCTTTTTCATTCAAGGCATGCTTCAGTTGATTGAGGCTTTTACTAGCACGATCTGCAAAAAATATTAATTTAAAATTCATTTTAATGAATTTAAAGATGCTCCATCACATTTGCATATGCAAATATAGATTATGAGATCTACCATCAGAATTCACTTGCCTTTTGAAATGAGCAAAAATAAATTAAACTAATACACATAATTCATCTGAGCAAAAGAGAATTGGTACTCCTAAATTTAGTTAATACACAATCTTTGCCAGAAAACTGCTACTTCTGAACAAATACAGAACAATGTATGTTCCTGATCAATACGGAGAAGTTGGCAACTGTCTGTCTAGTACTTTATTTTTTCTATTGGAATGAAATTTACCAGGAAAAGCCACACCCTTGGATTATTTTTGTTTTATGCCGGGCATTTCCATTAACATCTATTTATATCAGGCCAAATCCATTTTATGCCAATTTAGAACAGACCTGTTACATCCTAAATCTTTGTCTCCATCAGCAGGAGACAAAACATCTACGTTAAGATTAGGAATACTGTTATGGTGATACAGTGGTGCCTCGCAAGACGAACGTCTTGCTAGATGAAAAACCCGCAAGACAAATTGTTTTTGCAATCGCTGTGGTGCCTCACAAGATGGCTTCTTCTATGGCCGTGCTTCGCAAGACAATTTCCCCCCCATGACTGATGCCTCGCAAGACGAAAAAAATTCATTTGTCTTGCGAAGTTCCCATAGGAATGCATTGCAATGCATTCCTATGGGAAACCGCTTTTCGCAAGACAAGAATTTCTCAAGACAGCGCTACTTGTGGAACGAACTACATTTGTCTTGCGAGGCACCACTGTATATGATCATATTTTAATGTTCCAGACACCAGCTTGGCTGTTGTGTTTTGCACTTGCTACAGCTTCCACACCACCTTCAAGGTCATCTCCATGTAGAGAGCACCGCAATAGTCTTTCTTCGAGATTGCCAGTGTATGAACCTGTATTGTTAGGGGCTTCCTCCTGAAGTAGGGGCAAAGGTGTGCAATCTGCCTAAGATGAAAGAAGGGAGACCTAGCCACAGCTGAGATCTGATTCTCCATTTAGAGTACCAAGTCTATGAGGAGCACACCTGAATTGCAAGCCTAATACTTCGCAGGAGTGTGATCTTAATTAAACCAAGTAATCAGCATCCTAATTGATCAAGGTCCCTCCCAGCAACAGGATCTCCATCTTATCAGGATTCAGCTTCAGCCCATTTGCCCTCATTCACTCCATAACCATGTCAAGCAGCACTCCAGAGTCTGTACAACTTTCGCTGAAGATAAGGAAAGATAGAATTGCATGTCATCAGCATATTTATGACAGTGAACTCCAAATCTCTAAATGATTTCTCCCAGCAGCCTCATATAGATGTTAAACAGCATATGGAAGATGATCTACCCCTGCAGAACATCACACTGCAGTGCCCACAAGAATGAAACAGCCTCTCCCAGCTGTATCCTTTGGTGCTGGTTGTTGAGGAAGGAGTGAAGCCAGAGTAATGCTGTGTGTCTGATCCACATCCTTGACAACTGGTCCATGAGAACCAACAGGGTCAAACTCATCTGGTCAGCCTTCCAAAGAAGGTACTGAGTAGAGTGACCAATGTTTCAGTCCCATGGCACAGTCTGAACCCTGATTGAAATGGATCCAGATTCTCAATTTCCTCCAAGAATGTGTGCAACTGATTAGCCACTACCACCTCAGTTCCCCATGAACAGTATGTTGGTCATTCTATGGTAATTGTTTAAATAGTCCAATGGTAAATTCATTTTTTAAAATGGGAGACATCAGTTTCCTTCAAGCAGGAGAGAATATAGCCCTCTCTGAAGGTGGAGTTTACAATCTGAAAGGCCCATTCAACTGTCACCTCTCTGACTGATTTCAGGAGCCAGGAGGGGCATGGGTGTTGTTAAGTGGAAGTGGCCTCAAAGCATGCAAGCACCTTATCCACATCATCAGGCATCACAGATTGTACAACCAGATAAGACAGGGCACTGGACATCTTTGTCTGACTTATTGCCACACTAAGAGTCTAGAGCACTACAGATGATCTCAATCTTTGTTCGAAAACGGAACATGTAAAGCTCACCTGTTGGTAAAGAGTCTCACTGATCTGCATAAAACTGTAGGCTTTTTTGGCAGCCTGGATAGCATTACAGTATTGATTGAATATGTTCTTTACTACAGCTCTCATAACATCTGAGGGAGCTTTCCTTCAGATGTTCTTCAGCCTTCTAGTTTGTTTCAAGGTCTGCAGCTCTTCTATGAATCACAGGGAGGTGTGGGCCCTCAAAGGGAGTGTTCAGGTTCAATGGAATCAATTATCTGTATCACTGGTGAATTTCATTCAGCGATTTGGACTTCAACACCCAAGCCAGCCAGCTCATCTGAAAACCCACCCATGGCATTTTGGAATCCAACCAGATCCAATAGCCAATTTCCAGATACAATGGCAACACCCCCTCCTTGCCCTTCTGGTCTGCCTTGATGATGGGTGGAATAACCTGGGGAAAATCTGAGATATATCCTCCCTCAGTGAATTAAAGAACAAAGCAGATGATCAGGGCGATAACTGGAGACGGGAGTATTCATATTCAAAAACCCCCATGCAGCTGCAGTTAATGTGGGTCTGGCCGCAGGGTCCGGACCATCTACTCCCATGTCCGCTGCTGGCCCTGCTCATCCTTCCAATTACTCCTGAGTGCGATTCTCTTCCCGATCATCTAGCCACTCCTGGCAGAGGAAGTAAGGAAGAGTCTCCCTGCAAGGCTGCTGAGTGTTTAGCCGAGCAGCGCTCTGGAGTGATTAGAAAGAAGGAAGGGGTCGCCACCAGATGTGTGAGTGGATGGTCCAGCTCCAGGGCCTGAATCCTTGTTAATTCCAGCTGTGTGGGAATATCCATATACGACTACCCCTAGCTCTAGTGGTAAAACTTCCAAAGTGAAAAAGAGAAGTAATTATGAATCCTATGACTACAGGTTTACAGTAATTTACTGTTTCACCAAAAATAAGATAGGGTCTTATATTAAACTTTGCTCCAAAAAACGCATTGGGGCTCATTTTCAGGGGATGTTTTTTTTCATGTACAACAATCTACGTTTATTCAAATACAGTCATATCTTCTTCTGGTTGTTGCACAATGGTGGAGGGCAGGCAGAAAAATCATACAGTGGGGTCTTGACTTGAGAACTTAATCCGTATTGGAAGGCGGTTCTCAAGTCAAAAAGTTCGCAGGTCAAATCTGCATTTCCCATAGGAATGCATTGAAAACCATTTGATCTGTATCTGCTCTTTTCCGTCCATAGAAACTAATGGGAAGCTGCTATTCCGCCTTCGACCATTAGAGGGGGATATTTTGTTTCTTTTTTTCTTAGGTCAAGAAAGGTTCAGGGAAGGCAGGGAAAATACAGTCCAGGCAGTACAGTACCAGGCAGTCCAAAGACTGTCTCCCAATCCACTCTCTAAATGCTGGGAGGAGTGAGGAAGCAGACAGGCACCCTCAACAGTTAACTGAAAGTTCAAATTTTGCACTTTCCCTGCCTCCCACGTGGGTTTTTTCCAGTTTGTAACTCAAATCTAAGTATGTAAGTCAAGTCAATATTTTCCTATGAGAGTGATTTGTAAGTCAAAATGTTCTTAACTCGGGACGTTCTTAAGTCAAGACCCCACTGTACTAGGGCTTTGTGAGCAAGGAGCAGTGAAAGAAGCTTGAGAGTGTGCCGTCCCCTCAGCTGTCTGAAAGGGAAAGTGATGGAAGAGGAAAGGAGAAAGTGATCCGAGTTGGATTAGAAGAGTTGAAAGGGTTAAAAGTGCACGAGCAAAAGGAGGGGTTGAGGGAGCATGAGGTTAGAAAGGAAGGCGAGGGTATAAAGGGGGTGAAGAAGAGAGGAGGAGGAGGACAGAGACAAATGTTTTCTTGACAAAGGAAGAAAATGGAAAATCATTAGAAACACAAAAGAATGTATTATTGGAAGATGATTGGAATGAGTCTGACATACACAAACTAAGAGTTTAAAATACCAAGATCCAATGGAAATAAAGAATATAGAGGAGGAGCCATAGGAAAAGAGAAAGTGGAGGAAATTATTGGAAAGAGAGTTAAACCAGTGATAGAAGGTTTACAATCAGAGGAATGGACAGTATTAGTCTATCCGAAAGGACAAGGTCCAGTTCAGATTGTTCACCATTACAACTGGGGGAGAAATCGCCAGAGGGGGCATGGAGCTGGCACCCTTGCTGCGGAACTATATGTGCAGCCCAAAGCGGGAACCTGAGGAAACCCACGATGGCCGAGAAGCTCGCTCACTTTTACCAATAAGAGAGGAACTGTTGGAACTGTTAATGTTGTTATGGGAAGAAACTCCCAGTCAGTTGTTGTTAAGTGAGACTGTGGATGTTAATAAAGAAAGCATGAGTTTTGTAAATAAATCTTTGTTTAATGAATTACCTGCATCGTCATTTCATTCACAAAAAGAGGAACTTTCAAAAGTTAGAGATGAACCCTTTTACAGGCTTATTTTTGGGAAAACAGAGTTGTAACGTTTAGTCTGAAAGACATACAATCTTTATAAAGTGTGTCTTCTCTGAGAGATATAGTATAAGACAAAGGAATAATACTGAAAAGAGGAAAAAATTGTAAAATTTATCATCAACACAAGTTTAGTTAACTGGCTACACCAGTAAGACTGGACTGAAAACAGTACACACATGTAAGAAGAATACCAAACAAGTCTTGCATGGGCGATATTTGTCAATATTAGATGGGCACGAATCTGGATCATTGGATTGTACTGGTCCATCGTACTGGCACCACAGATGTTGCATGGTTCTGCCCCTCCCATATTTCCCCACTCACCAGCCAACCCAAGCGCCATTTTTCCTCCTATTTAGTTGCTTCACCAGTCATGGCAGGAGCATGGACTTCCCTTCTCTGCTGCCTCCAGCAGCTGCACACTCAAAAGCAGTGCTGCAGTAATCTCTGCCCCGCCTCCCCATCTGAGTGGGCAGCTGCTAGAGGAGGCAGAGAAGGTTAGTCGGTACTGCCATGACTGGCAAAAATAACCAAAGAGAAGGAGAAGCAGAGTACACGCCAGCTGATGAATGGGGGAATCCAGCTGGTGGACTGGGGAAGGAACTGCTAGTACAATGATCCAGCAGTAACTAATGATCCAGATTCATGTTCATCTCTATTTAATATGTTTATCACTTTCTATGATCTCATTAAAATGTAGTGTACATCAAATAATGTATGTTTTACACATGCTTACAGTATTTTGATTACAATAACAGAATTGACAGTGTTCCTATAAATAGATTACAATAGAGATGATAAGACAGTGTTATCAGTTGAATCCACACAATCCTAACAGGGTCTAAACTAAACCCTGTTCTTAGTTCTTATTGAGTACATCTACACCTGTCCACACTGGCATATAGATATGGTACAGTGGTGCCTCGACGTACAAATGTCCCAACTTACGACCAATTCGAGTTACGACCAGTTCCAGCCACACAATTTTGCTTTGACTTGAGACCGGAGCTTTGAATTACAATCAGAAAAAAGGTGGAGAAAAAGGCAAGAAATTTAAATTACTAACTCTTGGTCGGCGAAGAGGCTGCTTCTTTGTAGCTCTTTCGTCCTAACGGTTAGAGAGTGTGCGTCAGAGGAGGCTTTGGACTGACTGGTGCTGCTTTCTGCTTTTTAAAATGCCTGTTCTGAGTGAGTATAGAGTTTTGCAGGGTGGGTTTGGGCTATGAGGGTTATATTTCTTTGCTGTGATTTTTTTTTTTTTTTTGCTTTTTGGTGTGGTTTCTCTCCCCCCCCCCCCGGTCCCAGTGCATTCCAATGGGGCGTGCTGTGGTGTTGTGTTTTTTTGCGATTTTTTTTAAAGCCCCAGAGTGTTCTGATGGGGTTTCCTGTGTTGCTTTGTGGGGGTTTTTGGTGATTTTTTTCCCGGCCCCAACACGTTCCAATGGGGCTTGCAGTGTTTCCTTTTTCTTTCCTTTTTTTCTTCTTGGTGATTTTTTTCCAGCTGGAATGGATTAATGGGGTTTCAATGCATTCCTATGGGAAACGGTGCTTCAACTTACAACCAATTCAAGTTACAACCATCTTCTGGAACAGATTAAGTTTGTAAGTCAAGGTACCATTGTATACAGTTTGCTGATGACATGGTTTGAATTTTTAAAAAAGACCTTATCCACTAATTTTTCTACTTAGAATGATTCATCTTTCCCCTTTAAGAGCTGTCACTCCCTTTCTGGTCCAGCAGTAGGATATGTCTTCTTTTTGGCATGCACATTATTTAGCTCCAAGAGAGAAGCCTCTGTCATCTTGGCTGCAGATTTCAAAGGTGAGACAAAGTGGGGGGAGAACAAGAGAAGGAAATCACAGAGGGGTGAAGGGAGACAATAACGGAAGGTGTTTAATTGACAGCTTATTTGGCTACAAGGGATTGTTTGCTGTTTGGATGGGAAAAGCATGCCAAATGGCCCATCACCCCCCCTCAACTATCAAGAGAACCATTATAGCCTGATCCACCACACACCCAAAATGACCAGTGTGAACAGGCCCTATTTATTCAGTGGGACTTACATAAGTGCTGACTTAACAAATCTCATTCATTCAAGGAACTACTCCAGTTGGGACTAACTATTGGACTTAGCCTTATATTTTGACTAAGTCTACATCTTAATAAAACTGTTTAAAAAATGAAACACTTAAATGTAAAAAATGTCCACTAACTAACAAAGTTGTTCTCAAACAGTGTATGAAAAGTCTCTCCCAGGGAAACTTTTCGTAGTGGTGAGTAGGGAACATTTTTTGCTTATATTTTCACCTGTTTGAAGTCGGTGGGGGCAGCATCTGCATAGCAAGCAAATTTACTTTTTTCCCTTCTTCCAAAGTTGGGCTACAAAGTGAGATATGAAAAGTATCTACCCAGAGAGCAGGGCTAGGAGTTAATATTAAATGGTAAAAGACAGAGGTTATTGAGTTTTGTGTATAAAAAAGAACAAACGTAATATTTATCTGTAACGCTTCACGGGGAGAGCTCATAAAATCATAGTGTTGGAAGGGGTCTATAAGGCCATTGAGTTCAAGACCCCGCGCCATGCAGGAATCCAAATCAAAGTAGATCTGAAAGACGATTCTCCAATTTTGTCCTTAATGCCTCCAGCACTGGAGTACTCATCACCTCCCAAAGTAATTGATTCTATTGTTGTACTGCTCTAACAGTCAAGAAGTGGCTCCATGAAAAGTACAAGAATAACACATCTACATAAACAATACTGAAACTTGTATTCGCAAAGGCTTTCACTGCTGGGATCTAATGGTTGTTGTGGGTTTTTCGGGCTCTTTGGCCGTGTTCTGAAGGTTGTTCTTCCTAACGTTTCACCAGTCTCTGTGGCCGGCATCTTCAGAGGACAGAGTGCTGTCCTCTGAAGATGCCGGCCACAGAGACTGGTGAAACGTTAGGAAGAACAACCTTCAGAACATGGCCAAAGAGCCCCCCCCCAAAAAAAACCCCACAATAACCAATACTGAAATCTGTTAAAATTACTTTTGAAAGCCTTGAAAATTTAAAAGAAAGTGCATATGATGCCAAATAGGCCTCAGTTTTGGTATCCGGTGAGCTTTTCTATGAAGGGCAGTGCCAAAACCTCCCCTCAAGTAACAATTACCTAACCTCAGAGGATACAAGCCTTTTTCTGCTGAAGAATTAACAAGGTGACCCTTGAAATAAAGAGTGCGTTCTGGTAGATATTATACAGTATATCAAAAGGAGAGATCCAGTAGAATTGGCAGGTCAGGTCACATCCCCCCCAACTTCTTGTACAGTACCAGAATATACCTCCTGGAACATCAGGACATCCAAAGTCATCTCTCCAAAACAAGGCCTGAAATCAGACTGCAATGAGTCCAGAAAACTAGTTTCACACATGAGTGCCTAGAGCGGTTGGATCTGAAACACTGTTAATAGAAGGCAGTAGAGCCTCATAAACACTGGAAAACTATAAAGGGATGGTGGTAGAGAGTAGCCATGTTAGTCTGCTACAGCACAAATAACAAAGAATCTGGAGGCACTTTTTACTAACCTGTTTTATTTCACACAGATTTTCATGGATTGCTGCCCACTTCTTCAGATGCAAGGAATGTAGCTTCAATGGGCAAATATATTCAAAACATGTGTGGGAGGGGAGACTATGGAGAAATACCACTGGAAATGCAAAAGATACCAGCAAGCTATGATCTTAACAGCCTTCTTCAGTGACCACATCTCAGTGTAGTTCGGGGGACTAATATATAGTGTTAAATGATCTTTTGTCTAATGAAAATTTAAGGGAAAGAGTTTAACTGGTAAGGGAGCCCTCTAAGAGTGGCATCTGAAAATATATATACAGTACTTAACCTCTGAAGAAGCAACACACTGTATCCTGGCACCTTTGCACTCCCATTGCCACCCCCTCTTCTGCAGATAAATAGTAGCCAGATGACACCAAAGCAGACTGCAGCTCACAAAAGCGTATGTCCAACAAAACGCGTCAGTCTTCAAGGTGACACAAGACTTCTGCTGTACTTCAGGAAATCAGGAAGCCGCTTGGCAAACCAAGTTCCCCTCACTTCAGCACTCCTCGGATAATCAACAAAACACAGCGCTGATGCTCGAGGAAGAAACGCGGAAAGCTACAAACAACACACCGGACGCTCGGCAACCGGAACGGGTCCCAAAAATCTGCTCCTTGACGAGCGCTTCTGCCTTCCCCCCGAACTTGCCGCCCTTCTCTCTCTCCCCCCCCCATCCCCGCTTCACACCAGCCAGTCCCGAAAACCGCCCCAGCTTTACCTAGGGCCGTTTCCCACACACAAGTGCAACGCTGTCGGCGCTGGCCGCGGGGTGGACCGAGCTCCAGACTGACTGGGAGCGAAGGGCCTGCCGCGAGCAGAAAACTGTCCTTCCCCCCCCCCCAAGCCCGCCGTCCCCCCCCCAAGCCCGCCGTCCCCCCCCCCCGTCTTTTCTACTCGCTCGCTCTCTCCTTCTCCCTCACCTCGTAAGCTTTGGTGATAACGCTCCAGGGACTCCTCCAAGTCCGCCTCTCCTCCAGCCTCCCCCCGGGGGCTCAATGGGCGTGGCAACCCGCTCCAGGGGGATCTGGGGCTGTACGCCGCGACTCTTTCCGCGGTCCCCGCCGGCTCTGGGGATGCCTGCATTGGAAAGCCCGTGAGGGGAAAACGTCCCCTGTTTCTTCCAGTGGCGCGGGCGCTCTCGTTCTCTCCGCCGCCCAGCAAAGTCTCCACGGCTGCTCCTAAGGCGGGATGGGAAGAGTTAAAGGGAATGGGATGCGTCTACAGTCATCAGGATGGGGCGCAGACTGAACTTCCGACGCCTCTTCCGAGAATGCTTGTTGCCTGGCAACCAAAAACGGTTCCCCCCCCCCGTCTTTTCTCTTCAAGGTCCCGCTTAGATGAACAGCGGGATGAACAACGTACCCGGCGTTGGGGGGGGGGGAACAGGCTCCCCTCCCCAACGGGTGGTGGGCGGGGCAACCCTCGCCTCGCGCAGCTGTGAACGTTGGGGGAAGAAAGCTTCCTCTGTTTCCCGGCATGCAACGCGCTAGCCCGCCGGCGCATTCCTATTGACTGTATGCCGCACTTCTTTCTGTGATTTGTAGTAACTCCGGGCCACGGCGACGTAAACGTAAAAAGCACATCAGTGTCGCTGGAGTGGGGGGGGGGGAGGGGAACGTTTTAGCCAATTTTTGTATTTTGACCTGAGGCACCAGACAAGTTGCTTCAGTCGAATGCTTTTCTATTAGCTAGCTGCTCCAAACCACTGCAGGATTCAGAAAGACGAGCCAACAGTCTTTCTCGAGAGGCAACTAAATGTTCACCTCCGTGGGATGCCCAACAAATTCGCTAAATGTATTTTCAGTTGTGTGAAGAATTTATAATACTGTATATATTAATATGTATCTGTTTCTCATTAGGTTGAATATAACGCTTGCGTACTAGCAGCCGGCTTGTTCGGCCGCGCGCGTGCGCATTAAGCGCTTTCCGAACGCTCGCAAATCCATTCTTTTCATTTCCCCTCCCCCCATCCTCCTCCTCTCTCTCTCTCTCTCTCTCTCTGCCTGCCTGCCCTGGAGCGGCGCCTGCGCAGTCGTTGCTCCTTGTGCCGCGCCGTTAGCCGCTATATCTGGGAATAACGTTCGAGCGGTTCGTGGTGCCTGCGGGACGCAAAAGAGACGGAGGGGGGGGGGAGGTCGTGAACGGCCTTCCTGCCCGCCTAACGACCCCTTTTCGCCGCCCTCGCTGCGGAGAAGATGGTGGGGCAGTGAGCCGGGTCACAGGAGGTGGGGTGAGTGATGCTGTGGGTCTCTGTGTGGCCCCCGTGGGGTGGTGTCTTCTCCCCCCACCCACCCAAAGGGGCCAGGGAAGGAGGAAGCCGTGCAAAGGAGACTTCGTATTATTCGCGAGCGGGGGAATTATTCCCCTCCCTCAGACCCATCTCCCCGTCCTCCAGCGGGGAAAGGCTCGGCTCAGGGGCGCCCGATCGGCGAGAGTCTCATCCTCCTCGCCGTTATTCGTGGCGCGGTCGGTGTGCCGACGACGATTGGCAGCGCTGTTTTCCTTTTCTCCGGCGCTTCTGTCACCGCGGCGGCGGCGGCGGCGGCTCCTCGGGTTTTCTCCCGGTCCTGTCCCTCTGGGATTGAACCGAGGCGGCTGCTCCTGCTGCACGAATATGAGGCGGGGGTGGGTGGGGGGCAGAGATGGCCCAGATTGGATACAGATGGAGCTGCTAAAATCTCCGTTTCCTCCCCTCCCACCCTCACCGTCCACTCCTTCTCCTCCCTTCCAAGATAACGAACCTTCCCCTCGGGCGCTCCCTCTTTTGCTGAGTTCATGGTCCCGGCTTCAGCCCCCGCCAGTGTCCATCCGCCTCTCTTAAATTAAACACACACACACACACACACACACCGCTTGAGCTGCTTTGGGGGCCCGTTTCTTGCCTTTGTGCATGCCATTCTGGATCTTTCGCGCTCCCCTTTGCAACAGTGTGGATTCTTCTTTGTCCACTTCCTTCCGATCAGTGTTATGTGCCTTGTAGGGGTGTGCGTTTTTCTTTTAATCTTCCGCAAATTGAAGGGCGTGTATGTGTTTTGTTACAAATAATCTGCCTTGCAGCCTGGAATAAGTAGCCCAAGTCTTCAGGTTGTCCCCATTTTTTTAAATAGGAGGGATTTTTTTTGAATCCTGCTGTTGATTTTATTTTTTAATTGAGCTGATGTTACTTCTAATTTTCGTTCATGTCAGAAACAAGCCCAGTAGCATCAGTGTCTGTATATTCGTTACCATTTCTAAAAAGGATCCTGGGGAAATGCATATGGCTTCTCAAAAAGTGCACATAAAACGGAAATAAAGGCCTTTGTAGAAGGAGGCATTGCAAATTGTTCATTTTCTGCAAATTATATATGCCCAGTCATAGTAGCTTTCTCGGAAGTGAAATGTGTTGGCAGTAAGGATAGTAAAATCTTGGAGCGATTTTAAAAGATCCAGCATATTGTAAAAGAGGAAGCTGACTCTTCTGAGAACCATATGACAGCTCTAGAGATGAGCTTTCTTTTGTGATCTCATCCACTCATTGCTTGGAACCGGATGCTGGAGATGGGGGAAGGGAAGAGGAGGGTTTCTGTTCGAAAGTGGTTGGGTACCTTTGAAAGTCAGTTCAACAAGTCTCTGGCACTGGGCATGATGCTGCCTTTGACTCTCATCTGGAAATTGTTAAATGCATTAAATGGTACTAGCTGTATAAAAAATGAAAATAGTATATAAGGAGCTGTACATTATGTTAAGAAAGTAGAGTGCCTGAGTTAACTTGTTAGCTTTAAACAAGTTTTACATAGATGCTGTCAGCTACATTGTATATGACAAAATCTAGTGCGATATGTCTTTGAGCTGTTTAAAAAGAGTGACTAAGCAGGCATCCCATCTTCAACATTGTGAGGCCATTTTTTCTGATCTGGTAAGAACAAAACAAGCATTTTATTTGGGCTAATATGTACAGGTTCTTAAAATTGCTGGGTATATGTATATTTGGTTGTGTTTTTTTACAACTATGCAAGCAAAAGGATAGTTGAGGAAGTGAATTGCATTCATTAATAAGATTATATGAGAGGAGAAGGAGAAGTTGGTGTTGCAATGCATTTAAAGTACAGTGGTCCACGTGGAAGAAAAAGCACAACCTTATTAAAGTGTTGCTATTTCTACTAACAGCTGTTATGCATCTATTGCTACAAGCAATTCATCATTTAAGTTTGTGATTGGTAGTTTGAGTAGTCTGAGACATAATTACTTGTTTACAGCTTATGGCTGACAAAAATCAAGGAGCAGTGCTTGACTATTAAACTGCTTTCATTAATTGAGCTGAAGAAAGGGCATTTTGAATAGCCATTTTCATTTTTAAGTGGGAATGGTTTTTGAACCAGTGTGTATAGTACCTACTTCCTAAAATGAGACTGATTTGCTTCTAAATATAGCCCTTCTTGTGCAGTGGTTCTTATGTCACTAGTCAGTGTAGTTATGGTTGATAACAGATTTTCATATTAACTACTTCATGGAAACTGTTAGTGGTAACATTTTTCGGTTTTTTGTTGTTTTAATTTTTGCAACTTTTAAAATCACCATTGTTTTATCACTGATGATGCAGTTCTACCTCTCGCTACTCCTACCTTCTGAAATCTTATATCAAATGTAGAATTTTGAGTAGTTGTGGGGTGGAAACTGTATTTTGTTAATTCTCCCTCCTTCAGGTAGACTAGGTTTTGCTGGAATATGTCTGGTCTGAGAATATTTCCTCTAGGAATACTTGGAGCAGTACACCCACTGGAACACTGTGTAGTATTCAGGATTTCTTTAAGAAAGGCTTCAATGACAACTCCCATTCCTTTGTGAGTTGGTGTGCTTTCCTTACAGATCCAACTAGTGAGAAGTTGGTGAGTCCACAGTGTTTTGTTCTGGTTGAGTGCTTGTTTTCTATAATTATACAGAAATTTTTAAAAATCTACAAGTTCAAAAATGAAAACAGACTTTGTTTTAATATTGATGTCTGTGTGTTTTAAGAAACAGGGATGTCCTCAAAACCACAACAACCTCAAAATATTAGTTTTAAAGCACAATATTATCATCAAAACTATATCTCCAAAAGTAAACATTGTAGCATGATCCCTCTAGTCACTCCATTCCCGATATAGTATATCATTAGCAGAGTGGAAGAGATGGAGTGAAACACAGTGGGTAAAATGAAGTAGTAAGTCAAAAATAGAATAGGCCAGTTGAATGAGTGGAACTTACAGAGGAGTTGATTCACTGAATTCATGCTTATTCCATCAGTCTACTCTAGTTGCTACTTAACTGGATTTCAACCAGTTTTTTTTATAACATCAGTATTTACAAAGAGCAGATTTCTAATGCAGTCCTAGCTATAGTTACATGAACTTTAATAGTCCATTCCAGTTGATCTGTATTTAAGGACAGGAAAGTTACT
The DNA here is from genome assembly GCF_051106095.1 of Pogona vitticeps. Taxonomy (NCBI): domain Eukaryota; kingdom Metazoa; phylum Chordata; class Lepidosauria; order Squamata; family Agamidae; genus Pogona; species Pogona vitticeps. The sequence goes on from NC_135783.1 coordinate 55,101,923, forward strand.
GTTTTTAATAGGGTTAAATGTAGGTTATCAAAGCTCTTTTATCTTTAGGAGAAACAAAGAGTAAAGCTTAACACTTGGTTAGAAATAAGCTTATAGTGCAGGACAGCAGGGCACTTTATGCCAAATGAAATGTTTTAGTCTTCAAGGTGTCTTACAAATATTGCTTTTGTTACTTAGTCGAGGAGTGTTATCAGTAACCTGCATGCAGTGTTACCCACATGCCTTATGTACTATGGAATTAAATCTGCTTAGAATTTTCTTATGGTCTTGGTATAGAGGCAAATATATCTGTCAAGGTTACTATGGCTTCATGCTTATCTGAAGTGAAAATCCTCTTATACATACCTCTGGATAAATAACTATCCATAGGGTTGGGTTGTAATAAGTATCTGGAACTTTCCAAAAACGGCTGGTTATCAGTAGGCTAAATAAGGCTTTTCTCCATTAGATGGAAAATCAGTGATGTTTGGCTTTGAGAGTGATTGATATTTATAAGTTGGGAATTGAAACATTGCCAATCTCAGATAATTATAAGGCATGAAATGAGAGCCTAGTACATGTCAAAGGAACTCAGTGGATGACTCAAGACTGGTAGAGCATGATACTACTTGGATCTCTGTGTGTCTGTTTATTTTTTAATTCCTGGATTCGATAAAAAGCCTTTTGCAGTAAACATAATACATATTATTTTTGTCATGTCTTCTAAATTGTGAGCCGCCCAGAGTAGACTATGTCTAGATGGGCAGCATATAAATAAATAAATAAATAAATAAATAAATAAATAAATAAATAAATAAATAAATAAATAAATAAATAAATAAATGTGATGTTGAAGTGTTCTTGTCCAGCACTGCAGCTTTTGCCTATGCAGTGCCTCAAAATTGTCTCTCTATGAGTAATTATCCAGGGTTTAGGAGTTTGATGCCAGAGGTGTGCTGATGATACCCAACTGTATTTCTCCTTTCAGTCCAAATCTAAAGAAATTGTCATCGTTCTTAGCCAGTGTCTGATATCAGTAATGGACTGGATGAGAGCAAAGAATAGGGATTCAACATGTAATGAATGTTATTTCTACAGACTCATTTTTGCATCTGGGTGCATTTCTGGATTCAACCCTGATCCTCTGTGCCTAGCTTTTGACAATGGCTGGATATACAATTCTGTCATTATACCTCAGGTGCCGGCTGCATCAGTTCCCGAAGGTGCTGAGTTGGCTATAATAATGCTTGCTTTACTTGCATCCTGTTTGTATTACTGTAATGTGATCTGTGTGGAACTGCTTTGGGAAAGTGTTCAGCTTCTGCATTTTGTCCAGGATGCTGCATACCTGCTGTTGACTTGGATTGGTTACACGGAGAACACAAGTTTCTTGGTATAACAGCTTCACTTGCTAGTTGTTTCTAAGCATAATAGTCTCACTATTCTATATTCCCATTCAATGGAGATTTGTCCCTCATTAAGTTAGGTTGGTCTCCATGTTACAGATCTTCTGATAGCAGTTGAAAGGTACAGTTCTTTATTTTTAAAAAATAAATGATATTTTACCACTGTTTTGGTTTAATTCTCTTTCAGTAGCCATATTTTATTTATTCTGGTTTTAAACAAGAGGTTCAAAATATGAGCTATTTCCCTGTCAGATCACACCCTTACTTTTGGGGATAGAGAGGAAGAAAAAATGAGGTTATTCTCCCTACTGTATTGAGCATCACAACTGTAGGAATACCCCAGCCCTTCCCCCAAAAGTGGGAGTGAATGTAAGAGCTCCTCCTCTTGCATACATCACAGAAATTAAAAAGTCAGTTGTCATAGTGAGCATAATGGAGCCATTATTTCTTTAGTGAATAGCCTCCCTATATAGGAGAAGCAATCCCCAATTTCTGAACTTGAATTATAGAGAAAGGATTGTTGTGTATTCTAATTCTGCAGAGTATGTTGTTGTAAATATGTGCATGTTTTCCTGCATGCAGCTTGCATCAGAAGTATTAAGACAGGTATTTTTGGACATAAAGTTGATTTATTATATCTTAAAATTGTCACTGATACCATAAATAATAGGAATCTTAACTATATTCCTGAAGTAAATAACTTACTCAATTTAATATTGTTAGTGCTTCCAAGTTCCAGTAATTCACAAATTAGGGATCAACAACTGAAGATTGATTTTCCTTTCTGTCTGTTTACCATGACAGCAAAGTGCTGTTGCTGTTCATAGACTAGAATCGTAGTATAACTGAGTTGGAAGGGGTCTATAAGGCCAAACACCTGCTCAGTGCAGGAATTCAAATCAAAACAGAGCTGAAAGATGGTTGTCCAATTTTCTCTTAAATGCCTCCAGCATTGGAGCGTTCATCACCTCCTCAGGTAGTTGGTTGTCATACTGCGCTAACATTTAAGATGTTTTTTTCCTGATACTGTATGCAGAATAAATCTAACTTCCTATAGCTTGAGACCATTATGTCCTGAACCCGGGGATGATCAAGAGCAAATCCTGCCCCTCATTTATATAACTACCTTTCAAGTACTTGAAAAGTACTCTAGATGAGGCTTAACCTTGCTGAATAGAGGGAGAGTAGTACCTCACCGAGACTATACTTCTGCTAATGCATCCTAAAATTGCATTTGCCATTTTTGCAGCCAGATTGCACTGTTGGCTCATATAATTCCAAGATCTCTCTCATAGTATTACCGAGCCAAGTATTCCCCATCCTGTAACTGTACATTTGTGTCAGTTTCTTCCCCCCCCCCCCAAGGTGTGGAACTTTGCACTTATCCCTGTTAAATTTCATTCTTTTGTTTTCAGCACAGTGCTCCAGTCTATCAAGAACTTTTTGAATTTTGTTCCTATCTTCCAGGGTATTAGCTATTCCATCCAGCTTTATGTCATCTGCAAATTCTTCTTGCTTCATATTATGTTACATATTTTGGATATCTGAATGGTCTATTGCTATGGTTTTGCATCATCTGACACCAATAAGAACATAATCAAAGGATCTTTCTTTTTCTCTCTCAGGACTTTAGAATGTTAGTGTTGGTGTTATGTGCTGTCAAGTTGTCTCTGACATAGTCAGTCCTATGAATTCAACAGTCCTGCTCAGATTTTGTAAACTAAACTCAATCCATTTTGTGTGGTCTTTCTCTTTTCCCACTACCTTCCACTTTTCTTACCCTTATTGCCTTTTCCATTGAGTCTTGTCTCCAGTGTACAGAATTATACAGTTGCATGGTGTATTTGGATATACAGAATTTCATAATGGCAGATGTTCAGTGAAACATTTCAGTGCAATTAGAATTTTGTCACATAGAACTTTTCTAACTGAAATTAGTGAAAGCTCTAAGATTACACCCCCCATGTTAGCTCACAAATTATTGATTGATTATTTATTTAAGTTTAGCGCTGCGCACTATTCTGTTTAGCCAAAATTACAAAATAACAAAAACATAAATAAAACAATAACAGATTAAAAACAATTTAAAATAACCACAGCATAAAACAAAATGGCACGAGGGATGGTTTTCCCATAATGGTAAGGCTAGAGGCATACAACCAAGGTAAGTGTGAAGGGTCTCCCTCCAAAGCCATTTTTTTGAGTTGACTCCTGAATGTCAACAGGGAAGGAACCAGGCATAGCTCCTCCAGAAGCTGATTCTACAAGGTCTGTGCCATCACAGAGAAGGCCATGCATCTTGTGGATGACTTACAGGCCTCCCTTAGGATGGCAATGTGAAGGAGCATAGTCGGGGAGGATTTGGTAGGTTGGGCTAATGACACTGGGGAAAGTCACTCCAACAAGTAACATGGTCCCAAATCGTTAAGGACTTTATATGTAAGCATAAAAACTTACATATAAACTTGATTCAGAACGCAATGGGCAATTCAATATGAGCCAGGACTGGAGTGATGTGATCAAATTTGTTCATACTAGCCACCAGTCTGGCCACCACATTTTGGACCTGCTGTAGTATCTGGTTCAGCCTCAAGGAAAGTACTCTTTCTTTAGGAAACTGCTTGCTTAAAACCACCTATGCTTCTATGGTTGTAAATAAACAGCTGCCATAAAGACACCAGTAGTTATTTATAGTTTTAAAGAAACAGACTATATGTAAAGAGGCAACTAAGTGAAGCTTGCAACTTCTGGGTTACAAGCACTCTATTTAAGTATGCAGGTATTATGCCAGTATTGCACAATCTGTTTCCTTCCAAGAAGCATCATCAAGAATGCTCCACTCATCAATTTACTGAGGTGCATATGATTGATATGTTCTATTTTATAGTTGCTGTTTATATTTCCCATTTCACACCAAACCAATGTAGGGTTGAGATATTGTGGACAATATTGCCCTCTTACAGCTTCAGCTTGATTTCAATTTACCTTAGTATTCTGTCAGAGTTACAGGGTTTAACATGTTTCAATTGACATGGGGTAATGTGTTCCAGTATATAAATGAGTCCCTGCTTCAATTTTAAATTATACACAATGAGATGAAATTGCATAAGGTCAACTTTTCAATGAGTGGTAGTATGCCACTTCTAGTGGTGACAGTGCTGCTACACCAGTAGCACTGTGTAATAGGATACTCACCTGTTAGAAATGCTGAATGTTGTTTTGAGAAGTAGAGTAACATCTAGATATTAGAAAACAAACATTATATCTACTTGCAAATGGATCCTACTTGGCCTTTTAAAGAATGGATACAAATATACTAGGGAACTGGATACTATTGCCATGTTTGCTGTTTCATTTTTGAAAAATTTGTTACTATTGCTCACTACATTTATATCCCATCTTTCCACTGAAAAAGGACTCAAGAAAGCTAAGAAATCTAAAACAGCTGAAAAACAGATTAAAATCACAAAAATCAGAGCAATTAAAATAATATCAGTAAGTAAAAGGGTTGAAAAGGAAAATCTGAAGAAAAGTTATGTGATGAGATTTTTTCTGCTTCCAAGTGTTCTGTCAGTGATGGACATGATAAAGCCCCAGGACTACTTTCTCTTCCTTTAATCTTGTCCTTGAAAAAATGCCAAGATTTAGCTTTTCAAGATACAGTTAGTATCCAATAACTTGTGCATACAGTGACTGATTTTTAAATAGTTAGAAAGAAGTGAATTGCATCTGTGTTAATATCCATAAGCTATGAAACAGTGAATGTTTAAGGACATATTGCAGTGGATAAAATTCAGAATATTATCTTAAATTTGCAGTGTATGGCAGAAATCTAACACAATGCTTTCTGTTTCCCTCCCCTCTCCAATCCTGCATAGAACCCAGTTCTGAAGGACCAGATTTTTAAAATGTGAGGGAGGGAGTACAGTGGAGAAGGGGAGCTCACTACTTCTTTATATCATTGTTTCACCAGCAGAAGTCCCATATTACACACTGTGTACCTTTCTTTACACAGTACTTCTCTAAACTGAGAAGTAGTCATGGTATTAGAATGCATGTACTGTATTTATTAAACAGAAGGGACATGGTGGCGCTGTGGGTTAAACCGCAGAAGCTGCAAGGTCGGAAGACCAGCAGTTGTAAGATCGGATCCATGCAGTGGAGTGAGCGCCCGTTGCTTGTCCCAGCTCCTGCCAACCTAGCAGTTCAAAAGCGTGTAAATGCAAGTAGATAAATAGGTACCACCCCAGTGGGAAGGTAACGACGTTCCGTGTCTAGTCGCGCTGGCCACGTGACCACGGAAACTTTCTATGGACAAAACACTGGCTCTACGACTTGGAAACGGGGGTGAGACCACACCCTAGAGCCATACACGACTGGACTAAATGTCAAGGGGAACCTTTACCTTTACCTGTATATTAAACATTTGTAATTTAAGTTAATGCATCAGAACAGTGAAAATAGAATTACTTAGATGAAGTCAGGAAAATATTTCTGTTGCCTAAATCAAATTTTTAATCAAAGTCCTAAAGCTGTACGGGATCTGGAGGTCATCCATTCTCCCATAGAAGTTAGCACAGGGGAATCAGTGACAATTACACCATGTACATTGTCTCCCAGGAACAAAATCTGTGTCAGGCAGTTTGAGGTGAGTGCATGTTACCCAAGAAGGAAGAAATGGAAGAAAAGAGTATCAACTTTTAAAATTCAAAACCTTGTTCTTGTATTAATGAGAAATGTGAATGACTGCATTTATTTCCTGCAGAAGAAACAGATGTCCTAGAATCTTTGCATTAGATTGTTTAATTGTACAAAGGTAAATGGAATGTAATCCATTCTACCCAAATAGAAAATAGGTAAAAATGTTGCTTAGGTATTTAAAGAACTGCTGGTGTGCCATTGTATGCTGTTTTGCTCTGTAATCTAATTAACTTTAGAAGCAAAGGCATATAAGTGGATAAAGAGAATTAAGAATACAATCTTAATCTTATTGACTTAGCAGTAAACAAAGAAGATATTGACATGTTGCTAAAATGGTATCTTTTGCATTCCAGAATGTTTTTCAGATTATTGAATACATAATAATAATTCTTGATAAGGTGATGGGGAGAGTAAGAGATACTGAGGTTTGTTTCAACCTTCAAGTGTAAAATACTTGAAATAACAGTCTGATCAGACATGCATACCTGTAATTTTCCTAGTGTGAGAGCCTGATAAATATACCTAAATTGGCATATAAATTATTGCTTAAATTAAGCACTAGAAAGTAATCAAGTAATCTGTTTTACCTAATTAGTTTATACCATTGGAGTACCTAAGAGTGAATTCACTTGTGCAAACAGAGAGAGAGAGAGAGAGAGAGAGAGAGAGAGAGAGAAGAAAGAATGGGAGCAAAAGAGAAAGGCACTGAAGATCATCTACAAACTAGAACTTGTTCAAATGTGGTAGGGAATTTGTTTCAATTTTTTATAGTATAAAAAGTATAATTAGAACATGATAAACATTAATAATTATATTTGTAATATTTTAATGTTTGTTATATTCTAATAATACTTTTAATAGTTATATTTATAGTAGTATGGAGAGTAGACAAACAGACAAACCTTTATTGACGTAGAGAGAATAAACATAACCAAATTGGTTCATTAAGTGCCCCACACATACAAAATCCAGGAGATAGGAAAGCAGAAGACCAAACCCTTCAAAGACATTTAACTGAGAGCAAAGCTTCATTTTTTCGCCATTGAGCTGATGAAAACTGCAATTCTTTCCAGAATGTCAGGCACCTCCACAGATAACATAAAATGGACTTTGTCCACATCAGATTTTCCCTCAAATTTTGACAGGACTGGTGCCATAAATTTGGAATGATCGCTCGGGTGGACTGTGCAGAAACAGGTGGGCAAGAGTTTCCAATGCACCCTGCTCGCATGAGCAATGTCTTTTGAGGTACAGGATTTCTTTGAACCTACCATATAGTAAGGCTGCAGGCATGACATTGCATCTGGCTAGGGAGAATGCCCTACTTTTTTGTGGACACTTGAGTACAGAAAGGAAGGCAGCTGGTTTTCCAATCTTAAATGGAATGTGGGAAAACAGTGGTGAGCAAGTCTTATTTGCTATGTTCCATAGTTCCTGGAATTCAGTCTCCAAACTTCTTCTTTTGATCATTTGGAAGGCTTGCCCTTGATTTAGAGAACCCAGGTAGTCACTATCTAAGCCAATCCATTTCAGGTTTTTTTTTAAAGGGCAGTACCCTGTTTCTTCTAAAATAAGACCTAACCTGAAAATAAGCCCTAGTATGATTTTTCATTTTTCATAAGCCCTAGTTAAGTAAAGCCCCGCCCTCCACCATTGTGCAGCATTTTGCAGCAACCAGAAGATGACATGACTGTATTTGAATAAATGTAGATTGTTTTACATGAAAAAAAAATCCCCTGAAAATAAGCCCTAATTTGTTTTTTGTTTTTTTTTGAGCAAAAATTAATGTAAGACCCTGTTTTATTTTCGGGGAAACATTGTAGACCCAAAGGGAGGTTTATAGTCCAGTAATAGTTGATATAATAAACTATCTGGGTCAGAGTTGTAGAAAAGTTTTAACCAGAATTGAAATGATCTTAGCCAAGCCATCATTTCCAAAGAGGAAAATCCGGTCTCTAGACAAAGCACGGAGTAAGGAACACAACTTGGTAGTCCTAGCATTTTTACATAAGAATTGAGACTGTATCCATTCAAGTGACCTATCCATGGCATTTAACCAGGTTGGGATGCCATACACAATTTGTGACATAATTTAGGATTTAAAAACCTGTAAAGCCACTGGAATAAAACAATTGCCAGAATTATAATAGAAATGAAGTATTGCCTAACCAATGAACCTAGCTACATTTATAACAATTTTGTGATGGGGAGACGAGGAATGTTTATAATGGAACAGGATGCCTACATATTTTTACTCTTAAACCCATGGGTTTTAAACTCAATTTACCTGGGGGCCGCTGGAGGCAGAGCCTGGGTGAGGCTGGGCTGCATCAGATTTTCCGCCAAGCGGAGCAAGAGCCCGAGGAAGCTGCCCAGGAGGTTCCTTAGCCAACAGACAGGTGGGCCGGCTGGCATGCTGCAGTTCTGGATGGAGGGTGCAAGAGGTGCTGTCTTGGGAGAGAGCCGGCGAGCGAGGCAAGGCTTTTTTTTAAACTCTTGACAGCAGAGGATGTGTGGGCGCTTTGGGGGGGCAGGCAAGGCGAGGGCCACAAACTATCATCTGGGGGGCAGCAAATGGCCCCCGGGCCGCATGTTTGACACCCCTGCTTTAACCTGTTCGATTTTGTGTCCATTCAGATCCCATTGAAGTTGCTTCCACGACTTTGAGAAAACCAAAATTTTGGATTTATTATAATTCAGTTGCATTTTGTTTTTGTCCAGGTATTCCACAGTTACGTTGATTAAACATTTCAAACCTGGACGGGAGCATGAGATGATAACAGCATCGTCAGCATAAAGCAATAATGGGACACGATGCGTTTCCAATTTTGGTGGATGACCCTCCACACTGGCTAGGAAGGGGGCTAGGTCATTCATAAATAGGTTGAATATTGCTTCTTGGCCTTTTGGCTAAGATCAAGTGTAGTATCTGTTCTTATCAGTAAGGAGAGTATGTAATCCTACCATATGTTGCTTTTCTGCTGGTAACACAGTTGAGCCAGGACTGATGGGGGTTGGATATCAACCTCTGGAAGTCCACAGGTTTCCCACCTCTGATTTATATTTAGCGGTTTGGCTGTAGCAGTATTCTCTATCTGTCTCAATACAGTTCATTTGGTAGCCATCATACGTACTGTCAAATTGGGTGTAAGGATATGAGTACAAAGAACTAAACAGCATGATTGGGGGAGCTTGCACACTATCCTATGGTCTTCTGTCCATCTCTAAATCCCACGTAGACCTTTATAAGTAGCGCATGTATATTTTTTCCTTTGCTTTGAAGTCATTCAACTAAGACCTTTAGAAAGTATGCTTTTGAATATTAAACAGAATGGATGAAGTTTTGAACTGCTCTTAATAAGGATGAAATAGCAGGTCCTTAAATAGCCAATGAGGAAGCCTTTGTTATCGCATCAATATTTGTTGCTGCTAAAGGTGGTTCTATAAGCTAATGAATCATAAGGTGTACTTAGTTTTTTATACATGGCTTCTTCATGTTGGCATTATTTTTGTAAAACACATAATGACATGTTGTAATATGTCATGTTGTTCATCTGAAGTTGTATTTACCTAATTTTCAGACCTACTAAGGACTAGATGATTTTTATTATGCCCTGATACATAAATCCATAGAATAGGGTGTATTTTCTTTTTCACGTTACTTTAGTTGATAACAGTTGCTTCATAAACCCATTTCTTTAATGTTCCACATTTTCTAACTAGCTTATTGTACTGGTTTCAGATCCAATACTGGAACAGTTTTGTAGGATTTTGTTGGAGCCTTTCATGACAAATTAAGGTTGGTACCAGTCCACTGAATGATCAATCTACTGTCCTTATTTGACAGCAGAAAAATTACAAAAATGCTACTGTGTAGATGGAAGAGAAAGAAAAGTCTGCTAGAGGGAAACTTGCCTTGCTTCTGCCATTTGTGGCCGGGGGAGAAATGAAGATGATTTACCCTGCTAGCCAGAGACAGAGGTTAGAGATAGCCTATAATTATAGCTGAAAACATATTAATGTTGCATGGAGGTATCTGAGGCACTCTTTCCGTATTTGTGTAATCTGAGTTCACAGAAATCCAGGGCCTAAATCCTGGCAACCAATTAGCAAGCAAAGCAAGCTAATCTGCATAATCCTGGATATGAGAGGAGCTTCTGCTGTGACATTCAGGGACTCAGAGTAATTAACAATTGCCTTCTTACAGTCATGGGACTGTAAGAACTAGCATCTGTTTTTGATCCTAGCAAACCTGTTCTTGTAACAGTAGTTATAGTTATCTCTTAACGAGAATACAAGCAATTCTCAGTGACAATGACTATTGCTTAAGCACCATAAAAATAGACATTCTTAAAGTGAAACCAATGCTGGAGCAAATAGCATTGGTACTGTGCCTGCCACCTGACATTCCACCTTAGCCCACACATCTTCTCCCCCTCCACTGAATCTTTGGGGGATACATTAGTAGGTGTCAGACAAGAACCAGGGAGAGTTACTTATTCAGATGTGAAACTTACTAGATGGTATTTATCTAATCATCAATAGTGAATTGTTGTGCGAATAAAAGTGGAGAGAGACACTGGCTGAAATTCAGCCATGTAATGTACTGTATGTCATAGAAGGTAGACATTATCATTAGCCACAAAAGTTTTTCTGAAATTAAAATGCTGAGTGGTGAAGATTCTTCCAGTCTGCATTGGGTGTCGATATACTCCAAAATCCCAGAGGGCTTGAAGTGGAGGAGCTAGCCCCACTACATTTTGGTCTGCTATAGGAGGCCTTTGTCTCAGGAGCTGCAAGCAGTGATTTTTTTCTCTTAGCATGTCCAAACTAGGCATTAAATTAGAAGCTGCTTTTAAGAGCCTCACTATATAATACACTGATTCCATATTTAGAAGCAGTGCACCCTTAAGAGGAAAAGATTGTTTATTCTAACAGAAGCTTGCCACTACTATCAACATTTGGCAAATGAGCTTTGTTTTGTTTTGCAATTAGTTAGGAGTTACCATGACTTTGCTTACATGTCTGATATGTCAGGTGTGTAACATTAAAAGATTTTTGTAAGATAGAGAAATATCCTTTTCCCTATTACATCACATGATTGTGTGTACATTTGTAATAGTTGTAGATGGGTAGGGATTCGAATGACCACAAATGATGCACGTCAGCCAATGACAGAAAAAATGTTTGTTCCCTGCTTAGAAACCCAAGCTAAAGACAGTAAAAGGTCTGTTACTTGGTGTTATTCTCTTCTTCGGCACCAAAAGACTCCAGAATCGGAGGTTTGACACAGAGCCCAGCTTTGTATTGGATGTGTGCAGCCAAAACTGTGCTCACGACCTGGGGTTCAATCCCAGGTAGCTGGCTCAAGGTTGACTCAGCCTTCTATCCTTCCGAGGTCGGTAAAATGAGTACCCAGCTTGCTGGGGGGGGGGGGCAATGTGTAGCCTGCATAATTAACTTGTAAACCGCCCAGAGAGTGCTTGAAGTGCTATGGGGCGGTATATAAGCAGCACGCTTTGCTTTTTTGCTTTTTTTTTTTTTTTGCTTTGTATTGGATGTGTTGGAGAAGGGGGAGGTATAAAATAACTGCAGACTTAACCCAAGCAAAATAAAACTGTGTTACATAAAGTTGCATTTTGTAGTTTATTGTCTCAAGCTAGGAAGTTGTTTGTAACGCTAATAGTTTACTTGAATATTGGCAGCTAGTGAATCTGTAAATCTTTCAAATCCAGGTTACACCCATTTTTTTGGCTACATAATTCAACATTCCAGTTCCTTGTTGTATTGGTAGTTTTGTCATTGTTGCATCATTTGTTTCAGGAGAAATGCTAATTCTTTTCTTTCAGAAGAAAGAGTTTCCTAAAAAGCAGGGCTAAAAATGTAGTTATCAAAAGGATAACAATGTTCAGAAACACTCTATTTTATCTTCTAATCTCTAGGTGAAACTAGGAAAATCTAGTTTCATTTTTATACAAGGCAAAGTATAATTCATTCTTTTTTTATATGGTCACAAAAGACCCAAGTTGGTGAAGTATAATGTTTACTCAGTATTCTGTGTCTGGAAATAAAGATTTCCCATTTCCCAAAATAATTATCTGCACAATCTGATCCTTGCTTTGATAATGTAGATCACTCTTCCCCAAACTGATACTCTCTGGAGGTGCTAGTACAGTTCTTATCATCCCCAGCCATATGACCATATTGGACTAGTAGATTTTAAACTGTATTCCAACAGATACCTCCATTCATTCCACATCTATAATATTTTTAAAAATACAATGAAAGTAAGGTGCCCTGGACTTCCTAAATCTGTACCTTCCAACCTCTGGTCCCTAAACGTTGTGGGACAAAGCTGTAGGAACCCCAGCATAGTAGCATGGCCAGTAATCAGGGATTCCGGGTTTTTTAGTCTAACAACATTTGAGGAGCCCTTGTTTGGGGAACAGTCTATCCTAAAGTGGAGAAATACGGAGCTTAAGAAAACCTTAGTATTTCAAAAAATAGAAAGTGATGTAATGAACATACAGTTTTGCATGTTGATAACTTTTTTCATGAGAAACTCCTTCAAAAATGTTTCTGATCATGTAAGGAATGTTTTTGTAGGATAATGAAGAAAGACAACAAGTTTCTTCATTATGACTAAAATCACTAGAATGAATCTAAATTGATTATAGTTACATGTTACCTGTTTAAGTAGAATTGGGCGTTTCAGAACATTATCTCTGCAAGAAACTGGGTATATGCTGATTTTCTGCAGAGGCTTGATAGGGAGCATCTCTGTCATATTCATGAATGTTGCTAGGAAAACCTAGGTTGAGATCAGTCAAAGCCAGTAAATTAGAAGACACAGACTGTTGGTTCACCAGGGACAAGCTCAGTTTTTGATATCAATGGACTAATTGGGTGGTTATTTGTTTAGAGGTCAGGTGTACCTGCTCTGCAACTCTGCCACTTAAATGCCAAAGGACTGGCTAGTTCTAAAAAGAAACAGTATTGGGAAATAGCCTTTATTTTTAATGTATTTTGAGAGGTAGAGTGTAAGATGTAGACTTGTTCAGGCAACTTGATGGGATTCAGAAATTCCCAGACACTCCAGATGGCAGTGTTGAGCTCCATCGGAACCAGGGGTTCATCGTACTTTATTTCTTTTTCATGTATTCTTGAATTTTAAGTATTTAATATTGAAATTCAGCAAAACGCCATCTGTGTTTTTGTTTTAATATTTCTATCAAGGGAATGTAAGCCAACTGTCTTGATTTTTGGGGATGGGGGGGGCGTAATGCCGACACTGACTTTTCTAACGTTTTCCTTATTATAAAATATTTGAAATGGACTCATTTTTTCCAGTTAAACTTTCACAGTTGTAATCATATTGACATCCACTGTTAGGACAATGGGGCTAACCCAAGTATACTATTGAATTTGATGAGACACAACTAAGAGAAAATATGCGCAGGACTGAACTTCTTATCTGGGTTTCTAGTTCAACCAGCTTTTGCACTCTGGATTTATAGTGTTCTAAGGTTTTAATGTATGTATCTAGGTTGCAAATCTGCCACAATTCTGCCAATTTATTGGTTTTTTCTAGCCGTAGATGTAAAGTTAGTGTTTGCTGCTAAGCTTTTATCTCTACCTAAACTGCTACCTAAATCCTGCTATCATTGTCACAGACAATAAATATTTAATCCCTTTTAGATATTTTAATTTAATCTTTTTTCCCATCAGTCATGACTATATGTTTAGTGATTGGAATAAACAGTTCTGACCTAGTTATGGTTCAGTTAAAAATAAACCAGACCTAGTATATAAAACGTTACTTGGATTTATATTTTTAGAAAGGAGATTTGTTGAATTAAGAGGGAACAGATAAGTGGATTGTTCGTTTTCTTTAATGATACTGTTAATGACACTGACAGTGCAAGCCAGCAGGCCTCTTTGTGGAGATGAAGTCCCATTGCGTTCAGTGAGACTATTTCCCAGTTGGGTTACAATAGTATTCTGAAAGTCATTGTCACTGGAATGTGGTTTCCTTTCTTTTTGAATGTCCTCTTTTGTCTTAGGATAAAAGCAATATTTTTCTCAACTTTCCCTTATTTTAATATCCAGTCTATCTGTAGAAGTGTAAGACATATAATATTGCATCTTTTAGGATAATTTCTTACATACTTATTTGCTTTTTCAACCTATTTTATTCTGTCCTTTTGTAAAGGCAAAGGGAAAAAGGAGGATCACCATAAATCAGTTCCAACTTGATGGCACATAACAACAAGAAGTATATTTGTAGTTGACAAGTTACCTCCACCATTTTGTTGGTTATGTATGGGTATTTAGAGTGGTAGAGGATGTTAGGATGTTTGCTTGGAAATAGGCCTGAAGCAATAAGCCTGTAGTTAAATCTGCCTTTCATTGTGATTTGCATTGTTTTTGCTAAGTGTTTGTGGTTGTGCTGATAATGTTGTGTTTGTTTGTTTGTTTGTTTTTGTTTCCTATTCCCATTTCTATAGTACGCCATTATTGTTGACAGTCTCTGGGAGATTCACAATATAGAATAAAATTATACACTAAAAACACTGTATAATAAGTACAATAATATAATAAAATACAATAAACCCAGTTGCTAACTAAAGATACTTTTATATAAAAAATGAAAACCCATTGGAACATCTCAGGATAATATTCACACTAGTAAAAAGCAGCTTTATATAATTTGGGCTTAATTAGCTTACTAAGAACATGGAAGAATGGTGCTTGGTCCCTCTGTAGAGGCTTATTTCAGAGGGAAGGAGCCATAGCTTGGTTCCTAGTTTTGGCTTTTTTGGCCTCCTTGGATGTTGTCATTCTTAACTTCAAAGACTTTGAGGATGGGTAGCTATTTTGTGGGAGAGACATTCTGACAAATATCAAGGTCATAAACATTAAGGACTTTATGAGTTATGACCGGCATCTTAAATTGGCACAGGAACTAACAGGGAGCTAATGAAAGCGTGTCAAGTCTGGGGATATGTGCTGATATTGCTGGCATGTGTAATCAGTATGGCCACCTCATTTTGGACCTGCTGAAGTTTCCATACTGGCTTCAAGGGCAGTCCTATGTAGAAAGTGTTATAGTAGTCTAGTTTGGAGTTTACCAATTCATGACCTGCTGCTGTTGTTCATTTCTTACTCAGGTAGGGGCATAGCTGGAGTCAACTAAAGCTGATAAAAGACACTCTTGACCACAGCAGATATTTGCACCTCCACACAGAAAGCTGGGTTCAAGATTACCCCATGTTCTGAACCTGATCCTTCTGGGAGAATACAACCCATTAGGCCAAGTAAACATCCTTCTAACTGGTCTGATGACCCTACCATCAATAGGATCTCTGTCCTATCTGCATTCAGCTTCAGTTTATGGGCCCTCATCCAGTCCATTATCAATGCCAGCCAATGCATTGGTTCAAGGATCTACCGACACAGCATCACCTGCTGATGAAGAGAAGAAGGGATAGAGCTGTCTGTAATCTCTGTATTGAATGATGACAACAAATCCCAAATCTCCATATGACTTCAAGCAGCTTCATGTAGATATTAAAAAGGATTGGGAAGATGACTGATCTCTGCAGGACAGCATAATGGAAGTCCTAAGGGTAGAAAGTGCCTCTCCCAGCTCTACCATCTGAGATTGTACCTTGAGGAAGGACTGAAACCACCAAAGAACAGAGTCCCCAAGTCCCAAAATTGATAGCCATCCCAGAAAGATTCCGTGGTCAACAGTATCAAAGACTACAGAAATATCTAGTAATATTTGGCACTTGCTTACTTACTTTAGGGAGTTTACTCATAGTCACAGACAGGCAAAATATGTGGGCCTAAGTTTAGTACCCAGTCCTAGGTAAAGTAGGTTTACTGAGTCTAAATTGCTGAATGAAAAGTACAACCATTTTATATAAATTTAATTGAATCCTTGGCTCTGTGCTAGTTGGAATTTCCAATTCAGTTTAGGTCATGATTAACACTTGTGTTGCTGTCCCCTGAAATAAACATGCAGTCGTCCTGCTTTTTACAAATTGTTTAGGGCTAGGGTAAAAATTTGTTTTTAACAAGACCTCTGTGCAATGTCTTAGGAGTCTTAGGCAAACATGACAGTACTTTGTTGGATAACTGGCACCTTCAGATGTCATCATATGTGTAAGCACTTTTATACAATTTCTCCTTACAATGTCTCCATAGTATGGACTATAAACTGTGAACCAGAAATGCATGTACTGTATTGTACAATATTTGTTGTATCTTTCAATTCTAGTATGTTGATTCTAAGGTAGGATTTTATATGTGGTTTAGATATAGTTTGTTTAGGTAAATTACTGAACTTTTCTATAGTTACATCAGTCTTACAAATGTTTAAAAGGTTTGTATAATTTCTATTTTTTTGCACTAACATCATACACTGGAGTCAGAGAAAGGACAATGTATGTTAAATTAAGTTGTGTTCTGATGTGTTAGGACATGCTCTTTTAATTACAAATTTGTTGTGAGAAAGCTCATAAGATTGCTTCATATATTTGTTTACCATGTTGAATGCATAGGTACATTACTATACAGTATGTGATCATATGCTCATGTCTCTTTTTGCTATATCTGCATTGGAGAGCTTAAAGTGACAGTGCAGTGTGAAGGATATAGAAAAATAGCTCTCATGTGTGTTGACATGAAGATGCATTTCCTTCCATCTCTGAAGAAAAAATGGTTTTGAAGCAGTACTTACAACTTATATAGAATTTGAAATCCTGGGCCAGTTGTAGTGTTGGAAAGTACAGGAACCCCAGTACATTATAAATGTTTTCCTAACAGACACAAGAACTGAAGGTTAAAATAACTGTAAAATATATTTCCCTCTTTCTCTGTCTCATTCTAGGATGACGTAGTCTTGTGAGGATTTATCAGCTAAGCAGAAAATGAGCTTAACATCCTGGTTTTTGGTGAGCAGTGGAGGCACCCGCCATAGGCTGCCACGAGAGATGATTTTTGTTGGAAGAGATGACTGTGAATTGATGTTGCAGGTAATTGTATCAGTTCTCCAGACTTATAAATGTGGTTGGATTTAATGCCCCAGATACATTTTAATGACCTAAATACATTTTTGAGGATTTATATGTTGAACTCTTAAGTATTTTGCTTTCCCATATTTAGCTTTTACTGGAAATGTTATCATTCACCAATATTTCACAGTCCAAAGCAGGAGCTGTTCAGCTTTAGTTACTATATACAGATATTGCTTTCTCTCCAAAGCAGTGCACAGGCCATAGTTTTCTTGCTTCCTCAAATGGGTTCTCCAAAAGGGGCAATCCCATTTGGTGTTACCCCTCTTGAAGGTGTAGTCAGTGATCATTCCCTCATAAGAATATCCCATTTATCATCCTTCCCCAGGAAATGATGGAGTGAGGGGTGAAGTGGTAGGCTTTGGCTGACTTACATTTCTGTATTGGAAAACAAGTGTCCTTACAAGGTTGGGATACCAATGCTGAAGTGATGGGTACCAACAGAAAGCCGCCAAACAGCAGGCTTATTTTCCCCTCAACCGATAGATGTTCTTAGAATCATTGAAAAATTGAGTTGGAAGGGGTCGAAAATGCCAACCTCCTGCTCAGTGTAGGAATCCAAATCAAAGTGTAACTGATAGTTATCTAATTTTCAGTTGAATGCCTCCAGTGTCAGAGCACTCACCACTTCTGAAGTAGTTGGTTCCATTGTTGTACTGCTGTAACTGTTGGGAAGGTTTTCCTGATATTCAATCAGAATCTGATTTTTTATAACTTGAGCCCATTATTACGTGTCCTAAACTCTGGGATGACTGAGAACAGACCCTGCCCCTCTTCTTTATGACAATCTTTCAAGTGTTTGAAGAGTGCTATCATATCTCCCCAGTCTCCTTTTCTAAAACAGAAGTACCTCTCTTTAGGGTAGTATGTGTGTGTGTTTGTCCCATTTGCTGGTGCTATAAGTGAGCATCTATCTTTCTACTGGTAATACCACAATTCCTAGGTTTCAGGATAAGTGGTTGAAAAGTCTGATTTTTTTGCTCTCACACAAGCTAGAACTTTCAAGTTAGCAGCAGACTTGGGAGGATGTGAGTATGGAGCCTAACAGCCACTTGAAACTGTCATAACTTCCATCAAACATAAGTATTTTATGATCCTCTATTCTTCTCCAGAAGAGAAACGAAATGCCGGTGAAATGCAGGATCTGGTAAAGTTGGCAAGAAAGAGGGAAGTGTCTGGTTCTTGACAGTAAAAGGCTGTTTTTAATGACTCCTCATTAAATTGTTTAGTAATTTTATTAATCGCTCTAAACATTTTGGAGTGAATTCTTTATAAGGAACTAAAAATACAAACAAACTGACCAACAACACGTTATAGCTAAATACTTTACAAAGATAAACAGCATAACGAATTTCCCATTTAGAAAAGCAATACAAACTAATATATTAAAACAGTCAAATGCAGTAGCTGTAACATTTATCTGTACTGCACAGAAACTGATGAAAGAGCCAAAAATCCAAGTTTTTTTTAAAAAAAACTATTGCATGTTCAACACCTAGGGCTGGAGTAACTCTGATGTATAGCACAAGTAATGAGGTCTTCCCATTTTTGTGCCTCACCTTTTTTTAAAGTCCTACTTCTTGCTTACTGTTATTTCTAAAAGGGAATTACAAAGTGTAATATGTAGAACTGCTGTTTCAAATGTATTTTATTATGTAAAATGAAGACATTTTATTGTGAAGCTTGTTCTTTTAAATATGTTGTGGTAATACATTTTCAGTTTAATCTGGAAACATCCAAAATATATTACGTACACATAATTTTGAAGCTATGTATCTTCACAGAGAAGTGTATTCCTCTTAGGTGATAAACTAAATGAATGCAATTTCTTTTGTTTACAGTGGTGCCCCACTTGATGACAATAATCCGTTCCAGCAAAATTGCTGTAAAGCGAAATCATTGTCAAGCAGGGAAAAAAACCCATTGAAATGCATTAAAAACCTGTTAATGCGTTCCAATGGGTGAAATACTGTACCTCATCGTCCAGTGGCGGCTATTTTCCGTTGCCTGTAAAGCAAAAAATCAGTCCTGAAAACAGCGGGGAGCCATTCTGCACAGCGGGTGGCCACTTCGAACCCCGACGATCAGCTGTTTTTAGATTGTCGTAATGTGAAGAATCGGTTCCCGAAGCAGGGAACCGATCGTCGTAAAACGAAAATCACCCCTTGAAACATTGTTTTGCAATCGCAATAATGTTCGCAAAAACATCATTGTGAAGCGATTTCAGCGTCAAGCGGGGTAATTGTCAAGTGCATGGCTTAGAAAACAGAGGGAGGGAATTTGCATTGATTTTTTACTCAATGCTGTATTGATAATCACCATTTTGGAGAGCGTTATCTCTTGCATTCTGTTAGATAATTAATCTTCCAGAAGCCTGTGTCCAGTGATAGAGAAGCTTGTTAGACACTAAATCATACCTATTTTCTATTGAATTATATGTGTTAAGAAACCGCTAACTGTCTAAAATCTCTCACTTCATGTCTGAGCATTTTACTGTTCTTTTTACTGAACTTCTGAAAGCCATACCCACCTCTCCACATACTGTGCATTTCAACTGCTGAAATAAGTATTTTGTCAGTTGTTTTTGAATAATTCATTTGACTCTCCTTTTATTATATCATGTGAAAATTTCCTTCTCTTTTGCTAAAAGTCCATGACAGTTCTAGTTTCATACCTTTTTGCTGGTAGTTTTACAATAGTGTCTTTAGAAACAGCTGATCATGTAAAATTGTCTACCACTTACTATGTGTAAAGTTCAGTACTTTAAACATACTCAGGGGCTTTAAAAAGTGTGTTTGCCGTTTTATTAGTCAAATGACCATTTCCCCCACCCAAATATTTTATATGCTCTTGCCAATTGAAAATCTGTAGTACTTTGATACTGCTGCCGAGAGAGTGTCATGTAATAGTCAAATGAAATCATCTATTACCAGAATGGAGAAACAACTGCAGATTGCAAAAATACATTCAACAATGTGACTACTACATATTCACTAATATAAACCTTCAATATGTTTCAATATTTTAGTCACGTAGTGTGGACAAGCAGCATGCTGTAGTCAACTATGATGCTTCTACAGATGAACATCTTGTGAAAGATTTAGGCAGTCTAAATGGGGTAAGTTAAATATGGTTATTCTGAACAAATATTTTGGATTGCTTATATAAGTCAAGTATGGAGAGATTTGGAAAAATATCTTGAAAATATGACTTATGCCTTGGAATATGATAGTGTGAGAATGGTCAGTCAATAATTTTTAAAGATCTAAAAATACTAATTGAATTATTTGTTCTTGACAATTTAACCTGACTGGACTTGATCAGATACCTTAACAATGAATTTTAAAGAAACAAGGTTTTTCATTTCCAGGTGAGAGCAAGACAAAGAGTGCTATTTTTATGTCATCCATATCCCGTAATTTGCAGAAACAGACTCTTTGCAGACGAGTGCCTCTTTTTTTAAGTGAGGCAAATCAAGGGCACGGAATGACTATGCAATTGTTCAACAACATGGAAATAATCCCTCCAAAATGTCTAATCCTGAAGTCCGTGGAGAAGGACTTGCAAGATTTGCATCCCTAGATGTTTTCCACATATTGATTTTTTGGAGGAATTTGTTTGCTTGATTGTCTTTGTTTTTTTTTTTTACCTTCTGAATCTAATCTCTATTAATTATTAAGAAAAATGTTTTGACCCTGAGTCCGAGGGTGCCAAATGAGATTTAACAGTATAAATGTGTTTCTTGAGACCATACAGTTTAATCAATTTTAATGAATGTTGAGGGCATATTAATATTTGGTCAAACAAAGGCTTTCCCAAAGATTTTCAGAAGCTGAGCTTTAAAATGATAACGTGGGTGTTTTATGAATGTTAAACAGCCATTTATTTCTCTAATAATTTGATGGTATCTCAGTCGTGAAAGGAAAAGCAGGAATTTTATTATGGGCCTCTGCATAAGGGGGGAAAACCAGTGAACACCGGAGTTCAATTGAAAGATCTCTGAACTATTGCCTTTCAGTGACTTCATAACCAAACTTTTAAAAATACAGTCATTTTAATGGTTCTGACACAGAGACTTGGTTCAAGATTTATTTGATTCAATCCATAAATTTAAAAAATGAAATAATCAAGGAGACAAATTATCACCAAAGTGATCAAAACTTTGAGGTGTCCCTAGCTGTGGTACGTGATATGCCTATTGTTGGGAAAAATATATTACAGTGTCAAATTACACAAAGCCATAGATCAGGATGCAGAGAGTTACCTTCGGCATGGTAAATAATTGAATTGCAGTATTTACGGTAAATAAACTCTGCACCTTTACACTGTCTTAATATGCAGTTTTCACCAGGGCATCTTATATAGCATGGATGTTTAAGAGAAGCACTCCCATAAGTCACTTGGACATGTAGTTGCTTGATGGCTTAGATCTTGCAAAGAAGTTTCAGAATAATAAATATTCCCAGGTTAAGAGTTTTTTTAAAGGTCTTATCCATGATATATACATGGCCTTTTGTGCAAGCTTGCTTGCTTGCTTGCTTGCTTGCTTGCTTGCTTGCTTGCTTGCTTGCTTGCTTGCTTGCTTGCTTATTTATTTATTTATTTATTTATTTATTTATTTATTTATTTATTTATTTATTTATTTATTTATTTATTTATTTATTTAAATGTGTGCGTGCATACCTACCTACTACCGATTTTGCCAGAGACCACTCTGGGCAGTTTACAACATATAAAATCTCATGACTAAAATGCAATTAACAGAACAAGTAATAAAATAATGAAATTCAAATAAATAATCCATCAAAGCATAAAAATACATTAACATAAAACATTTAAGATGGCAGACATTGATGAGGTAGGCTAGCTAACCTCAGCTGAGTTCACGAGTATAACATTTTTTGAATAAATTTTTTATTTGAACATATAAATCTACAAACTACAACAGAATACAGTATAGAAAAGCAAAAAACAAAACAAAACCCAAAAAACAAAAAAACCCCATTCTCCCCTTTTGAGGACAGAGATTCCAACCTCATTTAAGTTCTGAATTTCCCAAGTTTCCAGAGAGCATTGAAAAAAACATATAAATGATTTTGCCCTAAGCTTTGATCTTTCCCTGGACCGAAACATATATTAAGTTCCAGCTTTGTTTTACATAGTCCCTTGGTTGTTCTCGTAGTGCTTCTGAGAGTGTGTCTAGTTCTACGATATCCATCAGCTTCTTCAGGAACTCCTCTGTCGTAGGTGTATCTTCACTTTTCCATTTTTGGGCCCAGAGTAACTTAGCCGCTACAAATATATATATACTGTATCAAACAATATTTGATTTTCTTATCAGTAATTTCTGGCATAATATTTAGTGGTGCTATTTCAGGTTTAAAATTTAATTTCTGTTGAGTGACTCCTTTTATTATTTCCCATAGCTATAACCAATAACCCTTGGCTTTTTCACATGTCCACCACATACGATACTACGTTCCTGCTTTTTTTTTACATTTCCAACAAATATTGCTGCTACCCTCTGACATTTTTGCCAGCTTTACAGGGGTATAGTGCCATCTATAAAACATTTTGAGGATATTTTTCTTAGATTTACCGGCTTAATCATTTTATAACACACTTTCCACATCATTGTCCAATGATCAAAATCAATATTATAACCAAAGTTACTTGCCCATTTTATCATCATCTCCTTTATCCTCTCATCCTCCAGATCATATTCTAATAGGTATGTATACTTTTTCTTTATTATTTTCTCATCAGTGTAAATCCACAGTTTGTCCACCTGGACTTCACCCTCAAAGAAGCCCATATTTTTATCTCTTTTATCTCTTGATTCTAGTTTATTCATTGACCACCAATCTGTCGCCACCCCTAGTTCCTCTAATTCTATGCCTGCATAATTGAGTACGTTTTTGGTGATTTTTTAAAAAATTGTCAGCGAAGGGGCCAAACAATTTCAGGGTGAAAATTCATTCCACAGCCAGTTTCTCATCTTCTCTCTTCGTGCCTCTCTCAGAATTTGCGTCCTCAGTTGACCTGCTTGAGATATTCTTGTAGAATGGGCAGATCCTGTTGGAAGTGGGCATTCTGCCATGTAGTGAGGTCCCAAACCATTTAGGGTATATAGATTAGAACCATCACCTTGAAGCTGGCACAGAAATGAACAGGTAACCAGTAAAAGGTAGCCAGAATTGTGAGTGAGATGATGATATTTATTCACTCCACTCAGTAATCTGACCACCATGTTCTGGACCTGTTGAAGTTTCAGTGATAGCTTCATGGGCAGCCCCACATAGAGAGTGTTGCCATAGTCTAATCTTGAGACCAATATGGTGAGACACCCAGTGTCAAGGTATAGATGTAGCTGGGAAATCCTCCTGAGATGGAAATAAACAGACTGGACCAAATATGCTATCTGAGTGTCCATAGTCAGCATTGAGTCCAGTAGGACACTCAAACTATGAAGCTCATCATTCACAGAGAAAGCAGCACCCCCAAAGTAAAAGGGGGCACTCAATCTACAGACAACCGGGGCATCCACCCAAAGGACCTCCATTTTGTCCTGGTTCAGCCGTAATTTGTTGGGCTTCATCCACTCCAGTATTGCAGCCAGGCAGTGCTCAAGGGATGGGATGGCATCCACTGCAGTAGGGTGGAAGGAGAGATAGAGCTGTATGTCATTAGCATATTGGTGACACACTACTCAATTTCTGGATGACCTTCCCCAGTGGCCTCATATAGATATAAAACAGCAACAGAGAGATGATCAACACCTGAGGGACACCATAATCAACAGTCCAAAGGATTGAGACCATCTCCTCAAGTTGCACTCTCTGGGCATGGTCCTCCAGGAAGAAACAGAACTAGGGCAAATCCAGGCCACTGATCTCCAGTCCAGATAAGCTCCTCAGGAGGATACTGTGATTGCTGGTATCAAAGGCCACTGAGAGATTAAGAAGGACCATCAGGGACATTTTACCCCACCGGTCTCCCTCAGAAGGTCATCATGCAGGGCAATCAGTGCTGTCTCTGTGCCATGACATGGCCTGGACTGGACTGGAATGGGTCGAGGGCATTGGTTTCATCCAAGAGTGCCTGAAGCTGGTCAGCCACCACCCTCTCTACTAGTTTGCTTTAAAAAGGAACATTGGTGACAGGATGATAGTTGTTACAGTCAATGACCATCAAACTCATTTTTTTCCAGATGGACCTGATAAGTATCTCCTTGAGGGTTTCGGCAACCTGAACCTCAAGGAGAGAGACATTAATGATACAAGTGACCCATTACATTGTAATTGGCCCAACAACTTTTAAAACTTATTCTTGAGACACCTGTGAAAATATGAGTTCTATAACAATATTCTTATCTTTCAATATTCATAGCATATGTGGGGGGGGGCAGGGGAGAGCAATATGAAGTCTCTTTGCATGAGCATATTTCCATTAGGATTGGTAGAACTGATCACCATCAAATACAGACATCATTAGCCCTTATATTACACTTTTTGGTCTGGGGTCATGGCTCAGCCATAGAACTAAAGGTTGCCAAGGGTTACAAAACCCAATCATGTTCAAGAGAAATCTATAGTTAAAGCATCTTTCTGACAGATAGCTATCTGATATTTGTTTGAAAACATCAATTGAAGGAGTCATTGGAGAGCACTTCAAACATTTTAAAAGGGTTACCATGTCCCAAATTTATTCTTTTGCAAGCTAAATATATTGATCTTCCTCATTTGAAGTAGTCATTTGTTCAATGCCATATGTTTATCTTGAGTAGCAGCCTTTCACTATCTTTGTTCTGATTAATTCTGCTAGATGGATAACAATTTTCCTTTTGGAAGAAAAGGCAAAATAGATGTTTAGCAGTCATATCTTCCCTCAGCTAAACATTAGAATTTATCCATCTTTTCCACACAACAGACCTATGACTTCCTTGTTATTCCTCAAGTATCACTAAACTCCATCTTATTTCGTTGTTATTGTTAACTTCTCTTGCAAGTCTGAACTCATTCTGAGGTTTAGTGCACTGTCATCTCTGTATAAATACTAGCTAGTCACATATACTGTACTCTTCCTTGGAGATTTGCTTCTCCTTTCATTTATGATGCATCCCAAGAATCCTGTGAGATCCATATAGTAGCATCGTCCCCCTCTATAAGGAGTCACCTACCTATATCACACATATTTGGGAAATGCCAGTAATCCTTCTATCAGAACTGTCCATAGCCCCCTATCTCAAATGAGGGAGATAAGTTTTTTATCAAGTGCTGTCTCCTGCCTCTGTTCCAGTTGATCAGGTAAAGGCCTCATATCACCTCCAAGAGCACAGCCTGTCTCTTGATAGCCCTGCTTCTCTATGTCATATACCTCCTTTTCTTGCCTCCAGTACTTTGTATTCTTCCTCCTCCCTGGAGCACCCGTACTCTGTTGGTCTTCCAGGAGAACCTCTCAAAATGCTTAATTTTCCCTGATGAGACAAAAAGGTAGCGGCAGATGCTCTACCTCACTGGTTCTTAACCTTGGGTTACTCAGGAGTTTTGGACTGCAACTCCCAGAAGCCTTCACCACCAGCTGTCCTGACTGGGGTTTCTGGGAGTTGCAGTTCAAAAGCATCCGAGTAACAAAGGTTAAGAACCACTGCTCTACCTTTTCTCAAGCTGCTATACCATGTTTTCCAGCAGGACAACAGTTTGCATGTATTTATAATTCTTTGTATTCTCACATTGAGGGCTAACTTGACACTGATGTTACTGTGGTAGTTTTCTCATCTCTTTGTCCTTTGTCGGCAGTGAGTAACATAGCACTATTGTCCTCTTAAACTTTCCTGCTCAGTACGTACACAAAACCTCCCTGCTTACCCAATCTGCTTATGAGTTCTCGGTGACTCTGAGGACAGCTGTAGACTTGGCAACTGTTATCTGCACTCTCTACCAATGTAACTATTTACTTTGTCTCAGCATGCTCTCAGCTGTAGCAGTCCCCAACACTGTGTGCTTTAAAAGATGTAAACAAAAATGAATCTAAATATATTTCTTTTTCTATATTTGTGAAAATAGTTTCTAAAAACAAGTGTAATAAAAATGTGTGGAATGATGCAGAATGAGAAGGTGGAGTTATGTAACTGAACAGATTGGAAATACAGTGGGGTCTCTACTTAAGAACTTAATCCATATTGGAAGGTGGTTCTCAAGTTGAAAAGTTCTTATGTTGAATCTGCATTTCCCATAGGAATGCATTGAAAACCATTTAATCTGTATCTGCTCTTTTCCATCCATAGAAACTACAGTGGAACCTCTACTTAAGAACTTAATCCGTTTTGGAATGGTGTTCTTAAGTTGAAACGTTCTTAAGTTGAAGCAAAATTTCCCATAGGAATGGACTGAAAACCAATTAATCTGTTCTGGCTGGTTTTTGTTATGTAGAGGTGCGTTCGTACATTGAAGCATTAGTTCCCATAGGAACTAATGCAAAGCTGGTTAATACGTACTCTACCACTAGGGGGAGAAATTTTTTTTAACCTAAGATGACCTAAGGTTAAAAAAAGAGCAGGAAAGGTTTTTTTACTGTTCTTATCTTGGATTTCTGTTCTCAAGTAGAAGCAAAATTTAGCAAATGGAGCTGTTCTTAAGTTGGATTGTTCTTAAGTAGAGACGTTCTTAAGTAGAGACCCCACTGTAGGCTAGTTCACCTATTGTTAATTGTAACATAATACTCTGAAATTAAAGTGTTTAAACTCTTTTCACAGTTACACACTACAGATATCATATTTATGATTAAACTTGGTGTTTTTTTCTTATTAATTGAGGTTATACAAAATAAAATACCCAAGCATGAAACATGCAATTGAGTTTGGAGATACTACATTAATTCCATAAAACATCATAAAAATATCTTGAAAAGCACAACTCTTGCTTTGCTGATTTCCTCAGAAATAAGCCCTACTGCATTGAGGGGGATTTACCAATTGGTACATTTTTTCAGATTGCAGTTACAGCACTTATTTAACTGAACTGGCAATAAAAGTAGAAGGTTTGTGGACTGTGTGAGAAGAGCTGAATATGTTTAGGATAGAACCCTAGCAATTAATGTATATTTTCTATTACCAAGATGATGCCATATTTTTGTATGAGATCCATTATACATATTTGGGTGATGTCATGTTGACAATAAATAAAATATATTATAATGTTTTCTATAATTATGTGCTGCCTTGACTCTGTATGAAAAACTAGACACATGTCCAAAAGTTCTTTTTTGCCATGTCTGATACATAATTTTTTTCCTCTAGACATTTGTGAATGATGTGCGGATTCCAGAACAGACGTACATTACCCTAAAGCTTGAGGATAAACTGAGATTTGGATATGATATCCTTATTAAAATATTGCGTTACTGTTGGGTTTCGTTTATAAGTTTAAATTAACAGATGTAAAAGAGTAAGATATAAATATTATGTAATAATCCAGTGCATTTCAGAATTCTTAAGGTGATAGAAAATAATAAATTAAAAATATATTTGAAATGTTGAAATAATTAAAAATTCATTATTGTGGTTGTCAGTATGTTACAGTAAATATAATTTCCCTCTTCTTTGTTTGTGTTCTGTAAAGCGGAAATTAGCAATTTTTTAAAAGACCTCAACAGAAGCTTCAAAAATTAAGCACCTGCAGTTGTTGATTAAAAGGGTACATAATTAGCCAGACCTCAAATTGTATTTCACAGAGTATGCAGTCTCAGAGACTACTCAGCCATCATACCTTAATTCTGAGGACCACCACTAGATCTGGCATTGAAGAAATTAGCTACTTCTGGAAGCACCACTAACTTTGCTTGTTTCTTATGTGATGACACATGCATTCAGGAAGGAAAAAAGAAAAAAAAAGAAAGTTCTGGATAACGCCCTGTAGTGGCAGCTCTCCAAAGCTACATAGTGCCTGAGCAGCAGAGGGGAGTGGCACATTGCCCATATGAGACAGTTGCTTCAGTAGATTTAATAATGAGTCCAACTCTGGGTCACAGGAAGAAATGTACAGTAGGACCCCCTTATCCATAGGATCAGTATCCACTGATTCACTTATCCACAATCTGAATATATTTAAAAAATTAAAAGAAAAAATCCAGAGAAAACTATTTTCACATGTATTACCAGAGCTGGCTGCTAGAGGGAGCCAGACCGTGCTCTGAATACTTGATCATTAAGAATACATAGCATGGCCTCTGGCACAGTCTAGTGGCCAGGCCTGGTAATGCATGTGCAAATAATTTCCCCCCAGTTTCTTTCCCTTTTACCATGGTATATATAGAGATAAGCCTCTGTTCTTATGGTGTCCTCTTCCATCTCACAGCCACAAAATGGCAGGCAGAGAGGATTTTTTTCCACCTGGCTTTCTATTTCCACCCATGAAACTCAGAACTGAAAGAAACTGTTGGCTTCTCCCATGTTTGGGAAGGAAGTAAAGGTTTATTTCTGCCTTTGCAGCTCCATTGTTGGGAAGAGAGATCAGTTCCTTCTTTCTCACTAGAGCGTCACTATGTCAAAAGTGTGTGAGAGCAAGTTTTTCAATCCTGTCTTTCTCCTGGGTGGCTATTGGGATGACAATACTTAAAAGGCCCAAAGACAGCTGTAATTATTTTCCTCCTTACATGCTAAAAAGTAGCAAGCCATTAACAGGAAAAGGTCAGATGTTGCCTTCTGTCACTTTCGACCATCGCTTCTCCAGCAATTGGATCACTAAGTGAAAGGGAAGGGTATAATGGTAGAATAACCAAGCCTCATGTTGTGGGAAAGGCTGAGACAGGATATTTATTTTCTGACCCAGATTTTAGTTTGAACCAAAGAATTACAAGACTTGAAAAGCTCACTTTCACTTTTGAAATCCCACAAAGTGTACCTCTTTAAATTCACACTTGAGCTCTCTAATTGCTATTTTCTCTTCAGAGTTTACACTATTGATTCTCATTAAATTCCTTCATGTACGTTATTCTGAAACATAGTAAAGTGGTGCCTCGCTTAACGATAATCCATTCCAGGAAAATTGCCTTAAGCGAAAACATTGTAAACCGAAATTAAAAACCCCATTGAAACGCATTGAAACCCGTTCAATGCATTCCAATGGGGTAAAAACTCGCCATCCAGTGAAGATCCTCCATACGTGGCCATTTTCGCTGCCTGCAAGGACTCCGTCCCTAAGCACAGCAGGGAGCCATTTTAAACGCCCGATGGCCATTTTGAAAACCTGATGATCAGCTGTTTTTGATCATTGTAAAGTGAAAATCGGTTCCCGAAGCAGGGGACCAATCATCGCTAAGCGAAATTCCCCCATTTATCGTTTTGCGATAGCAAAAAGATCATCGTAAAGCAGATTCGTCGTAATGCGGGGCAATCGTTAAGCAAGGCACCACTGTAAGAGAAAATACAGCTGATTTGTACTTCTCCATGTGGTAGTAACACAACAGCCCATTTCTCAGTTCAGATATCCTACCAAAACATGGTTAAGGAAGCTGGAACTTGTTTTGGAATTATTATATTAGAACATTATGTTGACCAGTAAATCCAAATGGGAAGAATGGTCAACGTTGATTTGTAATATCTTTTATACATGTTACACTTTGATGTGATTTTCTGAATTGATAAACCATGGTTACAATCACTGCATCCTTGCCAGCAATACAACACAGTAAAGAGAGGAGTGAATTCTTGAACTTGAGTACTATGGGGGTTATAATGTTTTATGTCTAGAAGTACACAGGATAGTTTCACATTTCAGAACTAAGTCTAAAACTGAGAGACCAGAATGCTTCTGCATGCTAATGCATTCTGGCCTCTCAATTTTAGACTGTTTTGAAATTTAGACATTAATTCACTGAGAAGGAAATAGTGCACAACATTTTACTCAGACTTGGTATCAGTGTGATAGTACAAATAAAATAATTTGCTTATGCTAAGCAATATTTTACTTACATATGTTATCAATATGATAGTACAAATAAATTTTAGTGTAGTAATGTAACAGTACATCCTTTGGTTTACATATCAAATCTATTTTTCATTTTCTCTAAAATAGATATGCTGTATCTGCATATGGCCCTCAGTGCTTGACTGAAGCCTTATACTGAGTACCAGTGTTCTGTCCAGGAGTGGAGAAATTGATCCTTCCTATACAATGCTGTTTTCATGTACCTCTTTCCCCTATGGCCGTCTACCAATATCTGATTTGTAGACTGAATGGAATATGAATAGGCCAGAAAGTATACAAAGATATTCATCTTATGTGTCATTCTCCCTGTTTAAATCATGCACCTCTCCCATTGTCCAGCATATTAACCCTGGGAAAAGCAAATAAATAAATAAATAAATAAATATAAATTTTTTTAAAAAAGGAAAGTGTGGTGCTTATATACCGCCCCATAGCGCTTCAAGCACTCTCTGAGTGGTTTACAATTTAATTATGCAGGCTACACATTGCCTCCCCAGCGAGCTGTGTACTCATGTTACCGACCTCAGAAGGATAGAAGGCTCAGCCTTGAGCCGGCTACCTGGAATTGAACCCCAGGTCGTGAGCACAGTTTTTGGCTGCAGTACAGCAGCTTAACCACTGCGCCACGAGGCTCAGTAAGCCACAATATGGAGTAGAGGGTATGCAGTGGGTTTTCTTCACACAAGTAAGATTTAAGGTTTAACTGTTTCTACCATGCATATTGTCAAAAAAACCCAGAAGAATGTGTAAAAACTACTCCAAAAAAGCAGAGGCAAAGTAACAGATAATTGATCTACTCCAAAAGCAGTTAATGATACAAACTACCACCACCATTACAATACCATATAATCTGTAGCAGAATAAGTACACAGTAAGCAAATAACAGTTTTAAAAATCATATCCCTCTCCCCAAAACCAAAAGAAGCAAGCAAGTTAATAAAGGCAAGAAAAACAATCAAAGCCCCCCAAAACCAAAGTGACTAGAATATGGGAAGATTTCTCTCCCCATCCCTTGATGTCTTATTCTTTGAGTCTAGTGCAGCAGCAGGCAGGCAGCAAAAGTAATCCAAGAAAGGAGATGATCAAAGAGAGAGGGACAGAATTCCCAAAGGAGTTAGACAAGGGGAAAGAATCCAAAAAATAATCCAAAGGAGGTAATGTTTGTGTAGACAAATGCTACCTGACAGCAGCAAAAATAATATAAATAAACGAGGGATCGGAATCCCTCACAGAAAAATCAAAGGGAAAAGGAAGAGGGTCCTAGATAGAGGGACAGAGGTTGGTGCACAGGCAGCCCAAAGTTGAGGGCACCAGGAGCTACAAGTAAAATAAAGAACTCTCCCACTGAGTTGCAACCAATTCAGGCCCGTCACAGCTTCAAAATTACCACTTCCTGGAGATTCTGACTGAGTGCTGACAGTAGTCTTCTGAACACTGTTGGATGAAAAATTTTCCAGGCAATTTAACAAAGGGTGGAAGAAAGGTTAAACTAAAGAGCAAATCACAAAAGAACGCAAAACGTTTGTGCTCCCCTCTTATTAATATGAATCATCCATATTTTAGAGCAGTGGTCCCCAACCTTTTTCAGTCTGCGGACTGGCTGGGGAAGGTGGGGCACCCGTGTGCTCGTGCGTGAAAACGTGCGCTTGTCTGGGCGCGCTTGCGCTTGTAAGCATGTGCAAACAGTGGTGATGCACTCACACAGGTGTGCTGGAGTGTGTGCACAGGTGCAAACACGCTGTGCAGGTGTGAGCGCATGCAGGGGTTGGGGCTGGAGGTCTATCGTGGCATTTGGGGACCTCTGTTTTAGAGGCTTTCTTTTGGACTCCATGAAAAACCATGAAACTGGAGTACAGTATTTTTCATGTTCTTTTCCTTTCATCAAAACATGAAAATCCAATCCCTACTCACCACCCTTGCTGCATGCTTTCCACAGAGACAAATATGTGGCCCTACCCAATGCTGAGATAGAAACTGGAACTAATGTTTTCTCCCCATAAATGTTGCAGTTAGCAAAATGAATTTGTAGTTTCTAGATAACGAAAATAACTACTTTCCTTATCATATCATACATACCAATCTTTTTACAGTCGTTAGAGGTGAGATGAGAGTCCCTGAAGAAGCACTTAAGGTAATTTTATGTTATTATTGGATTTTTATCCCGCCCTTCTAGACAGTAGTCTACTCAGGGCGGCTCACAATATAATATAATCTGTACCTATAGCTATATAATGCATGTTTGTTTCTAGGCGTGGATTGTCTTGGTACAAGTTTATTTTCAACAAATAGCAGCCTCCATACAAGCATTTTGAGAACACCTATGACTACTCCTGCTTTCCTTGCAGACGTGTTTGTCAAAACATCTGCTTCCCCATAGAAGTCCCTGTGATGGTTGTATATATGGACTCAAATTAAGATGCAAAATTATACCTCTTATACAGTAGATCTAAAACCACTCCATTTTTGCCTTAAGAATGAGTTTTTTCAATGGATTATCTCGAGACTCATCTCTCACAGTCGGATTAGAATCAAGGTTTAGTTTTACATTGACTGAAATCCTGTAGTAAATTGCAACAAGAATAAGCCCATTGAATCAGTGAAACTTATGTAGGTGTTGACTCACCAAATCCCCACTGATTCAGTGGAGCAAATGGTTGTGATTTACTGCTGGATTTCAAGCAGTGTATTCTGAACAGCACATTATCCCTTGCTATAATTCTGTTGCTTGGCTTGATGGAATTTTATTTACCTTCCAGCATGAGAAGTTTACAAGTCAGCTACAGTTATCTCAGAAATCCTCAGAAGCAGAAGGATCAAAAGTAACTAGTGCCAAAGCTGCAGAGCCAAAGGTACAAGACACCATTGCTGAAGTGCATCACAAATCTCTAGATGCACTGAAATCTGAGGAGAAATCTGCAGGTAAGAAATATCCCAGTCCTTAAGATCTATTGAGTATTTCACATACTGCACGATTGATGTTAAATGGTATTACAAGATATATGGATAAATAGTGTATAATGGTTTGATTCATATGTACTAGAAATTCTAATTTTGTGGCAGAAACTGTTAAAGATACTTCAGTTTATATTTTCCTCTGACACTATTCATAATCTGTGAACTGGAAATACACAAGGATGGTTAACTCAAAGTCCTTTGTCATTAGATAAGCTGAGGTTTGGTTCCTTCCCTTAACTTGTGTGCTGAACAATATGACACCAGTTACTGGAAAGCAGGTTCTAATTTGTTCTTACTCCTAAAAAATGGAATGAGAATATTTGAATATTCGAATATTTGAATATTTGAATATGCCTCTTGCTTATATATTAGAGTGTTGAAAGAGTACAAAGAGGAAGAAGAAGTAATCTATAAAATAGCTGACTGGATAGCTCCATGAGTTAGGTATCTGGCTGTAGAGCCAGAGGTTGGGAGTTCAACCACAGAAGAGCCAACCTGTGTGACCTTGGCAAGATGCACAGTCCCAAGATGCTATCAGGAGAAGGGAATGACAAACCATTTCTGAGTACTCTCTACCTAAAAGACCCTGAAAAGGGTCACCATAAGTAAGAATTGACTGGATGGCACACGATGATGACAATGATGTAGTCTGAGCTGGTATAAAATCTGTTTCCAATTTTAGAGACAATGAAGGAAAATTTAATGTGCAAATACTGATAAAACTAGGTTTTCCTTTTGGACCCTACAGGCCACATGTTCCAGAAAAGTCAATCCTCTATTTTCATATGTTGTTTCTACATCCAGATTAGCTCTGCAAGGCTGTCAAGGAACACTATGTATTAAATATATTGCTTGCTTAGAATGCAGATAGCTTAGCTTGTTTTAAACATTTTGAAGGCAGTAGAAGCAAAAGCCCATGAGTATTTAACTTGGATTGCAATATGTGAGAGAACTGTTTCTGATATTATAACTTTCACCACTCTTAACCAGTAACTTTGGTTGTGCAGATCTTTCTACCATGCCTCGTGGTACACCTTTGTATGGGCAACCAGCATGGTGGGGTGATGATGAGGCTGAAGAACAGAATGGCTTCAAACAAGATGGTAAACCTGAAGAGAAAATACATGAAACTGGAGTGTTAGGTAAGGTTATCTAGAAAAAAATAGCTCAGTTTTCTGCACCTTTGTTTCAAAGGTGATAATGCATCACATATATTTCAAGTCTTCATCAGATTTGTTGCCAAGAAAGCAATGTTAACAGTTCATTGCCTGTAGTATGTTCAGTGTAATATTTCTTACATAATACAGTACTAAAAGGCATGCACTGTTTTGAAGATATCAGTATATTGTAGGACCCCTATCTATGTATGTAGCAGGATCAGCAGTGGCAGAGCTGAATGCCAGCTGTATTATTATTACAGCTACATCTGTAATAATACTGATCTTCCTGTTAGGCAACTTTTCTGGCTTTATTTTCCCCAGTTCATCCAACAGAAGTTAGTAACAAATATTTGCTGTACTTACTAGGAGAAACTAATACTACTTTTATACTACTATATTTCTACTCAGAAATATGACCCATTATGGTCAGTGGCATTATTCCCGTGCATGTTTATACAAGATTGCCGTATAAAGGTACTTTTATTCAGGTGCCTCTGGGATGGAAGCTTTAAAAAAAAAAACTAGCTTTCAGTAGAATCTGTTTTGATGAAAGGTATTGTCTCTTCGCCAAGGCTTTTGTGATTAAACCCTGTTTATTTTATTCTATAGGATTTAATCATGATAGCGAGAATCTTATTGGGGATTCATGCCAGTATAAATGTATTTATGTAAACCCTGATTATTGCCGGTAATTAAAGAGTTTCTGCTCACATTGCTGGTTCCATGACCAAGAAAATTTGCTGTCATGATTTATGACTTACACGTATGCTGGTGACCAGTAGGAGTCAGGCCAATATCTATATTTTTATAAAGTTTTGTCCCAGTTTGTGTTTCTTTGCTGTGCTATAATTTCGTAAAGGCAGAACTAACAATTGGTTCTTTTCATATGTGGGGTTATGCATATTATTTTTCATTAACTGATTTAAAGGCTATAGAGACATTCTAAAAGAATTATTGAATGCAAGAGTCCAGGTATACTTCTGCAGTCACTTATACTTAATAGCATTTTTGGAATGACTCAACAAAAATGTCATTTGTCTGATTTACATGGGTTCCAAACAATATTGAGAAACAGATTGGTTTCTTGGATACCAATCAGTTGGTGGCTGTTAAAAACAAGTAGTCATTCAAATAATAAAAAAAGGAATTGACTGACTGTGATGAAAGCTGTATTATGTGAGGCAACACAAATCCTTGTCACATAAAATCATAAGCTGTTCATTGGGGAAAAATACAGTTTATCTGAAAGGATTCCTGTTTATAGTTGTTGTGGGTTTTTTGGCCTCTTTGGCCGTGTTCTGAAGGTTGTTCTTCCTGACGTTTCGCCAGTCTCTGTGGCTGGCATCTTCAGAGGACTGGAGAAGAAACTCTGTCCATGCTCTGTTGGTGTTTGTTGGATAGTTGAGTGTTTATAGCTGTGGGAAACAGCTTTTTTTCCCCAGGAGATAGGGTGATCAGCATGTTTTTGTTGTGATAAGGGGGGGAGGGAGAGATTATCTGTCACTGTGATTGATGGGTGTCTTTAGCTGGTCTTTTGTGTGCAATGATCCCTGGCCCTTGTGGCTGGGTAGAGTTCGTTGACCTTTTGCAGGTTGTATTTTTCAGAATGGGGTGCCAGGCCATGTTTAGTTTTAGCACTTCTTCTTTCCTGTTGAAGTTCTGTTTATGTTTACGGATTTCAATGGCTTCCCTGTGCAGTCTAACAAACAGATTGCTGGTGTTGTCCAGTACTTCAGTATTTTGAAATAGAATTTCATGTCCAGCTTGTTTTAGGGCATGTTCAGCTACTGCTGATTTTTCCGGTTGTTTTAATCTGCAGTGTCTCTCATGTTCTTTGATTCTGGTGTGAATGCTGTGTTTTGTGGTTCCAATATATACCTGTCCACAACTGCATGGTATCCGGTATACTTCTGCAGTGGTGAGGGGGTCTCTTTTGTCCTTTGCTGACTGTAACATTTGTTGTATTTTTGTGGTGGGTCTGAATACTTTTTGTAGGTTATGTTTCCCACAGCTATAAATACTCAACTATCCAACAAACACCAACAGAGCATGGACAGAGTTCCTACTCCAGTCCTCTGAAGATGCCGGCCACAGAGACTGGCAAAACGTTAGGAAGAACAACCTTCAGAACATGGGCAAAAAGCCCGAAAAACCCACAACTGTTAGATCCCAGCCGTGAAAGCCTTTGCGAATACATTGATTCCTGTTTATGTTTTTGGTTGTGCTTGATGTTTATAGTTAAAGGCAGTAAAGTATTATTTCTATATTGTTTTATTCCACATTTTCCCTACTGTTTTTAATAACCTGTGATATATATTTGGAGACAGTACAGCCCTTTTTGAGCATAAGTAGCCCTGTAGCTACAAAATGATTAGAGAACAAGAAACAAGGAGTAAAAGAAGGAATAAAATGAACATACCTCATAATAGACAGTTGTATGAAATGAGATTATTTAGTTATCAGTGTGAGGACCAGTGCTCTTTAACTTTTTCATAAATGATCTAGAATAAGAGATTAAAAAGGCTAGGAGAGCCAGTGTGGCATAGTGGGTAACATAGCAGTTTAAGAGTAGGAGAGCTGAGTTCAAATCCCCACTTGACTGTGAAAATTCACAGGGAGCTGTTGGCTATGGTTAATGATTTCTTTAACAACTCACATATCCTGAGGACTCTGTAAGGGTCACAGTGATTCAAATGTAACTACATGGCAATTGGTCAGGTTTCCAGATGACATCAAATTATTCAAGATGATATAAACAAAAAGGGACTGTGAAAAGCTCCAGGAGGATCTTTATAAATTGGTGAAAACTATTAAAATGGCAAATGCAACTCAATGTGAGTATGCGAAACACTGATCCACATTTGGGGCAGAAAATCTTAACCAGTTTGAACTGATGAGGCCAGTGATAATGGATACTTGGAATTTTCCTGTTCACGTGCACCATAACCTCTGGATACCATTTGCTTGGAAGCAACATCAGGACTGCACTATTGCCTTGAACTCCTGCTTGTCAGTTACCTAGAGATATTTGGTTGACTGACCACAGGAGGAAGAGGATTAGAATTGAAAAAAAATTGATCTGATCCAGCAAGGTCTTTATTATGTCTTTATTAAATATGCTGATTGAATACACATATATAGTTGTTATCAACCCACCACTTGTCTTCACCATCAGGACAATAGCTATGAAGAAATTAGTATTTGCATAAACAGCTCACAGATTTCCAGGCATCTCAATACATGTTTATTGTTTAAATCGTCCAAGCTTTCAATGGCAGTATCCTGTGCCACCTTTGTCAGGGAAGGCAAGATAGCAACTAAAACAAAGCTAACCTTAATGCAACAAGGTACAGTCAAAACCAGCTGGGTAAACACACTGGCCAGTATTATATAAGGGCAACCTGCCAAGTCTATTGAGTTTACAAAACAAAGGCTTCCAGCAAGCACTATTTTTGATCTGAATGCTTTCAGCCATCATCATCCTGCCTATAAAAGAACAGTCCTTTGTACTTCGGTTCATAAAAAATATGTAGTGTTGGATACAGACACTTTGGATGATGAGCTTCAATTGTTATGGTCCATCTTTAGGAAAATGGATATTCTACTAGGGACATTAAGTGGGTATTGGACCCTAACAACAGAAGAGTGAGAGAAAGGGAAGACAATGATGGTCATTCTTCCTTTTTACACGAAAGTTTCAGCAAAGATGGGAAGATTGGTTCATAAGATTCATTTCAAGCCTGTTTTCTGTCCTATTAACCAAATCGAACAAATGATCTCTCCAGTTAAAGATCCTTTCTAGGACTTAGAGTCCAGGCATATATGGAGTACCAAGTTGTTGTGGTCAGGCTTACATTGGCCAGCTTGAAAGATCTATTACAGAGAGAATATCTGAACACAGCCTGAAAAATCTGGACTAACTGAACATTGTATCAAGTTTGGTCATCAGCCCCAATGGAATGGGGTACAAATATTGACCCAACCCAGTCAATTCTGGGATTGAATTATTACTGAGGTTCTCTTGGTAAAACTTGAACCACATTCCATCAACAGAGATAGTGGTGTTTAGTGCTTGCTTGGAAGTCTTTGTTTTGTAAACTGGATAGACCTGGCAGGTTGCCCTTATATAATACTGGCCAGTGTGCGATACTGACTCTTAAATGTGAATTTGCCTAAATCTGGTCTGAGTGTTTACCCAGTTGGTTTTGATTTTACAGTACATTGTTGTATTTAAGGTTAGCTTTGTTTTAGTTGATATCTTGCCTTCCCTGACGAAGATGGCAGCAGGATATTACCATTTAAAGCTTGGACTATTTAAAAATAAACAGGTATTGACATGCCTGCAAGTCCGTGAGCTGTTTATGCAAAGCATTCATTATAAAAGACTGAGATCTCAAATTAGGATTTATTTATTACATCTATGCCCCAATGTGCCTGCACTTTTCTCTAAACAATAAGTGGCTAACAAAGAAACAATTAAAATAAGTTAAAATAGATTAAAAGAAAATAAGGCATAAAATTACTAAAATCATGATAATGAAACCAATTAAATTTGTTATAATAATCAGCAGAACAGTTTAAAATGCTGGTTTGAGGAATTGTTTCTTCATGTCTCTCTTAAAAGCAACAAAAGTACGAACTAGTCACAATCTTGGGAGCAATGTATTCCATGATCTAGGAACAGCATATCTAGGATTTTGTGGGAGATATGCATGAGTAAGAATGGGCATGGGTCTGTCAGCAAATACTTATGCAGAATGTGGTAGAGTGTTTTTCATATAATGTTCTATTTTCTACATGTTATCTATCGACTGGCATTTCTTTGTTTAACATTTCATATTGAAATATGGAAACGGTTTTCTATATGAAAAACATTTTAATGTGCTTTGATCCAAATCCAAAGTAGAATCAGTAAATCTACTTTGTATTTTGCTAGTTCATAAATAGGACTAGAATAATAGAATCATAGAAAAGTGAAGTTGGAAGGGGCCTTCTACGAGGGGCCATCAACTAACTCCCTGCGCAATGCAGGAATGCAATCAAAGCATATCTCTAATATTGTTTATACTAGTTAGTTTAATACAGTTTAAAATAAGCTGGTATTAAAGTTCCAAATTGACCAAATTGTTCAGTGCTGTACAGTATTAAAAATTATAGTATATCGATCCAACAGAAGTGAAAGTATATTGTACATGACGGAGCATGATTTAATGAGGGGGACTGAGTGGGAGATTAGCTACTGTTAAGCCATCTAGATACAATTAGCCTTTACAGTCTTAGGTTAATAAGATTATTTTGCATTACTGCTGTTCAGCCTTAACAGAAACCACTAAGGAAAGAATGCTACAAATACAGTGTTTTACTTTACATACCTGCTACTGTTCTTCTTTCTTTTAAATATATTATTGTTTTATACTTTTTTCTCCCTCCCCCCACAGTCCAATATTACCACACACAAACCTGTAGTAGCTTCTTTGTACCGTTTCCCCGAAAATAAGACCTAATCTGAAAATAAGCCCTAGTACAATTTTCACCCCTTCACGGATTGCTGCCTTATTGTGGCGAAGGGGCTTGAGTAATTCAGAGAAGCTATGGGCTATGCCATGCAGAGACACCCAAGACTGACAGGTCATAGTGGAGAGTTCTGACTAAACGCAATCCACTTGGAGTAGGAACAGCAAGCAACTCCAGTATCTTTGCCAAGAAAACTCCATTGACAGAAACAAAAGGCTAAAAGATATGATGCTGGAAGATGAGCCCCTCAGGTCAGAAGGCGTCCAACATGCTACTGAGGAAGAGCAGAGAACAAGTATGGGTAGCTCCAGAGCTAATGAAGTGGTTGGGCCAAAGCCGAAAGGACGCTCAGCTGTGGACGCACCTGGAAGTGAAAGGAAAGTCCGATGCTGCAAAGAAAAATACTGCATAGGAACCTGGAATGTAAAATCTATGAACCTTGGTAAGCTGGATGTGGTAAAACAGGAGATGGCATGAATAAACATTGACATCCTGGGCACTAGTGAACTAAAATCGACATGAATGGGCAAATTCAATTCAGACGATTAATATGTCTACTATTGTGGGCAAGAATCCTGTAGAAGAAATGGAGTAGCCCTCATAGTCAACAAAAGAGTGGTAAAAGCTGTACTGGGATACAATCTCAAAAATAATAGAATGATTTCAATACGAATCCAAGGCAGACCTTTCAACATCACAGCAATCCAATTTTATGCACCAACTACCAATGCTGAAGAGGCTGAAACTGACCGATTCTATGAAGACTTATATACAACACCTTCTAGAACTGACACCAAAGAAAGATGTTCTTCTCATTCTAGGGGACTGGAATGCTAAAGTAGGGAGTCAAGAGAGAAAAGGAACAACAGGTAAGTGTGGCCTTGGAGTTCAAAACGAAACAGGGCAAAGGCTAATAGAGTTTTGTCAAGAGAACAAGCTGGTCATCACAAACACTCTTTTCCAACAACACAAGAGGCGACTCTACACATGGAAATCACCAGATGGGCAATACCGAAACCAGATTGATTATGTTCTCTGCAGCCAAAGATGGAGAAGCTCTATACAGTCAGCAAAAACAAGACCTGGAACTGATTGTGGCTCTGATCATCAGCTTCTTATAGCAACATTCAAGCTTAAACTGAAGAAAGTAGGAAAAACCACTGGGCTAGTCAGGTATAACTTAAACCAAAGTGAAGAACAGATTTAAGGAACTAGATTTGGTGGACAGAGTGCCTGAAGAACTATGGATGGAGGCCCGTAACACTGTACAGGAGGCAGCTACAAAAACCATCCCAAAGAAAAGGAAGTGCAAGAAAGCAAACTGGCTGTCCAAGGAGACCTTACAAATAGCAAAGAAGAGAAGGGAAACAAAATGCAAGGGAGATAGGGAAAGTTACAGAAAATGGAATGGAGACCTCTAAAGAATAGCAGGGAGAGACAAGAGGGCCTTCTTAAAGGATCAGTGGAAAGAAATAGAGGAAAATAATAGAAAGGGAACAACTAGAGATTTGTTCAAGAAAATTGGAGCTATTAAAGGAACCTTTTGTGCAAAGATGGACATGATAAAGGACAAAAGAGGGAGGGACCTCACAGAAGCAGAAGACACCAAGAAGAGATGGCAAGAATACATAGAGGAATTATACCAGAAAGATCTGGATGTCCTGGACAACCTAAATAGTGTGGTTGCTGAGCTTGAGCCAGACATCCTGGAAGGTGAAGTCAAGTGGGCCTTAGAAAGCATGCCTAACAACAAGGGCAGCAATATGTGGACCGAGAATTCCCAGAAGTACAAACTGGATTTCGAAGGGGCAGAGGAACTAGCGACCAAATTGGTAACATGCGCTGGATAATGGAGAAAGACAGAGAGTTCCAGAAAAACATATACTTCTGCTTCATTGACTACACAAAAGCCTTTGACTGTGTGGACCACAGCAAACTATGGCAAGCTCTTAAAGTGCCTGACCACCGCATCTATCTTCTGAGAAATCTATATGTGGGACAGGAAGCAACAGTTAGAACTGGAAAGGGAACAACTGATTGGTTCAAAATTGGGAGAGGAGTATAACAAGGCTGTATATTCTCTCCCTGCTTATTTAACTTGTATGCAGAATATATCATGCGAAAGGCTGGACTGGAGGAATCCCAAGCTGGAATTAAAATTGCCGGAAGAAATATCAACAACCTCCGATATGCAGATTATACCATACTGATGGCAGAAATTGAAGAGGAATTAAAGAACCTCTTAATGAGGGTGAAAGAGGAGAGCGCAAAAAATAGTCTGAAGCTCAACATCAAAAAAACTACGATCTTGGCCACTGGTCCCATCCCCTCCTGCCAAATAGAAGGGGAAGATATGGAGGCAGTGACAGATTTTACTTTCTTGGGCTCCATGATCACTGCAGATGGGGACAGCAGTCACGAAATTAGAAGACGGCTGTTTCTTGGGAGGAAAGCGATGACAAACCTAGACAGCATCTTAAAACGCAGAGACCTCACCTTGCCAACAAAGGTCTGCATATTCAAAGCTATAGTTTTTCAAGTACTGATGTATGAACATGGAAGCTGGACCATAAAGAAGGCTGACTGCCAAAGAATTGATGCTTTTGAATTGTGGTGCTGGAGGAGGCTCTTGAGAGTCCCCTGGACTGCAAGAAGAACAAACTTACCCATTCTAAAGGAAATCAACCCTCAGTGCTCACTGGAAGGACAGATCCTGAAGCTGAGGCTCCAATACTTTGGCCATCTCATGAGAAGAGAAGACTCCCTGGAAAAGACCCTGATGTTGGGAAAGTGTGAAGGCAAGAGGAGAAGGGGACGACAGAGGACGAGATGGTTGGACATTGTCATTGAAGCTACCAACATGAATTTGATCAAACTCCAGGAGGCAGTGGAAGCCAGGAGGGCCTGGCATGCTGTGGTTCATGGGGTCACGAAGAGTCAGACATGACTTAACGACTAAATAACAACAAAGTGATTTTTCAGGATGCTCGTAATATAAGCCCTACCCTGAAAATAAGGCACAGTTAAGTGAAACCCCTCCCTCCACCATTGTGCAGCAACCAGAAGAAGATGACATGACTATATTTGAATAAATGTAGGTTGTTGTACATGAAAAAAAATAAAACATCCTCTGAAAATAAGCCCTGATGAGTTTTCTGGAGCAAAAATTAATATAAGACCCTGTCTTATTTTCGGGGAAACACGGTAGGTATAAGGTTTTTTCATCTTCAGCCACCAAATAGTATAATAAACAGCAGAATTCCTCATGCATTCTCTTTCACCATCCAGTAGTACTGAAGCCTACTAAGGATTCCAAAACTGGAGCTTATTAAATGGTGATTCGAGGCTTTTTTACCTTCAGAAGAAATATTGGTACAATTCATGCTCCTGAATAATGATATTCGTGTGTATGTTATTTGTTTTTAATACAAATCTGTCACCTGGCGTAAAACAGATTTGTCTCCCCAAAGCCTAGTGCACCATCTGCAGACTAATTTATGTTTGACTGGCCTAAATACTGGGTTATTTACAAGATATTTTAATGCAAATGTATTTGGAGAAAAGAAACAACTTAGAAAAATATTCAGAATCAAACTGATCCTACATGAAAAGCAGGATCAAAAAAGTCTTGCTTATTGCCTAGTGAGAGCTTTGCCTTAGTGAAAAGCGCTTTCAGTTCGTACTCAAAAGGGCACTTGAGCTTTCTAATTCCCCCAGTGTGCTGCTGTCCTCTGAGCTATATTCTGATCTGTTCTGTGTTGGTGTAGAAGATTTCAAAAACTCGGAACCAACTATTCAATGCAGTTCTTAAGTAGGCAAGGGCAGTCTCTGAAAAGCTAATACTCAAAATAATGATGCTTTCTGGTGAGATAAAATTACCTTTGTCTACAATCTCAAGGTAATTATTCAGAATTTCATTCC
Source organism: Pogona vitticeps (assembly GCF_051106095.1). Classification (NCBI taxonomy): domain Eukaryota; kingdom Metazoa; phylum Chordata; class Lepidosauria; order Squamata; family Agamidae; genus Pogona; species Pogona vitticeps. Next base: position 55,145,626 of record NC_135783.1, read on the forward strand.
CCAGTATGGGTGGTTGAGTAGGCCCTGGTTTTGAGATAATTCCAGCCTCTTGAGCTTATGTAGCATTTTTATATTGCAGATACCTTAGTGCGTACGGTAGAAAGAAACTCCTATGAAAAAGACTTTCAGGTCTGTGAAGTGTTGGGTCTGGATTAAATTCCATTAATAGATTATTTATAAATATCAGGTTATCTGATATCAAACTTCTTTTATAGGACATAAGATTGGAAGGTACAATATCTGGTAATGATCTAATATTTCCCCAATTTCAACACAACTCAGTAATTTTAATTCTCCATGCATTTGCTTACCCACTTGTAGTAATTTGTGCTCAGTGGTAAAATGCTTCCAATTTCTGACTTGATCACTTTTGACTGAGAGCATTGGCTGAAGCCTTGAAGGGGAACATACTACACTGCAACATGTTTATAGGTTCCACTTGTGATGTTAACTTTCTATTAAAATGCAGTTGCTAGTTGACAGACAGAAAGCACATGCAGACACTTCAGAGCCTACATCATTAATGAAATGCTTTTGCTGAGAAAGAGCCAAATTTGCTTACCTAATTGTGATCATGTTACTGTGCTGTTAAACTAGTATTTATCTGCATTCACAGTTATTGGGATAATCTTGAATCAAGCTTCTGTTTGTACCTGTAAACTAGTCATGAATCCTTAATCAGGAGAAATTAGATTTGAATTTCACATAATTGAAGCCATTATTGTGCTCTAGTTCCCAAAATTGCAATGATTTTGTAATCCCACAAAAAGAATTATTCAGATATGTCTTATAACTGAATATTTGCTGCTTGCAAACTCTTGAAATTTACTTGTATCTCACCAGAACCTTCCATTTAATATTTTTTCCCTTGGATCATCAATAAATTTTGTGAAACTGCATATATAAATCTTACATTCTTCATTGTTTAATTAAAGAAAGGACCCTTTTAGTGCACTAAATTGAGATGTATTTTTAATGGTGAAGAATTTATAAGACTTACAGAGTAAGATGGAAATAACTTGATCACCAAACAAATATGTCTCCTCTAACTATGGTAGTGATAAAATACCACATTGATATCATCATGTTGTATCTGCAGCTGTTGAACTTCTGACTAGAAACATATTTCAAGTTGTTGAATATTGAAAGCTGCTGTTCTGTTAGCTCCTACTCCTGCTGCTCAGAAATTCTTCATATGAAAAGTTTTAGTTTTCTTGCTCAAGAATCTATTCTGTGACATTGCTTCTCAGATAATACCACATATCAAAGCAGATTTGTTCCATCTTTGTGCTTCCCTGGACTTATCCACAGGCTAGTCATTGCTTCTTTTCCCAGCTTTGCTCTTAACACCTGCTGTTTTTATCCTGCTACTCCCTACTAGCTATTTGCCCTGAGCACTCCTTGCTCCCTCTAATTCCTCTACTGTGCTGTCTTCCATCCCAAGCAAGAGCTTGTTGTTTTTCATTTCTAAAATCCTGATCTGCTTTCCTGAGCTTGAATTTGTACATTCACTAGTAATTCCTGTAGAGATACAATTCATTTCATGGACAAATTATTCTTCATTGCATGTTAGTTAAGCAACATGCTCATCTTGTTGGACCCTTCCTCCTCAAACTGCTGTACACAGTATCCTGTCAGAGAAATCTTTGGGACAACCATTAACACTTAGCATGCAACAGTGCTTACTAAAGAATTTAAAAATATTGTAACAACCAGAACTCATTTAATAATGACTTTGTCTTTAAGAAGGAAGTGATTTTAGCAAACCCCCAAAAGATAGTGATGCTAGGTAGAGAACTGTATCAGAAAATTGCACTAAATTATGCTACACCTGGTAATGTCATATATTTTACATGGCTTTGAACTAAAGATAGAGAAGTGGAGCACAACATGTTTTTTTGTTGCCCCTTTTCTTCATGATTACCCTCTGAAGACCTTTTCTGGAAGTTCAGACAAAGGGTCTGTAGCAGGAAAGGAAAATAAGCAGAAACTGATGGAAAATATCTGGCATAAGGAAAAGTAGGTTAATACATGGAAGAGTTCCTTTGGGACCAAGATAGTAGGGGCAGATTTTGAATTTTTGTTTTTGTTTTTGCTTTTTAGTTAAAAAAAGGAAACATGCTCGCATGAATCTTAATGTGCTCCTATGTGAGCAAAAAGGTGCAGTTATTTTGTGGCTTAATTAAGGCGATATATTCTAGATCTTAATTGCTTAAACCCCAGAAAAACTCATTGCATTTTTTGTACTAATGTAATCACCAAAGGAAAAGGGGGAGTTTAATTACTTTTAGCCAAGCCTGTCCTCTTCTCATAGAAAGTGACACAAAAGTGCGCATTTGAAAGCCACTATTCCTAGTGTTTTTTTAAGCAAACAAGTAAAACAAAGTAAAAAAAAATGCATTTGATCACTACGCTCAAACAGTGTAAACCTCTACATTCTTTAAAACTGAGGATGAAGGTAACAGGATGCTGTCTACTAGTTCTGTAATGCCATATAATTGTCATTCATTTCTCAACTATAATGATACCCTCATAGGAAATGTGTTCCCCTTTGGTAGTTTTACATCTCTAAAGAAACATGGTGGTAGAAATGAATGAGATTAATCATAAAAATCATCATGGATATTTTGCTTGTTTTGGCACTCATTTCAAAATGTATCTTGCTTGTCATTGTACCTTGTTTCATCCACATAGTAAACATGCTAATAATTTTCTTCAAAATTTGGTCATTTTGAAGTTCTCACTTTTTGTTACTTTTCAGTGTACATTTTATTGTAAATATATTTCTCAATTCAGCAGTTGGAGTCTCCTTTTCCAGTATTCAGTTCAGTAGCAGTTACTCGTTGTGTATTCATATTCCTGATGCTTGGCAAGCAATCATATTATGCTAATTGCATAGTGTTTTGCTAGCACTCACAAAAACATTGATTTTGCATTTATTCAGAATGTACCTTGCGCTACTCTTCTTCTGCTGCTTTCCTTGTCCCACCCAAAACAAAGTTCTGCATGTTTCCTGCTGCTGTAGTAAATTCTGTTTTTTGTCTCATTTTCTGCTCTGCACTCTCTAAGTTGAATTTTCAAAAGTGTCTTGAATTATAGCAGTTTTACTGGTTAGCTTGGTTGCTACAAACAGCAGGACTGGTTTAAAATCTGGCTTAAAGCCAAGTGCATGTACAGTATATACTTCAGTACTTGCTCAGAAGCTCAAGCAATTGAAATCACAGCTTTCTGAATCTTCTCTTAAATACCCCTCTGTGACATTCATGAACCTATTGGACATAAATTTTCTTTGATATTCTTAGCGAGCTTTCTTTCAACCCATCTTCCATATGAAAATATCAGCAGAGTAAAAATGAGTTGCCTTTCTGGGACCATATTTGATCTTTCTGCGCAGGCTTGCATTTCCTTTTCAAGAATTATCACCTGCCTTTTTATGTGAACTCTGAAATTCCTTAAAGACTCAGATTTCACAATATTGGAGAATTTCAATTTCTTTATTTTTCTTAATAGGCTGCAGCACAGATGGCAAGCAAGCTGAGGAGAAATCTGCAGCTGCAAATGAAGAAGAACCTTATCCTTTCTGTAGGGAGCCAAGTTATTTTGAAATCCCTACAAAGGAATTCCAGCAACATTCACAAATACCTGAGGGTACTATTTATGAAATCCCAACAAAAGACACACACATAACAGGGGCAGGGCATGCTTCATTTACTATTGAGTTTGATGACAGCACCCCAGGAAAAGTAACCATCAAAGACCATGTCACAAAATTCACTCCCGAGCAACGCCACAAGTCTAAGAAGCCTTCTCCTTCTGGTGCTCAGGATCTTTCTGGGCTTCAAACTGTGATGTTGGCACCGGAGAGTAAAGTGGCAAACTGGTTAGCACAAAACAATCCCCCAACCATGGTCTGGGAAGCAACAGAGGAAGATTCAAAAAGTATTAAAAGTGACGTTCCAGTCTACTTGAAGAGACTGAAAGGTAAAATAAACAATTTCAGCTGTATTTTTTTTTCTTTTTGCCTTGAATAGTCCACAGTAAGTATAATAACTCAAATTGTATGCATTCACTACACTGTTAGGATTCCTACAGGCCAGAATGAGACAAAACATATGTACATTTCTGCTTGTCCTAGTCAGAACTTGTAGTATATGTAACTGGTACATTTTCCAAACCAAAAAAACTCCTTTCAGTACTCCTACAGCCCTCTTCACTTGCTTCAGTCATTACAGTAGATTAAAAATTAATGAGGTTGCACTTTTCATTATTATACAAGTGAAAGCTAGATTTCTCTATGTCTCTACAGTATTTTTGTAGCCAACAACTAAAAATGATGGACCAAATCATGTGATGTTTTTAACAAAAATGATTTTTATATTCAGAAAAACAAAAAAAAACACTATGCCCTGAGTCCAAAGTATTTTAGAACCCAGGATTTTATGAGCCCAATAGCCTCAAGTCTTTGGTTTTCTTATGCACAGTAAAGTGCTTTGGAAACAAGGTACTTTGCAGAAGCAGTATATGATATGATATATTGAGAGTGGGTGATGATGAGCCCTTCTGCGGTTAAGAATTTTGAGAAAGTATGATAAATATTTTTAATCATTTCCTGACTCATCCATAGTGAAAATTTCTTAATAATTATTTATTCTGCTGCTAAAAATAAATTTCAGAAAAGCAATCTAAAGAGCATACATTACGCAACCAATGCTCTAACAACCACTTTTTTAAAAAATCAGCCATAAATGTGCAGTATACAAAGCAGTTATCAATGGATATGACTGGAATTCATTTTAATCATCTCACTTTGAAACTGATATAGTGTAAATTATCAAAGAGGGTCTTCTTTGTGCCTTTTCCCAAGCTAAGGAACTCCCCTTTGAGGGAGGCAGGACTGGCCCCATCTATGTTGTTCTTCCATTGACATGTGGATTTTTCTATTTAAACAGACCTTTGATCAGGATCTTTTAGTGGTGGATGTTGTACTGCTGATGCTAAATGGCTTAAACAGGGTTTAAATAGTTTTAAACTATATTGATTGTGGTTTTTTTGTCAGTCTGATAATTTATTTGCTATTTTTCTAATAGTGAAGTTTATAGTTTTTTAGCTAAACCTATTTTTGATGTTTATGTTGTAAGTAGCCTTGGGTCCTATATAGTAGAAAGGCAGGAGAGAAATAAAATAATACAATAATACAATGCAAAACAAAACTTGGCATCAATTTGACTATATGGAATATTGGATATTATCCAGAACCATGCTCTGCCACCACCTTCAGTATCTGTTCCCAGATACTATGTTGCCAAGAGGCTTTGCAACAATTGCTGATGCTAACTGCAACAGGTTGGAAACGGCACTGTAGCTCTCAACCAATTGCTGGGCACTACAAGTTTGTGTTTACTGATTAGGAATGGCTGTAACTGAAATCTGTGGTATCCAAATCTGACATTCACCAAGGATTCGATGAGGATTCAGCAAGGAGGAATAGTTGTGTATTATTTATTGGACAGACCTTGAGAATTCCACTATTCCTGTAGTGAGACCTTGATAATTACCTTCTTGACCCTTCTTTACATGAGAATTTCCAGATGTATCCTATTGTAAGGTTTAATTTTGTGCATGTGTACACTTCTTCAGTTGCAAATATTTTGTGTTCACCATAAACACCTTTTGTAGCCATTTAGAGTACATCTTAAATAAGTTTGGTTAAATGTGAAATCTGCACTTATTTTGTTCTATCTTTGTACTGTGCAGAACATATTTAAATGAACAGAAGTTAATGATAAGCTTCACCAATGTTTGCTGCTACTAAAAACATATTTCAGAAACTATAGTGCTAATTAGATAGAAAGGAAAATCTATTGTTTTAGATTTTAACTTTCAGCAGAGCTTCTAGCTGTAGTGATGACTGTAGTAATCTCTTTTATTTTCTGGCTTTCATGGAGCCATTTGTTGCTTTTTTGCTGATATAATTGGATCAGAAACATGTTGATCCATTGAGTCCTAACTCGGTTGCTGCTACAATATGTTCAGATTTTGTTATTGAGTATGATTGATCAAGGACTCAATGCTTTTTTCTGAGTAAGACAATTCAAGTGTGTCTCCTTCACTGATTAGGTGGCAAAAGGCTCCACTGTTGCATGACAAGTCTGAACAGTGTGTGTTGCTATGGAACGTTTGCAGAGCTTGTTACTAACGGATAGTTGAGCTTCTGAAAGAAAAGTAAATAATGCCTCTCTGCCTTTGCTAAACTTTGAGCATTGTTGCAGCTTATGTGGAGCTAGAATTCTACTTTTGTTTTTATTTTTTATTTATTTTTTGGCAGGAAATAAACATGATGATGGCACACAGAGTGATTCAGAAAATGCTGTGGCACACAAGCATTATAGTAAGCGGGCAGCCCTTGAAGAGCAGTTAAGACATCATTATATAGAACAGCGAAAATTGCACACAAAAGCACAGGATGCAGAGAAGCATTCAGATCAACCTGTTGCAAGCCAGACTGCCTTTATGATTGAGTTTTTTGATGAAGGCCATCCCCGGAAGAGAAGATCATATTCCTTTTCTCAAAACGTTGGATCCTTGTGTCCAGAAACATCTTCTCCAACACCCCATACAAAAACTGAAAAGGTGAGACCTGCTTTGGGAGACTCCAAAGGGTGTCCATCATCTTCACAGAACAGCTCGACTCAACAAAGAGCAGCACATGCAAAGCTTCTAAAGCAAAAATCAGAAGAACCATCTGCTGTGCTACCTTTCTTACAGATTTCATTGTTAAGAAGTTCTGGGAGCCTTGGACATAGACCCAGTCAAAACGAGGACATGGATAAAAAATTAAAAAGCCAACTAGTTTTGACAACGGTTGAGAAGGAGGAGGATGACCAAAGTGATAAAGGCACCTATACTATCGAGTTGGAAAATCCCAATTCTGAGGAAGTAGAAGCTCGCAAGATGATTGATAAGGTGAGCAAGTTAAATGTGCATGCCATTATTAAAGAATCCAGTCCATGATAATGTTAATCATATGTTAACATCTTTTTGGAAAGATTATATTAACTACTTCTATTTAGCTGTTGCTAGTTTGCATTAGAGTATACCTTAATACTTTCAAAAGTCACATTTTGAACATGGTTTAACCTTCATCTCAGTCTGTGTACATTAGATACTGTTGTGTTGTGGGTTTTTCAAAAAGGTGTTCATCAGGGAGATCTGATGAATTTTACATCAGCTACTTCTTTCTGATCAAGAGTCCCTTATTACATGCTCTGCAGCAAAATTTTGTACAGCAGCAATGGCACAGCGCTCCCTTATAGTCTCTTGAGTTCACAGATTGACTGGTTTTAGCATGAGGGTGGTTTATTGTTGAGCATAGAGAAATGCTGTGGTCCCAACCAAAGGGAGGAAATATTTACAGATCTTTACAAATATGTAGGAAGGACTCCCTATAACCCAAATAACCTGTCCTAACCAGTTTGCCCTAGACGATCCAGTGGTTCAAAAGATAGCTATAAAAATGCTGTATTTGATTCTCCCCATGTAGTACTAACGATTTCCACTTATTTTTAATCAGGTTTATAATAGAATAAATGTAAGCAACCATTAGAGTTCTATTAACATATATTATTATTTTTTTCTTTATTCCTCCAGTTGATAGTTTGGACACATTAGCAGTAATTGTCAAAAGGAAGAACATTTAAAAGTTAACTTTTGATGTAAAATAAAGATCAATAAAAAGGGGGAAACATTAACAAGGAGAAAAGGGAAACATAGGGGAAAAACCACTGCATGTTAACAAACATAGTTTCCTAGCAAAACTGATTGAGTCTTTAATTTGTAAGATGTTTTGGACTGAATTAGAGGATTTTTGCTTTGAAAATGTCTATTTAGCATAATTTGTATTAAAGAATGTGAATTCTAAAATAATTTTTTCATAAGATTAGCAACTTTTACTTGGGTATAAAAACCATGAGAGTTGAAAAGTACACATGCTTTATTGATGATTGCCAGCAATTTGTGGCTGAAGTCATATTACTCATTATATGTCAGTATTTTTACTTGCCCTTTACTTTTATTTTTTACTTGTCCTATAAAACTAAAGAACCAATTAAATGTAAATTGTTGAAATTTTCTAGACATGCACTGGGCTTTTAGTACTACCTTTTGATTTTACAATTTGTTCTCAGATTCACGTACCCCACATAAACTAAGCATCTGTCTTGTTGGATGAGTGTGATTCATTAATAGTCTATTAACTCTCAGCATCATATACAAAATTAGCTGGGAAGGAATTGGGCTTCAAGTCAAATATAATTTTACCAAGCAAAGCAACTGAACCACACTCATACCCCCTTGTGTATACAGTGAAAAGCAGTGAGAAACTATTTGTAGCAGTTTATCATCACATAGTCACCCATCCTTTGGATATTGTATGCAGTTGATTTTCAAATATTGATCCTATTGTGAAAACCTTTGATTATTCCAAAAGTAGAGATGATTTCCACGGATACTGAAGTGCATGACATACATTTTGTACTTGTTAGTGCAGGAGCTAATTAAGTGTGATAAAAACATTGTGTTGTTTGATTACATATGTATGTCTTTATTAATAATTAAAATTGTATATATACAGACAAGTAATAAAGAAGCCATCTATACGCTACTTCTGAACCCAGTTAGTGTGCATAATTGAGGATTGAAATTATGCTATTGAATAAGGAAAAAGGGCTCTCTATTGAATGTTGGTACTGAAATGTCGTGTTACCCCCACTGTGATAGCTTAATGTGTTTTCTGTTGACATTAATGCCAAGAATGAGAGGATATATACAGCCATTATGAGAAACTGCATCGATGTGTTAGTGGTGTTTCTGGTTCTTCTGAAGTTTGAGAGGAGAACAACAAGAGCTAGGAGTATAGTGCTTCCTGTGTCATGGATATGTAGCACAGAAAGACTGCTGCTGGAAAGAAAAAAGCAAGTGCAGGTTTCTCTCTGGCTTCTTGCATGAAGGTAGTTTTACATTATCCTAAGCAAGTCAGAGTGTAACAACCTGAAAGAGGGAACCAGGCTGTGTTTCAGAGTCTTCCCATAGAATCAGCCACCAGTGGTTTTATTTAGTCCTATAACTGTTTCTGAGGAATTTCTGCTAGCTCTTTCTGCTTTCTTTGAAAGCCATTTCCTGCAGTTCCTGCATTAATTCATTCTGCATGTTGATACCATTTTTTCCTGATGTTACCACCTGCTCCATGAACAAGTACATGCTATGATCCCTCCAAATCACTGATTTGTGTTTGTTTATATTTGAGCATTCTTTGTTTATTATGGAGTCGATACATACATGCACACACACATGTGCGCACACACAATCATCAGGTTGTATCAGTTGCTATGAATATATTCATTTAAAGCATTTTAGCTTATTCTTCAAATAAAATGTCTCCCAGAAGAACCTGCAAATCTTAGAAATAAAAGAGGGTGAAGGAAATATGGGGCAGTAGTACTGTGTTACAAGGCTTTGCAGGTAAAACCTATCAAGCCAACAAACGGGTTTAAGCACAACAGTGTCTGATTCTGCTCACTCTTTAGAGAAGAGTGACTTTAGAGAAGTTAGTTGGAGGAAGGCCCTCAACTGGAGAATTAAACCACTTCTAGCTATTCCATACCATGTGCATCCAGTTTCAAATTCTGAGGTTTTAGTCTTATGGGAGAACTTGCTAATCTACAGTTAAATGAAAATTTATTGTTTTAAAGGAGTAGATTGTTCTAAAACTATGGTAGGAGAATTAATGGTGTTCCATGAAGCCTGCTTCAGTTATTGAAAGTGTTCTACTTGGTTGGTCCGTATCCTTGGAGATGTCACTTGGAATCAACTGAATTGTGGCAGAAATTATGGCCTGAAGTGTGACAACTCTTGTTGCATGTTTATTGTTCACATGAGATTCAGTTATGCAGTGCATTATGTGTTTTAATAAAAAAAGTACATTAAAAGAAAATTGCAGTATTTCAGTGGCAGTAATTAATCAGGTTTCAGGAGTTCCCCAATGGTGGTGCTTCTGGACTCTATAGACAATGAAAAAAGAACAACACGTTCCATGCCAAGATCAAGATGTTTGCTAAAGTGCCGTTATACATTTGGAGATTTAGTGAGATGGACTTTTCAAGGATGAATTCTTGGACTTAACTGCCAGCATGTATTAAAACTCTTAATGTTGTTCTTAAATATTTCATATTGACTGAGAGCCTGTTGCCTAGCATAACAAGTCGCAACTGGAATAGGCCCACTGAACCAGCTGAATTTGGGGAGTCAACTCTTCTGAACGTTCCATTGTTTCAATAGGCCTACTCTAGTTGTGACTTACTACATTGAGCAACAGGATTTCTGCCATTGTTTAGAAGTACAGATTCATATGAAAAATAATTGTTTGTGATTTGCAGCATGCAACAAGTGAGCCCTCTCCTCTAAGCAATGCTTTTGAAATCAAGGAGTTGTGTACTTGTCAAACATGTATAAGCACCCATTTATATACTTCATGCATGGTTAGGATTGCATTAATTGGCCATGCTGGCCTTAAAATCTCCTGTCTCAGATATATGCGTAAGTACCACATTTGATCATCTTCCTCAGTACAAACAAATCCAATGTGCAGAAAAGTTAATCATATTGCAAGTCCCAGATTTTCTGAGATATTGGCTGAAATCCTATTGCTTAGCATAGTAAGTTGAACTCATATAGGCCCATTGATTCAATGATACTGTATTTGGTGAGTCAACTCCTCCATATGTTCTGTTGATTCAAATGGTTCTACTCTAGATGCAACTTATTTCAGCATAGTAGGTCCATTTCAGTAAATGAAACTTAAAGAGGTGTTGATTCACCAAAAAAACCCTAATTCAGTGGGCTTCTCTAGTGACTTTTCCTGATTTACTGGGGGTTTGAGTGGTTTTTTTTTAAATAGATAGTTGTTCTTTATTGCTTTGAATGTATTTGGGGTTGCTTATGTCTTTTGGTATGATATTTATTTGATCGTGTTTAGTATTTGTGTACTCACTGTTGTTAGCTTATATATTGTCTTTTAATGATGTAAGCTGTTGTGGGCCTTTTTAAAGAGAAAGATGAGGTAAAAATATCTTAAATAAATGTAACACCCAGCCTCACAAAGAGTCCTGCAGAACTCAAAAGCCTGGCCATTCATGAGATTTTACTAGTCTCATGAACTAACAATATTTTAAATAAATAGTGTAAATTGCTATTCCAAGCAACAGGATTTTAGCCACTGATTGCTTGATTTAAATTTATCCACATTAGAAATATCACAAGTAGGCCCAGTAAGACACAAAATCATGTGCATGTCGCAGAACAACAGGTGGGATAAATGTTTAGTTCAAGCCACCTTGGTTCCTGTTACACAATTGTGGGAAGATAATTCAGTTGAGCCGTTTGTGTGACACTCCATATAATGAATACTTCTAATATACCTGGAGTTTCTTGAACTCTTATGTTCTTTTTATATTCAGTCCATGTATGTATTTCAAGAATTCAATCATACTTACCAAAATTTGTTGTGCACATTACATTACAGAAGAATTATGACATCACAGGCAGAAGAGTTTTAGTAATTAAAGACTTCCTACTTCTGTCCTGCAGTTTGCCTGACTCATGTGTAGTCAGTTACATTATGTGAAAATCATAGCAGCCATGGGATAGATGTAGAAAATCTTTAATTATTGAAAATCCCTCACTCTGATAATATAACTGTCGATGTGAAATTGTTGTCACAGGACTCCCAAGGTTTGCCAGCAGTGAAACAGGTTACATGCTAGTCAGTCAAGCTGTGGGAAAGAACCAAGAAGCCTTTGGATACAAAAAAGCTCCCCTCTACCAGTAATATTGTCACCTTTTTCTGGGAGCAATTTCGCAACTAGATTTTTGCCACTGTTAGCAGTCTTTACCAGCACAGTGAATGAAAATCAGTTTTGTATATAAAACAGATGTTTAAAAATTTTATTCTCAAAATGCCTTTTTTTGTATTGAAAAAAGCCCTGTTTGATTAACACTTTAATTTAAAACAAAAGCCTTATTGTGAAATAGGGATTATAAATTCTGATTCTATATAAAAAGACAATGTATTCCATATTTTTCTGTCCAAAGTGTTTTATAAATAGCATTTGGGTTTCCATGTCTTTGTATAAAGATTGAATCAGTCTTGGTAAGGAGATTATGAAAAAATGTATAGTGTGGAAAATATGTATGAAGGTTATAACGAGTAAATTGCACTTGAGGAGGATCCTATGATATATTGCAAGTTTCTTACGAGTGACTTGCATCTACTTCTGTTTATAAGGTGTGATAATGACAGTTGTTCCATTCTTTTTTTGCTTTTTTATATTTGCCATTTTTCCATGTCTCTCCAAGCTTAGATATATCAGAGGTTCATTTCTCCTCCTTTAGAGACTGTTCAGCCAAGCTGAATGCTTATTTTTAATGTCAATAAGCTAATGTTATCATTATAAGGTCTTGATTCATGATGTTGATGATTAGCAGTAAACATTTATATATTTCATTAAAGCAGTGATTAACTGTTACATTTATTCATATAAAGGGGTTTTAGTGCATTAAATGCAGGGTATTAAACTAAATAGTAATGTTATCTACTGGTCTGAATAACTATAAATTACACTACTGTAGAATTTGGTGTAACCATGCAAAGATATTTGTGTGTCTTGGTTGCTGTATAGTTCCTGATCTGATCTGATGTACAGTACATTCCTAGCCTTTCATTGTCTTTGTGTATTTGCTATTGAGATTACATAACTGCACCAGTAACAGAAGACATGTGTTTGATAACCCTGTGGGTGAGTAACATGAAGAATCACACTGATTTGCTTCATAGTAGCCTGCTTCTCAACCATATTGGCTCACAGGATAGCCAGTGGACTCCATGGATGCCATCTTTCCATAGAAGAAATGTTGAAAACAAATCAAATAAACCATGTTCATAATTTTCAGGATTGATGTCCATACCAAATAGTATTTTGATAGTTGTTGTGGGTTTTTCGGGCTCTTTGGCCATGTTCTAAAGGTTGTTCTTCCTAACGTTTCACCAGTCTCTGTGGCCGACATCTTCAGAGGACAGCACACAGAGTGCTGTCCTCTGAAGACACCGGCCACAGAGACTGGCAAAACGTTAGGAAGAATAATCTTCAGAACACAGCCAAAGAGCCCGAAAAACCCACAACAACCATTAGATCCCGTCCGTGAAAGCCTTCGCGAATACAGTATTTTGATACTTTGAAGTTTTATTGTATGATGAAAAATGTACCTGTTAGGGAAGTACCATTCTATCTGGCTATATGCCAGGGTATGAAAACGAGAAGATGACTGGATAGTCCTAAAGGAGGTAGCTCAAATCCAATCCTAAGTTTTGACTATGGCAAGCCCTATTAAACCTATTGCTAAATGATGAATCAACATTTATGTAAATTCCATTATGTAAATTCTACAGTGGATCTACTGTAATTGGGGCTACCAGACAGATTCAGCAAGTAACTGGGGAAACATACATTTTACTGTATTAGTAGTGTTGTACACAAAAGTACTTCATAACTCATTAGTCAATGTGTATATTTCAACTTGAAGTTTATTGATGCGTTTCACCCTTCAGTTTCACCTTTCAATGTAATACATTTTTCTGAAGGTGTCTTAATTACTACATGCACCAATCATTCATAAACATTGGATGCTGTTTAAATACATTTCCTAAATGGGGCGTCAGAAAATGTAAGTAGACCTTAGATATGACAAGTGACAAAATGCTTGAGTATTAAACAATATATTGTATTATTTATCTATTTTGCTTCCTGTTGCAGATATGAGAGTTCTAGTCAGAATTTTTTTTTAAAAAAAGAGGTAGTTCCTTTTAATTTCATAAAAGCTTACTTAGTTTTCATACCTGGAAATGGATTTAATAGCTATTGACTATTTGTTCTGTAACTAAGTTTATACAAAGCTGTATATTTTATGGAAAAGGCATGGCTTCATTGGCAACAGATGCAGTGAGTTTGTGAGATTGCCTTGGGTTTGTCCCTTGTGGAACAAACAGATTGAATGAAGACATAACAACTGTTCTTTTACCACACGTATCTGGGAAATGTTTGGTTGCTCTGGAGTGACGTCTTATTCCTATGGAACTCTAAGTGCCAATAAGTACATTAGAACTGCTATCTCGTAGTATAGTTTTCAAAGGTCTTTTCAGGAATGTAAACAAAGTGAAGTGCAAAAGTAGCACAGCAAAATACTGTTACAAGAAGTAGAGAAGCTCTAGGAAGGCTTCTTAGAATAAGGTTGGCAAGGACAAGCAATGACAAACTAAAAAGACAGAGGCATCTGCCTGAATTAGTTCACAAACTGAATGAATTATTAACCTAGGTGGGCTTTCTAATATGAGTTCAATCCTTCCTATGCACTCAAAGTTAGGTGAAAGTTGCTAATGCTCAATCCAAGTGACAGCATAGAGCAAAAAAATATGGGAGGTGTGACCTAGAATTGTACTTACCTAACAGGAAGTGTGTGACCTGGAATTTTATCTCCTAAGTCAGTAACCAGATGGCTCATATATTTATATAGAGTTTATTTTATTCCATCTCTCCTCAGACTTAAGAGTACTAACAACATCAGTGCAAAAAAGAAAGCAATATTGGTTGTTCTGGGTTTTTCGGGCTCTTTGGCCATGTTCTGAAGGTTTTTCTTCCTGACATTTTGCCAGTCTCTGTGGCCGACATCTTCAGAGGACAGCAACCTGTTGCTGTCCTCTGAAGATGCCGGCCACAGAGACTGGCGAAACGTCAGGAAGAACAACCTTCAGAACACGGCCAAAGAGCCCGAAAAACCTAGAACAACCATTAGATCCCGGCCGTGAAAGCCTTCGCGAATATATAGAAAGCAATATTATTCAAAATTATACATGAAAGATTAGAAATAATAGTTCAGAGCACCCAATGAAAGAAGTAATGCATAGAGTGTAAACACAGGCCCAAAAGCTTTCCTTAAAATATGTGGTTGTATCAAATAGCTAAAAGCCATTAATAAGGGATCATAGACTCCTAGAATTATAGAAAAGTGAAGTTGGAAGGAACCTACAAGGCCATCAAGTCCAGCCCCCTGCTCAGCGCAAGCTTTCCTCAGAAAAGAGGTTCAGAGCCTAGGTACAAGCAGGTGAGAGGGCCCTCATATCCAGTTAGTGTCTGGGTTACTTGAAGTTGAACTTTCAGCCACCTAGAGCAGTGGTCCCCAACCTTGGGCCTCCAGATGTTCTTGGGCTACACCCACCTCTGCTGGCCAGGATCTCTGGGAGTTGAAGTCCAAGAACATCTGGAGGCCCAAGGTTGGGGACCACTGACCTAGAGAATTCAGATACATGTAAAGGTGTAAGATACAAACGAGAAAAGAAAAATAAATCCAGCTATCCTAATCTCAAACCACGTTTTATTTTAAACTAAGTGTTCGATCAGGTGGCTAAAAAGACACACACCTAGTCACACCGTAAACAGTTGTTTTGCCAGGAGCAATATCCCTTTAAAGCAATCCTTCTGTCTGCCAGGAAATTGCTCTAGCCCAGCACCCTCAATGTAGTAGCCCTACAGGTGGATCAAAAGGAGACAGCTTGGGCACCGAGCGGGACCAGCCTGGAATACATTTCCTTGTATGTAATCCCAGACATATTGTTATTTTTACAAGAAATGCTCAGTGTCTCAGTTTTCTGATTATGCAGATGTTCCTGGTTTCTTGACATCCCGTATCTGAGACGTTACTTTCTTGTCTCCATAATGAAGGAGAGTTTCTCGTAATAATGAGAGGAACTATTGTTTCTTTTTGTGATTTAGAGGGCAGAGCTGTATAGGAATTTAATAGCTTCATTTGTTTTGGATCGGGGTCTCCTCTACACTCTTGTATAGAATCTTGATATTGGTCAGTAAAACTCTGGTTTCTCCTCTGATTTGTCCTCATGTCAATAATCTGAGTATGCTCCTGAATATTGATTGGTCTAAGCTCATTGAGGTTTTTATTGTCTTTTGACAATTCAACAAATAGAAGATTAGAAATATATTCTTTTCAAAGAGCCTAGCTACCATCAGACCTGTCTCAAAAAAAATCCATATCTTCATATAATCTCTTAACATTCATCTCATTCTCAAGTGTAACCACAATACGAAGGGAGTGGTAGTTACAGAATAAATATTCTATGTTGAGGATGTCATCAATATCAAGAGACTGTGGAGTTATATTACTCAGTAGTTTCAAAACAGTAATTTTACGCTGTATAAATGAGAGGTGTCCTTTGGGTTTTGGAAAATTAAAAAAAAACAATTTCCATTGATTTAATACTAAATTCCATTTCCATGGTGATTTCAATTTGATTTTGCTTTGGTGATGTTCATTCTCTAATAGATTTTATTTCAAATGAATTTGTCTGTCATCCAGCTGACATCCTAAATCTGGATGTAAATGGCTCTAGAAGTAAATGGCTCTAGAACAGCCGGGGAATTGAGGAAAATTATCGGCTGGTATCATATCACCCTTATCCTTATCTTTTTGTACTGGATGTTTCTTCCCTCGCAGTTTTGAAGTACATGTTTTGAACCTGGAAGAACAGGGCAATTATTTCAGTAAGGAACTAAGTGCCCCTAATAGGCAGCTGCAGTTAAAATACTATACATTGCACTCTGAGCTGGCAAAAGAGTTCATATTGTTTAAAAAGCATATTCATAGAATGAATGGCAGTATGATTTGCAGAAAATAATGAAATTTGTGCTAGTGGCTGCATATAGTTTAACCTGTTAGAACAGCTGATCAGGAAGCCTGGGATTCTTAATTCAAACTTTGCACAAACCAGAAAGTACCAGGAGATAATCACATGCACAAATGAGATGTAAGTCACATGCATAAAGAAAGAGCTGTGTGACTTCCTGTTTGTTCTTCCTATTTGTAGTATTTTATTATAATTACCAAATGACTTTTTCATCCCTGCTCAGTCAATCCCAATGGCTAGTCTAACATCTTGCTTCCCACAGTGACCAACTAGATCAGTGGTTCTTAACGTGGGCGATAATGCCCCCCAGGGGGCGATTTCATTTTTCAGGGGGGCGGTAGAACGAAAAGGGGCGGCGTGGGGGCGCTGGAGCAGAAGGGGGGCGGTAGGGGGGCGCTGGAGCAAGCCAAACCTGTGAAGATGGCTGCAGCCTTTTTACAGTGTGCATGAATATATATTTTCCTACAATTTTAATTTCGTTTCAGACTTTTTGTCTTGAAATTTTAGTTCCTGCATTTGTTTTTATGCCCTTTTTATATTTCATCTTGCGTCTTAAAATTCACTTGCAACTAAATCATTAAATGTTACTTTTTGGGGGGCATTTCATTTTCTTGGAATTTAATTTTGTTTTCAGGGGTCATTGGATTTAAGGGTCTTAAATAAATAAATAAATAAATAAATAAATAAATAAATAAATAAATAAATAAATAAATAAATAAATAAATAAAAGATATCATCACTGCGGGGAGGGGGGCCATGATAACTTCCTTAATGGCTCAAGGGGGTGTTTCTTTCAAAAAGGTTAAGAACCACTGAACTAGATGCTAATGAGAAGTCTATAGGCAAGAACGTTTAGGCATGTTGCAGTAATGCGAATATGATTGGTGAATGGTAGAAAACTTCTTTCTACAGTACTTACTTCTTATTCTTATGAAACCTACATGTTAGAAACCTTCCTCAGTCTATTTTATAGCAATATTAGACTACTTGAATGATTGATATTCCAAACTTAAACACACCTCCTTGACATTGATTTTAATAATACTTCCACATGAGTGTGTTAAAGATTATGGTTTAACTGCACAATCTTGTGTATCTGATCAGAAACAAAGATTGTTCAGTTACAAGGCAAGTATATACAGGATTGACGTCTAAGTCACCTAACCATTTGGCACTCTTTTAGTCTCAGTAGTGTCAGTGGTAATATGCCAAGAGGCATATTACTGATTGTTGGCTGCTTCTTCCCTGCACTCAAGATAAACCTGTTAAGTTTATCTCATATTCTTTTTTCTCAACAGCTCCTTCGGTTTTTGCTACTTTTTATAGTCCTCTTTTCCTGAATCCTTGAGCACTTGGCTAGTCTTTTTCAACAAACATTCATTCGTTCGTTCGTTCGTTCGTTCGTTCGTTCGTTCGTTCGTTCGTTCGTTCGTTCATTCAGCTTCTATACCGGGCAGTTATGAAACCTTAAGATTATTTGAGAAAGGGCAATTAGTACATGCATAAAATGCATATTGTACAGTGTTAAAATGATTGTGTTTGTAAGTACAAAAAAACAGACATATTTAATCTTTACAGAAGTTTTTGACAGCTTCACATCAATAGAACTGCAGCTATAAATAAAGTTGGGCTTATTTATGCTTCAGTTTACATGACAGTGGCTATACACAACTTAAGTAATTGCAGTTTGTGCTCCAAGGCAGTATTTTATTCAGAGGCATGAGAGGCCAGGTCAAGAGTTTTGAATTCCACTTTACATTGTTAACTGAATAGCGTTTTCAATCTTATCGTTCTTAAAGCTGCAGATTGATGTGTTGATCATTTCAGAGGCAGTACAGACTTACAAAACTACAATGACAGATTTGTAGGTCTGTGTACTGTATTACGTATGTATATATTAAAAAAACTACATGAAAATGATTACTTTGTATACCCCATATTTTTAAAAAATTATGCAAGAAATAGTTAAAGTACACATATTGTAAGTTATTTTGCAATTTATTTTTGTTTATAAAATAAATGTAGAAATTGTTAAAGATGATATCAGTGAATTACTATGAAGATAATTTTGTGACTAAGACAACTCTTATTAATATTGGCTAGCTTTAATGATCATTTGTAAGTGGAAGTATAGGAAATGAAGGCAGTATAAAGAATTAATTTGAAGAATATACAGTAAATATCCTATGCCTACATACCCTAACTACACCGACAGGTAGTAGTGTCTGCGTTAGAATTTAACAAAATCAGTTCATTAGCTGCATTCTTCAAAGAATGGAAGCAATCTATTTAGAACCAGGTTCTGTTCCTGATTTAAGTGCTGCACGGTTCTAGCTTTAAGACTGGTAGAACTTGATATTCTCTCCTGGTGAATCACAGTTGATTCTGCTTTTTCTGTTACTGCTAGTCCCCTAATTATGAATTTGTTGCATTGGTGTCAGGAATACATACACTCATGCTCTAAGGGGTCTCGGGTAAAAATACTTGTGCAGTACACAATAGGACTCGTTATGAACATGTATCTAGTGGCTATATTTTTAAAAAACCTAAGTCCATTTTTAAGATCACAGTGCAGTGGACCCTCTACTTAAGGAATTAATCCGTATTGGAATGGTGGCTGCAAGTCGAAAAGTCTGTAAGTCGAATCTCCATTGACCTACAATGCACTGAAAACCGATTAATCCCATAACCAGCGGTTTTTATTCTATTTTTATTCCATTTTGTTTTTTTTTTCTGGTCTGTAAGTCGATTCTCTGGCTGCAAGTCGAATCTAAATTTTGCAGCCAGAGAAGTCTGTAACTCGAAAAGTCTGTAAGTCGAGTCGTCTGTAAGTCAAGGGTCCACTGTAATGCTAGTAATAAATGAATATGTGCATCTTATATACAAACTGAAACTTGAACACATGAAGTCTTATCTTAGCAATAAAAATAATTCCTAGAATATTTTGACTTTAACAGGTGGACCATTCAAATTAGGGCAAACTTTGATAGTAAATATATGTCATAATGAACTATTAGTTTTTTAAAAGCTAACTTATTCTGTATTGGTACCACCCATACTTTCAAAAATGGACATTATCAGGAAATCTTTCAGTTAATGTGTATGATGATTTGTTTTATTTTCAGGTTTTTGGAGTGGATGACAGCCAGGATTATAATAGGCCTGTTACCAGCGAGAGCCAGAGAGATTTAGTAAAAGATTGGGCTATAAATTCTGCTACAGTAGTGCTGCAAGAAAAAAGACCACTGAGTACAACTGGATTTCTTGACACAGAGGTAGAATTCAATTTTTGATGGGTCTTCTTCTTTTCTCTTCCAATAAAGGAGAGGACCTTAATATAGTCAGTGCTAAGTAGCTAGTAAGCAGAGCTTGTTTATAGAATATTAACTCTATATTAATCTTTTATATTTTTCATTTCTTTATTGTAGTTTATCTTGTATTACCACTAGAAAAAAAACATGACCACTTGCAAGCTTTTTCTTGGTCTTTATCCACACACTACACACTTCAGAGCAACTTGTTGAAAGATCAGGAAAATTCTGGATTTTGTAACTGAAAAGGAAAGGATTTGCAGACTGTGAGATGAGATAAAAGGAAATTGATCCTTTTTAAGCTAGAGGAATGTTGATTTATTGGTTCTGGAAAGGCAGTGCCTAAAATTAATTACGGCAGACGCTTGTCTTGTCTACAATAAATATTATCAATGTTAAGAGGTTTCTTCTGATGAAAATCTCATGTAAATTGCTCAGTAACCTGAGCCAGGGTCCGTGCCTAACCTTTCCACCTCCCGAACTTTCACAGGTTGAATGTATTCTCGAAGGCTGGCTTTTAACCTCCTGGGTAAGAAGGTTGATTATCCTCTCTGGCACTTCCCTCTCATTTTGAATTGATTCCTCTTCCCCCTCCTGCTCTGTGTCACATGTCACCCCTTCTGATATTAGGGTCTCTGCTTTTCATCCTGGTGTCTACTTCAATCTCTTCTTTTTGTGACCTCCAATATACTCTCTGAAGAGCTATATATTTTTTCTTTCAGTAGGGCAGTCAGTTTGTAGCTTTTTTTTTACATTTGTAGTCAGAAAGATGTACATGGCAGCAACACTGTAGGTTGCTGCAGCATCCTCTTACTATCCATGCCTCTTTCCCTTCACACTCCTCCATTAAATATCAATTCAAAATGCCTCTCATGACCCTGCTGTGAGTAAATGTGTAGACCTCATATAAGTGCTTGTGTTTGTACTATTGCGTGTTCAGAGTTTTACAATTTATTTATGCAATCAGAAGGCACTGGAAGCTTCTTCTGTTAAAAGGCATTTGAAATACTGTAAAATTTGTCCAAGAGCTGCATATATTTTTGTTGGGTTACTTATCTTTGCATCTTTCTGTCCTTTCATAACAAATTGACTATCTTAGGATTCTTTACTTTGCCTGTAAACTTAAAAAAAACTTACTTAAAAGTGCTTTCTTATTAATCCCAAATAAGAACATTTTTGAAGTATTCTCAGTGCAATACAGTACTATAAGAATGTTCCTGCTGTGTAGAATCTGTAGTAAGTGACTCCATAAGATATCCATAGCAACCCATGTGTGCATATTCCAAATCTCCTTCAGGATTAATGTTACCAAGAAAAATCCATCTGAGAAAGTTTCTGCTTAGTCTTAGCTCACAAGGTGACTAAGGAATATTATGTGTGGAATCATGGTTCTCAAACTTCTAGGAATTTAGTGTAAGGCTCAAAACATTGTGTGTTTGTGGTCCAATAAATATATTGCTCACTCTTGTTTTCAGATTGTGTATAAGGACCATTAGTAACCATTAGTTAACTTAGTTCTGATTCTTTCAACCCCATGCATCAGATCTAGATGTTACTGGGAGACTAAAATGTGCTCTTTTTTGGTGCTTGATGGGTAAGCACATCTCTTTATTGCTGTGTAATACTGTTATTCTCATCTTCTACTTAACCTTTCCCCTTGTTTTGAGGACAATAGGATGAAAATATGACTTTGGTGTATATAAATACTGAATAAGCAATACAAGGAGCAATCAGTAAGAATGCAACCTGAAGGTTAATATCTTGAAGTAGTCCCATTAAAGTAGCCAGGATGACTTAACAACCAATCCATTTCTTAAAATAAAGAACAGTAAGCCTTCATCTAATAAATATGCATAAAATAGATATACACACATCTTTATATTGCATCTTTATATCCACCACAGTATTCCTAGTTTTACGTTACTGTAAATTTTTTGATACAGAAGAAGACTGTGTTTCTGTTTTTCAGTTTAACATTAATTCAACAAGGTATGAATTTAGAATGGCCGATAATAGCTTGGACTTTTGCAGGAAGTTTGCCAGGCATGTAGCACTACAACAACATTCCTTACACACAAACATTGTAGTCTCTGTGTCAGCCATGATGACAGGAAGGAAATAAGCAGGTGAGCTGGAAGTTCTGCCCACCTAATTGCTCATTGGCTTGATTGACATAGAATTTCTTTGGGCTGTCAAAATTGCTATATCTTCTGCTTCAAACACATTTCGTATGTAGAGAAAGTTCAGGCTTGATTTGATCTAGAATCCACTTGTTTGTCCTCCTTGCATTGCAGGATATCTGCTGAACTCTCATCCAATATCATATTTCAGACAAAATGACTTTTTCCTGTTGCTTTCATCACTGCACAGCTAACACATCAATATATAGTAATCAGGAATGAGTGTGGATGATCTTGGCCTTGGTCTCCAGTGACAAATCCTTACATTTATTTTTTTCTAGTTCCTTCATTGCTGCCCTTCTTAATCATATTCTTCCACTATATCTTTCCTCCAAGCTCCTTTGGATTGACAGTTAAGCCAAGGTATACAAAATCTTTAAGCATTTCAGTTTCTTAATTGTCAACATTAAAGGTATGCAGTTCTTCTGCAGTCATGATTTTTGTCTTTTTAATGGTCAACTGCAGTTCCGACTTTGCACTGTCTTTGTTCAGCTTAATCAGGGGTTGTTTGAAGTCATTGCCGTTTACTGTCATATGATATATTCTATGTATAGATTAAACAGATAGGTAGACATCTGATATCTTTGCCTTTGGGAAACTATTCTATTTCTTCATATTCTGTCCTAACAGTGTTCTTTTGTTCACAATGCATGTTACACATCAGGACAATCAAGTTTTGAGGCACATCTGTTTTTTTGTTTTTTTTTTTTAGAATAATCCATAGCTTGTTATCTGATCCTTTTCTGCCTTTTATTGTTATGCATTGGTAGACAACGTATGTGTGTGATAGGATCTCGGCTGCCTCATCTTAAAAACAAAAAACAAAGAACTTGAACATCAGTCCTTTTTTGCCTCACAGGTGATAAAAGTGTTTCTAACAACACCTTGAGCATCACTTTGCTTCCATTGGAAATTAATGCAATACTGTACTCTTATAGTTACTGCACTCCTTGGTGTCTCCTTTCTTAAGGGCTGGAATTTACTTACTTAAAATATTTTATACCATCTTTCTCATAAGAATGACAAAGAACTTTACATCATTAAAACACAATACAGTATTAAAGTTAAAACAGTGAACTATCCAAACATTAAGCAAATTAATAACAATATATTAAGAATGTTAGGTAAAGCATTATAAAGCATTATAATAGATTTAGAAGCAGCAAAATACAAATCATCTCATTTAAAAACATTTCCAGACAGTCTGTCACTAAAGAAGAGCCTGTCTGAAGAGAGAGGTCTTTGTCTGCTTATGGAAGGACAGCAACATTGAATGATTCAATGTTGGGTCATGATTTGTTTTCCATATTTGTTGGCATATTCTTGTTAAGATTTTGACAGATTCGGTTTCTGTAACTTGGAACAGTTATACTGGCATCCCTCCGATCATTTCCAAGTGCTTGCAAAGTAACATTAACTTCAGTTTGTCAGACTTTTAATTCATCTAAAGACTCCTTTTTGATTAAATCTGTAATCTTTCTATCTATTCTGTACAGTGGTGCCTCGCATAACGATTTTAATTGGTTCAAAAAAAACGTTATGTGAAACATCGTTATGTGAAACACCATTTCCCATAGGAATGCATTGGAAACCGGTTAATCCGTTCCAATAGGCACGGATTGCCGTCCTTAAGCGAAAAAACCCATAGGAAACATCGTTAAACGATACAATGTTTCCTCCATTGGAATGTATTGAAGCGGACTCAATGCATTTCAATGGCTTTGTGAAGTCAATTTTTGCAAATTTAAGTGTGTCATAAAAGGGTCAAAAATGGTTTTAAATGCTTGGATTAGCTTCTGCACCCTCTAAAACGGATGTAAAAGTTAATTTGGCTTTGATCTGACTTTTCGTTAATTTATGGTGAATTTTTTTTCGGCCCATAGGAACCAATGGAGCTGTCAGATTTTGACAGCTCCGTTGGTTCCTATGGGCCGAAAAACAAAATTCACCATAAATTAACGAAAAGTCAGATCAAAACCAAATCAGGTTTGCACACGACTTAGGGGGTCCTCTAACGAATCCAAGCATTTAGAACCGTTTTTGACCCTTAAGACACTTTTTAAATTGAAAAAAGAAATATCGTTAAGTGAAGCAGGGGACCTAAAATCACATTCGTTATGCGAAGCATGGTCCCAAACTTCGCTAAGCGAAAATCGCCCATAGAAAACATCGTCATACGGTGCATATTATTTTCTTAAAAAACACATCGTTATGCGAATTCATCGCTAAACGAGGCACTCGTTAAGCGAGGCACCACTGTATATTTCTTCAATATATTGTTTCCACAATATAAACAGAATTTATATTATCAAGGTAAAATAATATGTTCTCCTGTTGGTCTTTCAGCATCTCTAATCTAGGTTTAAATTTTCCTTTGATTTCTTGGACTTTATGGAAGAGATCTAATGTTTTTCCTCTTTTGCTGTTCTCTTCTACTTCTTCGCACAAATAGTTCTCCACATGGTCACTGAAAAGTTGCATTCAAGATTCTAAACCTTTTTCTGTCACTTTTTACTTTTGCTTCCTGACCAGCTTTAAAGATTTTATGTGTTTCTTCCTCTATCTATCTATCTATCTATCTATCTATCTATCTATCTATCTATCTATCTATCTATCTATCTATCTATCTATCTATCTATCTATCTATCTATCTATCTATCTATCTATCTATCTATCTATCTATCTATCTATCTACCTACCTACCTACCTACCTACCTACCTACCTACCTACCTACCTACCTACCTACCTACCTACCTACCTACCTACCTACCTACCTACCTACCTACCTACCTACCTACCTACCGTGTTTCTCCGATAATAAGACCTATCCCGAAAGTAAGCCCTCCCCTTAATTTGTAGGATTCCTCTAAAGTAAGCCCTCCCCCGAAAATAAGCCCTATTACCCTACTCGCACCCTGGGTAAGCTTACTGAGGGTGCGAAAAAACATCCCTTCAGCAGAGCAGAATGCAGTAGGGAGAAAGCAGAGCTTCGCCCTTCATGGCAGTGCTTTCGTCTCAGGGCGCGCCGAAGGGATCCCGGGAGCCAACAGCCGCACGAGCTCCTCCTCCGCCTGGAACTCCCATGCCTGGCGCGCGAGGGAGAGAGAGGCACGAGCCCCGCGGGCGCCGCGCGGGCACTCCTGCCCCCGGACCAGAGAGGAGGAGAACAAAAGCTTCAAGGCGGAGGGGAGGAGGCAACCAAGGCAGCAAAGCGAGGAGCATCGCCTGCAAGCTGAGCGGGCACGCTCGCTCGCTGTGTTGTCCCCCTTCCCAGCAAAGCCCGCCTTTTTGGCTCCCCTTCCTCCTCGTTTCGCTTCCCCAGCGGTTAGGGCTTCGCAGAGAGCCAGAAAGCGAGAGGAGCCAAGCAGGAAAGCAGGAAGGAGAAGCCCAGTTCTTCTCAGCCGCTGCCTTTCCCCAGCCTCCGTCTCCTCCCTGGCCGAGCCCAAGTAGCCGCCGCCGCCAACGCCGCTGCTGCTGGTGCGGCTGTCGCCAGCTTTCGGGGGAAAATGCTCTGGTTTCTCTTCAGATCGCATTTTTGGGGGAGGGCTTATTTTAATGACGAAAATAAGCCCTCTGCCCTTTTCTTTCCCCCAAAAGATAATAAGACAGTGTCTTATTATCGGAGAAACACGGTATCTATCGATCGATCGATCGATCGATTTGATTTGATTTGATTTGATTTGATTTGATTTGATTTGATTTGATTTGATTTGATTTATACCCGCCCATCTGGCCTAAAAGGCCACTCTAGGCGGCCCTTGTCCATCTATAAGGGCATTAAATTCGTCATGTGTGTTAATTAAATTATATTTTGGTGCTACGATTTATAGCACTTCACTACTCTATTTTAAAATTTTCATATAAAGTAATTCATGAGTATATTCGTAACATTTAATAATAATTACTTTAAGAATGGTAACTATTAAATGATTTTTCATGGAAAAAAATATTTTCCTTATTTTACAGCATCAAAGAAAATACATGCACAAAGGTAATGGAAAGAGCATTACATTGTCTAAGAGGATAAGTATCAAGAATCTAATTGCCTAAGAGAATACATATCAATAATTTTCTTTGTGATCCATGTGACTCATGCACATGGGTCTGGCACCTATGCAGAGCAGTCTTCAGAATGTTCTAAAGCTCTGTAGCTTTAAGACTGTCTCCTCCCCTCAACCCTCCATTATTCATGCTCAGACACTCCTTAATAGTTCTCTCAGTTCCTTCTTGTTTGCCACACAAGCAATAGTCAGAGGGGTGTTCATGCCCTTCAAACTATTAAAAGTAGCTTAATTTCTTATTTTTCAAGTTTCACCCTACTGCCTTCTCTCACGTTGACTTTTTATATTGTCGTTGTTGTTGTTGTTTTAAGTTAATCATTCTTTATTTCAGTACATTATCTTATGGCTTTTGCAACATTGTTTTAAAAGTGTGTTGTCTGCAGGTTTAGTGTCTTTTTTGCCTAGAAGAGAGCCATTTTGTCCAAAATTGCAATATTTGGCCGGGACTTACTTAAGTAGCTCTGCAGAATAGGCAGTCCAGGTTAAGACTCTATTTGTGGGGAGAAGTCTCTCTAAAAATCAGATTTAGTGACACAAGAGCCTCATGTCATGTCCCCAGTGATTTCCATTTGGCAACTGCAACCTAAAGATTCTCTAATGGCTGACTATAGCCTGACTTACCATCATACCTGTTGGATCTCAAACCAAAATTGGAATCAACAGTCATCTCACCTTGAACCTCAACACCAACAGTTTACTCGATACCAAATCCATTTTAGTACTGGCTAAAAGACCATTGAACAAACTAAAATAATCACAAGAAAAAAAATATAAGTTTTCAAGTACATGAACCTTATCATCTATGGTTGTACAACTTATCTTTAAATCTCTGGTATCATCCAGAGTTCTGCCATCTGCACAGGAGGTTGCAGGGGAAGAAGTTGTTTACATTTGTTTATTTCAAAGTGGGCTACATGTCTCTTCTTTTCATGGTGCACCTAGGTTTCCACAACAGCCAGTCAAAGAGGCTTTCAACTCCTGTTCCTGATATCAAGCCTCTGCAGAAGCACAAGAATACTTACTTCACCATAGATAACTATTTACGTTACATTATGTCAGGAAGCATGACTCATCTTGAACACAGGACACAGTACTGGAAGAAGCACACAAGTTCTTTATGTTTTAGCTTTAGTTTATGTTTTCTTTCAAAATTCCCTGAATTTAAATCAAATCCTATTCAAAGTCATTGCCATCAAATATAATCTCAAATACAGGATTAGTGAATGTTTCTCAAATTGAATATATGAAAGTATTATGAAAACAATCATGCAAGGTAAATCAGAGCTATAACATGAACTCTTCACTTGAGTTTTCACTTGACTGCAACTTTAAAATGCACAACCTGCATTGTTACCTGATTAAGCTGCACAACAAATAAATAGACAATGGTTTATGACTGGATGGCTGGATAAATACATAGATTCACCTTGTTACTTATCTTGTTAGTCTTATAAACCTTAATGTGGAAGCTCAGACTGACATTAAATTTTAGTTTGCATCTTGGATAGAAACGTCTCTCACTTTTTCAAGCCTCAGATGACTTCCCTCATTAATTGCAATAGGAAAATGAACAGATCCTTATGTTTTAATAGGGCAGAAATGCATGAAATTTATGTAGGCACAGTATGCTTTCCTGTGGTGAAAAAGTTAACCATATTTCAGACACACAACTGCAGCGGAGAATTTTAAATAAAAGACAGTTTCATGCTTAAAACAATGCTTTGCACTAAGGTTACAGAAAATGCAGAAGTGGATCAAGACAGAGGTGGATGATGCCACAACGCAGAGGCAGACCTTGAAAGTCCAGCATTCCATACAAGTGTAAGCCCTTCTAGACCTCGGTTAAGGGAGGGTGATGAGGACAGTTTTCCTCAAAGAGGAAGACAGAAAGAAGTAGAAGAGATTATTTAAGTAATGCCAATGGTAGAAAAAGATGGTTTTTTTAAAGTATAGAGCTGCAAAACCTGTCACTCTCTAGAGATTGTAGATGTCCAGCTCTTATGAGTCCCAGCCAGTCCCACTAGTGATACAGTAATTGTATGGGCAGCAAAAATTAGCATAAAGGAAAACAAAGGCATCAGCTGTTGGTAGGCACCATGCCACAGACCTGTCATGGACATACACATGTTATATTCTTGCATATGGCATA
Organism: Pogona vitticeps; assembly: GCF_051106095.1. Lineage (NCBI taxonomy): Eukaryota > Metazoa > Chordata > Lepidosauria > Squamata > Agamidae > Pogona > Pogona vitticeps. Next base: position 55,174,129 of record NC_135783.1, read on the forward strand.
GTTTAGGGGAAACAACCATGCTATCAGCTGTGGTGAACTTTTAACTCCACTGTGTACCACAGTTTAGAAGTAAGCATTTCCCACATTCTGCTTGAGAGTTCTCATTTTTCCTGCTAGTTTATTAGTTGTCAGAATGCCTGGAAATATCCCACAGTTCATATGAAACTACAATATTTGTAGCTGTGCCATTGGTTTTTTGTCACAGGGTTCAGTGAAACCTATTGATATCATCTCCATATTTGTGAAAGTTGCATTATTCATCACACACGTCTTGTATTCCTTTCAACTCCCTCAAATGGGATGGATGATAAATGGCAAAGAATGATGAGGACTGTAGTTCAATAATATCTGGAGGGCCACAAATTCCACATCTTTACCTTAGTGCATTGTCTGTATTATTTCTCATAGCAGATTAGAGAGGATTTCGGCATATTTTATACAGCTGAAAGTACTGTAGTACTTTAGGAAGTATGTTTTGCTTATGCAAAATCTGAGCAGGTGAGGTTTATTCCACCTACTTTTGATGTGGTACAGCTAAAATTGTCCAAAAAAATGGAAGTTAAAACCCCAGACTCCAGCCCAGAGATAAAATTCGATGCTATGGGGTTGAACGGTTTGCTTTGTTGAAATGTGTCTTACCTCAAAAGAACAGAGTTTTTATGGTTAATCTAAAGTTGTGTGATAGTGATGTGATTGCCTGCAAAGAATAGCTGTGAAGCAATACAGTGATGGTCCATGCCGTGAGGCCTGCTTTGCCCCAATGACCAATTTTCAATAATCACAGCAGGGCACTATATGGGATGGATTCTTTTTTTCAAAAAGTCACTTTACATTTTAAAATTAACCAATTTCTTTGGTCGTTGATTTTTTAATTGTTTTCAGTAAAGTTATCCTGATGGCAATTTTTAAGTAAAGACTTCTTCCTCCCATCCCATCTCCTCCAGTGGTTTTCTGACAATGAACGTGATTACACAGGATCCACAGAACCTTTGGGGGAGCCATCAGAAATGTTTAATTTCCAAAACATATCCATGGCTGATGACATCATCAGCCTTACATGGAATAACTTACACAGTAGGGCTTCAGCTATCGTGTAGAGTCAATAAAAATCCAAAACCGTGTTGCATAAAAGCTGGTCAAGAATCAATGCCTATGGATCTCAACAAATTTGATTAAAGAAATAAAGAAAATAGAAATCTATTCACGAAGAAATCCTTGCAGATGCTTTTGCAGAACGCAGTCCAATATTATTGCAATTACAGACATCTTGCAAAGTTCCACAATGGAGGTTAAATACAAATTAATTTTCTTCTATTTGCCTTTGAAAATCTTCATTTTTTAAAGGCAAATAGAAGAAAATTAATAATAATAATAAAAATCCAAAACTGAGTTTAATGCAGTCACAGCACATCACCTGTGGCCTTCTCTATGAACCAATGCCTGTTCCTGCCCCAGGTTGCCTCATACAGTGCAGTACTGTACTGACACCATCCTAACCAGAGTTAGCCTTATAATTATGCACAAGTATCACTTCCACTTTCCCAATGCTGCAAACACTTCCTTATTTTGCTTTTCTGATTATTGAAAGGTACATCCAGTTTTATGTATTTCCATGAGCAATTGCTTTTCCAGATGTCTCATCATGTTCCATTGACTGCAATCCTTACATAAAGAGTAATTCTATTCTATTATATGTTTTTATTATATCTATTATTGTTAGCCACCCAGAGTAGACTTTGGTCTAGATGGGTGGGGTATAAATTTAATAAATAAATAAATTTGTGCCTTATAACGTTGAATGTGTTTTGATGTTTCTTCTGTTTACCTTCTTTTTCTGTGGCATTTGTTCCCTTTTAGTATTTTTGTACTTTTTTTTTGCTTTAAGTATTGTCTTTGAATGATGTAAACTGCCTTAGGTCCTTCTTAAGGAGAAAGACAGGGTAGATTTTTTTTAAAAAAATAAATAAATAAAATAATAAACTGGAACCTTTGCAAAAATGATCATGCACCATTAAACTTATATTTAGGTTTAACAGAAATCAGGTATATAACTAAGTCTACTCTCTATTTGTGATGAAAAATCTTAAGTCGTAACTTTTAATTGAACCTGACTCTGAGACAATATTTTGGGTTAATATTTTGCCAATATATATTGCCATTAACACACTTTTAAACATTTTCCTGTTTTAAGAGTGCCTTGGTGTGTGATTTTATACCTGGTGCTTGGAAATAGGCTCTGTATGTCTTACTTGTGTGTGTGAGAGAGTGTGCACTTGTCTGTCTGTGTCTTCAGATTGTTAACATTGTAAATTTTGGAGATATTTTTATTACTACACAGCTTTCTTTGGCTTTTTGGGTGGGTGAGTAAAATGATCAAGAAACAGAAGTAGCCTGTACTCTTGCTTAATTGATTGACTGATTGTGTTATTTGCTCTTCTGTCATGTATAACTTACTCCAGCTCTTTGGTTTATCAATGCTTGCCCTCTAGCATCTTGCATGGAAGAATCTCTCATGTTTGGACAGCACTATCAGTAAGTGGAAGAGTGCTTGGCATTCAAAAAGATGGGATTGTTTACCTTCATTGCCTATATTTTGGCATTTGTTGTCAGCAAGTTTTCCTTTCTCCAACCTGCATACGTAGGGCATATCCCTTGTGTGGACACATTACCACCATCAGTAGAGCACTGAGAGGGTAGTATACATTTTCCAATATCACAGGGGGAAGTGGCAAAGCATGCCATTCTCCATAGTCATAGGTGTTTGCTTTGCTTCTCTTGTGTGTGCTTTCATTGTATATGGGGATATTTCTTTGTGGTCCCTGTGAATCGCACTGATGGGTTCAGTTCCTGTGCAGAGTCAGGTACAGTGCACTTTAGAGTCCTTTAGTTCTGTCTTCTCCACTGCCAGAGTAAGATGCTCAGAACATTCCCTATTGTAAGTGGAACTTGAGCTTATCTTACTTATTTGTTGTTTAAATTATTTTCTTTAATTTCTTTCTTCTTTATATATATAATTTTTACCTTTACTTTCTCCCCCACCCCATCCCATTGTTGTATTTTCTGTTTGGGAGAATCCCATTTATCCCAGTCCAGTACACTTTGTCAAAGCTTTACTAAACAAGGATGGAGATTGGGATAGTCAAAATTGTGACTTTGTCTTTGGGAAAAGTTGCAAAAGGCAGCCAATCAAGCCTCTGAACTAACTGTGGAATGTTCTCTCACTGAGAAGAGGTTGGTGTTTTCTGCCAATGTTGCTTAACCCCATGATGTGGCTAGTTTTGAGGAGCAATCTTTGTAAGATGCTCCATTAGTTCATCCATCTTTGAATTAAATAGGAAGTTCCAACATTATTGAACTTCCTGTTATTTCTTTGTATCACAATTTTTGACATACAGTATGTGTAAGAACACTAAAGTGAATGTTACTGCTATGCTTTGTGATTTGTGGGGCTATGTGTGCAAACATCTCTGGACCCACCAGAGAATGGAGAAGGGCAGAAGTAGGAGAGAAAGTCTCCAAACAGAAGTATGAACACAGCATTGTCACTAGTCATAATAGTTAGAGCATTCTGGAAGTTGTAGTCTCCAAAAGTAACTTTTCCAAACCCAGAGGTACATTTCTTTAGGTAATTAATCATCCCATTCTATCTCCTTGTTCAGAAAAGATATACTATTGTCTAATACGAAATTCCTTTCAGGGTCAAACCTGAGACTTCTCCAATGAATCCTGTTATTATAATTTAAATGCAGATCTGCTTCCTATCAGATAGAATTTTGCCTGATTTGAGATAAACTGGAACGTCCACATTGATACCCAGTATGGTGTAGTAGTGGATAGACTGACAGACTAGGACTCAGGTGGTCTGGCTTCAAATTACTGCTCAGGCATGGAAACTAACTAGGGGTTTGTAATTGGTAAAACACTCCTTAAATATCTCACTTACCTTGAATGGCCTATTAGGGTAGCTATAAGTCAGTTCCAACTTGCCAGCTTATAACAGAGCTTTCTTCAGTACATTTCCCCATGTAATCATACTTCACATGACCAGAAAGAAATAATGGAGAGAACTCTATTGCTCACTGTAACACACTTTGAAACCTAGACGCTGCCAGGTGATTTTTTCATGACGACTAGGGATGATGAAAATCAGTGTTTATTGGGATCTCTGTGCATCAGTCATGCATTCTGTGCCAGCACAGATCTCTGTTTTCGGAACTTGACAGAGCTTAAGAGTTTTACCAAATGCCCCACCCACAGTGCTAACCAAAAGGCAAGGCTCTCTCTTATCTCTGCTTTGTCAATGATAGCACATATTCTTCTCATGTGCTAGGGTTCTTTTCTTAAAGAACTTAAATTTCTAGTGAAAATAGAAATTAATCTTGTGGCATCTTGAAGACTAATGAGCTTTTATTTGCATGAGTATTCATGGACTGCACTTCATATAATTAAAACCCATCACTAATACTTCCTTCTTGCATGCTGGGTACTTTATAGGTCCATACACCACTACTCAGGTTCAAAAGGAGCCTATACATAATGTTGGATGTCATGGACCTTCAAGAGACATCATTCTCTGGGACCTTTGAATGATACCTGAAAATATAACTGACATTATATTTTGTTGAGGGTATTGCGAGGGGTGTTTAAAAATACTTTATCATAGGCAAATATAATGTGGCTGCTTTTAATGTTGTTAGAGCAATAGTATCATAGCTGTAGTTCATTAATATCAATACCATAGCCATTATTATTTCAGAGGAAATAATATTTCCCTATTCTTCTAATTCAGCTAGATTCTGCTTCTTAACTAAACAGGTTGAATGGCTATTGCATTTGCAAAAAGGAGGTTTACTTAAAATATATCTAGAGCAGTATTTTTCAATTTTTGACCCTTCAAATTTTCGGACTTCAACTCATAGAATCCCTGATCATTTAACATACTGACTGGGAGTTCTGGAAGATGGCATACTAGATAACAGAAGGCTGAAAACCTAATGTCCTTATATCCAATAGGTTGCAATTGGGATTGCCTCAGACACAGTGACTGCATACAGAGGTCATATTTCCAAATCACAGTGTAAGGATGTGGTGTTCAAGAATTGTTCACAGCACAGTTTAGAGGTTCAGATTAGAACTGCTAGATAGCTCGTGGTTTAGGCATCTGGCTATGAAGCCAGATATTGGAAGTTTGATTCCCTACTGTGCCTCCTTAGGCTGGACTCAATGATCCATAGCGTCTTTCCAACTCTGCAGTTCTAAGATGCCATGGTATGCTTGTTTGAGGAAGCCAGGAAGTCTGCTGTAAGGAAGAACCCCATATGCTTCTTTGGTGACATGATATTTCAACATACTAAATATAAAATTAATACACATGGACAGTGGATATAAGAATGAAGCCCCACCCCATTCTTTCAGCAGTCTCTTGTGCCATGTTTTTTATATACTATTTGAATACAAGGAGTAGCTCAGAACTTTTTTTGGAACTCTAAACCAATGAATGTTTTTAGAACGCCTGATTAAATTGGACTTTACTGCAGTCATACTGTATATGTTTACTTCAACAACATTGGAGCATAACCAAGTACAAGTTCACAAATTATATTAATGTATGATCCAACACTCTAATCAATGCCCACCAGATTTTTTGAATGAAAATTCCAAGGATTCCTGAGCATTGGCTTTGTTGCCCAGCGATGATGATCATTAAAATTCAGAACACCTAGAGAGCAACAGGATGAGGAAGGCTGATTTGGGAAATCATAATTTACTTTGAAATGTTGTAGAAGTCTGAAACTTTTTCTACTTTAAAGTGACTAAGGCTGTAATACTGTAGCCACTTATTCACAGAACTGAATGGAATTTTCTGCTAGGTAGATACATGTAGGATTTCAGTACAGTATTTTAAAAATCTGTAAAAAAATTATATTTTACAGATTTTTTAATAAAAATTATTTTACGAATTTTTAAAATAAATTTAAAGTAAAATTGTAAGTATAATTATTATTATTTTTCGTAGGAAAGCACTGGTACATCCGGAAGCAAGCGCTGGATATCACAGTGGGCTAGTTTGGCTGCTAATCATACAAAACATGATGAAAGTGAAGTACGGATGGAGTCATTTGCTCCTGCTGCTCTAGAAAATGGTACTGAAAATAGTTATTTTCTAATAGTTGTTTTAGCATTAAGAAATTGTATTGTCTGGTTATAACTTTAGCACATTTCATCTTGTTTAATTTTCTCATTGCTACTACAAAAGGAAAATGGTTGCTGTTGGAAAAGTATAAATATAAGAGTTGGATATAAATTAAGTTAGTCTTACTTTGGACTCACTGAGATTAACCTGAAAAGCTAGTCATTACTAATTTGTACCCCACTGTTTTTCAGTGGGCCCGATCTACCACTGATTTGAATGTGGATGAACCCAATTCTTTGTCCCATATTTTTTTAAAAAAATAACATAGCTAGCTTTTTTTAAAAATTTCTTTAAGTTCTTTTTTAAACTGAAAATCAAAAGAAAAAAATGGGAAAGCATTAGCCTTTTTCTAAATTTACTGAAATATTTAAATAATGCATGATACATGTAGAATTCCAGTGGTCTTGTTTAACAATGGTCCTTACACCATCAATTTTTCTGTTTCAGATACTGACATCAGTGAATCTGGCTTCTCAACTAGAAGTGCAGGCTCAGCTACTTCATTGACCAGCCAGGGAGATCGAAAGAGGCGAACACTTCCACAATTGCCAAAGGAAGAAAATATTACAGAAGGACAAAGAACAAAACTAACAACCCATCAGAGATCGGAGATAGGTGAAAAACAAGACACTGAACTACAAGAGAAGGAAACTCCAACTCATACTCAGAAAGAAATAGGACAAGCTATTGATAAAAGCCTGAGTAAAACAAGCAGGGCAGTGAATGGCCCTTCTCCAAAAGCAGAGAAGACATTTTTTCATACCAACAGCTGCTTCATTTCAGGCAAAGAAAAAAGTGAAAATGGCAAGGAAACATCAGTTGTGAAACAAGCATTAGCTAAAATTCAGCAGCAGGAACAAAATGAGGTAACACATTGGATCCCCAGTAAATTATCTTCTGCAAAAGTTGCAAATCAAGTTGAAAGAGGGAGAGAGGAGCCTTCTGTTTCCCATAAAACAGATGCTAAAGAAAAGACATCAGGGCATGGTACAGGCAAAACAGAAAGTAAAGTAGCACAAAGTGAAGGGAAAAAAAAGAAGTCAGAAGAAACAAGTAAATGTCAAACTGTGAAAGGATTTACTGGGGACAAGAAAGACTCATCAAAACCATTAGTGAGACAAGGAAGTTTTACTATAGATAAACCAAGTACAAATATACCCATCGAGCTTATCCCTCACATTAATAAACAGACAGGCACCACCCCACCACCACTGTCTTTAACATCTACTAGAATAAGTGAGAAAAGTGACTCAGTGGAAACAGATTCTAGTCTAGATACTACACTTATTTTAAAAGATACAGAAGCTGTAATGGCTTTTCTAGAAGCCAAACTACGTGAAGAAAACAAAACAGATGAAGGACCTGAAACTCCCAGCTATAATAGAGATAATTCCATTTCACCTGAATCAGATGTGGATACAGCTAGTACAATTAGTCTGGTAACTGGAGACAGCGAAAGGAGACCTACACAAAAACGCAAAAGCTTTACCACTCTTTACAAAGATAGGTGTTCTACTGGTTCTCCTTCAAAGGATGTTTCAAAGTCATCATCTACAAGTGCTAGAGACAAAATTGAAAAAAAAACCAAAAGCCGTTCTTCAGAAGCTGGTTCAAGAGGTGATGCACGCAAGCTTGTACAGAGCAGTGGAAGAATAAGGCAGCCTTCGGTAGATTTAACAGATGATGATCAAACATCTAGTGTACCTCATTCTGCCATTTCTGATATTTTATCTTCTGATCAGGAAACATGCTCTGGAAAATCACATGGAAGGACTCCTTTTACCTCAGCAGATGAACACATGCATTCCAAAACAGAAACTATCAAATCAGCAAAGTTGAAGTCTTCTCCTGCATCAGCTGGACAATCCAGTAAGTCAATAACTCTTCCAAGGCCTCGCCCAACAAGGACTTCACTGTTACGGAGAGCACGACTTGGGGAAGTGTCAGACAGTGAACTTGCAGATGCGGACAAAGCATCAGTAGCTTCTGAGGTGTCTACTACAAGTTCTACATCCAAACCCCCATCAGGAAGGAGAAATATTTCAAGAATTGATCTGCTTGCACAGCCACGAAGAAATAGACTTGGTTCCCTGTCAGCACGAAGTGACTCTGAAGCAACAATTACTAGAAGCACTGCATCATCTCGTACTCCAGAAGCCATTATTAGAAGTGGCATTAGGCTAACACCACCAGCAGATAGTACTAAAGTTTCCCCTAGAATTAGAGCTAATAGTATTTCTCGGCTATCGGATTCGAAAACCAAATCTCTGTCTTCAACCCATAGTTCTCCATCAGGTATGAATTTTTTTTTTTGAATTTTCTTTCCACATTCATTAATGTAGTCTTTCAGCACTATCCATTTTCAGTTGGCAATGAGACTGAAAATAAACCGTACCTGGGTAACACTTCCAGTATAATTGTTATATTGAATAAGAATAGCTTAATATAGACAGTGAAACTGAGTAGGAAATCAAAACAAGAGTAGGCCCATTGAAGCAGTGGACATTTGGTGAGTCAGCTCTTCCGTAAGTTCCGTTGATTCAATAGCCCTATTATAGTTGCAATTTACTACTAGGCTACTGCCATAGTCATTTTAATGTTGTTCATTCTAATGCAAAATTGTAACAATTTGGCTGAATTTCTTTTAGAGCTAAATGCCTAATTCATTAATGAGTTCAGATTTCATAGAAAATATACTTGGAGCAATGATGTTTTTTCACTATAAAATACAAAGAAACACTACATATAGCAACTTCTGAGTTGCTTCTGAAACCTAATACAGTGGTGCCTCGCTTAGCGACGTTAATCCGTTCCAGGAAAAATGTTGCTAAGCAATTTAATCGCTAAGCGATTTTAAAAAGCCCATAGAAACACATTAAAATGTGTTTAATGCGTTCCTATGGGCTTAAAAACTGACCTTATGTGAAGATCCTCCATAGGGGTGGCCATTTTCGGTGCCTCTAAAGCAAGGCAAAACAGTGGGTGGCCATTTTGGAACTGCCGATCAGCTGTGCAAAAAGGGTCACTTTGCCATGATCGCTTCCCCACAATCATCGCAAAGATCGCTCTGGCGATGGCCAAAACCCCATCGCTAAGCGATTTCATTGCTCAACGGAGCAATCGCTAAGCGAGGCACCACTGTAGTTTGAAGTGCAAAGCACATTGAACTTGAACTACAAGTATCTGAGTTTAGGGTCTAGCACATCTCCCAATTTTCAATTCTCCCATTGTAAAATAGCCACTGAGTATCACCAAGTATTCCCATAGGGTGATTATGAGATGTTATATCATTTCTGATAGGGAACCTTTGAAGCTATAGATAATTTTCTCTGGCTTCCTTTGATCATCTTGAAGTTTTCTTCAACTTTTGAACAAATAAATATTCTTTTTCTTTCCATACCCACTGCCCACTATTCTATGTAATTAATGAATATTTATTTTGTAGCACTTTTAAACTAAGTCCTCCGCAAAAGGCATTGACAATAACTAGTATTCAGTATATCTGTGTTCTAGATTATAGTTCTGAAGAGATGTGGTGAAGTTTTTCTTTTCCCTCCTCCTTAGAGTTAACATGTTTGTTTAAAAATCACCTTATGAAACTTCAGAACAGGGACCAAAGAGCTGTGAATGGATTGGGATTTTTTCTAATTAAATGAATACAAGAGGCAATCCTAATAAGGCTGGAGAATCTCCAGGAGGCTTCCAATAAAACATATACATTTGTAAACAGAAGGGACCAAATGGTGCTTATGTATGGATCTCTTTACAGGGTGGAAGTCCTACTGTGTGTGTATCACTAGAGTATTCCTAAATTTCTCCTGCTGGCCTGCTCCAGAAATCATTTAAAACTTTTCAAAGTCTTTTGTTGCTGTTGTTGTTGTCCAAAGGAATACTAAATGATTCTGTATAGAAGAGACTGTTTTTCTTAATAACTATTTAATATCAGCACTATTCCAAAAATCATTAAATAACTACAAATCCATATAGAAGGGATATATTTTTACATGTCATGGTACACGATGGCGGGATAATTGCCTAGGTGCAACAAACAATGTTCATTTTTTTCTTTTCCAAACTAATTACATCTATAGATGTAGGGCCAGCTTTTACTTTGGGCTGGTGGATACTTCACTGAAATAAAGGATGATCTGTCTAAGAATCACTTTATGGCCTAAATGTTGAAAATTTATTATTTATTTATTTATTTATTTATTTATTTATTTATTTATTTATTTATTTATTTATTTATTTATTTATTTATTTGATTTTTACCCTGCCCCTCTAGACCATGTCTACTCAGGGCGAGATTGAACAGACCCTATAAGGCTTCTTCACAAGGCATCCTGTCAGGGATCATTACAGTGGGGTCTTGACTTGAGAACCTAATCCGTATTGGAAGGCGGTTCTCAAGTCAAAAAGTTCTCAGGTCAAATCTGCATTTCTCATAGGAATGCATTGAAAACCATTTGATCCGTATCTGCTCTTTTCCGTCCATAGAAACTAATGGGAAGCTGCTATTCCGCCTTCAACCACTAGAGGGGGATATTTTGTTTCTTTTTTTCTTATGTCAAGAAAGATTCAGTGAAGGCAGGGAAAATACAGTCCAGGCAGTATAGTACCAGGCAGTCTGAAGACTGTCTCCCAATCCACTCTCTAAACGCTGGGAGGAGTGAGGAAGCAGACAGGCACCCTTTTCACTGGCCAACAGTTAACTGAAAGTTCAAATTTTGCACTTTCCCTGCCTCCCACGTGGCTTTTTTTCAGTTTGTAACTCAAATCTAAGTATGTAAGTCAAGTCAATATTTTCCTATGAGAGTGGTTCTTAAGTCAAAATGTTCTCAACTCGGGCCGTTCTTAAGTCAAGACCCCACTGTATGTGTAGAGCAGAGGAACAGGACTGCACCAATGGACCTATCCTCGCAAAGATGCACATTAGGTGCGGATGTTTGAAAGTAAAAGGCTTTATGTTGAGATCTGTGCATGTAGACTTTCCTTCGTGGACATTCTCAACTAAAATGTGCATGTAAACATATTTACTTGATTATTAATAGAATGTTTATGTACTGGAAAGTTTAAGGGGGAAAAGGAGGAGAAATGTATATCCTGGTAGATTTTTAAAGCATAACACTAACATTTCAGGTACAAAATGAGAGGACTGATGATTTTTCAGAAATAGAAAATAGGCAATAATACACCTATGTTTTGATACGAATTTTGTAACCATGATTTTTTGTGATATATATCTCAATACCAAACATAAGAAGCTAGCTAACTTTTAAAAAATCAGTTTTCAGGTCTACAGTTTGTAAGACTTGCACTACCTGTATAAAGTTCTGGAGCATTTTTAATGCTCTCAGTCTCGAAAATATATTTTGATAATTTTACATCCAAATTAGTGAGTATCCCCTCCTGATTTTGTTGCAATTTAGTTACCAGATTTCCAAACTGAATTGAACTGAATACTAGAAACTTTACTAAGTGAGTTTGGATGAATGTATGATTTTCCCCACATTTTTCTTTCTCAGTGGATATTAATATTACCTTTCAAGCAAATGCTTTAAATATGTATGTCTTCATTAACATGATAAACAAATATTTTATACACAGAGGCATACCGTCTTCTCCCAGAACCAGATCCTGCTCTTGAAACTTACAGTGGTAGAGTACTAGAAACATTTTTTAAATTTTTTTTGTTCACTCCTAAATACCTGGTTTTTATTTATATATGTTTTATTTTCAGTGCTAACATTTTACAATGCTGGGTTGCAGGAACAGTTCTACATGTATAAAACAATTTTTTAAAAAACCCAAACAGATTTTATCATTTTAAATACATAAAATACTTGGAATTGATGGTTGGAGCCCTTTGAGAACAAATCAGAATGTACTCCAGAACACAGCTGGGCCCAATTCATGCTATTTCTTTAGCTCTCAATTCTGTTTCTGCATGCTTTTAGAAATAGGTGCTTTTTCTGCTTATCGAACTGTTGATATGCTTTTTAATTAATGGTGAAAAAAATCAATCTTCTAAATATTTGACAGCAAAGCCGCTCTTATTGGTCTCTGCTCATAAAATCTGGTATTGAAATAATACATTTAGTCTTCAGCTGACTGGACTGTAATAAAGCTGTATTCTAACTTCACATGCTACTTCTATTTAGAGTTCATTGTATACATTCTCACTCAAAAATGATAGCTATCTTTACCCATTGTAAAATTGGGCATTTACATTTCTAACAAAATATGAACAAAATCCTGAATTATTTTATAGGTATCATCTGTGGTCTGACTAGCGTCAGCAGAAAGAATATCTTTTGAATACCAACTTTAAAAAAATAAGATAATATGATGTTCATACTACTAAGATACTATTCATACTACCATACTACCAAAGGCTTTTAAATAGTAAAGTGCACAGATGGGCTTTTAAAAAGTAAATTGTAGAGATCAGGTCTCTGGTGTGGAGGGACAGATTGGCTTTAAACCTTTTTGCACTAGTGATGTCCCAACTCACATTGGGGACCCAGTCCTTGCTCTTTATGATCACATTGAATGACAAGATTTTCCCAATAGAAATAGCACATCTGGAAGTCCTGCTCTACATTAGGACCACAGTAGGGACAACATGTGAAAGCTATTCTGTCCTCACACAAATGTCTCAGTCTGCATTGGGCTCACATTTCCAGTTTACTTCTGAAAAGCCAATCCTACAGTTGCTTGATTGCACAAAGAATATCTCATCTTGTTTGGCTCTACATCAGATATTAATTGTAGCCCAAGGTAACCAATCTCCAGAGACACATATAAAAGCATATATTGGTGCTTCACTTGTCAGATTATGAAGGCACAGATGTATTTTGAGTGGTTCTTATTGGTATTAGTGGATATCCTTCAACATACAAACAAAACCTCTTTGTGTAGTGGTCACTGAAAATGGAAATGTTGGTTCTTGAATTGACCTTTACTGTTCTTCCTAAAAATGTAACAAAGGGTCATGATTACAAGTCCAATCTGCTCTTATAATGGTTAGTGAATGCTACCTGATGTCTTAAGGATGAATTTCAAACAACACAATTTATTTTTCTCTACAAGTACTTTATTTCACTTATGGTAATTATGGTTCAAGTTATCTAATATATATTTAGACTTCTTTAACAATGGACAGAATTTGCAGAAAAAGTACAAGTTCATTATAGAGATGAAGGAAGATGAATTGGGCCCTGATATATAGCAGGCTAGCATCATTCCTGTCTTGTTAACTCAGCATTGTACAAAAGGTAGCCTTTTTTCACATTTTGAAAATTAGCCACCATTATTTAACAAACTTTTAGTAGCTTTCTTTTTTAAACTGTAGTCAGCAAACACTTTTTATGAGGTATTTTGGGTTTGGAATAAAGTCAATGTGATGTGCTGTTATGATGTTTCTAAAATAATAACTTTATTTCTTAAAATAGAAACAATAATAATTCTTTTTTAATAATTAAACTAATTTAGTAAATTCAAGATGGAGGCGCTTTCCTACTGATTATGCTTCCACCTCAGAAGATGAATTTGGATCAAACCGTAATTCTCCTAAACATGCCCGTCTACGTACTTCTCCAGCCCTGAAAACTACTCGATTGCAGAGCACTGGAACATCAGCGCAAACTAGCAATGTCTTCAAGCATAGGATAAAGGAACAGGAAGATTACATTCGTGATTGGACTGCTCATCGAGAAGAAATAGCAAGGTTGGCTTTCAAGGGATGAGTAGACAGTTGAAAATATCAGCACCTTACAAAGTCATAGGCTAGTAACAGAATGTGTGTGATACTGGGTTTATTTATAGACTATATTAAAACTGTGCAGTCGGCTGTGGAAGCATTCAGAGCTTTCTTTTATTAGCAGGGCAAGAACCTATTATAGTGTTCTTAAATACAGAATAGTTACATCTAGATGTCACATAAAAAATAGAAGCTGCATTATACTGGATCAGACCACAGGTTCATCTTCCCCAGGGTTTCAGACTCACACACCAGTGCAAATCTAAGGTTTTCACATTCATCCACTCCTCTGGGGTGCTATGATTAAGAGTTCAGAATCTTTTACTTCCACTTTCGATTAACTACACATTTTTGTTTTCTATAAACCTGTCAAACTGGTTAATCTTAACTGTGTTTTATTCTGAATCAACAAAATTCACACCATAGGTTGCAAAATGAGTTTATTTGGAAATATTCTGGCTCAGAAACAAGATTTGTATTCCAGATATGGAACAAAAATAAAAGAGATGGATTAAATTATTTTGCTGACCAGGGACGTGGTGGTGCTGCGGCTTAAACCACAGAAGCCTCTGTGCTGTAAGGTCAGAAGATCAGCAGTCGTAAGATTGAATCCACGTGACGGAGTGAGCTCCCGTCGTTTGTCCCAGCTCCTGCCAACCTAGCAGTTTGAAAGCATGTAAATGCAAGTAGATAAATAGGTACCACCACAGTGGGAAGGTAATGGCATTCCATGTCTAGTCGTGCTGGCCATGTGACTACGGAAACTGTCTACAGACAAATGCTAGCTCTACGGCTTGGAGACTAGGATGAGCACCATGCCCTAGAACTGGACACAACTGGACTAAATGTCAAGGGGAACCTTTACCTAGTGAGTAATTTCATAGTAACAGAAAGGTTGGCAAGTGTTGTGTTGGAAAATAGACTTTTCTCATTGAGATGAGGAGGACCCTTGATGTAGGGAATTCAGAACTCTTCTTGCTGATGATTTGGGTATAGCTTGCGACACAGTAGAGGTTCATAAGTTCTTTGTTCCATCATCACATCCAAGTGGCACAATGTGATTTTTACAATATATTATAGAATATAATAGACATATTACAGAATAGAATAGACACCTAGTTTATTCGTTGATTTTTATTTTATTTTATTTCATTTTTGCTTGAGGGAAATCTACTTCTTCACAAGGCCTCCATTAACCCATTTAAAAAAATCTGCATCCCAAAAGGTTTTTTTTAAGGAGCTGAAGTCCAAGGAGAAATGCTGTGCTTCAGAAGTGACATGGTGTCTTTCAAACAAAGCAGTTCCCACGCTGTTATCAGCTCTGAAAACAACAACAACAAAAACCACAGTAGATTCCTTTGTTGAATGTCATGTTGTTGAAGCATTATAGTGTTTATGTTCATAGCCCTCCTTTCTTTCCAGGAGCTCAAGTTAGTGTAGGTATCAAAATATCTCCCTGGAGGAGGTTAAGCTCGAAGATGATAACATGCCCAAGAGCACCAAGTAAGCTTCAGTTTTCAGTAGCTATAGGAACCTAGTCTGTCTAAATCCAGCTGGAGATTTTCCCCCTGTGGAGGGCCTTGATTCACAGTAGAAGTCAACCAGGGATTAAAGCCTATCAGTGGAGTAAGAAGCAACAGCGGGCAGAGTCAGTCCTCTTTGTCTTTTTGGCACCACCTTTTCCTTTTGTTAGGGCACCAGGGCTTTTCTTACTCTCTCCCCTGCCACACATGCAAACCATTTCCTTCGCAAGCACTGAGAGCTTGAATGGATTGACACACAGTTACAGGAACATGGCTCTTCAGTTGTATCACTACCAAGATGCTTGCTTGTTGCTCGCCCCTGCACTCGTATGTCTCTGCACCTTTGTCTTGACCCAACAGCATGCAGTTTGTGCTATCAAGAAAGGCATCAAAAGTCAGAGGAGATGTGGTCATGGGCTTGCTTTAACCATTATATCACACTGATTATGAGAAATGGCACTTGATATTGTTTTTGAGTCCAAATGGAAAAACAAGAATAAAATTTAGTATTAAAATTAATTTAAGAATTCAGATATGTCAGGTGAAATAATACAGTTACATGTTTTGGACTCTCTAAGGTAGTGTATGGTGGGTAATTCTGCTCTGTTATAAAAACACTACAAAACTAGTTCACATTCATAATTAGAAATGTTATAATAACCATTTATATTAAAACATAATAGGTTGGCTCCAAAGGGATACTTTTATAATCATAAAGCATATCTTATCACACAAACGTGGTCTACCTGCAACCTTCGGCCCGTCACATACCACACCATGCAGTCTCAGGACAGGCTTTTAGTGTGATGAAAGAAGGCAGAAAGGAATGCAGCTTATTGTTGGTCTACCATTCAGTCATATCTATAAAATAACTTGAGCTAACATTGTGTAAAATATCAAAATATTCATCTTCTGATCCTGGATATCCAAAATTGTTTGTACAGAATAACTTATAAAAACAATGGATATATCTACAGAAGGATATCTGTAGGATTTTCATCTTTTTTTCCTCCTAAAACTATAGTGTATAGATCCTAAATAAACAGTAAGGAGGCATATACTTTTTACTCTCTATAAATAAATCTGAGAAGGATGAAATGATTTGCAGGAGGGAAGCAATCTACCAATAGCAATCATTCATGGAAGCTAGCAAATATACTCTGGACAATCAAAACAGAAGGAAGACCTTGGGAATTGTAGGCTATACCACAGAAATAATGTAATGGTATATATGTGTGAATTTATATTTCTTGGTTTCTCTCCTATTAGCCCCAGGTTCTAACAGAACAGCTTCCATCAGTGAATTAGCAGGCAGTGTTATCCTCTTCTGTCCTGTTACTCCCCATACCCTCTAAAAATGTGTTCCAGATTATTGTGAGACTTTTAGGGCAAATTGAAGGGCTTCAGAGAAAATAGGAGGAGAGAGGAATGAAATGTTGCTTGAACATCAATATGCTTGCAAAACACTGGATTTCACCCTTTCTTTTTACTGGAAGTAGAATGTATTATATAATTAAATCCTCAGTTAACTACAAGGTTAGAAAACATTATGTTAGCCCATGGTTGAAATCATGTAACGACATTTTTGTATGATAAAAGATGCAACAATGAATTTCAAGCATTAAAAATATGGAGAGAACGAGAGAGATTTATACACTTACAGCAGAAAAATGAGAGAGTCATTTAGCTGAGATATTGCCTACTACTGTTCTTTTATCTATCAGAGCTACAAGAAGGCAGTTTCAGTGATCCTTAGTTTAAAATCCTGGAAATTGTAGTGTATTCCAGATTGTAAAGAACCATAATCTAGACTTTGAGCTTGATCACCTGTAATGCTGTATTAATCATTAACAGGATCAGTCAGGACCTGGCTCTCATCGCAAGGGAAATCAATGATGTAGCAGGAGAGATAGATTCGGTGACTTCATCAGGCACTGCTCCTAGTACCACAGTAAGCACTGCTGCCACCACCCCTGGCTCTGCCATAGACACTAGAGAAGAGGTAGGAGATCTTCATGGAGAAATGCATAAGGTTCTTCCTTTTCTTTATTTCTTTTGCTTTATCCTTTTGGCATTGTTTTTATTTATTTTTACTTCTATGTGCATGAACACATTTTTTCTTTCCTTTTAAGGTTAGGTTATCTACTACTATCAAACACTGATCAAAATCCAGTAGTAAGTCATAACTAGAGTAGGCCTATTGGTGTGGATCTTGTGAATCAATTCCTTTGTAAGTTTCATTGATTCAGTGAGCCTGCTGTAGTTATTACTGGATTGCAGCCATTCATTCTCATATGTAAGGAATATGTTTTTACTATGATCAATATAAGAAGGCAATACAATTAACATGATATAATTTTAAATAGCAGTTAGAACATAAGATCCTTTGTTTTTTTAAAAAATTCTCATATCCTCAGATGCAACTGAGTAATATCTCTAAGTGCTTAAAGAAAAAGAAATATATGTTTATATCCCGTGCTATAAAATATTTATGTGTTAGATAATGCACTGTGCATTTTAGTGGTCTTAGATTTTCCTGGACTTATTTTTACTTCTGAATAATCTAATAATCTAATAATCTTCTGATAATCTAACATTCTAAGCTAAATTCCTTTATTCATTATAAACAATCTAAATTAGCACAGCTTCATGCTGCAGTTGAAGTTTTGGCTTCGTGTGATGTGCTGTTTTTGTATGTGAATTTGCTTGTTCATGTCACTATTGCAAACTCTAGTAAATGCACTTAAAATTACATAAAATCAATTCCCTTCAAGTTATGTTGCTGTTTGTCTTGTTCTTAATTCTTTGTTTAGTTTTCAGGGTTGGCAGTTTTCTTAGAAAAAGTAGTTTCAGGAGTAGGCCAATAGTAAACACCTCTTTTCTTTTAACAAATTGGAAACACTACACTGATAAAATTTGATAATAGTTGTTTTGCAGTGAGGATGGTCAGTTATGCCTGTCTGTTGCAACGACTATCAATCTTGTGATGCTTTGAAGACTAACAGATACTATTTCATCAGTTGCGCCCTCTTCAGTCCTTTATCTGTTGAGTTTGTCTGCACAATTTTAAACCAGTAACAACGAAGTAGAATAAATTCTAGATTTGTAACCTCATATGAAACATTCAGAAATAGAGTTCCAGCACTGAAACAAAGATCTGAGAAGGAAAATTTGTGCTGTGGTTCTGCATTACTAGGCATTAACATTTTCAAGTAAACAACAATTTGTCCCAAAGTAACAGATGCTAGCCTCCAGAATGTAACTTTTGAAATACAGATTTTAGTATTTCGTTCTGACTTTCATTACTATAAATAGTGATTTTGTTGTTTTTCAGGAAATGGTTGAGAGACAGCCATGATTTTATCTAGCAAACACACACAGACACAGACACACACATACACACACACACCCCACCAACTATTCTATGCCAAAATATGCCAACCCTGAATATTCACTCTTTGTTGTGTTGTCCCTGTTGATTTATTTTAAATTCTCAAGCATAAGACTTGGTTAATAGTGTTTGTTGTGTGATTTTTACTCTGTTCATGTTGGTTTCTTTTTATTGTTCCCTACTCACGCTACTAAGCCTCTGGTAATGTAAATATGCATTTTCTCTGAGTTAGATAATGTTGTAATACCTCTTTACTACATAAATGTGAGTACCACCCTCTTCTGTGCAGCAGTAACAGAAACTAGAATGCATCACCATTATGTGACACTCTTCTTCTTTTGGTCAATATCAAATTGTGGAGCTTCTTAACTAAAATAGTGTTTTGGGCAGAATTTACTAAATTATTTTGTTGTATAATATATAGTGGCATATGTCAGTCATTTTATGCTTTCATAGAGGGAACATTGGAGGTAAGGGACTCATAGCAGTTCTGTAGTTTCTTTCCTTTTGTCACTAATTTTGTCTGTATGGGTGTAAATTTATATATATTCTCAGTTAGTTGACCGTGTATTTGATGAAAGTCTAAACTTCAGGAAGATTCCTCCAGTAGTGAACGCTAAAACCCCAGATGGGAACTCTCGGCCTAATGAACCCAAGCCACAGTCAACAGATGTTCCTGAACCCCCCACAATTACACGTCGTCGAACCTGGAGTAGGGATGAAGTAAGTGTCTACTGTGCTTTAAATTCACACAGACAAATGGATAATCCAAAGTTTCAATCAGTTGCCTCTTTTTGACTTTCAGTACCAGGTCATTTAGGTGTGAACTGTCTCTTCCACAGTTAGGAGTATGGTTTCATTCTGGATTCTGCATTGTTATTATTAATCCTATAGGCAGCTTTTAGTGTGTTAGAGGTGGATTCTGGCTTAATAAAGCAGAGGCCATGAGCCCCAGAAAAAATTGGAACTCTAGGGTAATCCTGTGGTAAATGAAAAAAGGCTAAAGGGAAGAAGCAGCATACAAGACTGAAGTCGTTCTAGGAAGGTTACATGCAAATGTATGTTTGACAATTATTTATTTCTGTATCACATTAAAATTTGTCTTTTGGCCAGTGAGCTCAATGTGGTGAATATGGTTCTTCGCCACCCCACTTTATCCTCTAAACAACTTTGTTGTGAAGGAGCTCAGTTTTTTCCTTTTCACAAGGTTGACCTGCTAAATTATAATAATCATAATTACATAATTATATTATAATGTTCATTTTAACAGTATATATATATATATAGCATCTAGATTTTTGGGATGCCTCCAGTTTTACACAGAGGGCTGAGATACTATTTTTAACATAAAAGTGCATTCATAAAATAAATACATGCATTTAATTCAGACTGGCCATAGTCAAACTGATAAGCTGCATCACTGTTTTAATCATAAAATAGTAATGTTGTTACCAGATATTTGGCTATAGTCAGGTTGTAGTATTTTCTTCTTTTTTTATGAATATACTTTCAGAGTGTGCCAGGGCTTTCAAAAACTACCTTTACAGCTCAGGGTCGTTTTCTTAATTTTGATGTACTTATGTGTCAAAGAGATCAGCATTAGAGATGAGGGTATTCGTATTTGTATACAAATATAAATACCCCCGCACAGGTAAACAGTCCATCGCCAGGGGTCCAGACACTCATTATGTCCACCTGTGCAGGGATATTCATATACAAATATCCCCATCTCTAATCAACATAATTCGGAGTTTTAGCTAAAGCCACAAAGTTCACTCTTTTTTTCAGAAAATAATCTAGAAACTATTTTGATTCAGTAAAAATTATCTCCTTGAAATATTTCAGGTTATGGGAGATACCTTGCTGTTGTCCTCAGTTTTCCAGTTTTCCCGGAAGATTAGACAATCTATAGATAAAACAGCCGGTAAAATCAGGTAACCTGTGCTCATTGTCAATACAGTACCCTGGCAAAGAAACGTTATTAAAAGGTTGAGGTGTAATTTGCAGCTCATATCAACTAAGAATGCATAGAGCAAGAGTCTGCTGTATTTTTCAAATTTAAGAGGTAAAATATAATTTTCTATTAATTTCTTAAATCAAACTTAAAATGGATTAAAATGCACCAGTAGTTAGGAAACAAGAGAGTCTGAAGGAAGGAATTTAGGTTTCTCTGCTAACACCTTCATTTTAATTAAACCTGTCACTTGGCAGTGTGACATAAATAACTTGTGTGGCTGGAAATAACAGCAGCACATTGCTCAAATTGTTGAATAGTATTTATCTTAATCCCCAACCTGATTCCTTTGGAAATATGAAGATAACATGTCTCCTGAGCTAATATGCAATAATGCTTTATTTCTTTCTTCATGAACAAATAAAGTAATTCTCTCTGTCCCCTCACCCAACCCCCTCAGCTTTTTCATTGCAGCCTCTCTCTACATTTTAGCATTAATGTTTGCTAGTTCTTCTGGTCATATTGCTTGGTTCCATTGTCATACTGCTCTAACATTAGGACATTTTCCCTGATATTTAACTGAAATATGGCTTCCAATAACTTGAGATCATTATTACATGTCCTGCATTTTGAGATGATTGAACATGACAACCTTTCAAGTATTTGAAAAGTGATATTCTGTCTCCCCTCGTCTTCTTTTTTCAAGATTAAAAATACCCAATTCTTTCAGTCTTTCCTTATAGGCTTAATTTCCAGTTGTCTGATCCTCTTTGTTGTCCTCCTCTGAACTTGTTCCATTTTGCATCCTTATTGCATTTTGCGTACTGTGACTATAGATGTCCAGAAAGAGAGGGGAATTAGTACTTCACAGGATTTGGAGACTATATTTCTGTTCATGAAGCCTAAAACAGCATTTGCCTTGTTTGTGGCAACATTCCACTGTTCACTCATATTCAGCTTGTGATCTATAATAATTTCAAAATCCTTCTCACATGTAATATTACTGAGCCAAGTAACCCCCATCTTGTAACTATGCATTTGGCCCCCCACAAGTGTAGGACTTTGCACTTATCCCTGTTAAATTTCTTTCTGTTGTTTTAAGTCCAGTATGCAAGCCTGTTAAGAGCTTATTGAATTTTGTTTGTCTTCCAGAATATTAACCATTCCACCCAATTGTTTTATAATCAGTAAATTTGATAAGCATTTTCTGCACCACATCATTAATAAAAAATATTGCACTAGGCCCAGGACTGAGACTTATGGTACCCTACTTGTCACCTCCTCTTAGTTTGAGGAGGACCCATTGATAAGCAATCTCCGAGTACAGTTCTGTAACAAACTGTGTATTCACCTGATAGTTGTTCTATCCAGTCCACATCTAGTTAGCTTGCTAATCAGAACATCACGGGGTGCTTTGTTAAAAGCTTTGCTGAAGTCAAGATATATTACATTTACACTATTCTCACCGTCCACCAGAGAGGTTACTCAATGAGACAATGCAATAAGATTAGTCTGGCAGAATTTGTTCTTAAGAAATCTGTGGTGGCTTCTAGTTATTACTGCATTGCGTTCAATGTGCTTGCAGAGTGACCACTTTCTAATCTGTTTTCCCTGGGATTGATATCAGGGTGACTGGTCTATAGTTATAGCTTCCTCTTTTTTGCCCTTATTAAAGATATGGACATTATCCCCCCTCCAGTCATCTAGCACATCACCCATCCTCCGTGGTTTCAAGAAATAATAGATAGTGGTACTGAAAGTTCTTCAGTCAGTTCCTTCATTATTATTGGATGCAGTTCATTGGATCCTGGATATTTTCAAGGGTATTCCTTGAATGCTTCTTCATCAGTCTCAAGCTGCAATCCTGCCCCCTCCACTTTTATTTCACATTTGCCTGAAGAGTAATAGACGGACTGTCTTTTGGGAAAATACTGAGCTAAAGTAGGAATTGAGCACATCTGCATTTTCTTTGTCATCTGTTGCCATTTTTCCATCCTCATTGAGTAGTTTAGTGGAGCCACTATTTCTTTTCTCTGTCTTTTGCTACAAATGTATCAGAATAATGCTTTTTATTGCTTTTAGCAACAAATTCTCTTGCTAACTTCAGCTCATTCTCAGCTTTTAATCTATCTATTTATTTTATCCATTCGACTTGTATGCTGCCTGCACTCTGCAAGAGTCTCTGGGCAGTTTTAGCCTTTTTGCCTTCCTAATATCATCCCTGGAATTCTTTGCTACCCGTTTGTACACTTCCTTTGTGGCCTGGCCTTCCTTCCAGATGGAGCCAGATAATCTGTCTTATCCAGGAACTTCTGAAGCTGAGAACCATTTCACTCCAACATCTAGCCCAATAATGACATATTGGAGACTACATTATAATTATTCAATGCAGTTGGATCCAAGGAGGGCTTTTTAAATAGCAATCTCACTATTTTGTCCTTTAGACATGCTGGAAACCTACCTTGCTGCAAGGAAGCATTTGCCACCCCTTTTACCCACTCACCCACTTCTTGAGCCAGCAAGAACAAGGATACATATGGTGGCCTTCATCATTCCAAAGATGCTGTCCATATCCTCAGGCTACACAGATTGAAACCTGTCCATTAAAACAGGACAAGTTGGGAACAACGTTACTTTCACATGACCTGTGTCAGCTACAGCATCCAAGTCAGAACAGATGTGAGCAACCTTGTCTGCAGGTTGTCATGCCAACCAATCACAGTGGGCTCTCAAGTGATTAGCATCTTGTTCTTGAGGAAAACCACCTAATAAGCCCTTAACCACTCAAAATAGGTCTACTGGATAGTTCTGTGCAGATGCGGGAATGCTTAAGAGCAGTTTCTCAATTCCAAAGCTCAACAGGGGCTTTGACAGGATCACCTGACAAGGTGACAGGAAACTCTGCAAGGGCCACCAAGAAACCTTTTGATCTATCAGTTTCCTGGGGCATACTATCCTAATCAACTTCCCACCCCATGCAGGGTCTGAGGTTCAGGGAGGCCAGACTCCAGCAGGTACAAATTTGTCTATGACAATGGACTATATAGACAATCGGCAATGGAATTACAGAAAGTTTCTGCACAGTCCTCACTTGCTCAGCATAGAAAATTAGGACCAGAGTGTGCTCTGCTACATGACTGAGTCAAGATATCATTTGGGGCAGTTCTGTAGCTGACATGAAATTCTTGAAATCCTAAGACACGGCTCACAAGGACAAGAAGCCAAAGGGACTCCAGCATCACCTCCAACTTGGATAGCTCAGGAAGGGAAACTGTTGATAAGTATACCAACAGAATCCCTGTTCTGTACTGGTCATCCACTTTCAGGTCACACACTTACAACCCAGCAAAGAGTGGGGCACATGGCACATGAGAAGGAGACTGGAATCACCGTAGACTATTGCAGCTCCACCTCCCCCCCCCCAAAAATATATAGATTGCTAATGCACAGTGAACATAAGTAGACAGCTGAGAATGATTGTGTCCTCCAGATTCATTCCACCAGGCATTTGTAATAGAGACTAGATCAGCATGTTCATCCAGGATTAGGTCCTGAATAGTTGATGCATTTTCTTTCACCAATCTGGCACTCCGCAGCAGCACTTTCAACCCAAGGCTTGACAGAGGACAGGAAGCTCGATGGCCTCAACAGAAAAATCTATTATTCCCTTGCTGTGTTCTCCCTTATGGTTGCCAATTATCAGACGTTTATGGGGGCTCATTAGTAGTTCCTTTGAGAGCAGTACATCCTTGACAAATTTCCAGATGATGACCAGAGATAGCCTTCATCTTCTACACAGAGGCCCACCATCTCGGTATCCAGCAAATTACTACTGCATGCTGTCTAGCCAGCTGCAAAGCCAAAGCCCAGGCAACAGCCATTCATTGAGGAAACATGTGCAGCTATGCTCTTTTAGACCTGTATTCAGAGGTGAGTCCTACAGTGGAGGAGTTACCATTTGACAAACTCAGCCTCTTTCACAAAGAGATGGATAACAGGCTGGATCTTTACCTGCCTGCCTGGGCAGCTATTGCATCAGAATGTTAGACCCTCCACATCACCACAAAGAGGTGCTTTATCCATTTCACATCAGCCCTGCATACAGGGTTGTCCCTCCTTCCCCTATCTTGTGCAAATTCTTTCCCTCCTTTTCAAGGGTGCAGTAGAACCAAACTCCACTCAAGCCTTTACACAAAGTTTCTTCTCCAAATGCTTTGCTATCCCCAAGCAAGATATCCACTCCATCCTTAACTTTTGAGCCCTCAATGCCTACATTGTCAGTGCTGCACTATCACCTTGACAGCCATTTTGTCCCTTCTCCACCAAGGGGAATGGTTTGCCACTGAGGAACTGTGTATTTCCACATATCTATCCATTCAGATTACCATTGTTTCCTTTCTTCCACCTTCAAAGCCACCAGTTACCAATTTCTCATCCTTTCCTTCAGCCTGGCCATCACCCCCAGCATGTTCACAGCAGCAGTAGCTGCTCACCCTGGGCATCCATGTCTATCTGTACATCAATTGCTGGTTTATCATTGCACTCTCAAAGGACTACCTTCATGTTTCCCTGCACAGAACAACCAGCCTTCTCACTTCTGTAGACCTCCACATAAATGCAGAAAAGTCCCACTTCCTTTCCCCTAGACACTTACAGTTTTTAAGTTCTGTCCTGCATTCCCTCTTGGAAAGAGCCTTTGTCTCAGAGGACAGGATGCACACCTTTTCCAGATGGTCACCTTGGTAGCTTCCGCCTGTTATCCCACCCCTGCTCTTCTCCAAATATTTCTGTCTCATGGCAGCATCTACTAACATTCTTCTGTAGCCAAACAGCATATGCATCCCATTCAAAACTGTTTCTTCTCCCAGTTTAACCACTTCAAGGTAATCCTAACTATAGGACAAAATTTATGAGGATGATATATGAGGTGTTGGAATGTAAAAAATATAAACACTGATCATTAGATTAAGAGTTGCTGTTAACAAATGGTAGTTGGGTGGTAATACAGACAATAGTGATAGCCTGAAGATACTTCTCATTTTGTCTTTTAACAGCTAAACTCTAGACAAGATGTCATGTACCAGTGTAGGTAGAAGACACAATTAAAAAAATAATAGAAATAATCTAGTGCTACTACTCATATATTGTTTTAGTCCTGTCAAGGTTTGAAATGCTCTTTCACCTTGCCAATTTTTCCTGCCTCCAGTACTCAAAGAATATGGAACATCACAGCTTTTATAGTAAGGCTCACTGCAAAGTGCAAATATTAAATATTTAGATCTGTCTACAGAAACTGTGATAAGGTGTGTATGTGAGGGGGGCATTTGGCTAAGCAACAGGGTTTCTGCTGATCTTTATTGTTTGCAAGAAAAATTAAGACTAGTTTGTACTTCCACATAAAACTGAAAATACCATTCTGTTTTTTTAAACAGACATTAGAGTTTTTCAAACAGCTGGCCCGGTTTTATTTTCATTGATTCATACAAGTGTAATATGATAATGGTCACATCATTCTGTTTTGTTCCTTGACTACAGAATATTATTTAAGGACAAAGACCGAAACTGGGAAGACATTGAAAAGAAATTGAGAATTGAGAGTGAAATCCCAATTGTGAAAACATCAAGTATGGTATGATAATATAATAATATTCACCCTTATTAGGTAGGATGAAAAGGGGGGGACTTATTTCTTTTTCAAAACTTAAAGGAAATAGATTTTTGATGTTTATAATTAAGAATTTCTTCACATTAAAAGCTGTTTCTTACAGGAGAAAAAAGAAACGTAACCTCATCATGGCTAAGATCCTGTTAATTAAAGTTTTGAGCCCAAGACTCATCTGCAACTCATCCTTAGTCAGTCTGATTGCACACAAGTCAGGCAACCCCTAGGATTGAAGCAGGAACTCCTTAAATACCAGCAGTGGCAGAAACAGGAACACTTTAATTACCATATTCTCCCCCTGCCAGTATACCTTTACAGAGGCATAATTTGCTTAACAGGCATTTCACCTATGAAATGTTGTTATTTCTCAAAAGTGTGTACAGACTGCCTCTCGTCGTTACAGACAGAAAAACAGTTTATAAAGTAAAAGCAATATAATAAAAACAACATGTTCAAGAATATATCCAGAACTTAGTAAAACCAATATTAAAGACCACTATTTCTGGATGCCTGTGTGAATATGTATTGTTAACAAAATAGCACAACACTTAGACCAGAGGATCCCATCTTTATCTCTAATAGAAGGTAATTTATTACCACAGTAGATTAACACCACAGCGGAGAAACCCTCATTTAAGTGCCATAGGTTTTTCTCTGGTAAACATAGTATCATTATAAGTGCCTCCAAAGGAACCTTGGTGAATGGGTTGATATGTTCAGGAGAAAGTACTTACCATAATTTTAGATACTAAACAGATTTAGTTGCATATATATCCTTGGGAATTACTGACTTCCACAGCCTTTTTGGTTTGAAATAAACTTTCAAGGTAGAACTGGCAGGTTTGTGTCTGTTCTGGTTTAAAGTTTATTTGAGGGATGACTGTGACAGCAAGAGTCAACAATACAAGGGTCAGTTCACTCATGACATGAAAGATCCATGATCAGTAACCCTGATTCTCTCCAGATGTTTTGTACTACAACTTCCGTAGGAGCCAGGAAACATGGCCAATATGCAGCGGTGGTCATAGTTGTAATCCAGAAAATTAGAAGGGCAGTTAAATTGAAGAATTGTATTTCTAACTGCACATTTAAAACTGCTATGGAAACTTCAATTTATCTTCAGCATCAACATAGGTAGTATTCACCAAACATTTTTATAATACATATACCCTATTTCCCCCAAAATAAGATCTAACCTGAAAATAGGCCCTAGTGTGATTTTTCAGGATCCTCGTAATATAAGCCGTACCCCCAAACTAAGCCCCAGTTAAGTGAAACCCCGCCCTCTGCCATTGTGCAGCAACCAGAAGATGACATGACAGTATTTGAATAAATGTAGATTGTTGTACATGAAAAAATTAAAATGTCCCCTGAAAATAAGCCCTAATGCGTTTTTGGAGCAAAAATTCATATAAGACCCTGTCTTATTTGGGGGAAAACATGGTATAAAGGGATGAACCCTGGGTCTTGAAACTTCTCTTTAATGAAATTGGATAAAAGCTGTACATGTTTACCTGCAGGAAATATCATCTATATTGCAAGAACTGAAGAGGGTTGAGAAACAACTGCAAGGTATTTAACATCTTATTCAAAAGTTGTTTAAGTCAGTGGTTTCAGAGTAAGACAGTTTTTTCAGGCAGTAGGTTTTAGGTGTCATGTAACAACAGCTAATGTTCAGTTACCGAATGTGCTTTATTATTGCCAGGAGTGAGGACAGCTGCTTCTATAGGATTTTCCATCTCATGTGCCAAAATAATTGGCTTACTTTGGGAACTATACAGAATAACTCTAATGATTAATTGGGGGGGGGATGTTTTCAGTAAACCTTTCCTGGTTCATAGATAAGAAGCTTGATTGATAGTCTCCAAAAGACTGCTAGTCCTTGTCTATGGAGGTTTTCCATCTAAAATATAAATACCGTGCAGCTACTGTAGCACTCTGAAGATCAGTCAGATTAAGTTTGTCTCCTAATTAGCATATGTGGGTGCAATATATTGCATTTTGTCTCCTCTTTCATGCAGTTCAGTTATTTTATCTGTTGGTATGAACAGGGCAGAAGTATTTCCTTATTCTTTGTTAACCCATTCAGTTGAAGCAGACATAATCCTAAACAAATGCCTAAAACTATGAAAATTCACACTGAAGTCCTTTTTCTTAATTACTGTATAAAAGCTTCTAGGGTGGAAGTCTTGTAAAATTTGCATACACCCTGAAAGTAGAGCAGCTGGTATGATGCCTTGGTTCTCATGAACTTTTTGGAAGGTTATACAACTGTGTAAGGCAGTGGTCCCCAACCTTGGGCCTCTATATGTTCTTGGACTACAGCTCCTAGAAGCCTTCACCACCACCTCTGCTGGTCAGGATTTCTGGGAGTTGAAGTCCAAGAACATCTGGGGACCACTGGTGCAGGGCACACATATCCCATTTACCGATTCCCTCCCTCCCTCCCTCTCTCTCTGTGGGAGGCACCCCCTGCAGGATGCATAATAATATCAGAGCAATTTTAATAGAGGGTGTGCTCTCACCAAATCTTTAAACTGTCTTTTAACAATGTTCTTTCCTTTTTATGTAGTGATAAATTCAATGATTGACCCTGATGGGACTTTGGATGCTCTGAGCAACTTGGGATTTGCTGCCTCTGTCCAAGCAACTCAGCCTAAGCAGAAATCCAGCCCTGTTTCTCAAAGTGCCCATCCTCAGTTACAACCAAACTGTCAACCAGAAGCAAGGGCTGCTCGATCCACTGCAGCCTCTGCTTCAAATGAACTTGGCAATGTTGAATCTGAGCATGATTTCAGCATACATTTTAATAGGTTCAATCCAGATGGAGAGGAAGAAGATCCAACTTTGCGTGAATGACATACATTATCTGTCATCTTTAGTATTGATTGTGCAGAATTCAACAAGAGTCGTAGCGTTGTTCAAAGAGTTTTTAAAAACTTGGTAAAATTGCTATTGCTTTGTTATACCAACCACTTAACTGTGATGTTTTGGATGTCACACATACCACTTGACTCATTAAGATAAAAATTGGTACTGACATAGAAATGCGGTTTGTGGTAATTTTATGGGCTTTGCAAGCACTTAACTTTGGATCTTTTCCTTCATAGTTTAATTTCTTTTGGCAGACAGCAAACAGGAGGAAGGCCATCATTATTAAACCTCTAAGTCTCCTGTGCCAAGTTGATCTGTAATTGAGCCTCTTCACGTAAATTTGTATAAAATTATTGATAATTTAAATTTGATTCTAAGGGGATTAAATGAGAATATATTACATTTTAATACTGTTAACACACCACAGTATAGAAAAAGCAGATTTCACAGTATGTCCATTGTTGCATACTAAAGATTTAAAACCATTATGACTGATATAACTTCATTGCTATGTAAATTTTCTCGGGGCTTAATATAGCTCAAATATTATGTTTGCACTAAGAATTTGCTGGGAGCAGATGGTGAACATATCAATAGTCTGTATTGAGAGAAGTGGTCATAATTGTCTTTCTTTAAAAACCACCTTCAGCAGTCTACTTCCCAAAAGGATCCATTTGGCCCTTCAGTGATCCTTTTCAGTATGTCTTTTTAATGTTGATGAAAATTTAATGTCATATCATTTCTGTCCTGATGTTTGGAATTTTGAAACCAGTTTAAATGTATGGCTATGTAAGTCTATTGCCTGAAAGTCCATTTTGTGATATAACATCAATGCCAAACAGAACATACAACTGTGAGTACTTCTTGAGATTATCATGAATTGATTTTAAAAAAAATCAGATTTGGGGATAGAATAATAGTAATCTGTTGAGTAGGCTGACTCCAGGCATACAAATTATTCATGTTTTCCTGTAGATTCACTAGTAAGACAGTCTTATATGTTTATAAGAATTTCTGGAAGAAAACTAACGTAGGCTTTTCTTTTCATATACTGCTTAAGAGCAAAGCTGTTAAAATATCTCTTATAAGCCTATTTATCTTTAAAACTGTCCCAGTAACCTAACATTTGGAAATAATAATGAAAGTTAATCTTGTGTTTCCAGAACACTGTAATTTCAAGGTCTTCTGTCAAATGCTACTAATAACTGGAATTTTCCTGTGTTTCCGCATCAGTCTATATATTATGGTTATGGATACAACTTTGAAGCTTCTATGAAATAATCTTTAATATTTCAGCAATAATCTTATGTGTCACTTGTTTAAAAATACCTTTTTCCTGTATATTTTTAAACTGTACAGGATTTTGGAAGTCATGACAAAATTTGACAAACTTAAACAAAAACATTTTTGTAGAGAGAGAAAAATAAAAACCCCATGAACCCTATTGTATATTGGATTATTTTTTCTTTTCCTTTTTTCCCTTTCTCTCTCTCTCTCTCTCTCTCTCTCTCTCTCTCTCTTGCTTTAAAATAAAAAAAAACTGCCTCTTATCAAACTCTGTATTCCATTCTCTATAAACAGAGATCAGGAAAAACTTGTTTACAAATGTTGTTAAAGTTTAATTGGTGTGGCAAAATGCACTGAGAGCAGTGACAAGATTTTGGCCATTGTTATTTCTTCCTTTCTTTTCAGTGCTTGGGAGAGGAACCACAAACAAATAATTGGGATGGGAAATAGGAAACGGTTATGGGGAAGAAAAGTGAACATTTAGGCTATTCACACAATTCTTTTTTGTGTTTCTCAGACATTTACAACTTTTGTGTTCTGTAATAAGTGTTTGCATTTACAATGTTCTTATTTGTATGAACGCATACTCCTTATTTATTTTTGTTACATTTATTATGTATGTTATAAGCATTTACAGCTCCATTTTTAAATAAAGTGTTTCTGGAACTTTATACTATAATTTGATACATATGTGTGATTAACTGTGTGAACTAGTAAATGTTCATGATGTGTTTTTCAATGAAGTTCAATAATCATGAAAGAGCATTTGCTAAGTGTACCCTGTGTTTGTGTCTGAGAATTGATTTTCCTAAATTTTGGACAATGTGTGTGCAAAGGATAATAAACTTTATGTCTATAATAGATGCTGATGCAGAGGTCTATAGAAGCTTTAAAAAGACATGAAGTAATGTAAACAAACATTTTTCTTTCTTATTGCTGGAGACAGAGGATAATTCTTTATATTGAGCAGCATCCTGATAACATTTTGTTTAAGTAGAAGATAGTTGTACTACAATTATAGAGTGACAATTTTTCTATTTGCTACTGATCTCTGCCATTACAGCTGCAACTCACTGTCCTAATCTCACCATATTTTGGGGAGCAAGAAAGAAGACACAGGAAACACTTTGTTTACACAGAGTTTTGCTGTGTAAACAAATCCACTGTATAGCTGGGAATGGCAGTGGAACAAGGGGAAAAACTGGAATTTAATAGTATTATGAAAGTGAATTTATTAAATAAGTCTAGATTAAAAGATTTGCTATTCTTATTACTAATAGACAAAAGCTTCACCCCTGACCTACTATTTGTAATTGATTATTTATACTTTGCAATATTTGTGTGCCCAGAGGCATTCCCCACCAGGCCCCCTTTTCCAAAATGTCCTTTTGGTCACAGGGGATGAGAATTTTCACATTTGCAAGACTGGTGGAATTATAATAGCTGCTGCTGCTTTGTCCTACAGTCATGCCATGTATCAAGGCATTTCAACTGCTGCTACTCTGAATCAGTGTTCTAGCATGGTCAGAATGTTCTAGAGCAGTTGTCCCAACCTTGGGCCGCCAGATGTTATTGGACTACAAATCCCAGAAGCCTTCACCACCACCTCTGCTGTCCAAGATTTATGGGAGTTGAAGTCCAAGAACATCTGGAGGCCGATGGTTGGGGACCACCGTTCTAGAGAACAGCAATTAGTTGAGTTGTGTGCTAATGCTTTAAACATATTAGTCATTTTAGTTATACAATTGCTAGTTCCAACTAGAGTAGACTCATTAAATGAATTACTAATCAGCAAGTCAACTCTTATGAAAGTACCACTGATTCAATGAGTCTTCATTAGTTGTGACTACCACAACTGTGGAATATTATATGTTCACCATTCCAAGATGATAAATAACAAAAGTCCAAAAATGTTCAGAAGGTAGTCTGTGCTGCCTAGCCCTGAATCATCTGATCATTACTCTGATATGCTGCACTGTTAATGACAATCAAACTCTTGTGCTAGACATTCAGAAATAACTATATGTAACATCCACATGTACATGTTGCTCAAATTCATGTCAAAGTGTATGAATATTTTTAATGGGTGGATGCGAGATACAGCACAGTGGCAAAGTGCTAGAGGAGAGGAATGCTACTGTGATACATTCTTCCTCATCAACCTCAAAAGACAGGGTACTATTATAGAGAAGGCTACTTGTCACTACTATTGACATACAGTCTGTTTCTTTATGTGGAATGGGTATTGTGGAGGTGGAAGGCACTACCACCATTATTAATAGCTAACATTGTAATAGTAGGCATCCATCAGTCTCAAGAGACTATGGTAACGTGCTCTGAATAGAGGTCTTGGAACAGCATGTAGTGTGGCTGAGGAGGCCAATTCGAGAGTGACAATCACTTCCACACTAAAGACAAATACAATTTGTCCCCTGTCCAGCTCCCTGATTTTGCTGGTTTCAGAACTGCCTTTTTGCCTCAGCCTGCTGAACAAGTGTCTGTTCAGATTGGGAGAGGCCATGCTGCACTGCTTGCCTCCAGGCTGAGTGCTCAGATGTCAAGGTTTCCCATCTGTTGAGTCCCATTCCTAAGGCCTTCAGCTCCTGCTTGCCTATATCCTTGTATTGGAGCTGTGGTCTCCCTCTGGGATGCTTTCCCTGCACAAATTCTCCATACAGGGGATCTTTTGGAATCCAACCATCAGTCATTCTCACGACATGCCCAAGCCAATGTAGATGTAGCTAACATCACAAACACCATAAACTTACAAATTCCCTCAATATTTCTGCTCAGGTTTACAGCATGTAGAGAAATTCCTGCTGTGCTCTTCAGTTTCACTGTGTTTGCCTGAACCTCATTTCAGTCAGCTCTCTCACAAGTTGAGTTATAATTTCAATGCATTGGTTGATTCCTTTACACTGTGCTACATTTCCAAGGAAAGAATAATCAGGCTGACGTTGAACTGTGTGTGATCAAATGGAATGATGTCACAGACATTTATGTATCTTTTGCTATAAAATTCAACCTTAGAGACCGATAAGTTCTTCTCATAATAACAAGGTGAATGTTATAGGTCCAAAGTTGTTCCCCAGCTCATATTGAACCTGAGTGGGAGACAAAATAAAATTGTTATATAGCACAAGTGGTATTTTTCAGATAAAACCAAATTACTAAGAATGATCATAAGAGCAGGTCCCACCTTCCAAGGGTCAGGTGAGCAGCCCCTGGACTTCTGGAGGCTGGTTAGACACTGCCTGGTACAGACAATGCTTCTAGATAAGAGAGACTAAAAATAGAGCAGCATGATAGAACAAAGTATATCTGTTGGTCTTTTTTGCAAGCTTGTGTTGAGTTAAAGACATCTAATATTTTGAGAAGATAAAAATAAATTAGTAAATTACTTTTTCTTAAAATCAGTACATACAAACATATTCACTTGGTCAAACAGAAAAAAATCTTGATGCAGTCATATATGCAATTGTATTGAAGTCACTCTGTGTTATTCTTTCAATATGCGTGTATCTGTGAGGACATTAACTACATCTGCAACCAATCGTGTGCACACAGCTATGCACAAAATTCTGAAACCAATAAGAACACCAGATTCAGCTCTATTTCTTGAACAGGTGATTTCAGGCCTTTGGATAGTCTGTATATCTGCAATTGATCACAGCTTGGAAAAATTCATGGTTTTTTTTTCTTATTGTAACGTCCAGAGTCTTCCAGACAGCATTGTCTAAGCTCTGCAATTAACTCATGGTAAGAGAAAAACAGGATAGTAGCCTAAACTCTTTGTGAGATACAGTTGTGATTAATGAAGGCATAAGAAAAAGCACACAAAAGTATTTTTCCTCTATGCTCTTCTTTCAAAAACAAAGTGCATCAAATTCTGAGGAATCTCTCATTCTCTTATCATGTGAAGTAGAAATTGCCCAGTATTTTTTCTTTTTTTGGCCTGGTGTGCTGGATAACATTCATGGACACTAGATGGCACATTGGCACATATTTTCAAAACATGGTCCAGATTGAATTTAATTTGTGCACAATCATTTCTATTGATATGTGTATGTAGGATATATTGTGCAGGTGCGTGCGCGCGCACACACACACACACACACACACAGAGTCTCTTTCTCTTTCCAGACAGAAATCCTCTAGAAGGCAGTTTAAACAATTTTGAAACTTACATAATTACAAATATAAAATGTCAGTAGTTAACACACACAT
Organism: Pogona vitticeps; assembly: GCF_051106095.1. Classification (NCBI taxonomy): domain Eukaryota; kingdom Metazoa; phylum Chordata; class Lepidosauria; order Squamata; family Agamidae; genus Pogona; species Pogona vitticeps. The sequence goes on from NC_135783.1 coordinate 55,209,002, forward strand.
GCTCTATGACAACAATAAAATAGCAGTTACTATTAATACTTTCCCACTATAGACCAGCGTCAATCAATTAGAAATAGTTTCAAATACAGACATCCAGCTCTTGAAGGCCACAGTTAAAAGCAGGCAATAAGGGAGCCAGATGCACTTCCAAGGGAGTTCAATGACAGGCCCATGACCAAAAGTAAGCCCTGTGACACACTGGTTAAACTGCAGGACTGCAGTCAAGGCTCTGCACACAACCTGAGTTCGATCCCAAGAGGTTCAGGTAGCTTATTTTAAGGGGTTACATTTAAACATTAGGCTTTGTTGTCTGATAACATTTAGAGGCTCTCGCCCTGTTTTAGGATTTTGTTTGCTGATCCTTTTCAGTCTTATTGCAGCCTCTTTAATTCATGGGAGGTTCAATTCGAAGTTGATTATTCTCTTGAGAGGGGAAACCTTTAGAGGCTCTGTGGCATTTCAGAACTCCTTGCAAAGCATCTTGGATGGCAGGCATGGTCTTTGAAAACAGAGGAATAAAAGCAGACATGGATTTTCATAACCATTCTAGCAATGAGTATTGTTGCATACTAATTTTCCCAAGTGACGGAAAACCCGGGACAGATTTACCACAGTTTTGGTTCCTTGAGGAAGAGAGATCATGAGTGGGTTACACTATTATGTAATAGTTTATTTATTTACAAATATAGAAATTAGAACATAAATGGAGGCAAACTGCTCAAACACTTTTCAAACTAATCAACAAAACCATTGCCTCATATCAGACCCTTTTAGAGTAACTATAGCTTAAATTTGCTATTCTTTTCTGAAAACTGTAGTTTCTCTTCATGCACACTCTTCATCAACCACCTGCCTCAGCCAGAAGGGAAAATCTTCTGAAATCTAATTCTTCCCTCCCCCCCCCACATATCAGACAAATTGCCACATGAAGAAGTCATTTTTTAACAATCAGTTCTGACTGATGAGATACATGTCTTCAAGGAAATCCTATTGTGGGAGGGGAAGGTGTCAGAAATTTTTCTACTTTGATAAAGTCTTTCCATACCGGAGAGATTTCCAAGAATCAACACTAAAACAGCAGTTAAATAAACTAGGAGTTACCTTATTGATTATTAATTAATTAATGCATCCTGTAAAGTTGGTTCTGACTTGCATCAACCTTTCTCAGGGTTTCCTAGGTATAAAGTACTCAGACGTTATTTACCATTTCCTTCTCCTGGGGCCATATATGTTGTCTAAGGCCACAATGGCTGATTTTTTTTTCCAGGAACCACATTAGTCAATCAAATTCCTGAATGGTGTTCCAACTCACTCCAGCATGTATTGCTTTTAAATCCACATAAACTTTGTATTAAGTTTCTACTTGCAGAGGGACACATGTGATGCCTGCAATAAAATCTCATTTCATTGAACATGGTGTGTTGATTTCTTGATTTTATTCAACACCATGTGCTGATTAAGTGAATAATGCAAGCTCCCTCCCCAATATCAGCTATCTGGTATTGTACAATCTTTTCATTGAGTCTCCTTTTGAACAAAACCACTTGAGATCATGACTTGCTTCTGGTGGCATTTTACATGACAGCTGATTTACAAATATGGCATCTTAGCCAAACTTAAAATGCAGACATTTGTATGTAGCGTTAATCTGTAGTTGTTGTCTTTGCTGTTTACATTGATGCAGCCATTAATCATATATAATTATTGATTTCCCAAAGCCTAATGTTTAAATGTAACCCCTTAAAATAATGAAATATTTATCTTCTCGAAGATAACCTGCTGTCAATAGCAATTTTGAATAGCTCTCATCATTAATGGCTAAGTGAAGAGTTTGATGCTGAACAGCATAATCCTTTGTCCACTGGACCCTGAAAAAGGACAGATTCCATCACATAATACTTTTGGGTAGTTCTTCCACAACCACAGCACCAATAAAAAGTCATGAGTTCAGGGAAAGTCTGAGGGGTTGAGGCCTCTCTGGCACACTGTAGGGAAGATACGGCCGATAAGATAATAGAGTTGTAGTGATAAAAAATAGGTTGCAGAAGTGGACTGAATCTTCACAGTGACTGAGGTTTGTACAATAACAACTTAAAGTCCTAGGAGAATTAATGACAGAGTATTTTCACTCTTATCTCTGAATAAATGGGCTAGTTCCACAAAAGCTTACATTAAAATATAGCAGTTATTTTTAACATCTTTTTTTTTTTTTTTTGGTTTTGTTTTGTATTTCTTGCTGATATGAACCATGTAAATTCTGGTTCTAAGTCTTAGTCCCAATGGTAGAAATGTATGTTATTTTCTTTTGTCATAAAAAGGGTAATAGAAATATATTAGGACACAGCTCAAAATGACCTGCCCAGAACTTGAAAAAACTACCTTTTTGGACTACAGCTCCCCAAATTCCCCCAGTTAGCATAGCCGATGGCCACTCACCTTAAAATTACCAGAATAGTAATGTGATCCTCCAAAATTTTGAGTGGGAGAGGCTGTTGTTGGTATATGCCATTACATTACTTCCAATTTTTCATGACCTTAATAGAATTTTCAAGGTAGGCGAGATGTTCAAGGAGTTGTTTACCATCTCCCAGTGAGTTTCTCTGGCTTGAGCAGAGATTTGAACCTAGGTCTCCTGAACCCTAGTCCAACATTGTTCCCACTACACCACATTGACTCTCAAGTTCACAGCGTAACTAATTTAAATGTTTACATCTAGAAACTTGGTGATGTATATCTTATTTTTTCTGTTGTATTGTGATGCACTTTATAAGCTTACCTTGAGATACATTCTCTGTGGCTGAGAGAACAATCCTTGAGTTTGGTTCCCAACTTCTTCACTTAATAAAAGATCACTTGAAACATGATGCTAAGGAATCAGTCAACTCACATGTACACACATGCAAAACACTCCATAGACAAACAGGCATTTCATTGATACAAATAGCAGGAGGGGAACAGAGTCCTCTTCTCACTGAGTGTGAGGCTTACAGTTGCCTGAACCTGAGGTGAGCAGTATCTTACTCAAGCTAATGGAGAAACTGCTATGGGTGAGTCCAATTCATTATACAAGGGGTCTTGTTTGAGACAGGACTATCATTCTCCTCAAGGCAATGAGATAAAACTGTACTACAGTTATATTTTCAGCAGAGGTAGGAAATCTTACCTTTTTGAACTACATTTTCCAGAATCCTTGCATTTGTGCTGGTTGTAAATCTGATGTTTAGCACTGAATGCTGTTAAAAATCATGCTTACAGCCATTGTTGTTCTTGTTTAGTCATTAAGTTGTGTCCCACTCTTCATGACCCCATGGACCAGAGCACACCAGGCCCTCCTGCCTTCCACTGCGTCCCGGAGTTTGGTCAAATTCATGTTGGTAGCTTTGATGACACTGTCCAACCATCTCATCCTCTGTCGTCCCCTTCTCCTCTTGCCTTCACACTTTCCCAACATCAGGGTCTTTTCCAGGGAGATTTCTCTTCTCATGAGATGGCCAAAGTATTGGAGCCTCAGTTTCAGGATCTGTCCTTCCAGTGAGCACTCAGGGTTGATTTCCTTTAGAATGGATATGTTTGTTCTCTTTGCAGTCCAGGGGACTCTCAAGAGCCTCCTCGAGTACCACAATTCAAAAGCATCAAATTTTTGGTAGTCAGTCTTCTTTATGGTCCAGCTCTCACTTCCATATGTTCCTATTGGGAAAACCATAGCTTTGACTATGCGGACTTTTGTCGGCAAGGTGATGTCTCTGCTTTTGAAGATGCTGTCAAGGTTTGTCATTGCTTTCCTCCCAAGAAGCAGGCGTCTTTTAATTTCATGGCTTCTGTCACCATCTGCAGTGATCATGGAGCCCAAGAAAGTAAAGTCTGTCACTGCTTCCATATCTTCCCCTTCTATTTGCCAGGAGATGATGGGACCAGTGGTCCTGATCTTTGTTTTTTTTTCATGTTCAGTTTCAGCCCTTTTTTCTGCTCTCCTCTTTCACCCTCATTAAGTGGTTCTTTAATTCCTCCTCACTTTCTGCCATCAGAGTGGTATCTTTGCATGTCGGAGGTTATTGATATTTCTTTCAGCAATCTTAATTCTGGCTTGGGATTATTCCAGACCAGCCTTTCACATGATATATTCTGCATATAAGTTAAATAAGCAGGGGGGCAATATACAGCCTTGTCATACTCCTTTCCCAACTTTGGACTAATCAGTTGTTCCATATCCAGTTCTGTCTGTTGCTTCCTGTCCCACATATAGTTTTCTCAGGAGATAGATAAGGTGGTCAGGCACTCTCATTTCTTTAAGGACTTAACATAGTTTGTTGTGGTCCACACAGTGAAAAGCTTTTGCATAGTCAGTGAAGCAGAAGTAGATGTTTTTCTGGAACTCTCTGGCTTTTTCCATAATCCAGCACATGTTAGCAATTTGGCCTCTAGTTCCTCTGCCCCTTTGAAATCCAACTTGTTTTCTGGGAGCTCTCAGTCCACATACTGCTGAAGCCTACCTTGTAGGATTTTGAGCATAACCGTGCTAGTGTCTGAAATGAGTCATAGGTTAAGTCAATTGTAATGGCTGCTGCTGTTGCTGTTATGTGCTATCAAGCTACCTATGTCTTATGCTGACCCTATGAACCCTTATCCAGCAATAGCTGAGATCCTATTGTTCACACAAACTGGCATAAGTCCATCAGTGTAATACTCTGCTGTAGTGTGCCGCAAGTTGAGAAATCAAGGCATTTTGGTGTCGTGATCAGTTGTGTGACTCAGCGTGTGACAGGAAATGCCTACATTGACTTTTTATTTCATAGCTGACATTTCTGCTGATGGATTTGTTATGTGCTGTCAAGTCGCTTCATGGTGACCTTGTGAATAAGTGACCTTCCAAAGGTTCTAATATGAACAGAATTGCTCAGATTTTGCAAACTCAAAGCCAAAGCTTCCTGTAATGAGTCAACTGATGGACGCATACCAATATTTTTGGCCTGGAAAATAAAATGCAATTTGAAAACTTAAAAGGTGATTTCATACCAAGAGTTCTGCAGTTCTTGCAGAGTTTCATTCAATAAAGATAGATAGGTTCCTGAAGATCAAAGTGTTCATGGCAGTCTACCCAGTTTTCTCTGATTCATGGTACAATACATATTGTACGAATGATTGTATTGGTACAATAACTGGTACAATATTGTACCAGTGATTGTACCAATCACTTTGTGATTGCCCTCCCTATATTGAAGACTACTACTTACTGGCAGGGAAATCCTTCTGTCACACTCCAGTACTCCTTCTCTGAGAAACTTGCAAAGTTTCCAATTTGTCTATTCACTGGGAGCACAGAGAAGCCAGCTGTGACGGTATACTGTACCATAAATCCACAGTTCAATACGTCTGGCGTAGATAAACTCCTAGTGTACTTCAGGGAATGGAAGGAGGAGACATGTACTAAGGAATGGCTTCTGGTATGCAAATATAACAGAGAATTTTTCCTCATGGTTTTCATCAATCACCACCAAGAACTGCAGTCTCCTTTTTTGTTCTTGTCAACAAATTGTGAAGATAGCATATTTGTCTGCTATTGTATCTATAATCTTGGCAAAAGAAATTATTAACTTTACAGATAAATCCTTTGATGGCTAATTGCCAGACTGAAAGTGTAGTATACTTTGTAAAATGATTCCAAATAAGTCCAACTTGACAATTACATATGAACAATGGCTAGATAAATACTGTTTAACCCATCCAGAGATTGTCTGTTTTATTCTAACTATTGGTGTGTTTCTGTGTGTTTTTAATGAGGCAGGGCATTGCTGTGTCTGTGTCTCTGGGTATGATCATTCTGGCAGTACAAACAAAGGAATTATCAAAAGTTAAATTTTGTCCATTAAGGAAGATGAGTTTTGAAGCATAATTCTTCAGAATGATTTATGCCATAATTGCTATGACACCATTTCTGGGAAGCAACTGTACCGGCAGCCATTTTATCAGGTCTGTGGATGTGCAGGAATACCTATCACTGTTCAAGAACAAGGCCATTTATAATGATATTTAGAATTTCAGGCTCCAGGCCACTCTCACAAAATTGACTGAACTCTTTGGGATTTAAACCTGCATACATGAATAAAATCAAGGAGAAGCTCCAATATGATGAAGTCCAAGGCAAATTCTTCCTCATGAAGAAACATGTGAGCTTTATCAAAATGAAGGGCATGGTTTTTAATGTCAGTGTTTTAATTAGGTTCCTTAGATTGGTGTAAGGATATAGTGGTGTTCCTTACACTGAAGCTAATTTCAGCATTCTCTCATTATTATCTATTAATTGTGTTTGTATCCAAGCTAGTGTAGCTCAGTGATTTGAAGCGGGGAGGCAGCAAAAAGGCCAGTGTGGCTTCACAAATAGCTCAGGGAGGACCTAAAAACCAAAAAAGACATGTATAGGAAATGGAAAGAAGGCCAGGGCACCAAGGAAGAGTGCAGACAAGTAGCAAGGAAATGCAGGAATAGCATTAGGAGGGCAAAAGCTGAGAATGAGATAAGGTTAGCTAGGGACACTAAAAGCAATAAAAAAGCATTCTTCAGGTATGTGAGTAGCAAAAGACAAAGACATAGTGGCACAGCTCTGCAATGGAGATAGAAAAATGATAACAGACAACAAAGAAAAGGCAGAGGTGCTTAATTCCTATTTTAGTTCAGTCTTTCCCCATAAGACAGACAATGAACTTCCAAACAAATTGGAAGTTCAAGTGGGGGGACAGGATTGCAGCTGGAGATAGATAAACAAATAGTAAAGGAATATGTTCTCGAAGGAATACCTTACCACCTTGAATGAGTTAAAATCTCCAGAGCTGAATGAGGTGCATCCAAGAGTACTGAAGAAACTGGCTGACGAATTCTCAGAACCACTATCCATTATTTTCTTGAAATCATGCGAAATGGGGTAGGCGCCAGAGGACTGGAGAAGGGTCAGTGTTGTCCCTATCTTCAAAAAGGGCAAAAAAGAGAAACTGGGTACTACAGGCCAGTCACTCTGACATCAACCCTAGACAAAATTCTGGAACAGATTGTAAAGTGGTCATTGTGCAAGCGCCTAGAAAACAATGCAGTAATAACTAGAAGCCAACACGGATCCTGTCAAGCTAATTTGATCTCGTTTTTTGTTCCGGTCACCTCCCTGATAGACAGAGGGAATGCTGTAGATGTGCAGGACATGCAACAATGCGCTCAAGTTAAAGGAAACAATACTCTTGTATTGGCCTTCTCAGCCACAGTAGACACTGTTCCAAGTCCTCTATTCAGGGCTTGTTACCATAGTCTCTCCAGACTGAAGGATGCCTATCTGACCTATTAGACCTGGGTTTGCCTACAACTCACATAAATAATTAGGAGAAGCCTCCTAATGATCTTAACCAGTGGTTCTTAACCTTTGTTACTCAGATGCTTTTGAACTGCAACTCCCAGAAACCCCAGTCAGGACAGCTGGTGGTGAAGGCTTCTGGGAGTTGCAGTCCAAAACTCCTGAGTAACCCAAGGTTAAGAACCAGTGATCTTAACGATCCTGCCTCTTAACAATCTTGACAAATGGAAAATGGAGAGTGGGCAGTAGGGACAGGAAATGTTTCATTTTTTAAAATTGTCACTAATGTAACAACAATGCTTTATGACTTTTTTAAAATAACGACTATTACAACATTGTGATGCACTGTGTCTATTGGCAATTATTTTACAAATGGAAAGCTTTGTCTTCCCCTTAAAAGGACAGCAGAATAGAAGTTTTGCATTTCTCAAGATCATTACAATTGTTAAGAGGCTTGACAATTGTAATGCTAAACAGCATAACTTGAGGCATGGTATGGTTTCCTGACCTGAAATCACCCCATCCTTGCAGCCACATGCACTTTTATGCAACCTTATCCAACTTTAAAGGACTCTGTTTAGCCCACTCCAGCTGCTCCCATTTGGCTATCTAGCTAAGCCCTAGGTTTGTCTGTAATAATTTAAGTTATGATGATGATGATGGTGATGGTTTAATCTCTTTCAAATGCATAATTTATTGTTTTCAGTTCTACATGTTAAAATATTATGATCTGCCTTGAGTTGTCTCAGGAGAAAGGCAGCCTACAAATGATATTAAAGAAAATAAATGTTACCTTTCAAAAGCAATGAAAGAAGCAGATACATGGTGACTTGTTTGTGTAACAATGTTTTCTAATTAATTAATAAAATTGTCTTAAAAGTCATTTTAAGGAATGCTCAGAGGTATTTTGACAGGAATTTTTATGTGATGCAGTTGCTAGTCCTCAGTAGCAAGAAAAGTACATTATTGTTTTCTTTAGTCTTTTTACTTTACAAAGTATTTTCAAAGTGCAATATCAGTATTGGTCACTAGAGAGAACCAGAGGGTAATTTTCTGCGTTTTCTTGGCATACTGAAATGCCTATGCATAAGACTGATAATGCATAACATAACAAATTGCTTTTCTAGGCAACTGTAATATGTATCACGGCAACCATGCAATGTGTTGCTTTTGAAAAGTAATGGTCCAAACCCTGGGTCAGAGGCCAGATAGTGTGAGATTTTCTGGGAATCCTAATTTAAAAAGAGTGCTGTCCTCTGAAGATGCCGGCCACAGAGACTGGTGAAATGTTAGGAAGAACAACCTTCAGAACACGGTCAAAGAGCCCGGAAAACCCACAACATAAAAAAGAATAGCTTTTCTTTTCTCTAGCTTCTGTTATTTTCTGTCCTAATGCTCCTCAGCTCATAATACTGTGTTAATATCATGTTTGCAGTTTTATATTAATAAACCACAAAATCACTATTTTTATTTTACTTCAAGTTTCCTATTTAGACTAGAGTTTTTGTCTGACTATTTGCTGCAAAGGACTAAAAAACCTTAGTCCCTATTAGTCTGGTGGGGAGAGAATATGGACTCCACCCCAGTATGGTTGCTTACCCCTCTGCAGGGTACATTCTTATTTTCACTACAATTGCACTACAGGGTGAAACACTTCCCAAACAGTCTCAGACACTTTTCTGGCACCTTCTCCCTGAACCTGGTGACCTCTTTCTTAGCAGTATTGGGTTAGCTGATACCTCAAGGAGAATTCCACAGTACTTGGAGCTTCTCCCTTTAATCCTGCCACCCAGCCATTGCCTCCTCACCCTAGCTGATGTCCATATGTATTTATTGTATTTGTTTATTTGACTTTTATACCGCCCATCTGGCTGCCAAGTACACTCTGGGTGGTTTACACGATTAAATAACATATCACTGAACAAAAAGCATAATGGTATAAAATCAAAATTAAACATAGACATGCCAATAAAATATAACTAATGATAACTAAAATGATTTTAAAAAGCAAGGTGTCAGGATTCATAATGTTAAGAGCACCAGTGTATTAGGATGTTATAAGATCCGGAAATGCCTGTCTTAAAAAACCATCGCCATTTTAACAATCGCTTAAAAGTTCCCAGTTAAGGAGCCAGGTGGATTTCAGGTGGGAGGCTGTTCCAAAGTTGGGAAGCGACCGCCAAGAAGGCACAGTTTCTAGTCTTCACTTTCTGGGCCTCTCTTCAGTGTCAATATTCTCAGCTGCCCGGCCTGGGAGGATCGTGTAGGATGGGCAGATGTAGTTAGGATAAGGTGACTAGATAAAAATAAATAAACAAACAAAAAGAAAACATTTGGAAGATACAGGTGAATCGAAGGAAGGGTAATGCTTCTGTAGTTTTCACACACACACACACACACACACACACACACACACACACACACACACACACACACACACACACACACACACACACACACACACACACACACACACACACACACACTTCCCCATAAACTAATTTTCTACATACAAAATTAAGATTAGATAATTTCATGGACATATTCGGTTAAAACTACTTTCACCTGAGACAGATTCTGATTAACAGACTGACTATCTGTGCCTCTTTGCCACTTTTTAAAAATCACATTCTGTATACACCAACCCATCAGCAGTCAGCCCTGCAATCAACAGGGGAAACGAATCTAGCAAAGGTTTACTGTTGGAGAAAAGGAACCGGGCCTCATTTTCACCTTTCTACCTGTCTGGAAAAAATACGATCTTGCACACCTCACATTTAATGCTTAGGAATCTATGGGGAGCATACTCAGCAACTGCCACTGAATTTAGAAGTTTTTCCCCATGCCTCAGAGGTCCCCCTTTCTTCTCCATCCCTTCCTTTTTCAGCCATTTTCCCTCTATTTTCTGCCCTCCAAAGATAGGCATTTGGCTATATGGCCCCAACCTTTATGTATAAAAGAACAAAGCTGGGAACTGCGTGTAAACATTTTTGTTTTCTTGAAACAAGAAGCATCCAAAGTGATCATTATTTTCTTTTCCAAGGGGAAGAGTGAGACTGGGCAGATCTTGCCATGCTTTCTTCTGGAGAATACAAAGGAATAAGCAAATTCCTAATCCTTCCAGCACTCCCTGATACCTCTAAAGTGGCACATGGCATCGCCAAGCTGTCCATTCTCTCTCTCCTTGCGTCTGTCATCCAGTTTGCAAGAGCACCTTTTCATGAGCCATGAGAAACTACAGTGGCAAGGGAATCACCTCAGTCATTTGTACTATAGCTTTAGAATGATGGCTGATGAAACATGCTCTGCAGATATGAGCCAAAGAGTAATAAGAACATAGGTGCTTCTCACACTGGCTCAGTTTTTACAAATTGATTTTGTTTCTTTCACACATAGCCTAAAATTTTACAATGTGATTTTATATGGTACAGTTGGTAATAATGCATAAAAGGGTCACTAAATAAAAGCAACCCCTTTCGTCACCTTCTCTTATGATCTGACCTGGCACTCCTGCTGACCAAAAGTCAAGAAGTATCTGCCTCTGTGTGCATAAAAGCATTCTTTCTCTTCCGCCCCAATTCTCATTTACATGATGAAAGTGCTGAAGCATAGTTGAAGGGCAGTAATAAGTATGGGGAAGCATTCACTTCCATTACCTATTCTGGTTTTCATTCAGAAGATTTATGTCTCAAGGACTGTTAGCTTGGCACCACTCATAAGTAATAAATTCTTGAAAACATGTCCTCCATAACTTCCCTCAATAAATAAATAAAGGCTATAATCACTGAGCTCTTTCCCCCCTCTTTTCTGTGCATTTCCCCTTTATATTATTCAGCACAGGTAATTAAGCCCATTGATTTTACTGAGTTTCCCAATCTGCACCTCCACATACTTACTATTCTTTTTCTTATCCAAAAATAACAAAAAATGTTCCTCCTTGTGGAATTAATTCTTTATCTAAGTGAGGTCAGGTATTTTTACTGCAATGCTTTGATTGGCAACCTGTAATAAAGGCCTATTCTTCAAAGCACAATGCACCCTCTGCAAATTTGTTGTTTTTGTAGCTAGAAGCATTTTTCCCCTTAAAAAGTTAAGTGTCTAAAATGGGTTAGTCATTCTGAATGTTTTGGGCTCTTAATTTTTAAAAATTAGCAATGAACTTAATGTAATACCTTTTATCTTGTTCACAGATCATCCCTGCTGCCCACAAATGTCTCAGTTAAACAAGCTATTGTTCACTGAAACCAGAAGTTGCTCTTCAAACCTGAGTTAGAAATTATGATTTGATGGGTTTTCAGTTCTGGTTTGGATGCAAACTAGAACATTCATTCATTCATTCATTCATTCATTCATTCATTCATTCATTCATTCATTCATTCATTTCATTTCATTTATATCCCGCCTATCTGGTCTTGCAACCACTCTAGGCGGCTAGAATACTCTTTAGGTGATACTTACTTCATCCAACAGGCAGGGAAGTGACTATCCTTGGCTTCTATTATGTACTTTTCCTCATATGGAAAGCAATGCTGAAGAGCAACGGTTTATGTTGACATGGAGTTTCTCCTGCAGACTGGAAATGTAGAAGTCTTATCCATGGGGAAAGTGTTTACATGTACAAGACCATCCCTTCTTTCAACTTATCATTTGTGAAGAGCATGATGTCAGAGGCAGTAGGTTAGGCACACATCTTGTCTCAGATTCTACAACACAAGGAATGTAACTCTTGAGTGGGGCTTGGGCGTTTCATAAGTCAGGAAATCACAAGAGGGAGAAAAAGTGCTCCCAAGAACAAGGTTGTTCATGAGGCACAAAATAGGCCCATGCCTAGAAATTAGGTCCAGATGTGATTTCCTATAACTAAATAAACCTTTCTTTCCCTTCTTTTTTCTTTTTTAGCAGCAGTAACATAGAATATAAGTCACAATTAAATAAAATTGCTGCCTTATGTATGTGTATCTGAGGAAGTAGACTTAATCTAGAAAAGCTCACAGTGAAATCTAACAGTTAGCCTTTAAGGTGCCACAACTTTAAAACAAGTATAATATGCTAACCAATGGACATGTTCTGGTTATTTGTCTATTATATTGCTTGATGTTAAGTAGTGACATACAGGCTTTCACTTTGGATGCTTATGCACCAACTCAGCCAGGCTTAATTGGAATATGGATCACTGGCATCTCACAGAGCTGCTTAGGACAGAGTGATTGTTTTTGACTGGACCACTGTCATAATGAGTTGGTTATTGAGCTGCAGAAACCATCTAGTATGTAAAACTGCCCATTTTTTTTACAACAATTATTGACACATTATGTATGAACTTCAGGATTAAACTGGAGGATACTTATTTTGTATTTTATTTTAAGCTATTTCATTGCCATTCTAAAAATGAGAAGTTCCTTGTAAACTGTAACTCTAATACCTGGTGGAGATCAGGCTATATGTCTAAATATGTGATGTACAGCCATAAATATAAATGATCTAGTAATTTCTTACATTGGAGGCATGGATGCTCAAATATGAACAGACAAGTTGACCCAGAAACTGGTAATGTCAGCATTAGCTGCTATTGTGAAAATGTATAATACATCAATATTACTGTTAATTATTATTTGGGGGGGGGGAAAGGTGGTTTGCACCCGTAATGCATTACTAAAATGGCATTTTTAACTATTTATTTTAAAAATTAAACATAGGGGAATATCCAAAAATTATCTCCAATTCCCTCCTCAATGCTCTCTAAAATTAATATTTTTGAAATACCAAGTAAATATTACTTGTTACACCCCAAAACACAACACATCAGTGTTGATGGGGAAAACAACATGTCCTTGTGTTACCACAAAATGTAATAATGCATTACAAGTACCCAAACCCAAATGAAGATATGCCATATGTGTAAGGACAATCATACAGCAGTATTTCCACATCTGCTGGTGCGCCTATGAGAGGGGAACGTTTACACAATCAGATAAACCAACAGGATTGACCATTTCTACTTATAACATGTTACTTCCACGATCTGGTCCTCTTATCCTGAGAGATACTCTTTTTGTTTTAATATGAGTCAGGTATGTTTTTACTGTGTTTGCTGTCCCTACTATAACAAAGAGGTTATTCGTGTACATTGGAACATTAAGAAGGTCATAAAGGTTAAATACTGTGACTATGAAGAGATGAGACAACAAGGAACCAACACTGTAACAGCACTAATGCCCAGTTGTGTATTGTTCATATTATAATAGTAAATGTATTGTTTTGAAATGCATTGACTTGGCAGATATATGGCACATGGAATGTTGGTAGGAATGGTTCTGATTGACTGGGAGAAACTAATGGAGTTGAGGTGGACTAGGTTTTTGGAAGGTTCTGAGAGTAGAACCCCTCTGAGGGGCCTAACGCCAAGGGAGGCCTGGAGAGAAAGAACAGGAAACCAGGCCTTCTCGGCAGTGGCCCCTCGCCTTTGGAACAATCTGCCCTCAGAGATCTGTCTGGTTCCCTCGCTGGGTGTTTTTAAGAGCAAGCTCAAGATTTGGCTCTTTAGGCAGGCCTTCCCTCCTGTCATCGTTTAATTTATTTTTGCTATCTTGAATCATATTATGTTGTTGTTGTTGTTTTATACTGTTATTGTTTTATGAAATTGTTTTATGAACTTGTTGTTAGCTGCCCAAAGTAGAGAGAGAGAGAGAGAGAGAGAGAGAGAGAGAGAGAGAGAGAGAGAGAGAGAGAGAGTAGTTTGAGGGGTAGAGAAGTGATAGGGAGAAGGAAGAGTGTTTGTTTGTTTGTTTGTTTGTTTGTTTGTTTGTTTGTTTGTTTGTTTGTTTGTTTATACCCCGCCTATCTGGTCTACTTGACCACTCTAGATCCAGAAATAAATAACATTCTTTGGACACTGTTACTTTAACAACATTTTGTTAAATTAATTCAGGCTAAAGGGTTTGGAGCTCAATATCTGAGGGCTGGCTATGTGAAGAGTAGTATAAGGGCCTGAGTGAAGGAGCAAATGCATACACACAGGCTAAAGTTGATGGCAGTGAAAGAGGAAATAAATAAAATTTATTAAAGAAAACCCTTTATTCTTGTGGTTTTCAAAAGATATCATTACCCAAATAGCCAAGTGACAAGATAAAGGGAGTTTTAACAGCAGTATATCAGAGAGGGCTTAGAACAAGCACAGCTCGGGAGTGCTGTCAGGATCATATTTTTATATTGTTTTGTGTAAATAGGAGAGGACTCATAAATAAATAATTTTATATATATCTATCTTCGGGACAGGAGTGTATTTTTTTATTGAGAAACTGTAAAGGTCATCACATTTCAAAGAGTGAAATTGCTTTTTTTTTAATACAGAGACATGTCCATTGAATTGCTTTCAGATACTAGCATGACTTCCTTATACAGTGGTGCCCCGTATAGCGAGGTTAATCCGTTCCGGATTAACCTTCGCTATGCGAAAACATCGCTGTACGGGCAAGGAAAGCCTATTGGAACGCATTAAACTTAGTTTAATGCGTTCCAATAAGTGTCCAAACTTACCCCTCCAGCGATGTTTTCGCGTCCGGCGGCCATTTTGGAGCCGCCGATCAGCTGATTGGCGGCTCCAAAATGGCCGCCGGATGACCCGAAATGGCCCCCTATCAGTGTTTTCGCGCCCTCCCTTGCTTACCGAGGTCGCGAAAATGCTGCGGGGGGGCATTTCGGGCCATCCGCGGCCATTTTGGAGCCGCCGATCAGCTGATCGGCGGCTCCAAAATGGCCGCCGGACGCCCCAATCGTCGCAAAGCGAGTGCGGCGATTGGGGCAGATCTGTATAGCGATCCCCAAAAAGGGATCGCTATACGGATTCTTCGTTAAACGGTGCGCTCGTTAAGCGAGGCACCACTGTATTGATAGTAGGAACAAAAAGTTTTCAAATTTTGGGTATTTCAGTATCAACAGTTTACCACCTTGGCACTTTAAACATTCCTTTGAAATAAAAAGAAATACAGTTCTCCCTCAAATTACATGAATCGAAACAGCACAGTTTTGGTCAATAAATACTGTGCCTGTGGCCACCCAGAATCCCACAACACTTAAGGTATCAAATTGGTCTAACACAGTATCTCTAATTCAGCCTCTAGATCATAATCATAATGCTTTGTAGTTATGTTTGGGGTTATACATGGATTTTGAACTACAAGGGGGTCTGGTGCCACTAACCGTAGTCTTGTTCAAGGGAGAAGTGTAACTGCAAAATAATTAATGTATCCAGATTCTTAAAAATCCAGTAAACCTACCAAGGAAGCATGATGGTAGAATGATTTTAAAAATATGTTCTGCCTTTATGCATTCTTAATTTTTTCTTGTAGGATTTCTGGAAGGAGATATTCTGTCCTAATTTTTATATCAATTAATGCTTCTTTCCTGTTTTCTGTCTCTCACAATACCCATTAATGTAATTATCTTGCTATCTGGGAATTATGGGAGTTGTGGTCAATCATACACAGAGAGCACTGGGTTGGAGAGAGCTATATATATGCATGAACACTTTGTGGGACAAATCTGGAAGCTTAACATATATGTACAGGGTGAGCTGCAAGAGGCCTTAAGTATTTAAATAATTTGCTAACAGCTATTAATATGTTGTTAAAGTAACAGAACATTTGTAATAACAGAAGCAGTGTCACCTTAACCAATCTCATTTCACTTGTTGGCTTACTGACAAAGAAATTATTTAGGGTCATAGCTGAGTGACTGGACACAGCAACACAGAAATAGGTGAATGTATATCTAAAAAAATCAATAATGATAAAATTGTTCTACAAATGTAATGTGATTGAGAGGATCCAAAATTCATTTAGACCATTGACTGTTCAGCATCTAAGGTAACGCAATAGAATGAAGAACTATAAAGCAAATGTCAGCTAAGGACAACTGATTTCACATTCTAGATGCGAAGGGCAAAATTCAGTTCAATACTGGTTTAGCTGTGTTTAAACCCACCAAATCCAAATTGAGCTGCTTAAATTCATTTATGGGGAAATCTGATTCAACTCTAGTGGGACTTAAATCCCACCCCCACCCCCAAGAATTTTTCAGATTGGGTTGCATGGCAGCTAATTTGTAAAACCCAGAATTACTTTCTCTTTGGATGATGGTGATGTGTTTGAAAAAAGTTATTACAAGATCATGTGTAGAGAGTCCCATTCTCATCAAGGTGAAAAGCATCGCCACGGAGATAGGGGTGTTGAGACTTTGGGTGCTACTATATGTTACAGATAATCCAGCACTTCAAGAGGGAATTCCTTAAGTGCTGGTTGTATGCAATTTGTCACCAAAGACATTTTTCTCATTTCCCATAATTTGCAAATTAGCTTGCCTACTGCTGTGGTTGGTCTTTAGTTATAAATACATCCTTCCTTTGTAATGTTTGATTTATCAGACATGAAAGACTGTTTGAATTATGTCTCTTGCACACTGATGTGATTTCCTCTCTAATTATGGGTTTTCTCTAGCATACAGTTTCACCCTAATTTGTCACTCAAACTCTTGTGTCTCCAATGCTCCTGTTCTGTAGGATAGAAATTTTTACAACAAACATCTCCCTCATTCTCTTCTTGATTGACTACTTGTTCCCACCATTCCTCTCAGTTTCTTCAGCAGTTGTTTGTCATTTACACAACCCCGCTGACTGTTTTCCAATCTACTCAGTTATAACTGATGTGCTGAGTTTAGTGTTTATTGAGATTCTGGAATTCCCATATCAGGATTATGGCTCTTTGCCTCTCTGGCGCTGCTGTGTGGGAAGCCAGGTGCTGCTGTGTAGGAAGAGTTGTCAGTCTGCACAGACTAATATCTCCTCGCTCCCAGGAGTTCCCCTGTTGGAATTGTAAATGTTCTATAAAATTATATTAGGAAGTACTAGTTCAGAGGTTGTCTTGCAGCCTATTTGACAGGAAGGAGATAAACAACTTATCTTCCTTCTACAATTTACAAGCCTTACTTTGGCAGTCTTCTGTTTCTGTTTTTAAATGTATTTACCTGTAATGCATTCAAGATTGTGACTGCTGAATAATGCAATTTCAAGATAGAAGCTTGGTGATGAAAATGCAAAGACTTCACACTCTGGGGTAGCTGCTTCTCTTGCAGTAAAAAAAGAAACGAAAAAGAGGGGAAATGCCATGATTCAACCAGGAAGTTTTTCTGTGGAAGCAAGCAGTAAAGAAATTGAGAAGTGTGGCAAAAAAAAGTAGAAATCTGCTTTTGTAGGAAATGTCCCAATGGATTTTTATGCAAACGATCATGCAGCACTTTAATAGACTGATTTATTGCAACATAAGATTAGATAGAGAAGGTGATTTGTATATATGCATACTGGATTTTGAATTCCCAGTGTAGTGTAGTGGATAGAGTGATGAACTAGGACTCTGGAGAACAGGGTTCGAGTCTCCACTTGGCCATGGAAACTCAACAGCGGAGTGGAACTTGTAAAATCACTCCTTAAGTATCTCACCCTGAAAGCCCTATCAGGGTCATTATAAGTCAGTTCCGATTTGATGGCACACAACACATACACATACTGGAGTTGCAGTCTTTGGCAGAAAAGAGGGGGGGGGAAAGATTATTTAACTAAAAAGACACACAACCAAGGATACAATTAATCAGATATACATTAAATGATGGCTTGTATTCATGTCCTTCTATGATTGGAGCCTACAGTGTATTTCAAATGATTCAGATTGGTCAGAATGAACACACTTTTCTTCCTGTGTGATTGCCTAGATTTTTCCAATATGGGGTTGAAGGGGTGTTCTTCCTATACATAAAGAGTGGGGGAGAGTAGAAATTGGACGGATCTCTCTCTTCTCCCCCGCTCCACTCTGCTTTCTGCATTTACACATGTGCATGTGGGAGTGTGTGCACATACGAGTGTGTGTCTGTGTCTGTGTGTGCGTGTGTGTGTGCGTATGCGAACACACATTGCAAGGACATGTAGGGTTTGGTCACTACAGCTGGCAAGAGTGCAGAATTTTAAAGCTTTTGAAGAGGGAATGGGTGGGGGAGCAGATAAATATGTGCATGGAAGTGTTTGTATGTGCATGTGCAACATGCCAATCCCCCTTGACAGCACCTGTGTGTGTATGTTTCCTTTGCCCCATTTCACTAGATCAATGTGCCCTGCTTAGTTCTGTCCAATTTCTCCTTCCTTCCTCTTCACCTTGTCCCACTTCCCATCTCACAATTATTTTTCACTTCCCCTGTCCTCTGCTGAGCAGGGGAAGCGGTTAATTTGCTAATATTCAGAAGTGACTTACTTCTTAAGCCACTTCACAATAATGGCTTTGGGACTGTCAGGTTTGATTAGAACGATCTAATCAATTCTAATCAAGCTTGACTGTTCACATGGAAATTAATGTGAATGGTCAGGCTTGATTAGATCAATCTAATAAAGCCTGTCCATTCCAAAGTGGCCCACACTAACTCGTTTCCTGCGGCAAGTGTAGCCTTAACAGATTAACTGTGATTCACAGTATCATGATTCAAATCAAGAGTCCATGTACTATATGTACGTAGGAGGAGAACCACAGTCTGACTGAACTTTGTTTCTGTTGTCCCCAAAGCAATTTCTGCTGTCAAAGAGACAAGGTCTGCAATGTTTTTTTAACTGAACAGTGGTTTTTCTCTTTAGCACTATAACTTACTTGCACAGAAACAGGAAACAAATTTATCTCTAACAAGTTTTTTTCTTAACTGACAAACAACATGCTCGGGCCAATCCACGTCCTGTCACTGCAATAGCAAAATTCTTCTTGACTTTTACTGGACCTAGATTATATTTTCAACATATAAATCAAACTGAGGGGCAGTAGCAGAATACACGTGTATAGGTGTTACAGTGGTGCCTCAACTTACGACCGTCTCGACATACGACCATTTTGAGTTGCAACCAGCTCCGGTCACAAAATGTTGCTTCGACTTGTGGCCGGAGCTTCGAATTGCGATCAAAAGAGGCAGGGAAAAAAGGCGGGAAATTCAAATTAGAGGGCTAACCGTTGGTCAGCGAAGAGATTCTTTGTAGCTCTTTCGCCCCAACAGTTACAGTGTAGGCGTCAGAGGGGGACTGTCTGGTGCTGCTTTCTGCTCGTGAGGAAGTACATTTAATTTGTTTTGCAGTGTGGGTTTGGGTTTGGGGGGGATTATGTTTCTGTGCTGTGGGGATGTGTGTGTTTTTTTTCCAGCCCCATAGCGTTCTAATGGGGCTGACTGGTGTGTGTCTGTGTGTGTGTGTTTTGCTTTGTTTTTCAGCCCCATCGCATTCTGATGGGGCTGGCTGTGGGTTTTGGGGGGGGGTTTATGATTTTCCCCCCTGCTGGAACGGATTAATCCCATTCCAATGCATTCCTATGGGAAATGGTGCTTTGACATACAGCCATTTCGAGTTACATCCATCTTTTGGAATGGATTATGGTCGTAAATTGAGGTACCACTGTATTTTATTGTTTTTGTTGGGATTTACACACAGCGGTGTTGTTTATGTATTTGAGATTCTTCAGTAATCTCCAAACTGAGAGCAAAAATAAAACTCTGAACACAGACATTCCCTTCATCAAGAGTGTATTTACAAATACTGTATACATATGTAGCACCTCAGAACTGGCAAAGTCCACGATTCCAACTGACAAATTGTCATGCTGCTCTTCCATGCATCAATCCAACACTAAGCTTAGTCAGCACCTTGCTTATATAGTGTAGTCTGATGCAATCATGATAGGGCATATTGAACTCTGCACATGTGCAGCAGAGTCACATGACTTTCACTCTTGGCTCACTGCCAATCTGAGTGACTCAGCCTTTTCTGATTTCCCACAAACCATCAAGGCAATTCCATATTAAATTTTATACAAAATGCTGATCGTTTCAGTGCGAACACTGAAATCGTAAGAAAATTACCTTTTTGGAAGCTGAAAACAACAAATTAAATTAAATGAAGTATATATATGAAGTGAAGAAAACTGAATTCTTGAGTAATATATCTCACATGGATTGACAGGGATATTGATGTACTGGGTGAAAACAGGCCCAGGAGAGGAGTGAAGATTTAATTACCTGTCAAGCCTAGAAAAAGCCAGTCCTCCCAGTCAGATTCCAGAGGCGTTGCAGGACGAGCTGAGGGAAGACAGAACCTGGCTAAGTGGCAGGCTTGTGAGTGCCAATTTTAGTTCACAGTTCTTACACATTATTCTGCAAATCATTTGAAAAGAATGCTAACACAGGGCAATTTAAGAACAAGCTATTGAACCTCAGTACCTCCCTTCAACACAAATGAGGACAGCAGAACTCCTGGGGAGTATCAAATCAGGCCACAACACTTTCTGTGAATGTTGTCAAAGAAAGTATTCAAATGAATTTCTGCTACGTTGGACTCTGCACTTGCGGGCTGTGGCCATTTAGTGTGGTTTCCTGGCTGGAGCAGGGGGTGGTTCAATGGGCCTAGAAGGCTGGCATACTGGCCTAGTAGTGACAACAATGGTAAGGAAGCCCCAGCCCCACTTATTGCTAAATGCTGCTTCTTCCAGAAACATGGGTTGCTACGGTGAAGGTAGTAGAATTATCCAAAAGATGGGAGCTGAGCAAGCATTTGCTTTCCCTCAGAGCCAGATACCCATTATTTTCTACAATGCAGGAGTAGGTGATACTTTTATTAAGACACTAAACAAAAATCAATCTGCTAGGTTTTGTGGATCAAAATTCACTTCCTCAGACATGCATCAGTGTCTTTGTTGATAGTGCAGAGAAATTACAATCCCAAAAGTTCATGGCAGATGGTTGTGCCAGGCTACTTTCTTAGGGGTACACTGGAAAAACACAGGCTGCATTGGAGGGGTGGTGCTGAAACTACAGCTCAGGTAGCTGTTCATTGGATATCACACTGCAGCTTCTCAAATAAAGAAACCCAGGCATTGAGGGTGACACTGACTAGATGATAACAGAAAGAAAGAAAGAAGTCTGCCAACAGTGTTTTAATTCACTAGTTAAGCTGCATTCTTCTAATATGTGAGGAAGGTTAAGCAGCCAATACTCTGAGTCCAGTTCAAGTTTATCTATCCTTTATAAGTATGCAGGGCATGGCAATGGTCTGTACAGATGGATCAATGACAATGCCTTGTTTTAAAGTCTCTTCCTTTGTCTGTCTGTCTGTTTGTTTCCTAAACAATTCTAACCTTAATCTGAATAATCACTGCTCTGGTTGAGGGGTGTAGTTATGGTTTTGCCAGTTGCCTTACATCTCTCATTCATGTCCATGAATGTTATCTATTAGATCAGACAGTGTGAGTAAACCATTTCAGGACATTAATATTAGAGCACAGAATGTTAGTCAGTTTTTAAAATGAATTTTGTTTCATTAGCAATTACTTTGAATCAGTAGCAGATTGTGTCTGCCACCTCACCACTAAAGAGGTGGCAGAGTACCTGGCCCTTTCCACTTTCCCCCTTCTTACCATTTGGTGTATCCGAAAGGATACCATGGAAGTTTTGTTTAATTCACCACTTGTCTTACCCAAAAGGAGGGTCAGTGAATGATATTGTCCTCCCAGAGCTCTGTTCAGTTAGGTATGCATCTTTCAATCATGTGGCAAAGCTTGTCAGATCATGTGGCAGGAGTGCACTTATGGCCAGATTCAATGTGCAATCTGCATTTTGACTTCTGCCTATGCATCCAGAGGACTTTTGTCTCTTGGGCTTCAAATGTAATGGTTATTGGTACTTTGCTAAGGCTATGCTGAGGGGCAGTGCAGTGTTGAGTGTGGCCTTTGAGGCATTCAGCACATTCCTGGAGTGGGCAGTTAAAGTCAGAGCCAAGACAGACAGGGTCACACATTACGTGGATGATTTCCCTCTTTGTGGTCTGTGCTTTCTAACAAATATGCACAATATTTAGAGACGTTTCAAGAAGCAGTGAAGGAATTTGGGGTTCCATTTGAAAGAAGAAAAGCAAGAGTCTAATTCTATCCCCAGAAAAATAAGCAAGGAGGCCCCACCTCCCAGCTTGCTTCTCTGGGGGATAGAGTTAGATTCTTATGCAAAGTCCTTGCACCCCCCGAAGATAAACTGGCAGTCTTCCATGAAAAGTTGTGATGGTCACTAGTAAAGGATACATGTGTACCGAGGGACATACAGGCCATATTTGGCCACCTTAATTGTGCATGCTGAGTAGTCACACTGGACTGTGCTTTCTGCACTTGGTTGTCTAGGGCCATGATGGTTACTCCACAGGGGTGCTAAGGCAAACAACAGATGGCAGCTGGGTCACCCAATGCTGTAGCCTGTCATTTTGTCTGTTAATAAAGTATTTTAAGGTGCAAGCTGGAGTGTTTCTTCAGGGGTGTGGTGAATGGACCTGCAATGCCTATAATCGGTATCGCTCCCCATCATTATCACCATTGCAGGGATACATTATTCAGTATGTATGGGAAGAGATGCTCCTTGAAGTATTCAAGTCCCAGGCAACTTTGGATTTTAAATATCAGCAGCATGTTGGTTTTGGAATGGAAGAGCACTGCCAGTCAATGCAATTCCATTAGAGCTGTAGTCTTGTATTCTTGTCAGCTGTCTAGCTGCTGCATGTTAGACTAGCAGTTCAAAGGCACATCTTTCTTAGACACCCCACCCTCAATCTTCATCTCAATACATCACAACTGCTTTTCTTTTCAAGATCCCCAGTGTTCAGCACACTGAGAATACCATGTCATTTTTAGTCACTTTGTAGGAAAGGGAATTTGTGCCTCATTAGGAAGGTAGCCCAATATGTTTGTTTTTTAACATCAATGGGAGTAAATAAGTGGAGGAATAATTGTTCTCAGCAGATGGCTAAACCAATCTGAAAAAGCTCAAAAAATACAACCATCATTAAGTGCAAATGTACCATTTTATGACAGCTTAAAGCCAAGTTTCCATGAGATCTAATCTAAGTTTTAAAATAAGCATTATTTAGCTAAGTACCACAGACATAAAATTATATGGTTAAAAAAATCCTGTGCAGTCCAGTAGAGGTGGGATCAATATGCAGAAGTAGACATTTTGACAAAGAGTTGCATGTTTTGGTCGTTGTGGGTTTTTCAGGCTCTTTGGCCGTGTTCTGAAGGTTGTTCTTCCTAACGTTTCGCCAGTCTCTGTGGCCGGCATCTTCAGAGGACAGCACTCTGTGCTCTGGTGTAGTTGGCTTGGCACACCAACTACACCAGAGCAAATAACCCAAATAACCCACAACAACCATTAGATCCCAGCCGTGAAAGCCTTCACGAATACAGTTGCATGTATATTATAATGATAATCTGCTTTCCATTGAGCTGGCCTAATGTATCTAACGCACTGGTTCTTAACCTTGAGTTACTCAGGAGTTTTGGACTGCAACTCCCAGAAGCCTTCACCACCAGCTGTGCTGACTGGGGTTTCTGGGAGTTGCAGTTCAAAAGCATCCGAGTAACAAAGGTTAAGAACCACTGATCTAATGTATCTGAAATCAGAAGATCTGGAAAAGGAGCAGAGAAGGGGAATAGAGAGGAAAGGGGTGAGGTACGCCAGTCCCCTCTCAGCCTAGTCTCATGGCCATTATGCTGGCACAAATAGAGACCAGAGACATAGTAATCTTCCATAATTTCCAATTTCTCTGGCCTAGAAGAGTTTGGCAGCTTTAGCTGGCATGGTGTCAGCTCAGCCAGGACTCAGACAGCTTGGTAAACTAGGATTGGGCTTAAAATAGAGATAGTTGGTACCTATTGACAGAATTATGTGCTGTTTCAATGAGGACAGACATTTTCTCATTGCTTTAATCATTTCAAGCCTCTCCTTCCAGAAGATGCCCTTCTGTATGACTTTGCTTTTCCAGCAAACCCTTTTAAGTAAACCCTTGTCTTTTAGTATCTAAGGACTGGTTTAATATATCATGGGCACTCTTACTCATCTTTCATGTGTTATAATGCAATAATGAATACTTCAGTATGAAAAGATCAATACACCAGATTTTTTTACTGAGGAAAATTGCCGCGCTCATGATGTGGAACTTTCTGGGTGAAATAGCAGCTTCCGTCTTTAGTTTCAGTTTATGAATGCATGTAACAAAGTAGAAACTGAAACAAAGAATTGGGTTGGCATACAGCTGTCATTATAAAAAGGATGCTGTGTGAAATGTTTCTGCTATACCATGACATACATTTTGACTCTTTATTGTAAAGTAATCGGTTCCACTTGTGTTGAATTACAATTGGTTTAATAAAGGAGGTGACGAATATTACAGGAACCTGAAGTCTTCCATGGGCTTCAATTAAAACAGAAACTGGAGATGAATAGCTGATGGAAGCCTCCCTTTCCCGTTAAAGAAGATGAATTTGCATGGCTAACAGCACCATGATCATGACCATTGGTAGTCCTGTAGCTGTGGGAAAAACAACAAGGAAGGTCTCTTGTCCTTTCTTCTTTCAGGTACTGGGTCTGCTTCATAAGGGAGCACCTGGACAAAAGTCTTGGGAAAACTACTGTTCCTAAGGACGCTAGGCTTAGCATTGAACTCCACAGGGGACAGGAGAGAGGGTGGCACGTCTTGCTCTTCCTCCAACCTGTGGCCACCAGAGTGCTATTGTTACCATTGCTCACCCAATGAGCAAAGAGTTTAACAGGACGTCTTGGGGTCTTGGAAAGGGTATTTTAAAATAAACTGAGTGCTTTCTCTCATCCTCTCTTTCTTTGAGTATGTTTAAAATAATCTGGCTTATTTCTAAACAAATCCAACATTAGCAGGGCAGCTGGGACTCAGGCTAGCTCTATCTCTAGCACAGTTCTACACAACACATGTCAATGTAAAGAAAGAATTTTCATTTAAAATGATTGTTTATGGATATGGACATTCATTCAGATTTAGTTGTTTAAAAATTTAAAAATCAGTTAAGGGCTTGTCTGCATGGGCTCTTTTGGAGTTGCAGGATTGGGCTAAATAGAGTCACCTGGGATTAGGTAAGGTCTGGTGCAATCCTCACATCAAAATGACATAACAGACCTCAAATAACCCTATTTCATTTGGCTCCTTCCGCTGGGATTTTCCCAAATTGTGTGGCTCACTTTCAACAAGGAAGGCTCACTTTGGTTCATTTCCAGTGATCAAACATGCTGGATAGAATGAAAACGGGGTGATCCTATCTGCACGAAAAAAGTAGAAGCCCCTGACATGGAGCCAGGAAGATGCTCTAGGAATGCTCTAGGGATAGGCTGGTTTGCTCCACTATTTATGTTGTGTGATTGCTGGAAAAAGGAGAGAACCAACCTGTCCCCATAGTGGACCAAACAACTAAAAGCCCACCTGATCACACCCAAGGAATTTTTTTTTCAGAAAAAGTCTTTTTATTTATTTATTTATTTATTTATTTATTTATTTATTTATTTATTTATTTATTTATTTATTTATTTATTTATTTATTTATGTCTTGAGATACTATTTCCATTCAGGCCTCTGGTTTTGTTTCCAGGTCAACCTGTCCATATTCAACACTTCTAACTTTAAGAACTGGTGGAAAGGTTTCTTTTCCTTCTCATCTCTCCTCCCTTTTTCTTTATCTTCCAAGTGTATATTTTACCTTAAAAGTCCACAAGGTAAAGGGCTGCCTTGCTTTTATGGATCTTGGGACCTTTTTGACTGAAGAATGAAATAAAAATGCTTTAAATAAATGATAGTTATTTCCCATAAACCACTCCGTTTTTCTCAGCTGTTTCTTCTTATACAAGCCTATAATTTTAATGTTTCACCTGAACAATCAGCCAGCCATTGGCATAGTTAAATTCATTTTTTTCCTTCCAGAAATCTACCTACTCTAAAAATCTTTCATAGAACTGACCAGGAGAAACTCTTAACTTCACCTAGTTCACTGTTTTTAGGTAAAATCCTTTATATCGATCAATCAATCAATTAATCAATCATTTTCAGGGCTGATCCTGGAATAAAGTTGGCAAGTGCAGGACAGAATTATCACTATTCCAGGCAACTTCCCTTGTGCCCCCTAAGTGAACCTGCTACTGCATTCAGGTATGGTGGAGAATGCTCTCCCATCACCACTGTTGAACCAAGCTTCAAATGCCAGCTCCGTTGGTCTCCAGAGGTAGAAAGGGAGAGGGCACAATCTTGTCCTTCACCTCAGGCAGCAAAATGTCTCGAGCCAGCTGTGGTCACCTTTAGATGCCTGTTGGTGATTAATAGGTTCCTGGTGGATAGTGGTATTCTAACCTACCAGAATTTTTAATGTCCACCAATCTGCTTGGAAGGGGGCTGAACGGCACAGCTTTTTGTAAGATGAATTTGAGCACAGAGATACTAATAGTACTACATACGTTTGAAAATGAAATTGAAGAGGGAGTGAAGAGCATTGAACAACAGTAACAAAAAGTGAGGGTGCAATCGGACAGGCATTTGTATCACTGTTTTGTCAACTGATGGGAAGGGCTGGTTTGCTCCTTTTTCTTGCAATCACACAAGGTGTTCTCTCTCACATCGTTCTGGGATGCTGTCAGGGGCTTCTACTGTTTTGTTGTGGGCAGGATCACATAGTTTGGGTTCATTCCCATATCATATGATCATGGGGAACAACCCCAAGAGGAGCTTGCAGCTGTCAATTTGCCTTCCTTTTTAAATTTCCTATATCGTGAAGTGATTTAGGAAGGGAGTCATTTCATGATATTGGGAAATCATACATTTCCTTTACCCCTCTGTGGAGCGGCTTAGGAAATAAAAGTGTGTTTGTTATGTTTACACTGTATTAGGGCAGCACTGATGCACTGCAAACATTAATATTGAAAACCTCCTTCAGGAGGAGACAGGTATAGAGCATCTCCATCTTTAGTATCTTTGGTTCCCTTCCTAAATCACTTCATGATATGGGAAATTTAAAAAGGAAGGCAAAAAACTACCCACAGCTAATTGGTGACACTGAGTACTGACCAGAAAAATGAAATGTTGCCTGGCTCCACTACATTACTGGAAGAGAGACCTTAAGCCTGTTCATAAATGTTTATTATAAAGGTATTCCGGTGAGGCTGTCTTTTTTGCTGTATTTTTTGTAGCAAACCTTGATTTGCCTCTGGTAACCATAAGAAATGGCCTCAGATAGTTTACTAAACTTTTCAGTAGCCCTCTTCATAACCATATAAAAATAGACACCCAAAGTGTCTGCTCAGAATGGTGTTCCTTGCTGTATGTTGAGCCCTTAACTGAAACAATTATGCATCCCTTCTCCTTTTGATTCAACCTGATGTTCTGAGATTTACTTTGTCAATCTGTGTTCAGTCATTAGGTGAGCCTGTCAAAGCCACACTCCTGTAAAGTCTATACAGATATGTGTATTCTCTCTATATATTATGGAATTTGACCATAGAAAGTGATTCTCATGTGGGGCTGCTGTGCTCCCCTCGATGTATATTGTCTCCAAACACCTATTAAATGGCTAAATAGGACTTGTCTTCTGCAAATCAGATTTTGATTAGTTGCTTATGGAATCTTTCATAGAATTAGCAGGAAGAACCTTTGACAGGGAATTTTAAAAAATGAGGAGGATCATTTATAATTTATCTATTTCAGAAAGATTGCTTGTTGTTGAAGTCATTTCTTTTCTAGGTACATCATATTCTCTAGACTCTAAATAATAGATAAAGGAGCTTCTGGAATCATTGTTGTAGTCATAGATCAATGTCTTTGTAGAAGAAAATTATCTTTTAATTTAGCTATCCCAAAGTGAAATGGATCTTCCTGTCATGATAGTGCAATATTCTGATTTTATGATAGGCCTCTAGGAGAACAGATCATCTCTGGGTCTGCCTTCTTTGTTCTTCTCTGCCAAGTTCAACAGCTTGCTTACCATGGTTCTTTCACGGCTGCTTCTGGCTTTGCCCATTGTAAAATAAGTTTAGATCCTGATTATGATACTTGAGGTGTGATCCTACTGACTTTACTCCATAAAAAATAATCTCCCTGTTTGTGTTCCACCTGTTGGAAAGGAGGCCATAGAATGTGATTCTTTGTTTTTAAAAGGACATTCACAGGAAGTTACCTCATGACAGGTCACACTATTTGTCCGTCTATTCTAGTATTGTCTCCTGTGACTGTCAGCAGTGCTTGGCATAAAGACTTCTGGCTGAGGATTTACTCGTTGCTTGTTACCTGACACTTTTAAGCAGGTGTGGTCTTGCAGATGTTGATGGACTGCAACTCCCAGCATTCAAAGTTGCTGACTATGCTACTTAGGGCTTATAGAAACTGCACTTCATCAATATCAGGGCCTCTACATTGCCTACTCTAGTTTTAATGGGAGATTCTGCAAGTGCTCTGCCACTTAGTCATCATTAGGGTTTTGCCTTTGTTTTCCTTTTTTGTTTGTTTGTTTGTTTGTTCATTTGTTTTGCCTTTGTTTTCCTTTTTGGACTCCAACTCTCAGAATTGTGCAAGAATTCCCCAGGTAGAATTCTGGGAGGTGTAGCTGACAGATACACATCTATAGACACCTAGAGAACAAGGCCTGTTTTCATCATCATCATTTAAGAACTGCATTGCTGGAATGGACCCTATGGATCAACAAGTCCAATCCCTGTGGGGAATATGTCGTATTTTTCTTTGTATAAGACTATACTTTTGTCGAAAATCTTTAGAATAAAAATTGAGGGTCGTCTTATACACAGAAGGTAAGCTGAGGAGAGAACAAAAACAAGTGGAAGGGAAAGCAGGGATCAAAGTGATCCTGCAGGGCTTTGATCCCTTTCCCCCTACACTTGCTAAGCCCCACTTAGATTTCTTACTTTCGGGTTAGAAAATGGGGGTGTCTTATACATGGAAAAATATGGTAACTGCTAATCTCTGGCTCCACAGCCAGGTACCTAAACCACTCTGCTATCCAGAAGTTCTTCCAAACTCTTTGCCTATCTTGGGCCTATTGTTACTCTAGGGTTAAAAAAAAAAATCAGGCCAACGCTTACTGAGAGGCCTAGGTCATACTGGAAGGTGTAATTCCTTGGATAAGCCTTCTAATAGAGCCTAATGTGCATTGAGACTATAGCTCCCAAGAAGACCTAGGCCTCCCAGGAAACACTTGGACAATTTCTTTTAGTAAGCTTGAGCCAAATACTCAAATAGCTTGGAACTCAGGTGAATGAAATGTAGGTATCGGTAGGTATCTGTCAGCAGGCAGGAACTCCCAGAATTGTGTCTGAGAAATTGTTGGAGAATTCTGGGAGTTGGAGACCAAACAACAAAATACTGTATAGCACATCCCTTGTCATTGTCTCTGGCCTAGAATTATACAACAGATAAATCCAAAAGAAATTATTATCAACACAACACAGTATGCTAAAATAGCAGGACTCATGACCTAAAAGCAACAAACCATGGAAACTCTAATTTGATTTTGCTGGATGAATAAGATTACACTATGCCTTGAGAAGAGAGCAGAACGTATTTCCTCACGACTTTGTCTGGCAGCCTATGGCTGCTAGCTCTGGGAAATGATATTTTTTAAGATTGCAGGTCTCAGAATGCCCCAGCTGACATGACCACTGGCTGCAGAAAACTCCTGTACATGTATCAGCCTCAGCACCTGGGTGTCTGATTCCTTTCCAAACAGGAATGAGAAAAAAAGAAAAATGTTACCTTGTAGAACAGGTTTTAAGGGCACTACTGTAGCGAAATTGTGGGGGGAAAAAACAAAGTGAGAAGTGCATTGGTACCTTTAACATTAAGGAGTTTAAGTGTAGGTTTTGAGCTACCAGTTTTCTTCAGTCACATCTGAAGGGGATGTGTGAGGAAAGAGCTACTAAAGTGACTTGATTGATTCTTATGTCCTTGTGGAAGTCAGATAATTTGGCTTTGCAAGGCAGTATTTGTTGATTGTTATATGGAGTGGAGTTACAGATAGATAGACACTTTTAGTTTTAATTTTCATCTAGTTTAATTCAAGTATGTTTTTTTAACTAGAAGGCATGCGAGAAATGTAAACAAAAACAACAACACATGATATTTAGAAACTAGAGCCATTGCTAACCCAAGGGTTTGTTCAGCTTGGGTTTGGGAGATTGGCATACACAGAGAGTGGGTGGAGGAAAGGGGAGAGATCCTTGGGTTTGAGCCCATGACAACAGTATTGGTTCTGTGCTGAGCCTGCTTGTTTCGTGTTTCCTTCTGCTGAGTGATAGTGTTGATATATGCACTTGGAACTGAGAGATTTGTGTCCTTCCAGCAGCAAATTCGAATGGGCAGTTTCAGATTCCTCCAACAGCAAAATTTTTGTACACTCTAAATTTCAAGGTCAAAGCCCCAGTTCCCACAACCTAGTTAAGGCTATGATGGAAACCAATGCCATTCTGAAACAATGTACCATTTTAATATCTGACCTTTAAGTATTTCTGTTGTGATCATCCTGAAGAGCAACCTGAAGTTTTTCTCTGTGGGGAAAGCAAGAGGAACCAATAGATAGTCAAAGGAAATGAACTCTACGTGTCTTGACTTTCATTTTCCATCTCTCTTTTTTTCCTTATTAATTGGTCCCTTTCCTCTCTTCTACTCCTGCACCATCTCTAGTTCTCTTTGTACCTCATTCACTTTATCTTTCTTTCTCTCCTGAAACCACTTGAAATTCTCTCACATCAAAAGGATATTTTATTTGGGCAGTCTAACTGCAGAAATCTTGCCTGTGTACCATCTCAGTGGATATTTCTTTCTTATCATGAAATCAACTTTTCCATTTCCATGACATAGGGGCATCAGTACATAACTTTCTTGTTATTAAAAGTTCAGTTCCAAAGTTACAATTTTTTGTTTGGGCTGCCCCCATTTTTAGAATTGCCTTGTAGAATGTTGGTTGGCTCTTCTGCACAATAACTTCAATGCACTCTCATGCAGTGATAATAAAAGAATGTGAGACAACTTAGAAAACTCCTGTCAGAATGGTCCCAGAGTGCCTTAAAATTAACTTTTGGGACAAAAGTAAAATTGTAATAAATTATTATATTCTTTTTCAAATGTGACTTTGTTGCACTCTTGTTATACCAAAGCAACAGATTACAACTAGCTATGGCATTTATAACTCATTACTTCCAAGCTCTGGGGAAAGTGGAAAGTTTGGGTGGGGGATGTTACCCTGGACTGAATGTTGAGATGGAGGGTTGAGCCTGGGGCAAGTCACTCTGGCTGGAAATTCTGATTTAATGCATAACTGATTTAAGGCATAATTGCTTAATTGGATTGAAAATGATTGTGCACCTTTTTTTTCTAATTTAGAATCTCACTTCATCAACACTGAGTTAGAAGAGAGGAATATACAAGAAGTGGAAATTCTCCTGGGGGAAGGAGGTTAATGCTATTTGCCCAGAGGTTCCTGTTTTCCTATCTCTCAATATTGTTAGCAATTTACCCACAGAATCAACACGAATGATTTGTTTCCATTATCCATCACCCCCAGCTATTAATATCATTATGAAGCAACTTGTCTCAGACATTAGTAATTGCTATGCAGCGTATCATTTTAATAGCTCATGAAAACCAAAAATAGCAATGATCATCTACATTTTCCTCTTGGGTCTGAAAGGTTTTAAGTACTACCAATGTTGGAGAGACAGTTTCAACATTATTTTGTTAACTAGATTAACATTATGCCATGTGAACCCTCCTGAAACCCAGAGTTATTTTTATTTAGCAAAATGGTACAATGTGCAGAGTAGGAGTCTTTGAGTCAGAAAGCCAGAGTTCAAATCCCTGTCCAGCTGCAAATGTATGTGATGGCCCTAAGCCAATACCTTTCTCAGGTTAACCTCCTTCACATGCCCAGCCCTCTCTGAAGGAGAGGTGAGATGCAACTGAAATAATCAGATCTCTTTTATCAAGAAGAACCCTGTCATATAAAAAGCAAATGTGTGAAGATGGATGTAATCTCCATCATTCATTTCCAGCCATTGCCAGTTGGGTATTACGTGTGTGCATCGTTCTGTAGCATTAGTATTGTACATTCCTTCTTGAAACATCTCTGTCCTGTTGGAGGTCTTTGGGGTTTTTTTTTCCTTTGTCTGTTTAAAAAAGAATCTGGCACAACTAGCAAGATTGCATTTCCAGGAGGAATTGCACCCAGAATTCAGAGAATATAACAACTCATGAAAGGCTGGAGTTCATTGAAAGTGACAGAAAATTCACAGAATCTCTTCCCCACCATGCTGCTCATTATGCTGCAATCCATGGGCTGAACAACATGCCCTAAGGTGAGTTCAGATCTTTCACAGCAAGAAATATATCCTGACATCATCTCAAGTCTTTGCTTATAGATTCCTGCCTCTGAGTTATGATATTACTTTAATACGATGGCAGGAAAACTGCACTTGGGCAATGGATCTTGCTAAGCTATGGTAATAGGATTTATAAAAAGGATTGCAATAAAGGCAACAGCATGTGCAGTCTTTTCTGGGGCTAAGTGAATTGCATGAAACTTAACTATATTTGAAAAGGAACATGTTGTATTATGACTCTGACTTTGAGCTTAATGGCTTATCACCTGAGCTCTGTAATATTAGAGTCTTAGAGAATGAGCCCCGAGGATTCAAGATGCATATTGCTCATGTCAATTAAGTACAATCATAATAACCTATTGTAATATGATCATACAGTCATGGCACAATTCCATGCTGACCAAAACAGCAAAATACCTTTAGTTTGGCTACAGTTCCAAGAATCTCCCAGACAGCATGGCTATTGCCCATGTTGGGGGATTCTGGAAATTGTAGTCCAAAATGATCCCGCTACTGCACAAGCCCTGTTCTAGCATAATCCAAGGCAAATAGCACCAGAGCATTATTACAAGCCAATACCATGCCTATACTAGGTTGTTATGACAAAGCTGATAACAATCACTGTTAACTATTTTGTCTGAACTTTGAAATGAATGGCATAGCACAACTGTAAATCAAGCAAACAAAACATGTGACCCAACAAGTGAAACCCAGCCTACTATCTATGGATAGCAGCTCATCAAAAGAACAGTGTATGTCATTATTTTGCTGCCTCTTTTGAAAAAAGCAGGACATCACTAAGCGTCTGCTAAGCCATACTTCATGAAGGTAGGTTAGAATTTGTTCAATAACCCACACATTGTGGAGACTTTGTGCACCCATTTTGGGAATACAGACTTAAATCCTACTACAGTCCAAATTAGGGTAGAGTGATTGAATCAATATGATTTACATAAATATTGACTCATAATTCAACACTAGTCATGGCACAATGATCTGCCCTGCTTGGGACTAGCAACGGGTCTACTAGTAGCTGGGAACTTAAAGTCCTGTGATTTAAGTCCCCATTCCTGGAGATTAATATACTCAGACACCAAGAACAAAACAAAACAAAAAAAAAAAACCCCAAAAACCTGGTGGATGCTAACTAGTGCAAATAGGTAGCAAAGGAGAAAGTTGTACTAGATGCATCTATAATTATCCTCTGTTGCTGCATTTTGGAACAATCGATATAAATCTATAAGCAGAGTTTGGAAGAGTTACTTTTTCAAACCCCAACTCCCAGTATCCCCCAGCCTGGGGTAGTAATCTCCAGAGTGATATTTCTAAAGTGAGTCTATAAATAAACTACTGTACAGCCATCTATAGATTAGCAATGCTTCTGCCAAAAGAGACCAGCAACTTAGCAGCTTTTATTTTCCTTTTACTGTACTTGATATGCCCTGATCAATACAGCAGAAGTTCTATAATCCAAAGTCTGTCCACCATTTCCCAAACCTGACCCAAATACATACACCATAGGTATATAAAAATATGTGTGTTCCATGCTTGTTGCTAGAGAAGGGGCAAGTAAACAAGTTCGGCTTCCTGTTCTTCGGTAGAAGCACCAAACCCTTTGATGTTAATGGGGAAAGAGTACTAACGAAACAGCAAGCATTGTCCCAAAGGGAATACTTGGAAAACCTAACAGGTGATTTGGAAATATTCAGAAGCATGACAGAATATAGAACCAAGTGCCAGCATGTTTCAAAAACAATTTATTCAACAAGCTTTCAGAGGCACAAAGCAGTCTCAGCACCTAACCACCAGACCAAAGCAGACACAGTAATTTGTTTCAAATCTGATGCTGTAGCCTCTTCAGCATTGAATATCTCCGTGCTTTGTACAGTAGATGACAACACAAAGAAAGCATGTTTTGAGGCTCAGCTGTTATGAAGGGAAGAACTTGTCTGTGGTTGTGTATCTCATATGGGATAAATGATTACACACATTATTCAAAATGATGCAAATTTCACTGCAGTTTGTGAAGAACAACAAAACTCCAGACTCCTTTACAGCTGGTAAGTATGCAGGCTAATGTGGTCAACTATGAGACCTCCAAAGCTGGTCTTCATTTCACCATGCTTTTTGTATTTCATAAAGGATTAAGAAATACACAGCTCTGCAGATGCTGCTGGACCACACCTCCCCAAATCAATGGCTTTGCTAATGAAGGCTAATAGGAGCTATGTTCAGACAATATCTGAAGGGCTGGAGGGTCTATACCCATTCCCAACATGACCTTGCAAATCATTTGGTATATTGGGGGGGGGGGTGTTAAATAAATTGCTCATGTAGCAAAGTGGACAGAATGAGGAGAGTTGCTTCTCATCTGAACAAGTAAAATAAAATTGTAAAACACAGAGATACAAAAACTGAGTTACAGAGAGAGAGGGTTTCTGGTAAATACAGCATCAATGCCTCGAGGCTCTTATTCTGTCCCCTATCAGATGTAAATGTCTTTTGTATTAGTAATAACTATTGCAACAGCACAGTAATACGCACAGCAGAAAGTTGTGGGCTGATGCCTTCCATACAAATCTCCTATAATCTCCCATAATCCCAATCTGTAGGCCATGCTAGTTGTAGTCCAAAACATCTAGAGGGAACCTGCTTAATTATTCCAAACTGCTGCGTTCTTTAAGAAATATGAATTGTATCATATTAGTCCTTTCTAAAAATGGAATTAGATTCTCTGACAGTAGGTTAAACTTGAAAGATCCTTCAGGAGAGATGAGCATAGAAGACTGCAGGAAAAGGGAGATGAAAGAGGGAGAAAAGCGGAGCTCCATTCACACAGGCCAAAATCTTAACAGAAGTTTGGATCACGTTTGAGTAATTTGCCATGGCTAATTGTGGCTTATTGACGAGGTACTGAAGTGTATTTAAGTCAAGTGTCTGGTCATGTACCTAACTGCGCAATTGAGAATGGTACTGGCATCTTGACAGCTACGTGCAATTAACTGTGATAAATTACATAAAACATATGATTACACCACTGGGATTCCAGCCATAATGTTAGATTTTGCTCATGCACCTTTGAGTAGGTTTAGCTTGGTGAGTTGGCATAAACTTCCAAAAGATTTTAATGCAGCATGTTTAAACTATACAGGAGCCATACTATTGCTCTGGAGTTTAGGTTTCCAGTGGACAAAGTCTTTTTGATTTTCAAAATCCTGGCAAAGATCAAGGGTGTCAGCAATGGGAATGTTATTTATTTATTTATTGTTTGTTTGTTTGTTTAACTTATATGCCACCCACTCTACCCAAAGGTCTCTGGGCAGCTTACAAGAATTAAAATACAATTAAAATACAATAAAAAGATAAAATAATACAATTAAAATCAATAGATATTTATTATTTATTTAAAATATTTTTATTTCACCTTTCTCTTTGAAAGGACTCAAAGCTGCTTACATCAGTACAAGACAATATTAAAGCTAACAACAGTGAGTAAACAAATACTTAAAAAGTTCAAACACATACCATACTAAAACCATAAGCAACACAAAATACATTCAAAGTAGTAAAGTACAACAATCAATTTCAAAACCCCACTCAGGTAGCCAGTCAGTCAGGGAAAGCTTGCCTGAAGAGAAAGGTCTTCACCTGCTTGCATGACAGTAAAGATGGGCCAGCTTGGACTCCCGTGGGAGAGAGTTCCAGAATCTGGGAGCAGCAACAGAGAAGGCACTGCCCCTTGTAGCTACCTAACACACCTGTGAAAGTGGCAGAACTGATAGAAAGGCCTCTCCTGGTTATCTTAACACTCAAGCACTCCTTGATGGGGGTGGATCAGCATTGCTTCTGTTCATTTTAATTCAGCTTGGGCAGGGAACCTCTGGGAACCAAAACATCTGCTCAGGATTTGCAAAGCCCTCCACTTACCCAAAGAAGTGAGCACAGAAGATTTGCAAGCCAACTGTAGTGGCCCTACAACATGCTATTAAAATATGCTTGTCAATTTTTTTTTCAAATTAGCAGATGATACAATTGGGTGGAAT
The DNA here is from genome assembly GCF_051106095.1 of Pogona vitticeps. Taxonomy (NCBI): domain Eukaryota; kingdom Metazoa; phylum Chordata; class Lepidosauria; order Squamata; family Agamidae; genus Pogona; species Pogona vitticeps. The sequence goes on from NC_135783.1 coordinate 55,245,653, forward strand.
AGTTAATACCCTGGAAGACAGAACAAAATTCAAAATGACCCTGATAGGTTGGAGCACTGGGCTTAAAACAACAATGAAATTCAACAAGGATAAGTGCAAACCACTGCACCTCAGAAAAAGAAACCAATTGCACAGTTACAAGGTGGGGGATACCTGGCTCAGCAACGAGAAGGATCTTGGAATTGTCGTAGATCACAAGCTAAATATGAGCCGACAGTGTGATGTGGCTACAAAAAAGTAGCCTAAAAATGCTCTTTTAGGCTGCATGAATAAAAGTACATTTTCCATATACCGCAAGGTGCTAGTCCCCCTCTATTCAGCGCTGGTTAGGCCTCACCTTGTATATTGTTTCCAGTTCTGGACACCACACTTCAAGAAGGGTGCTAACAAATTGGAACAAGTTCAGAGGAGGGTGACAAGGATGATCAGGGGGCTGAAAACCAAGCCTTATGAGGAAAGGCTGAAAGAATTGGGCATGTTTAGCCTTGAGAAAAGAAGACTTTTCAAATATTTGAAAGGCTGTAACACAGAGTACTCACTGGAAGGACAGATCCTGAAGCTGAGGCTCCAATACTTTGGCCATCTCATGAAAAGAGAAGACTCCATGGAAAAGGCCCTGGTGTTGGGAAAGTGTGAAGGAAAGAGGAGAAGGGGATGACAGAGGACGAGATGGTTGGACAGTGTCACTGAATCTACCAACATGACTTTGACCAAACTCCGGGAGGCAGTGGAAGACAGGAGGGCCTGGCGCGCTGTGGTCCATGGGGTCGTGAAGAGTCAGACATGACTCAATGACTAAACAACAACAATACAGACAAGGGGCAAGATCTGTTCTCGATCATCCCAGAGTACAGGACACACAACAATGTGCTCAAGTTAAAGGAAGCCAGATTTCGGTTGAATATCAGGAAAAACTTCCTAACTGTTAGAGCAGTACGACCGTGGAACCAGTTACCTTGGGAGTTTATGAGTGCTACTACACTGGAGGCATTCAAGAAAAGGTAATCACCTGGCAGATATGCTTTGATTGTATTCCTGCATTGAGCAAGGGGTTTGACTTGATGGTCTTGTAGGCCCCTTCCAACTTCATTTTTCTATGATTCTCTGATTCCAATATGTGTTCCTTTATTTCAAATACGTTCAGCGGCCAAGCAACTGGGGCATGTTGCTGCCTTTTCCCATCAGAAATTAGTAAATGTGTTAACACTCATTTTAAATATTAATTGTAGAGGGAAGTAGTAAAATATATGGCCCTGATGTTAAAGCTAAAAGCTTATTTTTGAAGAAGCAAATGTAAGTGTACTGTTGACAAACCATCATCATAAATGAGAAACCAATTTGACAGTCTCTTTCAAGAATTTCTTCCTCCTGTACTACTCCTCTGGTTCATTGTTCCTTTGGGATAACTTATCTCCATCACTGTGTTCCATACATTTCATAATGTATGCATAATGTATGCACTGCTCTCCTTTTGCTCCCTCCAGGCCAGGGTCTTGTACTGCCCTGGAATGTTGCCTCTGGTCCTTTCCATTGCATAATGCCTTGGTAAGAGGGATCTCCAAATGGACAAAATTGTTGCAGCAAAAGCCACATAGAGCCCAGTGGCAAGTTAAAAACAAACACCTTAGTTGTAGCATAAATTAGAGATGGGGAACCTTTGGTTGCCAGTTATTTTGGCATGCAACTATCACAATCTTTTGTCATTGGCCACCCTGAATGGGGCTAATGGGAACTGCAGAGGAAACATGTGAAATGTCAAAGGATTCTCTTGCTTTGGCATAAACTTTTGTGGATAGAGTTACTTCCTCAAGTGCATGAATATCCAGAAATTAAGGTAAATAAGGTGGGATGACAGACAGGGCAATACAGAAACTAGTGGCAGCAGTGATCATTGCACTACTAAGGCTGGTCATTCATTAAACTGCTGCTGGTTTGTGTTAGTATCATTGTATCCTTCTAACCTACCTGAAACTGGAAACACTGAGGTCAACATTAGGATGGATTCCTTTCTCAGGACTGCCTCTGTGCTGCATGCTAGCAATCTGCACCATTTGCAGAGGCAGCTGTGTTCAGGGCAGTCATGTACACAGGGGGTCAGATGATTGGTGGCTTCTTCAGCATCATGTCCCTCAGAGGCAGGGGAAAAATACTTTTCTTACTGCAACATGTCGACAGTGAGATGCTGCAAGTTCTAGTCCACAAAACAAACACTTCCTGTCTCTGACAGGTATGAAGCTACTTCCCTTTGCAAGTACTGTGACCTCTGAGTATGCAACTGTGACTGCTAGAAAAAGGGTCACACAAGAAACAAGCAAAAGCTTGCTGCCCGATCATCCTTCCTCTATAAGCAACTATCTTTGTACCAGACTCTTCACGAAGAACTGCATAAAACAAAGTAACTTTGACTAAAGAAAACTTTCTTGTTGTCTTACATGCTTAGTTATGTATCAGCTCATGGAACGGAAGAATCTCATGCAATGTTGCAACCAGAAGGCAGAATGCAACACTGCACAAGCTGTCTTCCTCTTGCTTTACAGAGTCTTCTCTACTTTCCATGGTGGCCCTCTGTGCTCTCCTGAAATCTATTCTGGCAGGGCTCTGCTCTTGTTATAGGAAATGGAAGTAGGACAACCCTTCCCCCTCGTTTTCAAAGAGGCCATCGTGCTGTCAGATGATCAAGCAACATCACTTGGCAGTTTCTGTCTTGACTATGCTGTGAAAGTGTTTTATGTCGGAGTAGATAGGGCATCAGCAGCATCCTGAAGGCTTCCACGAGTACAGTATTTAAGAGGCAGCTGAAAACATTACTTTTCAAGGAGGCTTTTCACTTCGGCCCTGGTTGAATGCCTCACCTCCTATTCCACTTTACTATGAAAATCTGTTCTGGTGCCACTGGTTTTTATGTTTTTATGCTATGTTACTGCTATTTGTGTTGTAATTTAGTGCTATTGTTTGTTGAGTTTGGTTTTAGCTTCTTGTAAACCGCCCAGAATAGTGCTTTGGTACTAATGATGCAGGATACAAATTAATCAATAAATAATCATAAATAAATATTATTTATAATATACTGTACAATTGGGTATCATTTGGTGTCTGGAAAAGATATTTCATCGATATGGTCACCATCCAAGTGCACGCATTTGCCAGGCAGAACCAAAGTCTTAAAAGATTGTTGTATTCTAACAATGTAGTGCTGCAAATTGGCAAGGCTAATCAGGTGGCTTATAGTAACACATACTGTAGATTGGGTTCATTCTACAATCCTAAATCTTGAGAAGCAAATCCAGAGATTCGCACCTGCATATTGCTGCTGCTATTTTTACTGTAGAGACCCATTTCTTCCTGTACCTCCACTCAGTGCCTGTCTGAGCTACTGTTTTAATAGCTACAGTATACACAAAATGTTTATGCATGGACATTAAAACTACAAATGCTGGCAGAAGCTAAAATAAAGGTAAATGTGGTGAGGCAAAGAGGCTACAGATACAATTCTGTGGCTGAAGAGAGGCAGACCTAGTTCCTTGGAGGAATAAAAGGGATTTAACACACACACACATCCAAGAAAACCGTAGTGGGGGTGTCATGATCATGAGATATGTGGTTTAAAGCATGTAATTAGAATAGGATATGTAGTCAAGAGAAATGTAATATGGAGTCAGAATGGTTCTTTGTAATGATGATTTGAAGGACTTTGAAATATGTTTTCTCAAGTGCTGTGAGAATGTTTTCCTGCAAACAGTTACAAAAGACTCAATATACCAAGCTAATTGGGAGAAGATAAGCAACACCTGGACTCTCATGGGAAAGAAGAATGGAGAAAGTTGGGGAAAAAAACCCTAAATTCTAATTGCTTAACATCTAGATGGACAATGAAGATGGGAGGAAATTGGGAAAGTACAAAAAATTGAGATTGTGTTATGTGAAAAGTTCCTTTTTAGTTCCTTTGAACTTCTTTTGTGTTAAAATGAGGGTTTAAGTCTGATGATGGATTTGGATGGTTATTGCTGAGAATGTAGTTAGCAGGAGAAATAAAGGGAGGGGGGCTTAGCCTACAAAGCCACCCAGGCTTTTAGATGTTTTTATTTTAGCTGGGAAATAGTTATTTTATTAACTGCAGTAATCTTTGAATATGTTCTTGAATGCTATGCTTAAGCAACAAACTGATTTTCTACGAAACTTTATTTTTCTAATAAAAAAAAAAATTAATCTTAAAACTTATTGAGGACTGGTCTCTTGAACAGCAAAAGGTTAGCCTAAATCCAGAAGGTGGAAGGGCCACAGGTTTGCTAATAGACAGAGTCCTACCTCACTGAGCTGTTATGAGTTCTAAGGAATCACAAAGCCCAGGTGTCTATACTTGCTAAGTAATAAGTCAGTGCAAAAGTGTTCTTTTTATGTCAGACCTGTTTATGTTACGCTCTGCTGGAGCTTGAAGGATTCAGCCCAGTGCAGAAGAGCTAGATAAAGGCCTGGTGACTCTCTGACCACCTCTTCATCGATCCTTTAGAGGATGGTGTGCATGACACGGGGGGGGGGAAGAGCTTGGGATAGAAGGGGAAAGGGTGCCCTCATGCCTGAAGGTTGATAAACCAATCAGACCCCAACTGTTTAATCCCCAGTGCCAGAAGATAGTTAAATTTAGCATCAGAACTGGCTCAGTTAAAGGGAGATCAAAATATTCTATTTGTCTTGCTGTTTCAGTAAGAGGTGTCAGTGTCACTCTTATTTTCTAAACCAATTGGCATGGAAAATTGAAGGCGGCAAGCCATGCAGGCCAACTGAGTTGAATTAGCAACTGTACACAATGGTTGTCCTGCTGTTGTTGCAAGAGTGAAGAGCTATGCAGAAGCACTTGGAACTGAATTGAGCAACTGTGGGAACATCCTAAGATGTAGGCACGAAGTCCAGGGCACCAGTTTATCGTCGTCGTTTAGTCGTTTAGTTGTGTCCGACTCTTTGTGACCCCATGGACCAGAGCATGCCGGGCCCTCCTGTCTTCCACTGCCTCCCTGAGTTGTGTCAAATTCATGTTGGTCGCTTTGATGACACTGTCCAACCATCTCATCCTCTGTCGTCCCCTTCTCCTCTTGCCTTCACACTTTCCCAACATCAGGGTCTTTTCCGAGGAGTCTTCTCTTCTCATGAGATGGCCAAAGTACTGGACCCTCAGCTTCAGGATCTGTCCTTCCAGTGAGCACTCAGGGTTGATTTCCTTTAGAATTGATAGGTTTGTTCTCCTTGCAGTCCAGGGAACTCTCAAGAGTCTCTTCCAGCACCACAATTCAAAGGCATAAATTCTTCGGCGGTCAGCTTTCTTTATGGTCCAGCTCTCACTTCCATACATCACTACAGGAAAAACTATACAGTAGCTTTGACTATTCGGACTTTTGTTGGCAAGGTGATGTCTCTGCTTTTTAAGATGCTATCAAGGTTTGTCATCACTTTCCTCCCAAGAAGCAGGCGTCTTTTAATTTTGTGGCTGCTGTCACCAAGAAAGTAAAATCTGTCACTGCCTCCATATCTTCCCCTTCTATTTGCCAAGAGGTGATGGGACCAGTGGCCATGATCTTAGTTTTTTTGATGTTGAGTTTCAGACCATTTTTTGCACTCTCCTCTTTCACTCTCATTACAAGGTTTTTAAGTTCCTCCTCACTTTCTGCCATCATAGTAATATCATCTGCATATCGGAGGTTGTTGATATTTCTTCTGGCAATCTTAATTCCGGTTTGGGATTCCTCCAGTCCTGCCTTCCGCATGATGTATTCTGCATATAAGTTAAATAAGCCGGCGGACAATATACAGCCTTGTCATACTCCTTTCCCAATTTTGAACCAGCACCAGTTTATAGGTACCTGGAAAGTCAGTCTGTGAGATCTTTCAGGCCTTTTTGAAAGAGAACTGCTAAATAACTCAGTGGTTTAGACATGCCTTAGGTCCTTTTAAGGAGAAAGGTGGGATAAAAATATTTTAACTAACTAAATAAATAGATATAGGTTCAGAGTTCAATTCCCCACTTTGCCTTCTTGACAGTGGCTGGACTCAGTAATCCATAAGACCCCTTTCAGCTCTACAGTTCTAAGATAAGGTTATCTGCATTTTATCCAGTCATTGTCAGAAAGCACTTTAAAACTCTTACTTGTCCATAGGCTGTATATATTCACAGCTCATTCTTTCCCAGGTTGGCAAGTAATTGAGGTTCTGCATTTTATTATGTTAGAATGAATATCTCAGATTCTTTTCTATGCTTGGCTTGATTTAAAAGTGGCACCGCATACCTTTTGAGGCCATCTGATTATTTCGTTGTACTGCAATGCTGTGTGTTAGCCTTCTGAAGTAATAAGCAGGTATTAATAAGTGAATAAGATGCAGTATCAAAGCATCTCTATTTTCAGCATTCAGAGCACACTTCTCAAGGGCATAGAAAACTTGTCCTGCTTTCCGCAGCACTGCTTCCTTGTTGAACTGTTGCTACACAGAAGACAATCACCAGCTCCCCAGTGGGTCTGCAACCAGTGATTTACACCACACATGGAAAGTTGTTTCCTTTGATAATCAGTATAGAAATGAAGGGGTCAGTCTTTCCATTCATGTCAGTTTCAAATGTGTTCCTTCTGCTCTGATTCTCAGTGTGTGTTTTTTCCAGTATCTTCCTCAATATTTATATTTGAAAGTGAATTATACATCATACAAGCAGGACAGGACATTACAGTTTCCTAAAGTTATTCTTTGTTACAGAATTCATATAGAGTAGGGGCCCTTCTAAAGCTCAGATGAAGAGGAGAGTGTTCAGTCTGACCTCCTTCCTGCTGTCCCCCTGCTCCATCACCCTGCTGAAGTGGTCTCCACTATACACTGGCACTTCCATGTACATTGGGACCCTAATTTTCCAGGGGGACAATTCACATGAGGAACTTCCATGAAGTTCCGCTTCTGGCTAGCTGTCCTTCTGGGGCTGATGGGGAGATAAAGTTCAACCATTTCCTCTTCATCTGACCTTCATACAGAGACCCAAACAACTGAATAGGTCTTAGATTTACACTGTAGGCATTTTCTGTCATCGGAAGCATCATAAGCTGTGCCTCTGATTTTCCACCTCTTGCCATGTGGAGGTTATTTTTGTTTTAACAGTCAATAATGGCTGGAGGGAAATTATCTCAACATATCCATGGTGTTTTGCCCCTGAGGGCAGTGTAAGGTATAGAATTTAAAATCGCCTCATGCCAATGATGCCACGAAGCAGAAGTAACATATCCTGGTTGCCAATACTTACGTTGGCCTCATTTAGTACAGATACTGAAATTCTCAGTGTGTTTAGGAAAAATAATAAATGTAAATGTAATTTTTGCTTTGGGCTGAACCCTAGTTGCACTGCTGACCCTTGTCCTAACTCTGAGTGTGTTGGAAACCCAATATATTAAAAAATACCCCAGAACCTACTCAAAGGATTTTTTTTAACCCTTATGTATGAGGGTTCCATTTTTAAAAACTATTTTCTTACAAAAGTATGTATTTGTAGGCCTATAAAATATATTTTGTTCTAAAACATGCATCTATTCTAATCATTTTGTAATTTTTGAACAAAGAATTTCTGTACAACAGTCAGAAAAGTGCTAAATACCAAGGATGGCTAAATTTCATATGCCCATTTGGGTCGATCAGTTCACTCCAGAATGTGCAGTGAACAAAATAATCCCTGTATCAATAGGCATGTCAACATCTTTCTGTGGGGATCTGTGCTTAACCATGTGAAGATTTTACAATATGAGTAGCAACCCTCTTCTAAATGAAGAAATGTCTTCTAAGAATCTTTGTTCAGCATCAGACATAACTATAAAGTTGTATTTTAAATCAGCCTAAGCGCTAATGAAACCAGTTGCATTATCTCCTGTTCATTTATGATTGATACTCTATTGCTTGGTCCTTTAAGCAATGATTAATTATCTGGGTGTCAATGACAGCTAGCAATTTTTTATCTATTCTGAAAAGCCTTGAGTAGGAAGAAAGGCACAGTCCTTCAGTTTTACTTTTAAAAACTAGGCATGCAGCAAGTTTCAGAAAAGGGGATGAGTTGGAAGTCTATAACAGCCACAGGCTGTCCTATATTGGGTTCATTTATTTCCCTTCCTTTTTTAAAAAAAATGTGTTATTTTAGATGGTGAATTGTAAGTTAATTCCTTTACTTTCACCAAAGCAGGTGTTTGGTTTGAACAGGTTGTTCATAAAACACTCCAAAACTACGGGGATGCAGAAAATACAGCAACATTATCAACTGTTTTTTCTACTACTTTTGCATTTTTGTTTTATTTCCCCCAGCAGCTGTACTCAAAAGGTCTACTTCCACTGATACTGGACCCAATTTATAGGCACCATGAATAGTAACCACTGATAGCCTTATCCTCCATGAATGTATATTCAGTGTTTTAAAGAAAACAAGTACACTAGTAAAATTGGTCAGCGATGTTAGTAGAGCTTATACTAAAAGGTATCTCAAACATTAAAAAATTAAAAAGACTTCCTGAAGATTTCCCTCGGTCTGTTTTTTATTTAGCAAACAACAGTGCAGAATCTGGGGGAGGTATTTGTTCTCCTTTTACTAATTTATTTTTTAAAAAGATTTTATTATTTTTCTTTTAATTTTTTAAATAACTTTAAAAAATCTTTTTGCTATTTGGAAATAACAAAAGCAATAATAGGAGACATAATAACACAATTACCCATACAGTCCCATACACAACAATAAATTTATCGCTATGAATAATCCATCCCATTCCTCCATTCTATTAAGCTTAAAAGACAGCAGACCAGTACTCCAGCTAGTTATCATTTTATTAACTGGCATTAAAAGTAGACACAATCAAATTTGTCTACACAGCTCTTGTTATTGATATGATGGCTATGGTGCATAGACAATTTGGAATGAACAAGAATTTTCAAATGCACATATTTATCATAATTTATCACCCCCCTCTCAGGCTCAGCAATAACACTTAGAAAGCAATCTATGTATACAATACATAGTTAGTGGCGATTGCAATGTTCTTTGCTCAGGCAATGTTCTATACTGTATAAGCAAAATGGTGTGACTGCTGTTGCTGTTTTCACTATTGACTTTTAAAATAATACATCCATCTTGAAATAGCCTGTATATAACCAATGATCATTAAAGCTGATTGTTCATAAAGGTCCTTGTTCTGTTCTAAAAATTACCTGTGGCATTTCATGGGTAATTATAAACTGCTGGACTGCTCAGTGGTTTAGGTATCTGTCCAGAAGTTGGGAGTTCAGTTCCCCACTGTGCCTCTTTGACAGGAGATGGACTTGATGATCCATAGAGTTTCTTACAACTCTGCAGTTCTAAAATGATGATGATGGCACTTCTTGCCACAAGATGCAGTGCTGGACATTGGCATCAACCCTTTTAAAAGAGGACTGGACAAATTCAAAGAAGACTAGTTAACCCCAACATGGAAACTCCATATCAGCAGCTGAAAACAGGTGGTAGGCTGAGATGAAATACCACTTCCCATGATGCCATAAACTAGGTTAGGCAACACATGGCTTGCAGGTTGCAGCTATCCCAGTTGTTTTGGACTTCCCAAGGGCTCTTTTTGCCACAGGGCAAGGACCCTTTCTTCCTTTTCCTCCCCGTTGGGAAGGGAAGGAGGTGCTCTGCCATCTCAGTTTGCAGAACTCTATGAACATCAGGACACCTTGGCACCTTCCCGCATTGCAGAGAGGCATCAACGTGGCTGTCAAATCATGGCGGCGGCAGCAGCAGCAGCAGGAACCCATTCACTATATGGCAGTTTTGCCCATGTTCCTGTATGCTGAAATGCTTGAAACTCATGTTCTCAGCACTACCCACCCCCCCTCAGATGAAGACTTCCACCGGTATGCTGGACAGTTTCAAAAGGCTTAAACATGAAGAAATACTTTAAAACATATACTTTCCTCTTTTGCTCTCAACAATCAGTGAAACAAGTTATGCAAAGCCCACAGTGATGGATATGCTACAGTATTACAGTACTTTTCTGCCACTAAGTACATACATATATCATCAGACAGAGATCTGAACATGGCACGTCTTTCATGCTGGTAACTCTCACTCTTGTCATAAATTTCCTAGCTGAGTGTTGATTGCCAAGAAGCCTAAATGGGAATTGTTGCTTCTTTTTATGAAAACAGAATACCTGCACTCCGGTAGCTTGCTAGAGTTTCTATCTCCTACAATTTTCTTAGCATATGTGGTTTCTCTCCCCCACCCCCATCTCTTGCTTGCATACACATGGATGCACACATACATAGAGTACAGAATGCATGGTACTGAACATACACATTCATCTTCCTAAATCAGAGTCCCAACAACATCCTGCATTTAAAAAAAAATGTTTCAGATTACTGTTATTTACATGTATAGTTTATATTGTATTGTACTGTCATTGTGCATGGCGTTTACAAAGTAGAAGAAACCAGGTTTCTGCCTTGAGGAGCTTACAGTCTGCAGTTCAATAAAGGGGAAGCAGAGGAATGTAGAAGCATCATTTCAGACTTCTAATTATCTGTGCTAATCTTCTTTCAGCACTGAACAGAAGTGACTCGCATACATTCCCAGGGAGTTAGGAATAAGTTATTTAGCAGGATTCAGCTTCCATCTAATATATTTCACAGCAATCTTCCTTTTGCATCCAATTATTTTCTCCTTTTTGTTTGTTTTTTAATAGAAATGATAAAACTCCCTTCAAGGCTTTGATGATATAAACACAGAAAATGATCTGTACTTCTTTATGGTGAGGCTGTATTAGGGTTGTTTTTGTTGTTGTTGTTGTTGTTTAATACAATGCATAATTAGAGATGAGTTGAAGACTCATACAGGAGAGAACATGGGATTCTCTTGCAACAACAATGTTTTAGTAGACACCTCTCCTATTCTTTCACTTCAGGATGAGCCCTTTTCTGAGTTACATTCTCTGGCTTTTCAAGCATGGTGTAGTAGAAGTAAACAAAAACAAATCCCCTTGAGAAAGCATTGCTTGTTCATCATAATCCTGTTTTTGAATACACATAAGACTTTGGAAAGGTGTGGGAAAATTTCCATCAAGATGATGATATCACATGGAATACCCCAATTTGCCTATAAGGCACACTATTAAGATGGTGTGTGTGTGTGTGTGTGTGTGTGTGTGTGTGTGTGTGTGTGTGTGTGTGTGTGTGTGTGTGTATTTTGCATAATTAAGGGACATTCCCCAACTTTCCCAAATTGTTTTCTCATTTTAAACACTAAAAAAGAGTTAGCCAAAAAGTGCCTTGTCCAGATGTTACTGGGCTGCAACACTCATCATTTCTTATCCTCAATTATGCTTGATGGGCCTAATTGAAGCCTCTATCCAACACTATAGTAGTCCCACAAAATGCCTGTCTCCAGAATAAAGGCAGATGTCCAATACGCAGAGGACCATCTCTAATCTATTGATGAGTTTTTAATCAGCCATTCTGAGCAAGGGCTGGATAGCTCAGTGATTTAGGAATCTGGCCGTGGATCTAAAGGTTGGGAGTGGAATCCCTCACTGTGGTTCCTGGGAGAACAGCCAGCCTGTGTGGCCTTGGGCAAGCTGCACAGTCCCAGGATGTCCCCAGAAGAAGAGAATGGTAGACAATTTCTGAGTATTCTGTACCTGGAAAACCCTGAGTCTCAAACCTCAATTGCTTTTGACCCACCCACCCTGAGGCTTGGGACTTGGGACTTAGACAGTGCATGCGCTGCCCAGCTAAGGCTGGCACATGATGAGAGACAGGGGGCCCTCCCTGGAGCCAGCTCCTGCCTCTGTGCATGTGCCGGGCTGTCAGCTGGTCAGCACATGCATAGATGGAGGCAGCAGCCAGCTCCCAGAAGGGACGCTGGGCCTGCTGCCTCTCAGGATGGTGGCGTCAGTGACAATGGCGGCAGGTAGGCCTATTCCTTAGGGACTCAAAACATGACTGAGTTGCAAGTCAAGTCCGTGTCTGTCCCCCAAGCCCTTGAGTCAAATTTGAGCTGAGCTGCTGGTGAGATCTGAGTTGGCAGTGAGTTGTGATTCATGGGTCCCCATCCCTGTTTATCAGTCATTAAAGCAGGGACTAGATTTGTAGAGAATTGCCTCCTGAAAGAGTAAAATTTTCTGTTTTTTCCAAGTAGATGTCATATAGTAGTTCCGAATCTAGTCCAGGGATTTCAAGGGCTTTGTTTCGCATCAGAGGAACAAATACAGACGCCCATTTATTACCAGAGGTTGGAAAAGTTACATTTTAGGCCTGCAGCTTCCACAGTCCCCCAGTAAGTACAGCCACTGGCCATGTCAGCCGGGGCCTTTGGGGAGTTATAGTCTTTCAAAGTAGCCATTCCAAGCTCTTCATACTGGACATGGATGAGGCAATCTCAGAGCTTGGAAATGTTGTCCTTTTGGACTATGATTGCTTAGTCCAAAAAAAAAAAAAAGCATTTTTTTGAAGCGGCAGGCAAAGGGCACCCTGATGTACCCACAGCTATGGAGGATTCATATCTCTTGTGTAATTCAAGGCTGGACTAAGTGCCTCCCTCCAGAAATTGTTGGACTGCCAGCATGCCATTGGTGTGAAATGACAGGAGATGAGGCCTGACAACATTTGGAGAGCCTCACATTCCACACCTCAAGCTCAGCAAAGCCATAGATTGAAGATTCACCCCTTGCAGTGACTCAGCAGAGAGGCTCTGTGTCAAACGGATTGAGAAAGCAATCCAGGTTCCCATGGCAGGCCATCACAATTAATGGCGTGAATTAATTCAGGGGTCAGGGAACTTTTTTACCTTTTACCCCCTAAAAAATGTATATATGCCGACATTACCCCCTTGATTTGAAAGGAAGGATCTCGGTCATGCGCAGCCAGTCAAGCACCGCTGCTGCAGCTTCGCCACCCACACCTGGGCCACCACCTCCTCCTCCACCTCCGCCTGGCAGGGCTGCGCTCAGTCCTTGGCCCTGTGGGGGCGGCTCCCTTTCTCCGCTGGTGGGAGGCTCCTGGGCGGCCGTCGAAGAGCAGCAGGTGGTTCGCCTGCCTGGGGCGTCCAATGCTGTACCCCGCTCCGGCACCGGCTCCAGCAGCTGCTCGCTGGGGCGGCCACATTGGGTCTTGGCGTCGAAGTGCTGCCAGGATTTTAATAAAACAATATCCCCTAGCTGGCCATATGAGCAGCAGGACTTATTAATTTTAATGTTTTAAGAATTATTTTAATATATGCTATTTTATATTGTCTTTTAAAATGTTTTTAATGTTTTTAAGTTTTAATGCTGTACGCCGCCCAGAAGCCACTGGCAATGGTGCGGCTAAAAATATTGTAAATAAATAATGAATAAATAATAAACAGCTGCTGCACAGAGGGCGAGAGGCTCCACCAGGCCCAGCTGGTCGCCATGGAGGCGCCACCGAAGGAAGCTGCACAGCCGGGTGAGCGCTGCTGCCAACCGATGGGCTCCTCCGCTGCCACCCGACGGGGCATGGGGCAGCAACGGCGTTCCAGCACTGGGAGGCTCAGCCTGGCCCAGGCCACTGTCGAGGCTCAACCACCCCCTCTGCCACGATCCACTTCTCCAGGCACTGGAATGAGAGGCTTCTTCTGGCCGGGATGCTCTGACCACTCTCCCCGGCCTCGCTCTCCTCCATAGTCAGCCCCACCAGCGCTGCTTGTCTGCCATATGTCACCAACCGAGGCCCATCGTCAGGCCACCATGGCTCAGTTGCAGCTGGACCGGGGAAGGGGAGGGCGGGAAGGGAGCTGTCGGGCAGCTGGAGACCCCCCTCCGGGCAGAAGAGGAGGAGGAGGAGGGAAGGGGATTAGGGTCATGTCCTCATTACACCCAGGATTTTCATTTTTACCCCATTTGGGGTAATTTACCCCTGTTCCCTGACCACTGAATTAATTGAACATAGATCAAGCAGTTCCCCCTCTGCACCACACTCCTGAACAATTACAGAAAGCATAGCAAAGCTTGCCATAACTTGAAGATTTTTCCTCATTTTTTTTCTTTATCACACAAGTTCCAGTTTGTTTGTTTGTTTGTTTATACCCCGCCCATCTGGCCTATAAAACCACTCTAGGCAGCTAGATTTGCTTCCTCTGTGATTTGCAGGCAAGAAACATAGATATTGTTGGGACTTTGCAGGAAGGGAGGGGGTGTATGCTGAAGACATTTACACAGGAAATGGAATTTTAGAACCAGAAGTTCAACCTGGCACGAAGATTGGCCATAATCTTTGGGACTTCAATATATAATTTTTCTGAACTGTCCACAAAATCTTGGTGCACAGCATGAGGAAGATGAATTATCATCAGATGCTACCTATTTGCTGGATTTTTAGTGATCTAAAGAAGGTATCACCTGCTCTTTCATTTGTATTGTTTTGGGGACTACACAGCCTTTTTCAATTTTTTTCCATCCCAAGAAGCTTACTATCTACACTCTTGGGCTAGGAAGAGGTTCAAAAGCACCAGGTTCTGCAAAGGTAGATTAATCTAGGTAGACTACCTGGTTTGTGACACCTGCAGACTGCTAAAGAAACATCCAGAACTTTGAAAAAGTCATTTTGGGGGGAACCAGCTCCCCCAAAATCCCAAGCAATACGGCTACTGTCCACAATGAATGTGTAAATGGTGGATTAGGGGATTCTTGGAGCTACATTCCAAGAAAGTAACTTTCAAAAGCTCTGGAAAGCTTTGCATTTTATTCCTGAATGAAAACTAAAAAGCAAGTCATTGTGTATGAATGATCCATCAAATTATTTATAATCTATAAGCATCTGAATGGTATACAGAAAAAAGAACCGGGAAGCTGTCTCAAGTGTGATTCTGCAAGGGTTCAAATCCAGGTCACTTGCTTTTCACTACCATTATTACCGGCTTGGACAAAGTCATTAAAACCCCATTAAATGTGGGCTAAATTTAATCTACCAGCAGAACATGGATGTTCTGGCATGGCTAAACCTGCTGGTCCCTTGCTGCCATTAATTTCCCAACATATCTTCTACTGAAAAAGAAATGGGTAAGTCATATTTATTTCTCTTTAATGGCCACTTACTGTCTTTAGACTCTGCTGCCTGTGAGATTAGCTAAGGGAGACATGATGGGAAGTTAATGGAGTAGATGCAAAATTCTGTTCTCCTCTTGCTCTACATCAGCATTCAGTCTATTATCCAAAGGGGGAGCATCCTGTTATGTGAATCAAGAAGTGAAGCACTAGAGACATAAGTCTTACATTTTGCAACACCCAAATGGAGCTTATAAAAGTCATTTTCTTGGATTACAACTCTCAGAATGGCTATGCTGGTTGAGATTTCCAGAAATTGTAGTCTAAAAAAGCATTTACCCAAATGTCTACCCAGACAATTCTTCTCGGAGAGGTTCAAAGAATCAAACAACTAGAACTAGAAAAAAACCACGACATTCACTGAGTTCAACTCCCTGAATAATCATTCATTACAGATGACCATTCAAACTCTTCCAACAAAGGGAAAAGTGTACAAGGTGGTCTAGTCTTGTGTTAAATAGCTGTATCAGGATGATCTGTCTAATGTTCAGTCAAAATCTCGTTTCTTGTAATTTGAATCCCTTGCTTTGAATCCTACCATTTGGAGCCACAAGGAATAAGCGTACTTCACCTTTCATGTGACAGTCCTTCAAATACTTAAGCCATAACCCTATGGCTATCACACCATTTCTCCGTCTTCTCTTTTCCAGGCAAAACATGCCCAGCTCTTTCAACCATTGTTCATGCAGCTTGGTTTCCATACCTTTTACCACCTGTGTTAAGCTCTTCTAGACATATTTCAGCTTGTCAAGACCCTGTGGTGCCCAGAAATGGGCACAGTATTCCAGGTGATGTCTGGCTAAACCGGAATAGAGTTATTGTGTTAACTTCTCTTAATCAGGACACTATACTTCTGTTAGTCCAGCCTACTGTTGCATTTATGTTTTGTTTACTACAATATCATATTGTTGAGTTATATACGTATAGCCTGTGGTCTACTAAGACACCTAGATTCCTAATACTGCTGCCAACACACATGTCACCCATCCTATAGTTGTACATCTTTTGTTAAGTACTCTCTGAGTATGCTTGTCAACCAGGTACAAATTCACCTAACAGCATCAGCGCTTGGCCCACATTTTACAGGCTTGGCCATAAGACTATAATAGGGGACACTATCAAAAAAATGCTAAAATCAAGATACACTGACTTCAGGACATTATTCTAATCTACCAACCTTGTGACTTTATCAAAAAAGATAAAGAAGGAAAGTTAGTGTGCCATGATTTATTTTCAAGAAACCTGTGGCTGCATTCTTTTCCAGATGCTCAAAGACTGACAGTTTGCTGATATGTTCAAGAATCTTTCTTGGTATCAGTGTCAAGCTGACTAATTGGTACTCTGTATTCTCAAAGGCTTGGTACTTTCTGGATCCATTTTTCACTCTTTTTGAAGATAAAGAATAATGCTTTCTTGCCTCCAGTCTTCATAGACCTCACCAATGTGCCAGGAATTCTCAAACATAGATGAAAATTCTGAAGTTACATCTGCAAATTCCTTTAGTACCCTTGGATGCTGCTGATTTGGTCCATGAATCCATGCAAGGTCTTCAGACATTCCTGCATTAACTCTTGACCTATCTTCGGTGGGAACCACCAGACTGCCTTCTTTATTCTACTTGTATTAAGCTGACAACTGCTCTCCATTTGGGAGAAGATGGTGACAAAGTAGGTGTTCAGCAGTTCTGCCTCTCTCTATCCTTCATTAGTATTTCTTTGTCCTCTCCATGCAGTGGACCTGCTGCTCCCATCTTCTTTTTCTTGCTGTAAGTATAGCTGAAAAATATGCAAGGTTACACTATTTTCAAAGGAGATCAGGCATATTAATGGAGAATAAGGTTATCACAGGCTACTAGGATGGCAACAAGAATAGCTCAAAATGCCTGTTGTTGGGAAAGAACAGCAGCAGAGGGCTTTTGTCCTCATGTCCTGCTTGTGCCTCTCATGGGAAACAAATTGAAAGAATGGATAATTTTTTAGTCTGAATCATCAGGAGTCATTTGTATTACTACCTGAATGTCTAAACAACACCAAAACAACAACAACAAATGGTTTACTGCTTGACACAAATAGAAAGGTATGACTTTGGAAAGAAAAAAATCATAAAGCTTTTCAGGAAATGTAAAAATTGTACATATTAAAGAAGGGGGTGGAGAACAGCTGTCAGAAGAACAAAAGACAGAAATTCTTGGAAGGCACCAATGAAGAAAGTAAGGCAAAAGCAGGAGGCTGTTATCAAAGCCTTAAGGATTGTATATGCCTGGCTTTGCTAAGAGACCATCTGACGCTTTAATCATTTATGAGACTGGAGAGTTCTCTTTCTAGTACAGGTCAACCTTACTTTACAAAATCTAATTCAGAGTAGATGAGCAATACCTCCCAGAGAGGACCCATTGTGTAGACATCAGGATTCGGGTCTTAATCTTTGTTAGGTTTTTAGTGAAACTGTGCCTCTCGCTGGTAATCCAAATATGAAAATGAGGGATTGGGCTTTTTACCATGTGCCAGTAGGGATGTACTTCAGATGGGAATGAACCCCAAATCCCAAACTTAATTAGCCACATACAGAAAGATTTGGAAGACGTTTCAATCAAAGCCAGGGTCCCCCAAAGCAAAACAAATTTAAATCTAAACGCTTCTGAAGATTCATTAGCAATTTGGATTCAGAGGTACACATAGACACAGGTAGTGTCTTTCCAAAAACTGACACATTGTTCCCTAAATTCTCTCTGTAAGGAACTTGGAGAATGGGAGAAAAAGATATGTAGTTTTGTTGCTATCAGCTCTGATTTTTAATTACATTGAATTGTTTTCTTCCCCTAAATCCAAGCCCCAGGTGTATTAGGCAGCCTTTGAAATAGTCATCAGACAGAAATACTTTCTGGATCATTTATTTATTTATTTATTTATTTATTTATTTATTTATTTATTTATTTATTTATTTATTTATTTATATTTTATTTTATTTTATTTTATTTTATTTTATTTTATTTTATTTTATTTTATTTATATCCCACCTATCTGATCAATAGACCACTCTAGGCGGCTTACAACAGGGATAAAACAATAACTAAGGCAACTTATATAAAAACACATTCAACAATTAGATCGAACGCAAGGAGGGAAAAAAGAGGGGAATCAGAAATTGGCTGGGGGGGGTTCAGCTCAGGTTCTGAAAGGATTCTTGTGGTCAGTGTACATCCCTACTACTTGTCATTAATATTTATGGGGGGAGAAATGAAGACATTTGGAATAACTATGAAAAGAGAAACTTTTTTCCCATTTAATGGCTGTAGTCAAACACTGATTCCAGTATTCTCAGAATGCTACCCGCAATACAACTTTCTGAATGTGGATCTGTTTGCCTCTAATTCCCCAGTCCCAACCATCTCTTCAGGCAAGCACACCACATTCTTTCCCATGATGCAACGTAGGCGGGCCCCCTCCCTCTCCATCTGTAGCCTGAGGAATGAATTGAACCCAAGTATTTGATGAAGAACGGAGAGACAAGCATGGTGATGTTCTCCTAAGCACAGCTGGCCAGAGAAGGCAAAATGAACAGGTGCTGTATATGTCCTGTCTATTTCTCCATATTCTGTGAACAACAACTGTTTGTGAGACAGCAGCTTGAGACAGTTGACACTGAAGCAAAAGCTGAACCACAGGTTTTAAGGCAAAAGTTTTCTTCTCTAAGGAGTATATCTTAACAGATTACCTTTCATAAAAGACTGCCTAATCTGTAATTCATATATAATCAAATGACTTCAGTAAAAAATAAGATGATTAGCTAAACTGTGGATGAAGCTATAAGCTTCACTTATTTCCTAACATTTTCCTTAGATCATTGCCATAAAATCAGTGACATGAATATCTGTAGTAAAATCTGGCTTATAAATTTACAAACTTTCTAACTATCTGTGATAATTTAGCTGTCCGTGGTCAGTTACTGGTAGGAGTTTAAACCATAGAATAAGGTTTGAAAAGCTATGCTGGCTTCCATAAGTGTAGTGATTAGACATCCATTTGCAAAACAAATAAACAAACAAACAAACAAATAAATAAATAAATAAATAAAAATCCATGTAATCCATTGTAAATGGTTTTTTTTACAACATCAAAGTATCAAGAGAAAATACTTGTCTCTCCAATTAGCCATTAGGAGTTTATTAAGCTCATCTTTGTGTGCAACATTAAAAGCTGGGCTTTGTAAGCCAAAATGTCTCTACAATAACCTCTCTGTAATGATCAAAGAGACTGTGAGTTTCCCTTGCTCCAAGACGGTGAAACCTGGACACTGAAAGTTGGCAAGCATACTAATGTCACGGCAGAGACACATATTTCATCATCATTTTCTATTTAAAAGTTATCAGTTAATGTTAGTTAATGATCATCTGTCTGCTGCCTGTAGTACCATCTTCAGCTGCGAAGTGCCAGCTATTACTTAACCAGGTGAAACAAACCTGGATGCATTCCTGAAAGATTCGTTTCTCTGCAGAGCTTCTATGCATCTGCTTCTGTTGTTTTCTTCTGCACAGTCCCCACAATCTTCAAACAGTTCAGGAAAAGAGAGGCAGCATGAAACTTTGGCTATTTGGTATTGTGGAGGGAGGAGGTGAGCGGTCAGAAACAAAGGCAAATTTGCAGCTGGGTGGTAAAAAGAATGATTCATGAAAAAAGAATGTGGAAAGAGCAGAGAATGGGTGTTGGGTGGGGGGGGGAGAAAAAGAGCACCAAGTTTGTGGGGAAGAGACGAAGGGGTTTCCATTTCTAGCACATGGAAAACCAGTTCTGCAAATGTACACTAAATCCTTATTTGTCTTCGGAGGCGTAGTAGGAGAAATTCATTCCTAATACATTTTCCCTGCATTTATTTTATTTAATCAGCACAAAGACGGTGGCTTTTATTTTGCATGGGTCTCTTCAGAGTGCAGAGAAATGGGCAACAGTCCACAAAAGCTTTTGTCTAATAAAATCTGATAAATTGCCATCAGACTCTTCTTCACCGCTTTTAATGTGAGGTAAACTTGGCCCTCTTTCTGGGGATTGATATTAAAGAAGTTACTAGGATCCCCACTTTTTCTTTGTCTTCACTTACAACTCTTTTGTCTTTAGTAACAGCGGGTCAGAAGGAGATTCAATAGGTACTAATATTTGCTCTTACTGCATCTCCACCCACTTATTAGAAGTATTAGAGCCCTGCCTAAACAGTGGCCATTACACACATCAGTCAGTAATTAAACAATTACTACACGTCATGGGTATATGCCTTGGTTTCCACATCAGTCAAATAGGTTGTTTTTAATATAGCCTACACATTCTGCTACAGATTTCATCATTTTTGCTTTTTGGCTAAGATTTTTAAAGTGCTGTATAGAAGAGATTTTTTTTAAAAAAAGGCTAACGGGGACAAGGTACTACATATCATGTTGCAGGTCCTGAGTAGACACAATATTACTAAATTCTATTGTTCCAGATAACAGTACTGAATCTTGGCCTGCAGGGAGGAATGGTGCCAATGTATTTTGATTACAGCAAGCAAAAGACAAAATAGAAGTATCTGTGAACAAGGAGGATTTCCAGCTCCCTCTTCAATCTACAACACCCTAGCACACAATGCAGATTTTTTTTTGGTGTTTAAAAATCAGCATGCGTAACATCCCCTTTTCTGTCATAACAGAATGCTAAATCTTTTCCAGGATGTCTTGAAAAAAATATGACCTTGCATGTATCACTAGACGGTTGTTTGATGCTGAGAGACAACATCTCAGAATAAAAATAGGAGAGCAGGTCCCAGCAAGTATAATAGGAAATGGAACAAGTTCGGCATTGAATTTTCAAGAGGCTGTGCCCATTGATGAGACAGTTCTTGAGTAGGGGAGCAAAGGGGGTAGAAGCTAATCACAGGAGAGGAATCTTGCCTTCTCTTTTACTTTTCTTCCTGTTCATAACCTCAGTTGGCTTTTTCCTCTGCTGCAGTTTGTGGAAGGAAGGAAAGGGAAAGCATCCCAGCTGGCAGAACTTGGAGAAGTTATTTTTTTGAACGACCAATCATGGTGGCTGAGGTATTCTGGGAGTCCTGCTAGAGAGACCAGGAAGGAGAGATACAAAAAAGAGAGACAGTAACCATTCTACAAATCAGTGGGATGGAAGAAATTTTGGAATGATTATTATTATTGACTACAACTCGTGGAAACTTGCAGCCAGCATGGCCACTATTCAGGAAACTGTTCCCCCCACATCCCAAAAATAAGCTTTCCCAAGCCCTGTCAACCTGCTGTGTCATTGCATATTAGTACTAGTTTTTGGCCCTAATGTCTCTCTAGTACCGCTGAGTTACACACAACTAGTTTTAGTTTTATATAATATGGGGGCTGAGATTGCCTACAACTTAATTTGTACATCAGAAATAAATGAACACTTAGTGGGGAAAGATGGGTAGAAAGACTGTCATTACAGGAAATGAAAAAGAGGAGATCTTGAAGGTACATAGGAAATTCAGATATCAAATCTCGCCCACCATTCAAAACAAACAAGTCTTTGGCTCATTAGTACAGCAGTTTCTACCTCAAGTAAATATGAGATGTGAGCTCCTCTCTCTTATTAACTAAACCGTCAATAGTTTTTCCTGACCCCCTAAAGGGGCATAGAGTTGGAAGAGACCACTGAGGCCATCCAGTCCAACTCCCCACCATAAGGGAACATCCATCAAAGTACTCTCAACAGATGGCCATCCAGCCTCTGCTCAAAAATCTCCAAAGATGGAGATTCCACCACCCTTCGAGGCAGCCTAATCCTTACTTAGGGCTAAGTCGAAGACTTCTTTGTGCCAGATATAGACTAACTGGAATAGATTAGTAAAGATTATGTAACTGTGGACAAGACTGCAATGTGAAACTGCTGTTGACACTATCAAAGTACAGTATGTGTTTCATTTCAGCACTACCATACCATCAGTAATGTGCCATATAGAGACCAGGATGTAAGGCTTAGTTTGACTGGATTCTACTGTAGTATTTACCTGAAGTGGAGATAGAAGACCACACCAATGTCTCCATGTCTTGTGTGGCTGGGTGGATGATCTGTAGCTGAATTTCTTTACTTCTGGGTGTACAGCTTCAGTTAAATCTTTCTGCTTTCATTCCTTCCTTCATTTAAGAATGTATCTGCTTTTTAAAAAGGAGGACACACTAAGATATTAGTGTTTGGGAGAGAATTTCTGCCATTATTAAGAGAATCTCTTTTTTTTAAAAAAAAAGATATAAGAAAACAAGGCAGGAGCAGTAAAACATTTTGCACTCAACTTCTCCCACAAAGTGAGATCTCCAACTTTCTTTTTATGATGGTTCTTCAATCATCTCGGAAGATGTTGCAGTTTTTCCTTCATGCACAAGAGACGAGGAACAAGGATTTAAAAAACCCTTGTTAATGACTTTACAGAGATGGATGACTGAATTGGAAATGTATACTGCATGACAAATTCCTCTGAAATAAACATCTCCACTGATTGCTATCAAATTCAAGCACTACCAAGGAAGATGATTCTGCAGAAAACCAGAAAAAAATGGCTACAAGCTGAACATAGCCATTTCTTTCTATATTTGTTGTTTAGTCATTAGGTCATATCCGACTCTTCGTGACCCCATGGACCATAGCATGCCAGGCCCTCCTGTCTTCCACTGCCTCCTGGAGTCTGGTGAAATTCATATTGGTAGCTTGAGTGACACTGTCCAACCATCGCGTTGTCTGTCAACCCCTTCTCCTCTTGCCTTCACACTTTCCCAACATCAGGGTCTTTTCCAGGGAGTCTTCTCTTCAAATGAGATGAACAAAGTATTGGAGCCTCAGCTTCAGGATCTGTCCTTCCATGGAGCACTCAGAATGGATAGATTTGTTCTCCTCCAGCACCACAATTCAAAAGCATAAATTCTTCGGCAGTCAGCCTTCTTTATGGTCCAGCTCTCACTTCCAAAAACACTACTGGAAAAACCATAGCTTTGACTATTTTCTATCGTCATCTAGTCGTTTAGTCGTGTCCGACTCTTCGTGACTCCATGGACCAGAGCACACCAGGCCCTCAGTCTTCCCCTGCCTCTCGGAGCTGGGTCAAATTCATGTTGGTAGCTTCCATGACACTGTCCAACCATCTCATCCTCTGTCGTCCCCTTCTCCTCTTGCCTTCACACTTTCCCAACATCAGGGTCTTTTCCAGGGAGTCTTCTCTTCTCATGAGATGGCCAAAGTATTGGAGTCTCAGCTTCAGGATCTGTCCTTCCAGTGAGCACTCAGGCTTGATTTCCTTTAGAATTGATAGGTTTGTTCTCCTTGCAGTCCAGGGGACTCTCAAGAGCCTGCTCCAGCACCACAATTCAAAGCATCAATTCTTCTGTGGGCAGCATTTTATGGTTCAGCTCTCACTTCCATACATCATTACAGGAAAAATCATAGCTTTGACTATGCAGACCTTTGTCGGCAAGGTGATGTCTCTGCTTTTTAAGATGCTCTCTAGGTTTGTCATCGCTTTCCTCCCAAGAAGCAGGTTTCTTTTAATTTCATGGCTGCTGCCACCATCTGCAGTGATCATGGAACCCAAGAAAGTAAAATCTGCCATTGCCTCCATATCTTCCACTTTTATTGGCCAGGAGGTGATGGGACCAGCCATCAGAGTGGTATCATCTGCATATCTGAGGTTGTTGATATTTCTTTCAGCAATCTTAATTCCTGCTTGGGATTCCTCCAGTCCTGTCTTTCACATGATGTATTCTGCATATAAGTTAAATAAGCCGGGGGACAATATACAGCCTTGTCGTACTCCTTTCCCAATTTTGAACCAACTAGTTGTTCCATATCCAGTTCTAACTGTTGCTTCCTGTCCCATGTATAGATTTTTCAGGAGATAGATAAGGTGGTCGGCACTCCCATTTCTTTAAGAACTTGCCATAGTTTGCTGTGGTCCGTACAGTCAAAGGCTTTTTGCCTAGTCAATGAAGCAGAAGTAGATGTTTTTCTGGAACTCTCTGGCTTTCTCCATAATCCAGCGCATGTTGGCAATTTGGTCTCGAGTTCCTTTACCCCTTCAACATCCAGCTTGTACTTCTGGGAGTTCTCGGTCCACATACTGCTGAATCTTGCCTTGTAGGATTTTGAGCATAACCTTGCTAGCATGTGAAATGGGTCCAGTTGTACAGTAGTTGGAGCATTATTTGGCACTGCCCTTCTTTGGGAATGGGATGTAGACTGATCTTTTCCAATCCTCTAGCCACTGCTGAGTTTTACAAACTCGCTGGCATATTGAGTGTAGCACCCTAACAGCATCATCATTTAAGATTTTAAATAGTGTAACTGGAATGCCATCACCTCCATTAGCCTTGTTGTTAGCCAGGCTTTCTAAGGCCCACTTGATTTCACTCTCCAGCATATCTGGGTCAAGGTCAGCAACCACACTATCTGGGTTGTCCGGGACATCCAGATCTTTTTGGTATAATTCCTCTGTGTATTCTTGCCACCTCTTCTTGATGTCTTCTGCTTCCATGAGGTCCCTACCATTTTTGTCCTTTATCATGTCCATCTTTGTACAAAAGGTTTCTTTAATATCTCCATTTTTTCTGAACAGATGTCTGGTTTTTCCCTTTCTATTCTTTTCCTCTATTTCTTTGCACTGTTCATTTAAGAAGGCCCTCTTGTCTCTCCTTGCTATTATTTGGAAGTCTGCATTCAATTTTCTGTAACTTTCCCTATCTCCCTTGCATTTTTTCCCCTTCTCTTCTCTGCTATTTCTAAGGCCTCATTGGCCAGCCACTTTGCTTTCTTGCATTTCCTTTTCTTTGGGATGGTTTTTCTTGCTGCCTCCTGTACAATGTTATGAGCTTCCATCCATATTCTTCAGACACTCTGTCCACCAAATCTAGTTCCTTAAATCTGTTCTTCACTTCCACTGTGTATTCATAAGGGATTTGGTTTAGAGTATACCTGACTAGCCCTGTGGTTTTTCCTACTTTCTTCAGTTTAAGCTTGAATTTTGCTATAAGAAGGTGATGATCAGAGCCAGAATCAGCTCCAGGTCTTGTTTTTGCTGACTGTATAGAGTTTCTCCATCTTTGGCTGCAGAGAATATAATCAATCTGATTTCTGTCTTGCCCATCTGGTGATGTCAATGTGTAGAGTTGCCTCTTGTGTTGTTGGAAATGAATGTTTGTGGTGACCAGCTTGTTCTCTTGACAAAACTCTATTAGCCTTTGCCCTGCTTCGTTTTGAACTCCAAGGCCAAACTTACCTGTTGTTCCTTTTATTTCTTGACTCCCTACTTTCACATTCCAGTCCCCTATAATGATAAATACATCTTTCTTTGGTGTCAGTTCTAGAAGGTATTGTAAGTCTTCATTGAATTGGTCAATTTCAGCCTCTTCAGCATCGGTAGTTGGTACATAAACTTGGATCACTGTGATATTGAAAGGTCTGCCTTGGATTCGTATTGAAATCATTCTATCCTTTTTGAGATTATATCCCAGTACAGCTTTTCCCACTCCTTTGTTGACTATGAGGGCTACTTCATTTCTTCTATGGGATTCTTGTGCACAATAGTAGATATGGTAATCGTCTGAATTGAATTTGCCCATTCCCATCCATTTTAGTTCACTGATGCCCGGGATGTCAATATTTATACTTGCTGTAACAGCCACCCTCAAACCTCAGAGAGTGGTTGCTACTTTACTGTAAAATCTCTGCTGCCACCAACTTATCCTTAAAAATCAAGAGAAGGACAAGTGTATCTTTTCAAAACAAAAACTGGTTTATTGATTACAAAAAATAAAGATAGTAAGTCACTGGTAAAGAATTAAGTTGTCAATCACTGTTAATAAACAGCTCACAGATTATTTCTCACTGGCAGGCTCTCTCACTCATTGTAACTAACAATCACTTTCAACTCCCAGCTCTAACTCAAAATCTCTCACCTCACACACTCTTCACCCCCCTTTTTATATCAGCTCCTCCCCTTAAGTTCCACCCTCCGTCACACCATTGGCTGATGACTCACTGCCCAGCTGTGACAGACAGGTGAAGCTATGGCTGCCAGTTACACTTGCCATCTCCTGTTTGACCACATCCAACTTCCCAAGGTTCATAGATCTTACATTCCAGGTTCCTATGCAATATTATTCTTTGCAGCATCGGACTTTCCTTTCACTTCCAGGCAAGTCCACAGCTGAGCGTCCTTTGGCCCAACCACTTCATTAGCTCTGGAGCTACTTGTACTTGTCTTCTGCTCTTCCTCAGTAGAATGTTGGACACCTTCCAACCTGAGGGGCCCATCTTCCTGTGTCATATCTTTTAGCCTTTTGTTTCTGTTCATGGGGTTTTCTTGGCAAAGATACTGGAGTGGCTTGCCAGTTCCTGCTCCAGGTGGATCGCATTTAGTCAGAACTGTCCATCTTGGGTGTCCCTGCAGGGAATAGCCCATAGCTTCTCTGAATTACTCAAGTCCCTTCACCATGACAAAGCAGCAATCCATGAAGGGGTCTTTCTATATTGTATCATGGAAACCAAAAGTGATATAAGATGCTGCCAAGCTGTACTACTTATAGAGCAAGCTGTTAAATATACAGTTTAGGTGTCTATTTATGCAAAAAAATTATGAATTCAAAGTATATTTTTATTTACTGTTTTTAATAGTATAATGTCTGCTGGTTCAACCTGTACCAGGGGGATGTTCACTAGTGGGCAAAATGTGTCTATTTAGCATTTATTATTTCTCATGCATTAAGTGATTCTCACAGTCTCTTATTCATCTGAACCAGGGCAGAGGAATAAGTCTGGGATGCAGTGGTTTGGGCTTAATAGCTCATTTCTGCTTTTTCAAGAAAACAAAGGCTTCAAATTACATTCTGCTGATAAAACACGAAGCCACAATTTGATTTATACAAGCCACTTCCATCACCTTTTCAAAACTCTAGCAGTTTCTGGTTTCCTATTTTCTGGGATTGGTTTGGAGCCAGGAGAAGACAAGGCAAAAAGTTTAATAATAATAATAATAATAATAATAATAATAATAATAATAATAATAATAATAATAATAATAATAATAATAATAATAATAATAATAATAAAAAACAGGTCAGATGCAATAGCCATTGTTCTTGAAGACAGATTGCTAGGAAAACAAAATGGTTTGCCGATTCATTGCAAAACAAAGGTCATGTCCACTGACAGTCTTTCCTCTCTATGAATATGGTGCTCTGGCTGAGGTATGATCTGCATACCTGAAAAAACCTTTCTGCCTCTTCCTTACCTCCAACTTTTTACCATATATGCTTGATAAAAGTTCCGAAGACTTTGAAAGCTTGGCATGTCTGCAACTTTGAATTGCTCCTATAAAGACATTACTCAGCCCAAAATTTTGTTTCTGTTAGTCCCAGTTTCTTGAGAAGGGTCCCAGTCTCTGCAATTTCTGGGAACCAGATAATTCAGCTTGTTGAAAAATAAAAATAAAGAAAAAGTATCTCTTTAGAGAGATTCCATAAGTTCATCCTAAAATAATCCCTTCCTTCCCCCAACTGAAATGGTGCAAGTGTTTTAACATATCCTCCCTCTGATTGCCATTTTGTGCAATACTATACATTGGGAGTGCTAATAGAAATGCATACTATATTCCAGGTGCAGCAGCCAATAACGGTAAGTTTTAATGCAGAATCAAGAAAGGATGGCTGTCACAAAGCTTTACAGTTGCAGCTGTTTATTGTTCCTTGGCACAAACCTGACTTTCACAAAGAACAAATGATTCTGAAAATCAACCGTGACATACAAAGCATGGTTAGGTCAATAAAATATATTTACTAAGTATTCTACATTGTGCCAGCAAGCACAATTCAGTGAAAAATGTATTGTTATGGGAAAATGTGACACCACAGACTTATTAAAAGCTTGTATTAATCCTTGATTTTTTTTATCAGTGTTTTTCTCTGACGTTACAAATATTTAGGTTTCTTTTGCATACAGACAGTATGTGGGAACAGTCCTGCTGTGGTTCTGTCTCATAGGAAGTAAAGGTAAAAGGAGGTACATTTTAATGATGTGAATGGGACCAATAGCAGGAGTTCTTCCTATCCACTTGATACTCTTCAACTGATGACATCAAGGAGGAGATATCAATTCACTTGCCTTGCTCACATAATTTTAAGGGAGGGTACAAACTAACTCATGTTCAATTTCTGACCTTTCCAATATTTTTTTACCTTCTTCTCCCATTGTTTTACTAGTTATAGAAAGAGGGACAATGCATAAATGGTATTGATGCCATAACAGGCAGGATCTTTAATGATGGGTTGCATGATGACCTTACTCAGGAGACCTACTCATATGTAAAAACCCAAGTTGAAGCCTACTTCCAATTCTTCTTGAGAGGTGGAATTGAATTTTTTTACGTGGAACTCACATGTTTTTATGGTGGATCACTTACTGTTCTCATCTGAGAAATTATTTTTTGTGACCAATAAATTCGTTTCCTAGAGCAGTTGGAGTCTCTTGCTGGAATTACTCGAATGAGTCACGCTAATGGAGGTTGCTGCTGGATATAAATTTTAGAGGCATCATGTAGAAGACTGTGAAGATTACAGACAAATGCAAGTGGCTGGTAAGTATGTGTCCCAGCAGAGACACTTCTGTGGCAGAGTGTGCTGTTAATAATTAATATAGGACAAGGAGAGACCATCCAGATTTTATTGTTTTTTTCTATGCCAGATGGCACAACTGTAACAAAAATCGGCTTGCATGGAAGTCAATTTAGAGTGCTAATTAAAAAGCCTTAGTTTCTGTTCCAGGAGGGGAAAGTGCTCTACAATTCCCATCTTTTCAGGTCTACTATCAGAATTGTACCAAGGTGGAATGGTGGCCATGCGAAAGATGAATAAGAAGATTTTTCAGTTCATGTTTTGATAGGAACTTACCAAAATTTATAAATTTCTACCTAAGTGGGCTGGGAAGAACTCAAGAGACCAAGAGGGAAAATCTGTGTGTGGAAGAAACAAAACAGCGAGATCTGTCCATTCAGACAAAGGGATCTGGGGCTCAACTCTTCAAAACCTTTCTTTGAAATCCTACATATTCACTTATGCCTACAGTGCTGAACCTCATTTTCCATCTGAGTCTTCACCATTGACAGGAATAAGGCCAGGCAATACAGCATGGCCCTTCATAGGCTGTGAATAACTGTGAAGCAGAAGCTGTGTAGTCTACGGACCACAGATGAGGTCTCACATCAGAGAAAGCTCAACTGTGCAATAAAATAAAATTTCTCTGTGTAGAAAATGAGAATGTTAGAGAGAAGAGTAAACTCTCTCCCTGACATTTAGCTTGTTCTGTGAAGGAACTGATGCACTCAAGACAGAGGCTCATCAGTGGAGTAAGAAACCATGTCTTGTTTTGAATGCTGTGAAATCTCTGTCTAGATAAAGTTTGTCATGACTAAAGATGGGCAAAGAGCTGTCAAGTCTTACTCCACAGATTTCTTCCCTTTCTCATTTTCAAGTCTGCTCTGTGTTGGCACTATGCAGACTTTTAAAAACAGGAAAGTATCTGTACCTTTTTTCTCTGCGCATGTTTTTTCTCTCTTAATGGACAGATGAACTGCCAATATTAAGTATGTTTATTAACATTTTAGAATGATACACAATGCTTTTCCCCCCCCAAATTCAGGTTTAAATATATTTTGCTTCTTTCACACTACACATTGCTAACATGGAAATATGAAGATTTCAAGCAGAAACATACATCTGTTTCTGTGTTTGGTATAGGAGATATGGACTGGGTAAATTCATTTTTCCAAAAGCCTCAATGCAGCAAATTTCTTACACATTGTTAATCATGCATACATTGGATCTGAAACCAGCGGGGGGCGCCTGTTTGCATAAACAATTACTGTAACATCTGGAGCATTCCTAATTCACTCAATGCAACAGCTGACTGATTTGGTTCCTGCAGTTTCATTCATTCATTTTCTTTATAGCCCACCTTTCTCCTAACAAAGGAATTCAAGGACTCCCCCCCCCCCAATTTTGAGATGGTTCTGCTGCATTGTGTTTTAAGTGTGGGGAAGTGCTTTTGCTGGACTTGCAAAGTCAGTGTATTTTCTCTGCCCTACCTTCATCTTTGGTGATGAGGGAGTTCCTTTGTGAATATGAAACAGGCAACTTTTATTTCATGACCTGACCTCCTTTCAGGTTTGTTGATTTTAAAAAGCAGCTATTACTATTATATCCAGTGAAGCCTTTAAAAGAAATGTCAGCAAATGCGCATGTACAGAGCTGCAAACAACTTTGCAGAAGGCCCTTTGATTAACGTTTCACAGTTTGAATTACATCTGGTGCAAGAAGAACACTAAAAAGGTGCTTCAATAATGTAATTTACAAAATGTTTTGTTCAGGAGCTCAGGTGGGTACATATCAACCTGAGAACAAGGGGTGTGCCCAAGAACTGCCCAAATCATTGCGCTAAGCACTGATTTGGGCAGTTCTTGGCCCTATCTCTCAGAATCAGATGGTTCTACATAATTCTTCAATATCTAACACAATATTGAGGGCAACGTGGAAGTAATTTGGCTTTTTAAAAAATAGCACAAAGGGTTCTGATATTTATATCCCTAAATCAAGTCCTATTTCAATGAGACATGCATTCACATCTATTCATGTTTACTAGAAAATGCTCCTCACTTATTGAATTGTACTTGATTCTTTGCAAGTATGCATGGAAGTATGCCTTAGAGCGGTAGGGGAAGATTTGCCCCAGATTGCTGGCTGAGGGTCGCAAAACAGAACAGAGCGAATCTTAGTAATAAGCCATAAAACTGTAGTGCGTTCAAAAGCAGAAGAATCACCAAAGTGGTTCTTGTCAAATAATAGAACAGTAACTTTTTTATAGCTCTAAGTGGAATTTTCCAAATTACAGACTGAGCAGAAAGCAAGATACCTCATAAAAGACAACTACCAAAAGCTATAGCAGCAACGACAACTTTCTCTGTTCAGGAAATATTTTGGCTATTATAAAGCTTCTGTTTGACCTGACTCAGCAACACAACTTTCCAGATTTGGTCTCATGCCAACATATGGCATCATTTCCACGTTTCACATTCTCCTTCCTCCAACTCAGAGCCAAATGTAATTGCATGCAATTTTAAAATTACAACTATGTTTATGCAGGAAGCATCGCCCAAACAGCACTGAAGGTGAGGAAAATGACAGACTTGGCCTGAAGATCCCTGATTCGATCTGATCTCTACCCTGCCTGTCTCCCAGAAGGGCTTTTTCTAGCTGCAGATGGACAATGGGGAGAGTTTAGCCTAGCCTTTTGTGTTAGGCAGTTCCACAGTTTGAGAATAGCCACTAAGAAATCTTCCTATTGTGTCCATTCCAAACATATTTGTGAGGGTGTCATAACTGAGACAGAACCTCTCCTAAGAACTTCAAAACCTAGGCAGGCTTATATGAAAGCTGGCATCTTTTAGATAGCCTGAATCTGAGTTGTGTCATAAACAGCACTTACAAATATGCCCAGAAAGAGCTAAGAAGCCAATGATGCAATAAGAGGAGGGAGTTTTTCACTGGCCCTGGTTAAGAGTCTGGTCATACATTCTGGACTACTGAAGTTTCTGAACACTTTTCCAAGGCACAAAGTGTTACAACAGTCCAAATCTGATCTAATTCAAGCATATGTAACCATAATCGTGTTAGATTTAATCAACTTTAGTGATCATCATGCCTTTGATACAGCAAAGAATTCACTTTTCTTGCTCTTATCTATTATTCTCTGTGTCAAAGATAGTTTTCACTTATAGAAAACTAATAAGCCATGAAACCAATGGCTGAAATGCTTTTGAGCACTTGACAAATTGTACTACAGAAAACTTGTGATGTTATCATTGGGCTTTCACTTAAATGGGAGGGTTCAGAGTTTGGGAAAGTTATTTTTTTTTCAGTGTACAAAACTATCATTTCTCAGCAGTCATGGTCATTACCATGCTGGTTGTAGAAATCTGGGAATTATAGCCCAAATCCTAGCATTTCCAGTGTCTGGTGGCATCTGTAGCAACTCCACCTTTTCTTCTGGAAGTTCATCTTTTTCAAAGAACTATCACAGTAGTATAAATATAAGACAAGAAAAAAATGGTACTACAATAGTGAAAAATAAAGGCAGCCCGGGAAAACACCTGCTTTCATATTCTAAGGTCCAGGAGTCCAGAGTCTTTTGCATTCTGAAAATGACCTGGTCAGATTTCTGAGATATCGAAAATCTGAACAGCTGCATTTCAAACTGGCCAGCTTGATTGTCTTATTGCCCTCATTCAGTCTTGCTTGACTGATGGTCCCCAGAGGCGAGGTGAACTTCGTGCCCTCTGCCATTTCATCATGTGATTTTTCATTCACCAGACATAGTACTGCTCTGTTCTTGACTTCTTCTGGCATAGTTCACAAGTTTAAAAAACAGAGATAAAAGCAAGTCAAGAAAAATGAACACAACATCTAGGAGAAAACAGCAAGCAATTATGGAAGTGGAAAACAACAAGAATGGAATGAGGAGTTTGACCAAGTCCTGACTGTGAGTGGTAATATCTTTCTGAAACTTTGTACTGTACTTGCTAGTCATTTAGATTTGTCCTTAAAATAGTTTTGTCATTTTATATTTAACCTGAACATGGTGTCCAATTATGATTGGCTCTAACAATAAAGAGAGCTGGCAAGGAGAAAGGTTTGAATAGATTTATTCTGGTCATGAAGCTAATAAAAGGTGCTGAGAATACGGCACTATTTAAAGACAGTAGACTTACAAAGGCTGTCATAATACTGTGTCAAGGGCTTAAGAAATGTTTGGTCATTAGAGACAAATGCCCTGTTTCCCTGAAAATAAGACCTAACCTGAAAATAAGCCCTAGTATGATTTTTCAAGATACTGGTAGTCTACCCCAAAAATAAGTCCCAGTTGAGTGAAACCACGCCCTCCACCATTGTGCAACAACCAGAAGAAGATGACATGACCGTATTTGAATAAATGTAGATTGTTGTACATGAAAAGAATAAAACATCCCCTGAAAACAAGCCCTAATGCATTTTTGGAGCAAAAATTAATATAAGACCCTGTCTTATTTTCAGTGAAACACGGTATTTTCTAAACAATATAATATTTATATCAACATTCACTTAATTCTGATCCTGATTAATACCATTCCTATTCTTCATACCAGCTGCTTCAGCAGCATTTCCACCTACTTGTTTCTGCTTCTCTCCTCTTCTTGGGTGAGTAATATGGGTGATTCTAACCAACCAGCAATCACATTGCAAGTGGGATAGTATCCCTGCACTGCACAATGGCATTGCTAGGAGCAGGAGTCAACTGAGAAACAGCCAAAGAGTGACATGCAAATCAGTAAGTGAACATTTGCATAAGCAGTGCCAAAAATTGTCAAAAACCCAAGATATAGCATTTTTCAACATTGTCAAAAATGCCTCAGAAAACATTTAACAAAATTTTTAATTGCTGTGTTTCAGATTCTGCATGCCATTATTTTCACTGTTTTTGTCACATCATCTTGTTTATTGCTGCATTCTCATAAGCCTTTGTGCACTCAGTAAGCCCAGTTTTAGACAGCTTAATAACCAGCTGTGCTGGTTATGTGAATTCAGGTACCATACTCAAACGCCAATACGAATCAAACTTTCCCAGGCTACTGCAACCACATCATTTCCCAGTGGTTGTTATGAGCTTCATGCTGTCAGTCATGAACTTCTACATTGGCTTCTGTCATAGTCTGACTTCTGAAAGATCATCCCGTCTGGTTTTTATGAACACTTATTTATATTCAGTTATCACCGCAGGTATAAATTGATGCTATTTGGCTTATTGAGACAATTGTAGCTGGTATGGTCCAAAGGCATTAGAAGAGGTAGTGCACATCTTACATTTTCATTCATTTATCACATAGTGAGTGAAAAACCAGTGCTGAATATATCAAATGAAAGTAACTTGGAACCCATCATCAGGAGGGCTGCATTCCTGAAAGAAAACTGTCAAAGGCGAGAGGTAAATTTGCACTATATTGACCAAACCTTCAAAAGTTGTAGACATGCATCTGAGGAAGCTTCCCTGAAAATTTGGTGTCTGTAGGTCATCAGGAGCCAGTGTTATAGCTGTTTAAAGTGCAGACAAATCAACAGATCATCGATTCGTCGAAGAATATTCGTATATGCGCATTTGCTGATTCGTTAACCTTGACAAATAATGGATCAAAATGAATTGCCTTTTTAAAAATTCTTCCCCATCTCTAGTTCTAACGATTGTCACAATCTTCAGATAAGGCAGTTCACTCTTTGGTAGAAAAGTAATTACTGTATATCATTCACCCTCCCTCCTTCTCAAGTGCTGCAATACAGAGAGAGGTATATTATTGTGGAGGTATTTTATTTCTTTACATGTTCTGGAAACTAAATATAAAGGAGAAATCATATAATGCACCTCAATTTGTAGCTGTAGCTTTGGGTTTCTGTTCTTGGGCTTATATACACAGACTTCTGGGAAAAATTATAATCCTAAGAAAAATGCCTCATATCCAGGAAGCCTCCTGCAGTGATGGTGGCATTAAGGAGACATGCTGCTTTATCTTCTTTATCCATTAATTGCCACATATTGAATAACATTGTCAATGAGGTAGCCGTATTAGTCTATTTCATCATGTCCTAAAAATAAAAATAAAAAGTTGCAGCATATTTCCGGATGAGCTTTCATCAATCACAATCTGATTCCTCAGTTATGTAATATAATATGGTCTCTGTTTTTGAGGAAGTGCATTGTGAGTCATGGAAGCTCATATTGAAATAAATGAATTAGTTTATAAAATAGCATGACTCGTTCCTTTTCACTTTTGCTGTACATGTTTAATAAAGTTATATTATTCATCACTCAAGTGGCCTGTATGCTTCTCTGTAATCTCCGAATCAAATTGATATCTGCCATGAACGATACATATAAATGTCTGTCTGTCTATCACATACACACTAAATATACATATGTATATATGTAGCAATAGTGTTCTGCGGTGTGAGCATCACTGGAGGAAAGATGTTTACATATGTAGAATGTGTGTGTGTATGCATGCGTGCATGTATGTATATGTATAATGTATATGTATATGTATATGTGTGTACAGTATATGTATGTTTGTAGAATTGACTTTCTGCTAGGTTTGTACAGGTAAATTCATGCTGATGTGGTCCAGTCAGTATGAAAGAACTTTGAGGATTATTTGCTGCTGTTATTTTTGCTGAGATATCTTTTTAGTGCCTTTTAAAAGCAGGTGGAAAACAATACTGGAGCCACTAATTTGAAAAGACTGAAAAGTGTTTGCAGACCAACAGCATGATGAGTGCAAGTGGTTGCAGTAATCTAAGAATGGTCAGAGCAGCAGAGTGACAAAGCCACAAGCAGGTGAGAAAGGGTCTTGAAAGTCTCATCCACCATATATTCCTGAGGTGTGCAAATGACCTTCTGAACCTTACTAACACAATTTTTATTTATTTATTTATTAGACTTACATACCGCCCATCTAGAACATGTCTACTCTGGGCAGCTTATACAAAAATCAAAAATACATATATAATAAATGAAAACATAAATACAGTAAAATATGGGGCCCAATTTTACTACAAGAATAAAAAAATTAAAAACAACTACGTGATGGCTGTTGGGAAGGCATGCCTGTAGAGCCAGGTCTTTAGTTTGCTCTTGAAGGCCCTCAGCAAGGGGGCCAGGCAGATCGCTAATGGTAAGTTGTTCCAGAGATGAGGGGCCACTGGCAAGAAGGCCCAGTTTTTAGTTACTTCCCTTCAGGCCTCTCTTGGAGTTAGGGCCCTCAACCGCCCAACCTTAGTGTTGTACCCCATTCAAGGGTTATTTTTAGCATTTTCCATGACTGCATAAAGAAGCACCCAGAACTGATTCTTGATTAGAAGGAAGAAAGGCCAGTTCTAGCATTAGACAGAATAAGGCAGATGCTTCAGACATCTGCTTCTGAAGAAGGATCACAGCAATGGCAAAGGACAGAGCTGATCATGCCACATAGCCTGCCCCCATCCTTTTAGCTAACCTGCTACCTTCAACTCCAGTGGAGAATGCTATCTTGTTGACAGTATTGAAGTAAGATCCAACAGCCAGGATAGTTAGATTCCCTGTGCGGGATGGATCCTGGTAGGTGCCATCTTGTCTTTTGCTTCAATCAAATAGTTTTGACTCAGCCAAGGGAGGGAGGGAAGAAGGAAATGGAAATGAGCTTAAAAAAAGCAAAATAACAGAGAGGAAAGGGGAAAATGGAGATGCCCCTCAAAGAATGGGAAATAAGGAAGGTTCCTTTCTTCACATATTTAATATTTATACTGATGTACTGAAAGTACTAATCTGCTATTTCTATTGTGATGAAGACCAAAAGGAAGTGATGTTGGTTCTCTATTTTGGCTACCCTTGCCCCCATCTTAAGTAAAACAATTTGACTCTTTGTCTGACTCTCCTACACAAAAGACCATGTTGTATGTTATAGTCCTCCTGCCCCCCTTTAGGTGTTTAGCCATCAATTAGAATAATCTGTGTCTCACCCTTAAAATTAAACCCTGTCCCAGCTCAGCCCCAAATAAATTAGGAACCTAATTTAAGAATGTGCATAGAAGGAAAAATATCCTACAGGAGCTGAATACAGGCAGCTTCCATTGACTAACTATAGAACTGAGTGCCACAGCCTAACTGTGAACATTTTGGCTAGCATTTCTTGTGAATCAGCTCTGCTTCTGAAATGGGATCTCTCTCCATAATGCCAGTTCAACTCTCAAGGTCAGCCAAAGCACACACATTTGGGCTCTCTTTTCCATTTAATTAAGGGGTTGTATTTATTTCCTCTTTCCTTTCTGAATTCAATAAATGTATCCAATTAATGTTTAATGGTTCTCTTATGATATGACACTAGGCACATCTTTCCCTAGTATTTAATAGTTAATATTCACCAAAAGCGGCATCATAAGCATATTGGCTCAGCAAACTCACTGATTTTGATGGAGCTTGCTTGCTACTTTGTGTGCTGCTTCAAAATCATAAATGTACCTCACATTTAGGACACTAAAGAAGCAAAAGTTCTTATAGTTTACAAATGAACCCTAAAAGCAGGTTACATAGGCTCCATTGTGAACATATGGTGCTTGCTTAGAATCCCACAGCTCT
Source organism: Pogona vitticeps (assembly GCF_051106095.1). Lineage (NCBI taxonomy): Eukaryota > Metazoa > Chordata > Lepidosauria > Squamata > Agamidae > Pogona > Pogona vitticeps. The sequence goes on from NC_135783.1 coordinate 55,282,983, forward strand.
TAGTTGCATCTGTGAATGATAAAACCCACGTGTGGAATCAACTGGCCTTTTCCCCCCACATCACAGATGATTGTTGCCCAGCCAGGATGGAAGGTTTTGTGTTGATGCGATCCCTTTTCCAGTGTGTAGAAATTTGATTTAGGCAAATCACCATATACTCTTTCACCTCAGGTAAGAGAGGACCTGCTGTGAATCAGCTGAGAAGACTGAGGGGGCTGGGGGAGAACAGAGGCTAACATCTGGTTTTGGAGCATCAATGAAAGGACCAACACAGTTGTTCCATCCCTTGTCATTCATTCCCACCAATGAAACAAATACAGAGCAAGAACAGAGATCTGCCAGCTTAAGTCTCCCTCAGCTCCCATCCTCCTCTGCAACCACTAAAGCACTGTCTATTCCATTTCCCCTCCCGCCAGTGGGCTGGCATTGGAGGTCTTAGTAAACAGTGCTTCTAATGGGCAGAGTCCTTAGGGGAGGACATACTAATTGTTTTTAAATTGCACAAACATCACAAGGCTGCATTTTTGATTTTCTTTCTTCTAGCCAGAGTTCAATCTGCTGCTGGTTCTGCTTGTTTATTTTTAGACTTTTAAAAGAATTTGAGAGGGGGGCGAAGTGAAGCATGGTTACTGCAGAGTAACACTGTTTGTGTATGTGATGGGGAAGAGAGAGGAATCTACTCCACAAAAAACACATAGTTCTGAAGAAGTATTTGTGGTTCCAGGCATTAGTAAAATATTTTGAAGAAATATTTAATCTACCACTCCAGGAAAGCGTGAGGTCATTACTATTTCTCACGAAGTGCTGGTAATAGTTCACAGTTGCTTGCAATTAATAGCTGATCAGATTTTATTTTCAAGTACAGACCTCAGCATTGCTCAATTACTTGCTTTGGCTGCAATCCTAGAAAGCCATGTGCTTAAATAAGGCATATGTGAGGGCTTCACGCACCCAGCGGCACTCTCAAATGTTTTCTGAAGCCACACAACTACCAAATGCTGGTTTCAAGTGCAAAAAGTACTTTGTTGTGGTGGGTAGTCAGCTGTAATAAAAATATTCAAGACACTCCTCAGATAATGGCTGGAATCCTGTGCCTTAGCATAGTAGGTCAAAATTAGAGTGGGTCCATTGAATCAGTGGGAATTTGGTGAGTCAACCCCTCGATAGGTTCCATTGACTCAATGCGCCTACTTTAGCTGTAACTTACTAACTTACTACACTAACAGGATTTTAGCCAATGTGGGTAACTCCCATTCCTGCATTGGTGCCAGTGACCCAAATACTGCTTCATTATTGCTATGGGCAATAACCATGTGATGCAAGCAAGCTACACAATTTCATGTTTCTGCAAATTTCTTCTGTCATGTGGCAATCAAGCTATAGTAATCTTTGAAGCTCTGCCATTGTTTCCCAGGCATATTGGTACCATATGTTGAGTTTTGGACTACCAACTATTCAGGTCTTCCAGCTGGTAAACTGTGAGGCAAAAAAGGAACTTTTCTATATGAAACGTTACTAATATGTGAACTCATTGTCTGCAACGTCTTGAGTGAGTACCCTCAAGCCTAGCCCTACTAATAAACAGAGTGAGGCAGCAGCATAATGCAGTAGATTTTGAAAAGGTAGCCAATTCTTAGTTATCAATTTGTTAATTAAAGGTTTAGATCCATGCCAATGATACTCTAAGTATAGCTAAATATATTGCAATGGAGGAGGAAAAGATGCTTGCATAGGTTTCTGCTTTAGTTGACAAATAACTTGGTTGTTCTTGGCTATGATACACTTCACCTGGGGAGGTGGCACCATTTGCTGCTCTGCTACAAATAGGAAAATGTATTGGGCCAGTCATTGGAAAGCTGCACCCAAATTGCAAGCTATCCTGGAAATTAAATGCAGTTAAGGATATATAAGTAGTTTATAATAGTGTGAACTTCCAGCACCCCATTATGGTACACAGCATCTTATTTCTAATAGCACGTCACCTAAAGATTAGGTCTCAGCATCTCAAAAGTGGCTGACTGTTAGTTCTTTTCATCTTTTTTGAAGGATGCAAAGCTTGTTCATTTGAGGAGCACAAAGTGAAGGCACCTTTAGCATTCCAAATTCCTACCTGTCAGAGGTAAGAGATTAAGGGGCAATTACCCCACAGTTTACATTGGATTAGGCACAGATGAATTTGAATTAAAACCTGTTGAGTGCACAACATAAAGTTCAATGCAAGGAAGCCCCCTGTGGAAATTTTTTGGAGCAGGGATGTTTGTTTGTTTGTTTCAGCCAGCAAAGATGATCTAAATTTGCTGTGACTAGGCTGACATTGCTTTTGTCTACTTTCTGCTTAGTGTGATTACCTGATCCAATGCAAAGGGGTGCTTATGGGGTGCCAGTTCCCCTCCAAAGGGGTTCTTAAAAAACAACTCAGCACTAGAACACACTATCACTACAGCATTTGAAAGAAGAAAACAACAAAAGAAAGGAAAAGGAAAAAAAGGAAAAACAAAGAAGTGGAAATTGCCAGTTAGCACCCTGTTACCATCTTAAGGCAGCATCTACATTTGAACTTCTGTGCAAATCAAGCTCTCTGCCCTGCTGACTCTTGGAAATTGTGTCTGTATGGCTATAGTGATGTCACCCAGGGAAACCCGATTTCCACATGTGTCAAACACAGTGCATAAAACCATATTTTCCCTGCTGGGCAGTTGCACCCAAAATGAGCAGGACTGCACTATAAATCTCTACAAGCAGCATTTTCCTGTCCAGCCTATCCAACCAAGCAGTTTTAACAGCAGCTAAAGCAGCTTTCTTCTTTCACACACCACACTGCCCAAACAATATTGGCAATTATTATTATTATTTTTTGGCTGAGTTCGGTATTGATTGCGTAACTCTGACTTCAGTTTCATTAACTTTACCTCTAACTTTCATTGCAGTTTCTTGATCTTGAAAACATTTTGTGACTTTGAGATTTGGCCATGCAGAGGACCTTTTGAAATGCACAAGCAGCTTTCTAGAACTCAAGCAGAGGTGGGGTGTTTTTGAGTAATCAGTATCATTACTGGTTTCATAGAAATGACCTTGAATTGGACTTCAGTGATTTTTATAATGTGCATTTGTCTCTGCCTGTTTTAAAGCATGCATTTTCACTCATTTTGAGGGCAAAATGATGACTTGCTAATTTTTTGTTCCCCAGTGTGGAGTCAATAACTGGAATTCTATTAGTCAGTTTGTAAATGGCTGAAGGTGAGACAGATGCCAGTACTGAGAAACACAGTTCTCTAGACTTTCCCGCAGTCCCAACACCTGTTCGTTTTCCTAACTATGCTGGCAATGAACTTTTCTCTTTGAAATGTGATAAAGTCAGCACTTGGCACCAAACTACTCCCATATAGTTTGGGTTTCCTTGTAACAGATGACAGTCCTTTCTTGGTTTAGACTCATCGGAAAGTGAATAGAATTATGAATAGGCTGTGTGGCCACATGCAACATTTAACCTAATACAGTGGTGCCTCGCTTAACGATTGCTTCGTATAACAAAAAATTTGCTTAACGGTTTTTTCGGAGTGATCTTGCGCTTCGTTTAACGATTTCCCCTATGGGTGATTTTCACTTAACGATTTCGGGACCATGCTTCGCTTAACGTTTTTGGTTTTAGGTCCCCTTGTTTCGCTTAACTTTTTTTTGACAGCCCCGTTTTCGCTATTTTTAAAATATTCTAAAATGTTTAAAATGCTTGGAATCGTTAGTGCACCTAATAAAACCTTTGTTAACTTAATTTGGCTTTGTTCTGAGTCGTTTTGATTTTTTTGTGAATTCCTCCCCCCCCCATTGAAATAGGATTCAATGCATTTCAATGGAGGAACCGCGTTTCGCTTAATGTTTTTTCCTATGGCGATTTTCGCTTAAGGACGGTAATCCATTCCAATTGGAACGGATTATCCAGTTTTCAATGCATCTCTATGGGAAATGGTGTTTCGCTTAACGATGTTTTCACATAGCGATTTTTTTGAACCAATTAAAATCGTTAAGCGAGGCACCACTGTATAAACAAATTATACCAATACACTTTCAATTCTGTCCTTTGTTTACTTCCATGCTGACCTGTCAGCCACCAAAACAAAACAAAACAAAACAAAAAAACACAAAACCTTTTACAATGCAATGTTATTGTACAGTGACTTTGCTGGAGAGTTGGCTGACAGCTGTTTTGCAGCCATTCAGATTTCATTTTCAAAGCACAATGTACTTGCTCAGGGCTACTTTTCTACACCCCCTTAATTATTTTAACAACTAGATATTCAAAACTTCACACCTTGGCAAGGTCATCTGTTTGCAAAATTACTGATCTTTGAATTTCAGGATGCAAGTTAGTAGCTATTGGCAATTATTTTAAATTGGTAACCAAAGATTTTGGAATGCTGAAATTGCTGAAATTAGGATTAGAGGATGACCTGATCTTATTTGCATATTCTTTTGATACCTTAATGTTTGGTGCTTTGCAGCTTTTGTACTTTCTGTTCTTTTGAGGTTGCTTGTTGGTGGAACTGCAAGTTCTATAAGGTATGTTTTGCTTTATGGTTTATTCAGAAGTAAGCTTATTAAAACAAACTGTTTTATCCATGCTAATGTACTTGTTCCAAAGCAGTTTTGTTTTCTAAAACTGGAGGTGGCTAGAATTTATAATATGGAAAATGATATTTGTAAGTTGGTTATGCCTGCATAATCTGTTGGTGCTATTTTTGGGCATCTAGCTATAACATAATGAATTGTTTCCTTGGATTGACAGGCCCAGGACAGAACCTTCCAGCATCCCACTTCTTGCTTCTCTCCAGAATATTATATAGAACCTGTAGGACAACGTTGTCCTTTGCATTACAGCACATTAAGTTAGCTTAGGGAATACAGAGCTGGCTGTGTGGTGTGCCCAACTCTGTCCTGTAAAATCTCTCCACTGTTCCCTTGTCCCCAGCTTTCACAGCCTAAGGCAATCCCTCTCACTACTTCAGGATAGGATCCACTTGATTCTCTCCAAGAGAAGGCCATAATGCTGATCAATTATCCACTGATTTTTAAGGTTGATATAGAACTAGGCAGATCTTGCTTTAAAACAAACAAGAGGTGAAGATTTCACGAAAATTGCAATCTCAGGGCACCAATGAAATAAAATAGTTGATGGATCAGAGTTTTTGAATTTGGTTTAAAGTCATGTGGTAGTCATGTGTTTTGTGTGTTGATGTGTGCATTCTCTTGGGAAAACTTTAATTCATTTGAAGCTATGTGGTATATCAGTTGAGGAGGCTACACGGGCTTTTGGAATCATTGCAATTGAGGCTTTGTGCTGTGCCTGCCCACACTCTATGCTGACTGCCTCTCACAGCCAGTAGTTGCTGCTGATGTGGTATTAATTTCACTAATTCTTGATTTTTTTAAAGAATTTCTTGCAATCTGGTATAGCCTTAGAATAGAATGACAGATAGGGAAAAAAATCCCAGTCACTCACTACAGATATCATGCTTGGTTATAAATAAAACTCGAACATTATCATCTACTTTCTTTGCATTCACACACATATCCCAGCTTCAATCCCAAAATATCCACCAATTATCCAGGAGCTCACTTCAGAATCAAATGTCCACTGCCATACATCCACAGTCACCCACCAGCCAGTTTCAAGCCATGTACCTCCACCAGTTTCGGAGTCTTCCCATGTCGGTTCTCTGTGAGAACATCTACCTGTATCTGCTTGCTCTCCTCCTCCATCTGGCATCCTGGTCTGTGTCTGAAGCCCTCTTTAACCATGGACAGAGAGAGGTGTTCCTGTGATGTCAAAAGATCCCAAAGCATGACAATCTACCAAGGAAAGAAGTCTGTCAGGATCAGATAAATTCAGGGGATGTCAACGCCTAAATCATGTAGGACCCACATGCATTTAAGGACTGCTCCCTCCATTGTTACTTTAATCACAGAAATTCTACTGTTTAAAAAGTGGGAGGTTGTGTTAGCCAGCCTCTCCTTGTGGGGAGGGACACTGGCCTTGGAGCTTCCCCTCTTCAAAGTGTCAGATTTCAGTGTTTAAAGAGAGAATGGGGAGGTGAGGCTAGTATACCTGAATAGAGGTTCAAAGTAGTTGAATTTATTGCTCCCTCCTCCAGTCTTTCACAAATTTTCCCTGCTCAAAAGCCTTCCAAAGCTCAAAGGTGATCTTTTTTATTCCCACATGAAAGCAGCTGCATTTTGTTTGTTTTTAATATCTGAGTTCATAAAAGTGTAACCCATATTGGTGGCAGCAAATGACCACTGGAGCTGGTAGAGCAGGATAGTGAATGGACAGGAAGCCAAAATGAGCAGCTAAGTAGAGCTAGCCAATTCTGGTGCTGTTCTCTTCTACCTCCCTTGCAGTGATGCTACAATACAGCTCTTTATCACATATCCTAACCACAAGTAATCTATGTATGTTTTGCTGTAGGCTTCCACACAGTTGCATTTGAGTCTCTGAAGGAATAAAGAATGACCTCTACTACAACTTCCAGCCTAGAGGCCCAAGAAGGGTCCATTTGCCAAAGTGGATCAGGCTTCACTGATCTATAGTGTTGTTAATTGTACTAGGATTGTTATTAGCATTAAAATGAGAGGAAGTGAAATACAATAAGAGCTTCACAAATAAAAAATTGGGAAAAGTATCTACTAGACAAGAGTTAGATATAACTGAGATTGGTTCTGGGCACAAGAATTGAGCATGCAAACTCCTAGAATCATTTCCTTTATTTCATAAACAGTGTACTTTATATTGTGGTATACTGTAGAAAGCAAAACCAGATATTTTTATGCCCAATGAGGAGGTGCCAAGGCTATCACCTTGGGCACAGCTGCACTGCTAAAATCCACCAGGATTTAAGCATCTTGAATCAAATGCATAATTGCAGAATAAAGCAGTTAAACTTTTGCGTTCAGAGAACATGAAACAGTTTTTCAAGTAAATGGTTCCACAGATTGTTCCCTTTAATAGGAAACTCAGGAGGTGGTTTAACAATGATCAGATTGAAAAACAAATGGAGCCACCTCAAAAAATAAGATACTGCTTTCTTCATTGTTGGCGACAACTCTAGGATGTAAGAGTGTTTTCTAAATAGTCATTTCTTTTTAATTCATAATTTCTCAATTTCAGGTACACCTAGAGCAGGGGTAGGCAACCTCAGTGGCCCCAGGTTACTGGCCCACAGCCCTGCTGAAGTCACCCACCCCTCTTATAGTTACATTTTAGGTACAGAGCTTGTGAATTAAAAGAAATTGTCATTAAAAAAATTAAGCAAACTGCCAGACAGAAACCTGTTAAGGTCACAGAAGGCTTTTGTTTGTTTGTTTGTTTTTCTTTGTTTTTTTACATTTTTAAAATTTGTTTTCAATGGGGATAGGATTGGGGGTAGGGGGCTGGGGGGCTGGGGGAATAGATATTGGTAGGCTAAAGGAAAAATTCCAGAGAGTGAGAAAATACTTTAACATTCACTATCTATCTATCTATCTATCTATCTATCTATCTATCTATCTATCTATCTATCTATCTATCTATCTATCTATCTATCTGTCTGTCTGTCTGTCTGTCTGTCTGTCTGTCTGTCTGTCTGTCTGTCTGTCTGTCAGTCAGTCAGTCAGTCAGTCAGTCAGTCAGTCAGTCCGTCCGTCCGTCCGTCCGTCCGTCCGTCCGTCCGTCCGTCCGTCCGTCCGTCCGTCCGTCCGTCCGTCTATCTTCAACTATTCCTTTTTCAATTTTCTAAAATACAAACAAAATTATAAGGCAAGTTAATTAACTTGTGGATGCTGAAATAGTTCTAAAAGTCTACGGACTTTCTCAGTATTTCAGATGAATGATGCTATTAAATTTCAATTTTTATTATCTATCCCATTATAACAGAAAAAGGTATTAACTCTTGCAATGAGAAAAAGATCTTTAACTAGGAATATTTTACACCACACTTTTTCAATTTGGTAGGAAAGAAATACCCTCAAAACGTATTTGAAAGGAGAAAGTTTGAAGGAATATTTACAGATTACTGTACATTCCAGATTCTTGCATTTACTTTATCCATGAGGTGGGTGAAGGATGAGTGCATGTCTTATCTTTCATTGAGGCAGTTGGCAGCCACAATCCTCACTTCAGTTTTCCATACTTCTACTACAGCACACTCCTTATGATCCCACACTTCAGTTTAAGACCAATGGAAAATGTCTCAAAGTTATTTCTTTTTCAGATCTTTTTCAGATCAAGAAGTGTTAGGAAGCCAAGAAAGCTGCAGAATGAGGAAAAGATGTATAACAGAGACAGAACAATAAATTAAAAAATACACCACTCTTGGCCATTTTTTAACTTTACAATCATCTCAAAAATAACATGAAAAGAAATTCTAAAGCACCCTGAGAATGAGGCAGAAAAAAGGAAACCAATGGCAAAATATACTATGCACATATTAGATAAGAAACCATTACATCAGACCACCAACTTCACCTTTTTTGGCATCTGCTTCCTACCTGTCAGGAGGGCTTTGTAGGAAAAGCAAAATGGTGTCCATGCTGGAGGTGGGTAAAAGAGAACAAATCTATACTACGATTACTGTGAGTAATCAGGAGACACTATTTTCAAGCATTTCAAAATATATGCATTTTTCTAACCCCCCAAAAAAAACTCAAAGAAAGGAATATCACAAGAAAACAAACATTTGCATGTTTTCTCAGAAGTAAGTCCCACATTCCATGGCTGAGCTCAGTCACAGATTAAGCGTGTGTAGTTGGACTGCTGCCTTTGGCATTAGCTGCATTAGCTTTGGTATTCGTACATCATACAATAAGATTCATAATCTGAAAGGGCAGCAAATGCTGAGTTAGTTATTTTTATTGCAATTTTAATCCAAAGGGGAGGCATTTGTGGCAAATTTCTACCTTAGCTGCTAAAAATAAGATAACCAGTCTTGGATGACATGCACCTTTGTGGGGCAAGGGGGAGGAAGATATGTGTTGTTCCACCTGCTTTGGCCCATCAATGTAAACTTCATATTGCCACTGAAAAATGGGGATGTCATGGGGGATACAATTTCCCTTTCTGACCTGGCTAGCACAAGCCAGCAGGGCTTTAAATTAGGTGATACATTTGCCACTTCACAGATAACTCTGAACTGTACTTTTAAATAAAGTATTAAAGCCAACAACAGCAACAAAAGAAACATATTCACTGCATGATTAGTGACTACGTTGATAAAGTTGGTGAAGCCCTGTTAGTTCAGCATGTATTTAGCAAAGAGGATGTCTAACCTTCCAGATCCTGTTGGACTACATTTCTCACCATCCTTCACCATTCCCTGCTGCCTAGGACTGAAGGGAACTGTAGTCCACAGCCACGTCTGAGTTGCTCTGCTCTGTTTTTAAAATGGCTGCTTGGTGGTTGTTTCAAGTTTGCTTTTATTATTTGTTCTGCTGTTGTTTTGTAGAAGGTATTCTACTTTATTTCTTATGGTATACTTTTTTTAGTAACTTGTGTAAACAACTTTTATGTATCTCCTGATATAGAAGTAGGATATAAATAAATTAACCAAGTTAAATAATTGATGCTGTAATGGGAATCAAGCTGCTGCTTTCTCTCATGTGAAAGACATTTCATATCCAAAATATTTCTTCAAATGTGACATGAAAAAGTAATTAGAACCGCAACATACAGCTTGGTTAAAAGCTTCTTTTACTTTTACTTGGAGTCTCCTCTCTCAGGCATTGTAGTGATCATTGGTGCTTCTGGAAGTGATATGAAGGCCACATTTATTATCCATTTATTGAGAAGTAAATCCCATTGAACTTAGTGAGCATTACTTTTGAAAACTTTGTTGGTTCTCCTGGATCAATCAGCAGTTTTTTATACTATCAGCTATAGTATCCACCAGGACTGGCTATCAAGTTATGGGATTTGGGGCAACTCTATCCTTTTCATTTAGGCAGGGGAAATTGTGCAGATCCTGGAGTGCTGCCTGGTCTTGATTATAGATTGGATGAAGGTTAACAGGTTGTGAACCTCAATAAGATGGAGATCTTGTTGTCAGGTGGGGTATGGGGGCCTTTTACCTGGTCTGGATGGGTTGCGCTCCCCATTGAAGGACCAGGTCCATAACTTGGATGTACTTCTGGCCCTGACCCTCTTGATGGAGAATCAGATGTCACCTGTGTCCAGGTCTGCCTTAGTTTCAACTTAGGCAAACTGCACACCTTTGCCCCATCGCAAGTGGAAGTTCCTAATAATATTGGTAGTCTTGATGATTGACTAATACAATGCTTTTTATGTGGGACTACCCCTGAAGGTAGTTCAGAAGCTGCAGCAGGAGCAAAATGCAGTAGCTATACTTGTATTGGTAACATCAAAATAGGATCATGTTTCCGTGTCTTGGCCCATTTGCACTGGCTGCTGATTTCCTTCTGGGCCAAGATCAAGGTGTGGATGTTGGCATACAAAGCCCTGAATGATTTAGAACCTTAATACTTGGCAGAGCACTTCTCCCTCAGATCTAACACTTGTCCCACCTGCACAAGATACTGCCAACCTGCAGGTGGCTACCCCACGGGAGGCTGGGAAATCTACAACTAAGAACTGGGTCTTGTTAGTGTTGGCTGCTTCACTATAGAACTCATTACCAGGGGAAGAGTGTCAGGCCCCCCACTAGCATTCAGAAGGCAAATTAAAAGCATGGCTCTTCCATCAGGCCTTTGAAGCTGATGGTATTGCCGACGCCATCTTGGGATTTGGGTTTGTATGTTTATAATGTTCATGAGTTATAGGGGTGGGGCTTTTCTTTTCTAATGGTTTTAGTTCATGTACACATTCAGTTGTAAGCTGCCCAGAGTAGTGTCTCCCCACAGATGGATGGGGTAAAGGTTTAATAAATAAAATAAATGGTTGAACTGTAAGAGGATTATCAGAACATATGTAAATACATTTCATATTTTTGATTACTTAAGAGGATTAGTTTCTGGGATACATCTTGTTATCCATATGCAAAATTTAAATTCAAATTCAAGATTTTGGAAAAAGAAAATTAAAACAGGCAATAACAATAAAACTTGCTAATATAATTTGCCAGCATATGAACAGCCATTGCATTATGCAGGAATTTTTTGCAGCATTTTTTTTCCAAAAGAGAAGCACTGTCTTTTCCACATGAATGATTCTTTGCGACTGTACAAAGCATTCTAGTGTAATAGGACCATTTCTAAGGATGCTAGATTGAGTTGTTAGTTCTACTGTTTAAAAGTAAATTTATTTTACTGCACTACGATGGGGCATTTTAGTCTCCCAGAGTAATGTTCTTTTGCAGACTTGTACAAAACGAGACCAGCAAGGTAGGATTTGTACAAGATGGTCACTTGCACACTTGAAAGTCTACAAACAGTTATCCTGAGATTGATCTACTTGCCATGTACAGTGTTTTTTTTTTAAAAAAAAAACAAAAATTGGCCACGACAAAAAAAAAGTATCAAAAGAAATCTTTACATTTTAGCATTTGGATTAATTAATCTGAAGATTAATACTAGAGCAGAATCATACATTTATTTGAAATGATCTCTGCTAAGGAGGTTAGCCACTGCAGGTTGGCAGTATCTTGTCTCTTTGTTAGGCTGCTACTGCACAATCAAATACCATGAGATTTACTGGCACTGTTTCAGTAGTGTAGGCAATCAGGGCATGATGGCCAGGCCTTCAGGGACACCTGATCCAGCGTTATTTCCCCCTACTTGTCTTCCAAATTAAAAACAAACATTACATTATGAGCTTAGTGCTAGTTCCTTATCACTAGTATTGATATACTAGTTTAGTGCTAGATCACCTCTGGACAAGATTTTTAAAAGAAAAAAAAGGTACAAACAAAACAGAAACAATCCAGATAAAATAAAATACACTGCCACCTTTTCCAGAACGCTATGCAACCCTTTGAAAACCAAGTGGCTTGACTGTGAACCATGACAGGATTGACAGAATGGGTAGAGGAAGGAAAGAAAGAATGGGAGGCTGTGGGCTGAAATGCAAATTGCATCACATTGAGTGTATACAGTGGGGTCTCGACTTAAGAACTTAATCCGTATTGGAAGGTGGTTCTCAAGTCGAAAAGTTCTTAAGTCGAATCTGCATTTCCCATAGGAATGCATTGAAAACCATTTAATCCGTATCTGCTCTTTTCTGTCCATAGAAACTAATGGGAAGCTGCTATTCTGCCTTCTGCCACTAGAGGGGGATATTTTCTTTCTTTTTTCCCCTTAGGTTCAGGGAAGGCAGGGAACACTAAAGGCAGCACTTTAGAACTCTCTTTTTTTAAAAAAAAAAACGAAGCCAATTTTAAATAATGTTTTAAAGCATGTTGTGCTGATTTTTTCAGCACAAAGGCACTCAGGCAGGCTTTTTAGGTGCTGAGCAAGCCTCCCGAAGCCTGCTCAGAGCCAGCCGATCAGCTGTTAGGCGGGGAGAGGAGCGGGAAAACCACAAAATGGCTGCCAGGCTCTTTCTGCGTGTCGGCTTTTAGCTCTTTCCTGCTCTTTTTCCTGTGGTTTGGGGGCTACCAAGGCCTGGTAAGTGCCTTTATTTAACAGTACAGTATTTATTTTTAAGTTTCTGACCCTTTCCCCCCCTCCAGAAGCCTCTAAGGGGAGGGAGGGGGGACTTTTTTCCCTGTTCGTAACTCAAGGGAAGTTCGCATGTGGAGTCCTTACTTTCCCTATAGGGCAGGTTCGTAACTCGAATTGTTCGCAAGTCGGGTCGTTCGTAAGTCGAGACCCCACTGTACACTGAACTCCCCAGTCAATACACAGCCCTGTGTCATCACTGACTGTGAATTCAGCTGTAATACAGGCTGCAAGTCGGATAGCAGCAAAGCTGAATTGGAGCGATTTCGTTTGCCAGGGCAGTTGCAACTTTAATGACAAAAAAACCTCTCCAAACTGAGGGTATTTGATATCCAATAAAATTCCAGGCAAGAATGTTCAGTCCTGCATGCATGTATTTTTGTGGCTGAAATCCTGTTGTGCAATTTACACAGCGTAAGCCTGATGATATCATCAGCCTTACACAATGTAACATCTGGCAGCAGGATTTCAGCCAATATCTTGATTTTGGTTGCTATGTGCTTATATATATGAAAATTAATCTCACACCACATTCCTTTGGATTGATTTACATTATAGTTCAAAGTATGAGGACCCACAAAAGTTTATTTTTCTCTGTTACTTTTTATATGTAAATTGGTTTTGTGACTGCACCAATACATATCCAGTGACAATTGATCATAACATAAAGTGTAACCAGAACATGATTAAGTAAGAATGTGGAAATTACAATATGTGTTGTGCACCATGTTGAAATTCTGCAGACAAGCCTAATTATCAAAAGCCTAACTAACAACTGATAAAATGATAAACTGGGAAGATAATTTTTAGATTAAAGTAGAGATTAACCTTCTGTTATAAATAATCTGAATGTATTGTGGGATTCTGCATCTTTATCAAAATCAGTTTTAGTGGTTTAAATGGAATTACAAACCAATCCAGATACATTGAAAGGGTTCTGAGAATGGCTAGCCATGACACATTGAAGTTGATCTAGATTAAATGCATATGTTTGCAGATCTTATCAAGAAGCAGGGTTTGATTCACCTTTTCAGATTTTATGTTCTGAACTTTTATTTCTTTTATTTTTCTGTTTTCAGCTCTGCATGGTTTACAGCCATTGAATTGTGGTGCCTTCCTTTTAGACAGTGAAAAGTCAGTATCTATGAATCGCCCTGAACAGTTTATAGAAATTGTGGAACACAATGAAATGAATTCCAGCTTTGTTTTTCAAAGGACAGACATCAACATTCTGTTAAAGCAATGCTTTTCTACATAATTTATTGGAGTTCGTTCTGAACATGTAGCTACTAGATAATTAATTATTACCAGTTTCAATAGCAGTGCATTTTAAACTTTTCATTTAGAAGAAAGAAGGATGAGGCATACATTACACATAATTAATATTGCCATTTGGAAAGCAGTCATGACTGGTGTAAAAATGTTCACATGAGCCCACTCCAGAACTCTAAAGGATCACACTGGTTTCCTCAAAGTTTTTCTTTGGAATAGTAAAAAAACAAAACAAAACAAAAAACCCCCCGAAGAAGATGTCTCGCATCCACTTGTGGCCAATTCTATCTATCTATCTATCTATCTATCTATCTATCTATCTATCTATCTATCTATCTATCTATCTATCTATCTATCTATCTATCTATCTATCTATCTATCTATCTATCTATCTATCTGTCTGTCTGTCTGTCTGTCTGTCTGTCTGTCTGTCTGTCTGTCTGTCTGTCTGTCTGTCTGTGGATTTATGCTGGTGTAAGTAAAGTTTGCCAACAAATTTCAACTATTTGTTAATATTCACATGCCAGTCCTGCAACCTTCTGCATAATTAGGAATATTAGTTAAGCAGTGGCAAAGTACTGTCATGATTATCCAAGTTACACTTAATGCTGGTGTAAATCCCCAATAGCATTCTGCCATTTTTTAAAAAAATCTGGAATTGGTGGCTTCCTACAAGGGGTGCAAGAGGAATTTCTGAGAAAATGAAATTTGAGGGGGAAAAAGTTTGAGGGGACATGTCAGGAGAATACAGACCATAGAGAAGCTGCATTTGTCCTCCTGGGGGAAAATTTTTCATTCATGTTCTAAACCTCAAAAACAGAAGGAACAATATAAAATGCAGCATATGAATAATAAATATCCAAGGCCCATTTTGGGGTTAACATATTCAAGGAATTTTTTTTTAGTTATGACTTCCTCCAAGGAAGACGAGGAAGTTTATCTGAGGTTTTGTTAAAACAAAACAAAACAATAAATCTGGAAAAATACCAAGGAGATCTGCAAGCTCATCCAACCTACAAATGATGATTTCACACAATCACAACTTCCGTTTCTACCATGTAGTTTCAGTATTCTGGTTCTTATGTCTAATGTTCCGTAAAAGCTTACATTAAAACAGTGGCTCGCCATCTTGGTTGCACAGATGTTCTTGGACTAAAACTACCAGAAGCCTTTATCACTAGCTGTGCTGGCTAGGATTTCTGGGAGTTGTAGTCCAAGAACATCTCAGGACTCAAGGTTGGGAACCACTGCATTAAAATATAGTGGTTGGTCTTTAAAATACCACAATGTCTTTTTTTTCCTTTTGTTTTGTGTTGTTGAAATGCTTGCACAATGTCTATTGCATTTGTCATGCTGGAAGTTGTACAGTTGGCCTTTACCAGCCTAAACCTAAGACGCAAATAGCTAGCAACAACAATAGTGAGAAATCAAATTTCAGTGAAGTATTAGAATCAGAAAGAGTTTTAAAGTACAGTACATCGATCCAACCACCTGCAAGTTCTGTCTTCCAGTCACATTTTGTTTAACACTCTTTTCCTAGATCCAGAGGTGTTGTTGTATCTCAGCAGACAGATCTCCCACTTCATTAAAACTATGCACTAGTCATATCCTCTTTCTGTGAACCTAGATTTTAGCTTGTTTTATGATTTCAGGAAATGGAAAAATGAAAGCAAAAGAATTTGACAGATTGATGATTTGGCATGCAGTATTTGAGGATTATGAAATCAGAATATTCCCTTCAATGGCTAACATCAGAGTCCAGCCACTAATCTTTCACCTATCTGCCAATGGAGAACAAGAGATTCATCTGAGAGAGATGACACCCTAATCACTCATACTAATGGTACTCCATAATACAGAACTCAGTTGTTCATGCTCATTCTGGTTGTCAACACCTCCGTTTCTAGATCCTCTTATAAAATGTGTATCCTCTGGATCCTTCTTTCAGGTATATCTTCTGTTCACCCACAATTCCTTGGTGCACCAAATCACATATTCCGTATAAAGTGGTATGGCTATTCCACTTCTCTTCAGAAAGCCCTAATAATATTCAAGAATGGCAGGAGGAGTAACTATTGTACAGCCATTGTTAGTAAGGATGAGTGTCTACCCTTCCCGAATGTCAGGACTTTTATAGAATCATCCGGATAATAAAAGAGTGTGGTATTTCCAAGAAAGAGAAAATAGGTGCACCTTTCAGGAAAACTTGAAAGTGTTGTCTGACAGACTGAAAGCCTTGACAGTGTAGATGTAGGCAAAAGAGATGAAATGGAGCTGTGTTGTGAAATTTTAATGATCAGTACTTGCTAAGAGCTCAAGAATTAGAGCAGAGCAAAAAGAAAAAAAAAGGCAGTTCATCTGCTCTTTTTTCTTTGGAGACATGCTATAAAATTTAATGGGTATTTGAAAAGACACCGAATGGCTCTTCAATATGCACTGCAGCTTAATAAATATCTTTGGAGCGGTGAGTGCAACGGATTGCAGTACTTTTGGGTGAATATTAAACTGTTCAAGGACATATCTGCTGTACAGTACTTTTCATGCTACCCAGACAGAAGCTGTAAGGCACGTTCAAAAAAACTTACCTTATGTAAATGACCATAGGACTGTTGCCCCAGTTGTTAGAAACTGAGTAAATTCTAAGAAAGATCTCATTTTTTCACATAAATTGATAGAACAGAAGTTCCGGAAGTCCTGGGTTCCTCCTCACAACCAAACCTTGGAGGCAGACACAAGAGTGGTCGCAATGACCAGATGGGCGGGGTATAAATTAAATAAATAAATAAATAAATAAATAAAACAAAGATAATTTGCCTCAAAAAGTCTGTTGTCAAGCCTGATATGCTTCAAAGGAAGGAGATATTACAATAACAAATCCAAACATGAAAATTATAAAGATATTTTACAGCAGGGTATCCCATGATGCTAAAACACGTAGGGTTACTTCCCTCAAATTCTATTAACCCTTCTTTTTAAAAAAAGAAGTTAATTACATGTTGTGACCACCTCTACCTGGTGAATTACCGTTAAAATGCCATTACTGTACTTTTACTAGGCTTGCCTTAATCCTAGTATAGGAGCCCAAGTGGTTGTAAGCTTGAAACATAAAAAATATGATCTTTATTAAATATAACAACTGGTGAAAATAAACAGATTTCAATTTCAGGTTACATTGTGTCACATAGTATTGTTTCAAACCTTCATCCTCCCTCCTTTACATACTATCTAATACTTCATACACAGCCAGCTCATAGAAACCCAACCTCCCTTCTTTAGAAACAATTTAACTCTTCTCCCCCTTCTTCCTCTTCAGCTTGTCTTTATATACAGTGGTGCCTTGCTTAGCGAGCGCTCCGTTTAGCGACGAAATCGCTTTGCGATGAACTTTTTTCAATCGCAAAAGCGATCGCTTTGCGATGTTCCCTATGGGGGAATTTCGCTTTGCGATGATCGGTTCCCTGCTTCAGGAACTGGTCATCACAAAGCGACCGTTTTCGAACAGCTGATCGGTGGTTTCAAAATGGCCACCGGGTAAACAAAATGGCCACCCGCTGTTTTCTGGGACGGATTCCTCGCTTAAAAGGCACCGAAAATGGCCGCGCTGTGAAGGATCTTCGCTGAACGGTGAGTTTTAAGCCCCTAGGAACACATTAATCAGGTTTTAATGCATTTCTATGGCCTTTTTAATATCGCATAGCAACGTTTTCGTTCAACAGCAATTTTTGTGGAACAAATTAACGTCACAATGCGAGGCACCACTGTACTTCCTGCTGGCTCCTCTGGATTGGCTGACCTCCTGCCTTGTTCCAGCCAATCTCCTTATTTCTGCTGTTGCTGGGTGAAACAGGTGAGGGTTCCATCACACATGCCATCAAGGGTTTTCTGGGTATAAAACACTCATAAGTAGCTTATCAATCCCTCCTCCTAGGGATGCTCTGGAACTGTGCCACTTGCCCCAGGCCACATCAATAGTGTTGGGAGCTAGGACTTACTTTTGTATTTTTATTAAAATAATAAATTATTTATTTTCAGCAACATTATGGAGCATACTAAGTGCTGATAGTTGTATATACAACATATAGTTAGGCATCCTTCAGTCTCGAAAGACTATGGTGTCGTGCTCTGTATGGAGGACTTGGAACAGCGTCTATTGTGGCTGAAGAGGCCAATTCGAGAGTGGCAATCTCTTCCACACTGAAGACAAATCCAATCTGTCCCCTGTCCAGCTCCCTGGTTTTGCTGCTTTTGTGACTTCCTCTTTGCCTCGGCCTGCTGGACAAGGGTCTCTTCAAATTGGGAGAGGCCGTGAAGCACTGCCTGCCTCCAGGCTGAACGGTCAGATGTCAGGGTTTCCCATCTGTTGAGGTCTATTCCTAAGGCCTTCAGATCCTGCTTGCAGATATCCTTGTATTGCAGCTGTGGTCTCCCTCTGGGGCGCTTTCCCTGCACTAATTCTCCATAGAGGAGATCCTTTGGAATCCGACCATCAGCCATTCTCACGACGTGCCCAAGCCAACGTAGACGTCGCTGTTTCAGTAATGTATACATGCTGAAAATTCCAGCTCGTTCTAGGACTACTCTGTTTGGAACCTTGTCCTGCCAGGTGATGCCAAAAATTCGTTGGAGGCAACGCATATGGAAGGTGTTCAGCTTCCTCTCCTGCCGGGCACAAAGGGTCCAGGACTCACTGCAGTACAGGAGTGTGCTCAGGACACAGGCTCTATAGACCTCGATCTTGGTATGTGTCGTCAGCTTCTTATTGAGCCATACTCTCTTTGTGAGTCTAGAGAACATGGTAGCTGCTTTGCCAATGCGTTTATCCAGCTCGATATCCAGGGAGAGGGTGTCAGAGATGGTTGAGCCAAGGTACACAAAGTCATGAACAACCTCCAATTCTTGTGTGGAGATGGTAATAGAAGGAGGTGAGTCCACGCCCTGGCCCATGACTTGTGTTTTCTTCAGGCTGATTGTTAGTCCAAAGTCCTGACAGGCCTTACTAAAACGATTCATGAGTTGTTGGAGGTCTTCAGCAGAGTGAGCAACAATGGCTGCATCATCTGCAAAGAGGAAGTCCCGCATGTATTTCAGTTGGACTTTGGTCTTTGCTCTCAATCTGGAGAGATTAAAGAGCTTTCCGTCTGATCTAGTCCGGAGATAGACACCTTCTGTTGCAGTTCCAAAGGCATGTCTCAGCATGACAGCAAAAAAGATCCCAAAAAGTGTTGGTGCGAGGACACAGCCCTGTTTCACTCCACTTCGGATGTCAAAGGGATCTGATGTTGAGCTGTCAAAAACTACAGTGCCTTTCATTCCCTCATGGAAGGATCTGATGATGTTAAGGAGATGAGGTGGGCATCCAATCTTGGGAAGTATTTTAAAAAGGCCATCCCTGCTAACCAAGTCAAATGCTTTTGTAAGGTCTATGAAGGCGACGAAGAGTGGCTGTTGTTGTTCCCTGCATTTCTCCTGCAACTGTCGGAGGGAGAATACCATGTCAGTGGTGGATCTATTAGCTCGAAATCCACACTGTGATTCTGGATAGACTCTGTCTGCAAGCATCTGGAGCCTCTTCAGCACCACACGGGCAAGCAGCTTCCCTACAACGCTAAGAAGAGAGATGCCACGGTAGTTATTGCAGTCGCCCCTATCTCCTTTGTTCTTGTACAATGTGACGATGTTTGCATCCTTCATGTCCTGTGGTACTCCACCTTCCCTCCAGCAGAGGCAAAAGATTTTGTATATAGATGTGTATATATATTTATAGGATGTGTGTATATATATTTATAGGAGGAGAATCATATCTATCCCCTTGAGCCTGCTGGAAGAAAAGTGGAATGTATGTAAATGTAATTGACCTAGCTTCATAAGTGACCTTCTCTGTTTATATGGAGGCAATTATCACCAGCAGATTAAGTGATGCACCCGTAGGTGAATTAAAGTTTTTAATTAGACCCTTTATCCTGACAGAGCTATTTCACACAGTAAACAGTAGTGAACCAGGTTTTCTTGTCAGGTGTCCATGAGAGGAAACAGGATTTAAACTTGGCTGATACACATGTTTGCAAACACTTGTTTGTCTAAATGACAGTTATAAAAATATTAAAAGTATCAAAATAACCTCAAGCATACACTCAAAAGCGAGCCCCGTAGTATGGTGGCTAAACTGCAATAATGCAATCAAGCCTCTGCTCACAACCTGAGTTTAATCTTGAAGGATTCATGTACCTGGCATGCAGTTAACTCAGCCTTCCATCCTTTGGAAATCTATCTTGATTTTTTTGTCAAGCGAATAGAATGCTTCATTTCAGCAACGATCTACTGTAGGTTTTTCTGGAATTTAGAAATAAAGGCTTACACTTTTTTTAAAAAATGTTTTCTTTCTAAGTTTTACAATGGAGCAGAATTGCATCTATGACTACCTTAATTAGGATGACAGCAATGGAGCAGAATTCCTGCATGTTTCTTTAAATGGCATGGGGAAAAAATCCTCAGGACATTATAATGAAAAATGAACACTACACAAAACAAACTGGCACTATTCAGGATTGACATACGTACCACAGGGAAAACAGTGGTGATTAAATTATGTTTTAAAACAGATGCCTCTTACATTTCAGCTGCCACAATATGGTCCTGCTAAGATATCCCAGTAACAGGATCCTGATTCCTGATCTTAGTTTTGACTGCCTGGAAGAGGAAGCAAACCACAGTATGTAATGCAGGGGCAGGGAATGGAAGGGAAGGCAGTTACATTCTTAGCTATGGACAGATGGAAATATGGACACTGTTAACTGAACAAAACGAGTACTGTTCAGATATAAGGGGTTTAATTCATGGGTTCTTTTCAGTGTATTATTGTCCATTTTGCCACTTTCCTGTAAGAAGCCAACTGCACATGGGTGAAGGCAAAAAAAGAGGGGGGAACTTGGTTGTACAACAGCTTTTTGTGATCTTTAATTAAAAATAGGTTCAATGTGAAATTTCTAATGTTCTTTGGTATTCAGACAAATCTGTAATTTGTACCAATGTTCTGCATGTGTACATAAATGGCAGCAGTAGGTTTAAATGAATCAATTATCAATCATTCAGCCCATTTCAAAGGCAGTTACTATAGCCAAAGATCTGTTGAACAAACCACCAAAATTTCACTTGTCACACAAAGAAGAAATAGAGTAATATGACTTATCCATATTCTTCTCTTTATTAAATTGATAGGAAACAACCAGCCACATGTACTGAATCTGCCAACTAACTCTAGAATTATTGAGCATATAAGAGGTCCAGAACTCATTTAAACATGATTTAACAAGATTTCATTCCTTATATATCAAATTTGCTAATTTCATATTTTATTCTTATCATTACAAAAAAAAGTGACAAAAGCTTTTTTCAAAAGTGGCTACACATAAAATGTGTGTTTAATGCACAGCCAGCTAAATCTTGTCAGGGTCTGAGTGGTAATGAACTTCAGTATTAATGAAGAGACTTATGTCAAAAAGTAAATGTTGTCTTAAAATATATCCCCTGCCACCCACCAATAAACATGGATACACATGGGGAAGCTGTGAGGAGATGTTTGGATTTTGTTGTTCAATTCCCAGAAAGCCATTTTCTCCTAATCTAGAATCATAGCATAGTAGAATAATTGAGTTGAAAGGTCATTGAGTCCAGCCCCCTGCTCAGTGCAGGAATTCAAATCAAAGCAGATCTGACATATGTTTTCTCTTGAATGCCTCCAGCTTTGGAGTGCTCACCACCTCCTGATGTACTTGCTTCCATTGTCATACTGCTCCAATAGTTAAGTTTTCTTGATATTCATCCTAAATCTGGCTGCTTGTAGCTTGAGCCGGGAAGATGTTTGTTTATATCTCTGTGGATATGTAAAAAGTAAAGATACTTCAGTGGGGGAGTATGGACACAATAAAAAATTAGATTGATAAATAGTGTACATTTTGAAGTTTCTAAGAAACAGCAATTAGAAGCCAAAAGTAGGTATTCCAAGTGGCATTTTGTCAATAAGCACAGTTACAGTAACTTAGGCAGGCCAAAGATGATGAACAAGAAAGAAAGAAAAATGCCTAAAAACAAGATAGAAAATAGTATCATGGTTGGTCAGATGATTTGCCCATCTGGTCTAGCATTCTGCAATTAACAGAAACTCTCCAAGATCTCACAATGATGCGTGAGGTTCGACAGATGACTCTATGAGAGCAAGACTTGTTTAATGGCGACACCCTCTTTATGGAAGGCAGCCCACACAGGCTTGTTTGGCATAAACTCTGGTATTATGTCAGTACCATGTGAAGATCTTTTTAATTTTCTCAGCACTTTGATTGCCCTTAGTTCAAGCTGTTTTTACACTGCAGTTTGTGCTTTTATACTGTACTGGACTTATAATTTTATTGGTATTTGAGTTCAAGACAGGACTCTCTTTGAAAATTTGAGGCAGGAGGGAAAGATTGGCTAGTGCTGGACAGATTGACAGTCAGCCCAGCCCAGAAAGGCCCCTCCTAGCCAAACCTACTGAAGGCAGCAGCCAGGGTTGCAAAACAAACAAACCCTCCAACATTTTTCATAATTAGAAGTGAGTTTCTAGTGACTTCCATTGTCATTGCACTTCTAGTCTCTATTTTGCCTTTCTTTCCCCCTCACCTTTTTATTGTGAGTTTCCAGTGCTCACTCTTTCAAAAATAACTGAACCTTGAAAGCTGCCCTAGAACTTCCTATTATTTGAGGAAGGGTATATGTGAAAATATATCAGTATCTATGATCCAGTTCATACATCTGGTACTTCTGAACAGTTGTCTCTGGTAGCTAATGAGACATTTGCAGACTTGCAAACCAGTTTGGAATCCTATTGAAGTACTATTCATACTCATGTTGTGACTAGAGGCATGGCTGCTTTGATTTGTACAATTACAGGTGGTGTAATTATGCTACAGTTGTGCATACTGCAGCACCCACTTGGAGCAGGCTTAAATTTAATTCCACCCTAATAAAAACTTGCGGCTACATTAGAAATTTCCACAAGATGCAGGAAAACCTTAAATAATCAATGTACATACTGTATCTTCAAATTTAAAACTATACAAAGTACAATAATTATACTGTCACAACCTTAATATGATACAGTCCAACTCCTTATGCTATTTTGGATAATTCCCCCCCCCCCCAAGATTCTTCTTTTAATTGACAAAGAGCTCTCAACTCTGGGCCTGACCTGATTAATGTTTCTTGGAATGAGTTAGCTCAAAGTTCAACACAATTTTTGTTAGACTAACAAAAAAGGTCCTTATCTACAGGAGAAAAAATGTCTTTTTAAGCTAAAATATTTCTTTTTTCTTTTCTTCTTTTTTTTTAAAAAAATTTGCTGACTTGCCTTGTAGATCAAGTATGGGGAATGGTGTGGTCCTCCAGATTTTGTTGGCTGCAACTCTCAGGGTCTCTCATTAATGGTTATGTT
Source organism: Pogona vitticeps (assembly GCF_051106095.1). Classification (NCBI taxonomy): domain Eukaryota; kingdom Metazoa; phylum Chordata; class Lepidosauria; order Squamata; family Agamidae; genus Pogona; species Pogona vitticeps. The sequence continues at coordinate 55,306,354 of NC_135783.1, forward strand.
TGCTAGGACTAATGCTACTTATAGTCCACTAGCATTTGGTGAACCATGTCCCATTGGAGGTGAATTAATTTAACCAATATGAATCCAGGATAGAGATGAAACAGGTTAAACCAATACAGTGATGGACTAGAATGTTGAGCTAGAATTGGAGACAACCATGTTTACATAGTTTCCCATTCAGTATGAAGATCCAGAGCTTAGAAAATTTATTTTTCTTAGCTGAACTTCAGAGAATCTTTGGTCATGCCTTTTGGAGGATTTTGGGAATTCTGGTTCAGTGTGAAGGCCACACTGATGGCTTTGGGCTAGCGACTGACTCTTGAGCTCCAGAAGCATTTAGGATATGAAACAGAGTGCTTTAAAAAAAATTCAAGTTAAAGACAAACAACAAGGCTTCTATTTAGGAAATACACACTTTGATAGAATCCTTCTAGAGACAGAGGGAAAACTTACTAAGTTTATTTATTTATTTAACTTATATGCTGCCCACACTACCAAAGGTCCGTAGACGGCTTACAACAACATAACTTTCTGTTAGAGTTTCATACACAGGAGGAATTAGTGAAATCTTGTATGATTAGATGGGTACAGAATGTTGGGCACAATATTCAGCTAGAACAATGGGAATGAATATGGAAAATGAATTTAAAATTAACTAAATCTGTTACATTTAAAGAGAATATTTACAAAATGTTTTATAGATGATATATGACACCCATAACTTTAGCTAAAATGAATGCCCAAATATAAAATTTATGTTGGAAGTGCAAACAGAAGGAAGGATCATTCTATCATATGATAGCCAAAAAGCGCAAAGATATTGGAACAAAGTGAGGCTGTTGTTACTTGAAAGTCCAGTTCCTATGAAACCTGAATTATTTTTATTAAATATTTTGCCAGTCTCAATGGACCTTGCAAAAACATATTAAGCATTCATATTATAACAGCTGCAAGATTAGTTTTGCAAAACAGTGGAAGGAGCTTGAAATACCGCAAATAGAGGAACTGATAGCCAAAATTTTTGAAATTGCAGAAATGGATAAATTATTGGAATGGCTAGATGAAACAAGGAAAAAAGAACCACCAGAAATGTTGGGAAAAACTATATGTATGGTTTCAAAATAGAAAGAGCAAGTGATAATATAAAAATATAGACAGCCATGTAACTAATGATTAGATTAAAACTAAGTATGTCTGAATTGGATTGTGTAACATATTGAAACTATAATTTGAATGAATCATACACTATATGGGAAATATATTAATTGTATGTGAGGTACCTTTCCAGTCTCACTCCCTTTTTATCCTTATCCCCATTGTTCCCCATTGTTGCCTTCCCTGACATGAAAATAAAAACTTTGATTGCAAAAGAAAGAAAGAAAGAAAGAAAGAAAGAAAGAAAGAAAGAAAGAAAGAAAGAAAGAAAGAAAGAAAGAAAGAAAGAAAGAAAGAAAGAAAGAAAGAAAGAAAGAAAAGGGGGGAAAGAGAGAGAAAAAATCCAAGAAAGACCCTCGAAAATTTCCTTGCCTTATGGCGTCTGCTTTGATCAAGCCTCCCTTTTTAAAAGGTTGAAACCTTTCTTTTTTACTTTTCAACTTGCTTTTCTAAAATAAGTACTCCGATGTTGTATCTTTCTCCTCTCTCACTGCATTTCTCATTTAAACCAAAGTACTGTTTGCTATGTCTTTGGCCTCCCCTCCCCTTCTAAAAATCTACTTCTGCCATGGCACATTGCCTCTTAGAATTCTTATTTTCCACTTGTACAATTCCATGTTGTTGTCTTTAGCTCTACTTCAGATGCTTCATTGAAAAAAGCATGATGTCCTCCGGTCTTTTTCCCTGTACTGTTATAATTCAGGAACAGTTTTTATGGTTTGCTGCACAGCTGGAGCATACCCAACCAGTTTCTATATCAGCGCTATCACATTCCTTCTTTCAGAAGAGTAGGCTATCCTTAGATGGAAACATCCAAGCAGGGAAATTGAGCAACCCAGGGAGAAATGGGGGGTCTCTAGGTACTTAGAAATACGCCTAATGTAAAAAAAAAGGGGTGGAACCCAGAATAGGCAGATAGACTCTCATTTTAGGACATGTTTCATTAGATTTGACAAAATACTTCACAAGAGCCTAAACAAACACAATGAACTGTGCTGGGTCAGATCAAAGACTTATCTAATCCAGTATTCTGTTTCTCTAGAAACTACCACACCCTTTAGGAAGTCTGTTTTTTAAAGCCATCCAAGTTGGTGCCCATCACTGCATTTACTGGTAAGAAATACTGAAGTTTTAAGTCAAAGCTTGGAAATAGTATGTTAAAATTAACAGAATTTTTCACTTTCCATTATATGGGGTAGAATGGGTCTGTCAGGTCAGAGATTCTATTAGGGATTCCTAAGAACCCTACAGAACTTTACAAACCTCTACAGAAAAAATCAGAAGCCAGGTGACACTTATCCCAATTAAAGGTTAATTCCAGAGTGAAAGCAGACATCATTTCCAATCATATAAAAATTCATCTGGGTACCATAGTGTAAGTCTTGTCAATGTTGCAATAGGACAATCTTTGCTGTCCTTCCACGAGCAAAGACATTTTTCTTCAGGCAGGCTTTCCTTTAAATGACTAACGGGACTTCTAAAGGGATTGTTTTATTCAGGTGTTTTACTTGTGTTTTACTTACTTTGGTCTTAATAGGATATCTGTTTAATGCCTTTTCAATACTGCAATAATTTATCATTTAACCTTGTTTCTTTTGATACTGTACGCTGCCTTGGAGAAGAAAAGTGCATCTAAATATTTCAAATAAATAAATGATTCCAGGCAACACCAGCTTGTCTAGTTCTACAAGATTTATCTATGTTGCTTCTGTGTTCCATAAGCACAAAAATAAAATCACAAATAATCAAGAGTCTTACAGCTATGGGAAAGTATAAGCACAAATACCTATGCAAAAATCCATCCTTGCAGCTTGTGAAAAGCTACAGATGCGACTATGAGAAACTTCAAACAAAGGCACATTCGAAAATAACTTAAGGCACAGATAGGAATTAAATCATGTTATAATCATGTTTCACAATTGCTGGAGCATACATCCTAAAAATGCAAACCTTTATAGCCTAAAAGGCACAATCAAAACTCACGGAATACAACTCTTAAAACATGAAGTTCTTAAGAATAAAAATATATTAAAGAAAAATATATTGAAGAAAAAGACTTTTACTTCTAAGAATATTAAGAACACACACAAAACAATTTTAAATTATTTTCTCACCCATCCAAACCAATCTTGTGCCAGTTTGCATTTTTAGAGGAAAATCCATGTTGATTGTTATTGCTGACTTGTAGAAATTAAGCCTCTGTTGATGTCTGACACCCAAAGTGGCATTGAATTGTAATGGTTTGATGAGGAGATGAATTATTGTGTGTGTGTCATCTCTCTATATTTATAGCTCTTTCAAATGTTCACACCTTCCCCCCAATTGCTAAACAACCTCTTTCTCCAAATATCAATAGGAAATTCTATTCTTTCTGCACCTGGCTGGATAACTCAGTGGTTTAGGTATCTAGCTGGGTAGCCAGAGGTTGTAAGTTGAGTTCCCCACTGTGCTTTCTGTGAACACAGTCAGCCTGTGTGGCCTTGGGGAAGCTGCACAATCTCAGGAAGCCCCCAGAAAAAGGGAATGGTAAACCACTTCTGAGACCAAATTGCTAACATGCACTGGATTATGGAGAAAGCCAGAGAGTTCCAGAAAAATATCTACTTCTGCTTCATTGGCTACACAAAAACCTTTGACTGTGTGGACCACTGCAAACTATGGCAAGTTCTTAAAGAAATGGGAGTGCCTGACCACCTTATCTATCTCCTGAGAAATCTATATGTGGGTCAGGAAGCAAGATTTAGAACTGGATATGAAACAACTGATTGGTTCAAAATTGGGAAAGGAGAACGACAAGGCTGTATATTGTCCCCCTGCTTATATGCAGAATACATCATGCAAAAGGCTGGACTGGATGAATCCCAAGCCAGAATTAAGATTACCAGAAGAAATATTGACAACCTCAAATATGCTGATGATACCACTCTGATGGCAGAAAGTGAGGAGGAATTAAAGAATCTCTTAATGAGGGTGGAAGAGGAGAGTGCAAAAAATGGTATGAAGCTCAACATAAAAAAACTAAGATCATAGCCACTGGTCCCATCACCTCCTGGCAAATTGAAAGGGAAGATCTGGAGGCAGTGACAGGTTTTACTTTCTTGGGTTCCATGATCACTCCAGATGGTGACAGCAGGCACAAAATTAAAAGATACCTGGTTCTTGGCAGGAAAGTGATGACGAACCTAGACAGCATCTTAAAAAGCAGAGACCTCACCTTGCCGACAAAGGTCCACATAGTCAAAGCTATGGTTTTTCCAGTAGCCATGTATGGAAGTGAGAGCTGAACCATAAAGAAGGCTGACTGCTGAAGAATTGATGCTTTTGAATTGTGGTGCTGGAGGAGACTCTTGAAAGTTCCCTGGACTGCAAGGAGAACAAACCTATCCATTTTGAAAGAAATCAACCCTGAGTGCTCACTGGAAGGACAGACCCTGAAACTGAGGCTCCAATACTTTGGCCATCTCATGAGAAGAGAAGACTCCCTGGAAAATACGCTGATGTTGGGAAAGTGTGAGGGCAAGAGGAGAAGGGGACGACAGAGGATGAGATGGATGGACAGTGTCATCGAAGCAACCAACATGAATTTGACCCAACTCCAGGAGGCAGTGGAAGACTGGAGGGCCTGGTGTGCTCTGGTCCATGGAGTCATGAAGAGTCGGACAAGACTTAATGACTAAGCAACAAAAAACCACTTCTGAATAGTCGCTATTTGGAAAACCCTAAAAAGGGTCACTATAAGGCAGAATTACCGGCAATCTTACTGTTGATCCATTTTCTAATGATCAGCAACTTATAATCTGCTTTTTGCATACCATCCGTCTGCTGGGTTGATATTTCTATTTCTCTAACAACCAAGAAGAAGCAGCTTCACAATTGAGTTCTTTAAGAATGCTTAAATGGTTACAATCTATACCTAGTGATTTGTTGTTTTTCAGTTTTTTGATAAGGACTAGTACTTCAACCCTCCTCACTGTTATCTGCCTGAGTTCCTCTGACTTCCTTTTGAAAATGTAAGTTCAGGCACTGCTCCATCTTCCTTGAGCAACAAGATGCAAAGAAATCATTCATCAACTCTTCAGTTTACTTATTTCCTTTATACACACCTTCCATTGTGATCAGTGGTCCAAACACTTCCCTAGCTTGGAAATGAGAAACCCGTGGCCTTCCAGATGTCCAGTTCTTATAAGTCCAAATTAACCTGACCAGTACTGAGGATTGAGAGAGAACATTTGGAGACCCCCCCCATTGTAGCTGGTTTCCTGTGTCTTGTGTATTTTAAAGATGCTTTATTTTTAGCTGTACTGTTTTTACTGACATGTTCCTCTTCTTTGTATTCCTGATTGTTTGCTTGCATTCCTTTTGTGCATGTCTGTATTCCTTGTTGTTCTTTTTGTGCAGTTAGCACTGATGTTTCTTTTCCAGTTTCACATTATTTACCTATTTAGGAGACTTCTTTCCTACTTTATGTCACAAGATCTCTGGGCAATGTACAAAACAATGTAACCATTTCAACCCTCTAACATTATTTAAACAAAATTAAAATGATATATTACTGATAACAATATAAGAAATGATTATTTAAAATCATTAAAAGCACACATTACCCCCCCCTCCCATGTCCCTTCGCTATTTGAATAAATATAAGTATGTACAAAGAGCTTAAAATATTTGGATAAAAACTGAATCAGACAGGCTACATTCTTATCTATATTTGAAAATTGGGGTGGGGCAGGTAGGGGCTAAAATAAAAGGGAATATTTCAATTGACACAAGCCATTTCCTTTTTCTAAGCCTATCAAGCCCATCCACACTTACTGAAAAGGAAAAATAAAGGTAAGACATAGTTGCACTCTGTGTAATATAGGTAGTTGTTTGGCTCTTGAGTATCCATTTCATGAATTTATTAAAGAAGTGATGGCTTTTTTTCCCAACTCAAGTGACATTCATTTCTGATTATAAGATCAGGGGCTGTTTGTCTAATTGTTTAATTTTTTTCCATCATAACTTTTGACAGAAGGACCAATACAGATGTGGAAAAACACCAGCACTAAGAGGAGTAATGAAAGATGCTTGGATAATCTTTTCTGCGTTTTCTGTACTATTCTGAAGCAACTTGATAACATAATAACAGCATGAAGGGGGTGGGTATGTGAGACCTATGAGAAAGTCAGATATTACCAACCTAACTGGTAACACAGAAATAAGAATGTGGTGCTCGCCAGGCCTTGACTATCTCAGACAGACAGCTTGTGGAAGATTTATATCAAATGTTTAGGCTGAGGTGATTTTGCCTTGAAATAGAACTGTCTTAATCCTGAGACGTCACTAGAGATATATGGGTATAAATACCACAGCTGTTTCTTTTCTGAACTGAACATATTTCAACTATCCTTACAGCTGTCCTTTATTGCCATTTTACATTTCATACAGAATAAATTAGTAGACTGAGGTGGGAGAATTTGGCCAGTACCACTTTAGAAGGAACAATACATGCAACTCTTCAGATTATATTTGCACATGGCCAGAGTGCAAGTCTTTGACAATATGCACAGTGATTATTAGCGGAGTATTGTGCTCTGAACTATGGTGGAGCATACATTTCTAGAGTACAGAACTAAGGCACACATGACTGAAGGACTGTCACTTCTCAGGATGAAGAAATAAATAGGATTCTGTGGAAAAACATACAGAAGATAATGGCTACTCAAAATAACTGAAGAAAGCAAAATGTATTCATTTTGTTTAGGCCTTTCTCTGAAGTACATCACGTTTAGGTGTTTGTAAGATAGACAGAACTCCTAGAATGGATAATTATGATTATTTGTAGTTCAGAAAATCCAAAAATCCCACCCAAATGGTTTCAAAAACAATAGCACAGTTTATTACCATTCAGAATCTGATCACTATTTTCATTTGTTAAAGACTCCCACTTTTGAAGGTAATGAATACATTTTGCTCCTTCAGTTATAGAGTAGCAACTACTTTCTTCTCTCTCTTTCCATGGATTCCCAGTGTGAGACCTGACAGCCCTTTGCGCACGTATGTAGTCCAAAATATCCCAAAATTCCACCCCTAAACATCCAGCTTCATATGTTAAGCACAAATTGCATCTCTGATAGGAGAGCCAGAAAGGGAGAAATATAATAAAGTACTATAACATAGAAAAATCCAAATATATTAACCCCCCCCTTATCCATGGAATCAGTATCCACTGATTAACTTATCCATGGTCTAAAAATATTGATTTTTTTTTAAAATCCAGGAAAAACTATTTTCACATATATTGCCAGAAGCAGCTACTAGAGGGAGCCAGAGATTGAGCTATGAATATTTTAGTGCATAATACCATGGTCTCCAGTGGCCCGTTCTGGTAATGCATGTGATAATATTTTGGGTGTTTTTTTCCTTTTACCATGCTATATCTGCTGTGTTCACTAGTATCCACAGTGTTCAGTATCCACAGGGGACTTATAACCAATCCCCAGAGGATATGGGGCTCCTACTGTAGTCTTTGTTCACTGGAAAAATAGGAATATAGGAAGTTGAGTTTTGCTTTGGTTCATCTAGATCAGTGCTGTCAATCCTCAATGCTGAAAGGAAGAAAGTTTGAAACCTAGAACTGAATCGTGCCTTTCTAAATGCAAAGCATATTCTTTACCACCATGTAGAGCCCCTCTCTAAAATTCTTAACTGCTGAGAAATGATATGCAGAGCCCCTCCCCCACTTGACACATACTTAGTTGGCCTGCTCAACCCGCAATGGAAGTAAGGGCAAAAAGCAGGGTGGAGAGGGGTGCCTGAGATTTAATTGGAAAAGCAATACATAAATTTTGCCTTGGATCCAGACTTAGTTGGTAAAGTTTAGCTTTCCCTGAAACAGAAATTTAGTGTATTTAACTTGAAGTTCGTCATGATTTAACTTAAATCTAATTGGTTTCCCTGGAGACTAACTTAGTAAGAATCAATTGCATGGTACAGTAATGTAATTTTTAAAAGGTTATTATTATTATTATTATTATTATTATTATTATTATTATTATTATTATTATTATTATTATTATTATTATTATTATTATTATTATTATTGATCACAAACACAGACTGCAGCTTTCTAGCAGTTCCTTAAGAAAGAGAGACACTACACTGGAGAGAATGCTGCTGTCCACGGCAATCATTCTAGGGTATTTCTGGGCAATTTGTGGTGCTAGTTGTCACCATTCTGGAGTATTTTCCCTGTTTCTTCCAGTACACCAGGGATAAAATGTCAACAGGACAGGTGGGTTGAAGTTGAGCCTACAGCTTGGGGTCAACACAATTTGCCACTTTTACACATTACAATTATTAACTATTCAAGGTATTATCTTCAGCTCTCCTTAAAATACTGGCCTTTTGGCTCTTGATTGAATGAATATGGATGAAAATATTACTGTGTTGCATAAAATGCAATGAAGCTTCATTTGAAGGTGATGGTGTGATGTAGGATGAATTACAGGTGAGTGCTTGTCTACAGTCAAGCAAATTAAACTGATGCATGACATGAGTTTCATGTTAATGATGTCAAGTGCAAAGGGGAATCTGTTGCTACAGGCAACTGAATAGAGCTGCAGGAGATCTCAGTGAGCACAGGTATGTAATCTTATTGAAAAAGAAGTGGCAACAATTTAATCCAATTGTACAAATAACAGGTAAGAGTGACCTGCTGTTGAACTGATTGATTTTCATGGAAATTGGACAGGGCCTCAAATCCAGCTGAGTTATTTTGTGTGTAAGAGATGGCTCACTCTCAGCACAACATATAAAAAGAGAAAATAAAATTAAGACAATGATAGCCCCAAACTAAATTATGAACTCAGTTAAATATTTGCTACATAAGGAAAATAGCAAGTACAAATTGCTGTTGGTATGATGGACTGAATGTTATCAAGAAAGTATCAGTGTCCACAATCATGCTATCAGGCAAAATCCAAAGAAGCAAAATAAAACAAAACTATAGAATCATGCTAGTGATTTACACATGTATAAATTAAAGTGCATAATTCACCATGGTGGAGTGCTGCTAACTAATGAGGTGCTGGTTGCATAGGTCGGTTGTATAGTCCTTGTAATGTTACCAGCACCTCATTAGTTTGCAGCAATATGACATAGTGAGTTATACAATTTATCTTAGATACATTTAAATCAGATATAGGTAAAGGTAAAGGTTCCCCTTGAGATTTAGTCCAGTTGTGTCTGACTTTAGGGCGCGGTGCTCATCCCTGTTTCCAAGCCATAGAGACTGTCCGAAGACAGTTTCCGTAGTCATGTGGCCAGTGCAACTAGACACAGAACACCGTAACCTTCCCACTGAGGTGGTACCTATTTCTATAGGTGTGGAGTAATTTAGACTTGTAGAAGTCCACACATCAAAAGATTCGTAGAAATTGTCATTGTTTTGTCTCTCATGGTGTTTGCATATCTTGAAATGTGGCTAAGTAGAGGGTTAATCGCCTCACTGTCTTGCCCTTTGGTTAATAGGGAAGCCTAGGAACATTCCTTCTTTTCTGGAAATGGACAACAGAATGTCAGATTTTGGAGGCGAGACACTTGATACAAATTCCTACTCAGCAATGAGGTTCATGGTGCAGCTTGTGGAAATTTACCTTCTCTCACCCTTACTTAATGAAAGAGTCTCTTGAAAATACAGAAACTTGAATTTCAACATGCTTTGGTTCTCTCTAAAAGACATGCAGCAAAAAAGTAATAATTTAGAGAAGTAGTTACAACATATATAAAAGTTACAACAAGTTCCTTTCACATAATATATCTCATACTTAGAAGTCCACACCCTGCAAAACAAACAAACAAACAAACAAACAAACAAACAAACAAATATGCAAAAGCTTCAGCAAAAAGCAAAAGTACTATTGGCACATATGCAAAGAACCTCATGTTTCATTTTCATAACTGCTGCTAATCATTGAAGAAACTGAGAAATAGGGGCAACATGGAATCCATCTGGAAAATTCAGGTTTTTCTGTCAGTGCCTGGGAAAGGCTGGCTGGGAGTGGGGAGGGAAGCATCTGCGTAGTAACAAGAAGGGAGTAACACATGCAGTTTATTCCTTGTGCAAGAGGCTTTCAAGGCCAAGTTGGTTTCTTCTGCACTATAATTATTTCAGCTGTGTGAAGGGAGGGTGCAGAAAGCCCTCTTGCCTTTGTGAACATTCAAGGGAATGTGAAGCTTGATTGGCAGACCATCTGGAAGGGTCCAGAATGTGACTTTTAATGTATAAAAGGGGCCCAGAAGTAACTTTCGTTGGCATAGCTCGCCTGTCAGGAGATAATCTGGTCAGCTGCTATCTTGTTATTCCATGCCTGGAAGGAAGCACTCTGTGTATGCTTTAGAAATATGCTAATGGTACACTAATATTTGAGTATCAGGTAAACAAGATTAGCTTTGTTATTTTTCTGGTGTGCTCTCTTGATTGCCTCAGCTTTTGTCTCAAAGTGTCCTTTTTGCTCCCACTGCTTTTTGAAGTCTTTCTTTCTTTCTTTCTTTCTTTCTTTCTTTCTTTCTTTCTTTCTTTCTTTCTTTCTTTCTTTCTTTCTTTCTTTCTTTCTTTCTTTGCTTTTCACTCTCTTTAATATAATATAAAAGTTTATCCAACCAATTATCTGAGTTTTTGGTTCAGAGGGTTTATGGTACTAGAACCAGGTCTTGCCTTGACCAGCTACTGGGAGTTTTAGTATTTTTTGTGAGTGTGGTGGCAGTTCTACTTTGCAAGGTGCGTGTAGTAGTTTTGGGTGCCTGGCCTTGAGTATCCCTGGACTCCTTGGAAGCACTGCCAAGTTTTGATAGCTTGGAGTGTTGAGAAGCACCGGAGCCAGGCAGATTCCCGAGTCGTCACTACGCAGGACTCTCCTTGTCTCACCAACTTCAGGACAAATGGAGTAGTGTGGCTGAGTACTAAGGAGGGACTCCTTGAATCTAGTAACCACCCCTATGAGTATCTCAGTATTTTATAGAACATGTTTAATTATCTGGAAACTAACTCCAAACTAAATAAATACAATGACCAGGATTCTATTGAGGCTGCTTAGCAGAAAAGCCTACCAGCGGAGTAGCCCAGAATCACCACTTTAGTGTTTTCATTGTGCATCTCTTGCTTGCCATTAAGAAAGCTTGATTTACACTTGCAGAAAAAGATACAAGTTGCAAGGTCACACCACTCACACCCTGCTCTCTTGCACAAGTGTTTGACTAAACAAGCGCTGGGTCAAGATAGATGATTCCTGCAGCAAAAGGCAGGAGGATATTTGAAAGGGCATTTGATTGCGGGTGGTGGTGGTGGTGGAGGGCATGGGATTCCTCCATAATCAGCACTATGCATCTGTTGTCAGAATATGTTGAACAGCTGTAAGAAAAAGATGACTTGGAATCAGGACTTTGCATAGAGAAGGCAAAAAGGCACACAGTAATCGCAGCTTGGTTACTAGTTTGGAATCATTTGGGGTCTGAACTTCTCCATAAGTTCTACTGATTCAATGCACCTACTGTAGTTGTGACTTTCTATGTTAAGCAACAGGATTTTAGTTATTGTGTATAAAACAGATGTTTTAATTTATGTTTATTTACCCTTGTATGAAAAGTAATGGTCAAGGACCATCCAAAATAAGGTGTGAATTGTCACTGATCCTAGCAGAGACTAAAGGATGCTAACCACAGCTCTGGAAGGCAGAACTCAAAAGAAACTGCAGCTATTCTTTGAGCTCTGCCTCCTAGGTAAGCCAGAAAAATGTGGTCTCTTTGACTCATCCAACGGGGGGGGGGGGCATTTTGCCTTATATGGTTGAGGAAACTGCAGAATTCTTTGAGTTCTACCATCTGTTAAAGTGTCTCTCATATTGGTTGTTGTGGGTTTTTCGGGCTCTTTGGCCATGTTCTGAAGGTTGTTCTTCCTAACATTCTGCCAGTCTATGTGGCCAGCATCTTCAGACAATATGTCTCTCGTATTGTTTGTAATTTGTTTGCCAACTGTCTAGAAGACCGTTGCATGAAATGGCATGACATAAACAACACAAGAGGCGACTCTACACATGGAAATCACCAGATGGAGAAGCTCTATACAGTCAGCAAAAACAAGACCTGGAGCTGATTGTGGCTCTGATCATCAGCTTCTCATAGCAAAATTCAAGCTTAAACTGAAGAGAGTAGGAAAAACCACTGGGCCACTCAGGTATAATCTAAACCAAATCCCTTACGAATACACTGTAGAAGTGAAGAACAGATTTAAGGAACTAGATTTGGTGGTCAGAGTGCCTGAAGAACTTTGGATAGAGGCTCGTAACATTGTACAGGAGGCAGCAACAAAAACCATCCCAAAGAAAAGGAAATGCAAGAAAGCAAAGTGGCTGTCCAGCGAGGCCTTACAAATAGCAGAAAAGAGAAGGGAAACAAAATGCAGGGGAGATAGGGAAAGTTACAGAAAATTGAATGCAGACTTCCAAAGAATAGCAAGGAGTGACAAGAGGGCCTTCTTAAATGAACAATGCAAAGAAATAGAGGAAAATAACAGAAAAGGAAAAACCAGAGATCTGTTCAGGAAAACTGGAGATATTAGAGGAAAATTTTGTGCAAAGATGAACATGATAAAAGACAAAAATGGAAGGGACCTCACAGAAGCAGAAGACATCAAGAAGAGGTGGCAAGAATACACAGAGGAATTATATCAGAAAGTTTTGGATATCCCGGACAATCCAGACAATATAGTTGCTGACCTAGAGCCAGACATCCTGGAGAGTGAGGTCAAGTGGGCCTTAGAAAGCCTGGCTAACAACAAGGACAGTGGAGGTGATGGCATTCCAGTTGAACTATTTAAAATCTTAAAGGATGATGCTGTTAAGGTGCTACATTCAATATGCCAACAAGTTTGGAAAACTCAACAGTGGCCAGAGGACTGGAAAAGATCAGTCTACATCCCAATCCCAAAGAAGGGCAGTGCCAAAGAATGCTCCAGCTACCAGACAATTGCACTCATCTCACACGCCAGCAAGGTTATGCTCAAAATCATACAAGGTAGGCTTCAGCAGTATGTGGACCGAGAACTCCCAGAAGTACAAGCGGGATTCCGAAGGGGCAGAGGAACTCGAGACCAAATTGCCAACATGCGCTGGATTATGGAGAAAGCCAGAGAGTTCCAGAAAAACATCTACTTCTGCTTCATTGACTATGCAAAAGCCTTTGACTGTGTGGACCACAGCAAACTATGGCAAGTCCTAAAAGAAATGGGAGTGCCTGACCACCTTATCCATCTCCTGAGAAACCTATATGTGGGACAGGAAGCAACAGTTAGAACTGGATATGGAACAACGGATTGGTTCAAAATTGGGAAAGGAGTATGACAAGGCTGTACATTGTCACCCTGCTTATTTAACTTATATGCAGAATACATCGTGCGGAAGGCTGGACTGGAGGAATCCCAAGCTGTAATTAAGATTGCAAGAAGAAATATCAACAACCTCCGATATGCAGATGATACCACTCTGATGGCGGAAAGTGAGGAGGAACTAAAGAACCTTGTAATGAGGGTGAAAGACGAGAGTGCAAAAAACGGTCTGAAACTCAACATCAAAAAAACTAAGATCATGGCCACTGGCCCCATCACCTCCTGGGAAATAGAAGGGGAAGATATGGAGGCAGTGACAGATTTTACTTTCTTTGGCTCCATGATCACTGCAGATGGAGACAGCAGCCCCGAAATTAAAAGACGACTGCTTCTTGGGAGGAAAGCAATGACAAACCTTGACAGCATCTTAAAAAGCAGAGACATCACCTTGCCGACAAAAGTCCGAATAGTCAAAGCTATGGTTTTTCCTGTAGTGTTGTATGGAAGTGAGAGCTGGACCATAAAGAAAGCTGACCGCTGAAGAATTGATGCTTTTGAATTGTGGTGCTGGAGGAGGCTCTTGAGAATCCCCTGGACTGCAAGGAGAACAAGCCTATCAATTCTAAAGGAAATCAACCCTGAGTGCTCACTGGAAGGACAGATCCTGAAACTAAGGCTCCAATACTTTGGCCATCTCATGAGAAGAGAAGACTCCTTGGAAAAGACTTTGATGTTGGGAAAGTGTGAAGGCAAGAGGAGAAGGGGACGCCCGAGGATGAGATGGTTGGACAGTGTCATCGAGGCAACCAACATGAATTTGACACAACTCCGGGAGGCGGTGGAAGATAGGAGGGCCTGGCGTGCTCTGGTCCATGGGGTCACGAAGAGTCGGACATGACTAAACGACTGAAGAAACAAACAAAACAGTTCATGATTAATAAATACAGAACTCTGATTTTGCATCATTTCAAAGTTACGTATTTGTCTGAATTATGATCAAGTGAGTACAGAAGCTATAGGGCACCTTAAGAAAGTCTTGAATCTTCAATGGAGAGAAATGCATGCTCAAAGAGCTGCTTAAAGCAGATTTAAAAGGTTGTGATGAGAAGTTATGGTCAGAATAGAAATGCATTTATTTACGGTAAGCAAAGTCAATTGTACTGGATAAGACACAGCTGAGAATTTTAGAAGCCACTTGTGTACAACTTTCAAGTTTTGGTCTTGGGTTCAAAATGGAAACTAAGAAACAATGCATCCAATGGTTAGAATAGTAGTATCCTTGCAAAAGGCACCAAAAATGTGGAAACTAAATAATATAGTGATACATTTATAAACCCTTTTCTGATCCTTACAAGTCAACCTTTGTCTCACTCCTGCTCTCTGGAGAACATACCCAATGATATGTGAAAGTCATTTTAGCATTTTAATTAGGAAAGTTTTCTTTGCTATATCTGCAGTGACTGATTTTTCAAGCTGAAAAAGCTGATTATTACTGCCTGCACCAACAGAGATATAGTGGTAGTGTGTATGTACCTCAACCACAAAATAACCCCGAAGATCCATTCATATTCAGGTGTGAACTATCAATGTGTTCCTAGTTAGGCTCCAAAACCTCATTCACCATTATTTATTGTTTCTATTTGTGTAAGTTTGCTTTTAAACTTCTGATAATGCATCCAGCTTGCAGGACAGGACAGAAAATAGAAACACTGAGAGTTTGCAAGTTTAATTTCATTTAAAGGTAGCAGAAATATTTTCGTCAGAGTTTTGATATTTTTCCTAAGAGTAACAGATTTGAGGGCAATATTTGCTACATTCACTTTGAAACAACTTTCAATTTTCCATTAGAATACAAAGGCTCTTGGTAACTATATTTTGCTGAGAAAAAGATGCACTCAGAGTGCAATCCTTAACAGTTTTACTCAGAAGTCAGTCTCTTTGGGTTTAATGAACTTACTCTCAAGCAAGTGTGCATGCTCATACTACATATATAATAGCAACTTAACTACAGTGATGCCTCGACTTACAACCGTCTTGACTTGCAACCAATTTGAGTTACAACCAGCTCCAGTAACAACATTTTGCTTAGACTTGCAACCGGCACGTTGAGATACAACCAGAAAAAAGGCCTCTTTTCCCCATTGTTCCCTCCCCACTCCACCCTTTCCTGCCCCCTTTTTAACTTTAGAGGTCATTTTAGGTTTTGAAAAAGTGTCCCCCTAGTGGACGGATTAACTGATTTTGCATTAGTCCCTATTTTTAGTCCCTGTTGGAATGGTTTTTTGTTTGTTTGTTTTAGACTCCAAACTCTCCCCCCACCATTGTCTTCTCTTTCTC
Source organism: Pogona vitticeps (assembly GCF_051106095.1). Taxonomy (NCBI): domain Eukaryota; kingdom Metazoa; phylum Chordata; class Lepidosauria; order Squamata; family Agamidae; genus Pogona; species Pogona vitticeps. The sequence goes on from NC_135783.1 coordinate 55,322,210, forward strand.
TGTTCTCTCTCTTTTTGTGCCTAAAAGCACAAACCTTTGTCTGAGATATCTGTCTACCCCAGTGATGGCCTTCTTTCTTTCCTCTTTCCCCCATTGTTCCCTCCCTCCTTTCCTGCCCTTTTTTTAACCTTTAAAACCATCTGGAATGGCCATTTTTAAAGGACATTTTAAAAACCATCACATTTCAATGTATTCCTATGGGAAATGGTGCTTTGAGTTACAACCAACTTGAGTTACAACCATCATCCTGGAACGAATTAAGATTGAAACTCAAGGCACCACCGTACCACAAAAATGCTTCACCACAAATATATCTACCTGAATGTCTGACAATTCCTTCCTGGGGCATGCAATATGGACTGATATCTGCCTTCTGTCCAAGAATCATAAAGACCTCAATCCAAAGAGAATACAGCTGGTTCACTCTGTCACCTATTACAAACAACCTGAAGTGTCAGTAAATATATGCAATAACTGGGTAAAAACATTTCCCACAGGGAAAATAACATATAACAAGGAAGGGTTATGGAGGCACGTGGCAATTATACCATTAGCAGAGCAGAAGGTAGTAAGTTTAATAGGCTTTTTAGCCTTTGGGAGAGAATGGAAGTGGATTTTATCTTGCAAGTTTCACATTTTTGTTGTTGTTGTTTAGTCGTTAAGTCATGTCCGACTCTTCGTGACCCCATGGACCAGAACACGCCAGGCCCTCACATCTTCTACTGCCTCCTGGGGTTGGGTCAAATTCATGTTGGTAGCTTCGGTGACACTGTCCATCCATCTTGTCCTCTGTCGTCCCTTTCTCCTCTTGCCCTCACACTTTCCCAACATAAAGTTTCACATATAGTCAATTAAAACCACTTTTTTAAAATTAATGTAACACCAACATGAATGTAGCGAGGCTACTATCAACTGCATTTTTAATATTCTTGAAAAATTTCTTCTCACCTGTTGGCTGAAATTCTTTGCTCATTCCTTTGTTAATTTTTAATGTACATGAAGAACTGCTTTGCATTACATCCGCTTAGTAGATCTAAAGGGTCTGCCAGTAGCTAGTAAATGAAGCACCAATAATAATAATAATAATAATAATAATAATAATAATAATAATAATAATAATAATAATAATAATAATAATAATAATAATAATAATAATAAATAAATAAATAAATAAATAAATAAATAAATAAAATAAAAAAATAAAAATAAAAAAATAGAGGGAGTGGTAGGAGTATCAGTGATGTGAAAAGGACCAGAATGAGAAATTCAATAGATGCTCATAAGGAAAATAATGCATCACTGTGTGGAAATGGCAACCAAAATTTGCAGGAAAGAGGGCAAGTGATCATGAGAGCCTGTGGAGATGATTTGGAATTGCAACTGAAAGTGGCATTTTTTAGAAACTGAAATAATAGTTTTAAGGATTTCCTTTCCAGAACATGCTGTTCTACTGAGCCACTTCATCATGATGTGTCAATGAATTTGCCTTTTCAAAGGCTATACCAGTGGTGCACAAGTTCTAGCAGATTATCTCACACTTGGTAAGACTACAGCTATTGCCAAGGTGGGAGACACTGCATGGCCTGACTAAACACAGTGGGGCTCTTCAGAAGAAATTTGGCCACTGGGGACAAACTGGCCACAGAAACTATGAATACACTAGCCCTGCGAAATAGTTATTATGTACATTGGTAGAAGATGGATGAAATCAGCACGGATGAAATAATGGATTGTCAAGATATGAGCAATTTCATATATTGCTGTTTCTTAGGCCAAATTCTGTCCTGTTGTTATTCTCCTCTCACTTCAGTTCTCCATGGCAGCCTTCCTCAAAAATGTTCCCTCCAGAGTTCGTCAAAAAAGTTCCCTCCGTACTACCATCCCCATCATCTTCAGCCAGCATATGAATGACAGTCTGACACATCCAAAGGGCACCAGTTGGAAAAGGCTGGCCTATCCACAATAATCCCACTGCACAGCATTGGGGGCGGGGGGGGGGGGAGAGACAACTACTGCAGCTTCCATCAATTCCATTTGAACAAATTCAAATGGGTTTCGCTGACATGTTGTGAACATAAAGCGGACTTGGCATGAAATGAATTAATTCTGCAAGCTGAATGCGTTGGCAAGGAACCGCAAACAGGTTTCTTATGGAGCATCGCAGCAGGGCAGTTTTGCAACTACATGCACATCATGCCAGCTCAAATGCAACGGTTTACTCCGTCAAAAAACAGCTGCACGGTCAGCATCTGTGCTCCTGCTCGCCTGCCTCTTTTTACAGCTCCTCTGAGGGCTTTTGGCGCTCTGTGTCCTTCCCCGCCTCCGCAGAGTCCTTTCCAGGAGTTTGGGAGGGCAGGTGGCTCCTGTCAGACTTTACTCCTCTCCTGACTGATTAGAACTGCCTCTGCCTCGAGGGATGACGAGACTCAGTAGATCTCATCAGGTCCTTAATGATGGGAATTCCCAGATGGAGGGGAACGCAGACACTGGGGGAGTGGGAATTACAGCATGCGCCTCCGCGAATGCTGTTGCAAAGCCCAAGGGAAATAAGGCAGGTATAAGAAGAGGGATCCTACAGGGCACGATCCTTCTGGAGAATGTATTGTTTGGGCTTCCCACCCTCTCCCTTCAGGGATAAGAAATCCGTAGGTTTGTTCTTCTTGCACGAGGGACCGCTGGATCCGTGGGGCGAGACCTCATCATAACGAACCGACTTCTTAGGAAAGGATCCTTTTTTTAAAAAAGTATAAAAACGGATGGTCCTCCTCCGGAGTCCTCGCCAGCCCCTTTTACAACCCCCCCTCAACCTCATTGCACGCCCACGTGAGCGAATGTCAGATTCTCTCCATGTTCGGAACCAGGACCTTTCAGACGTTCAGATCGTATGAAACCGGTGTGTGTGTGTGTGTGCGCGCGCGCACGTGTAAGTGGGGTTCGGCCAGTCCTTGCGTTATCCCTGCTCCTGTTCGGGTGCACAGCGGACGCGCCTCTGCTTTGGTCGCCAGGCGGGAGGGGAGCTGGAGCCCTCAGGCCAGGAAAGCACAAACGGTCCCACCGAAGAACCCGCGCAGGGGTTCCTCCCCGCAGGAAAGCTCCACTGATTTCAATGGCACTTCCTCTCCGGGAGAGGGTTAGGCGCAGGGAGAGGAAGTGCCATCGAACTAAATGGGGCTTTCCTCGGGGTAGGCAGCTCCACGAAGCTGGCACCTCCCGCATCCGTTGCGCATTGTCAGAGCTCAAGACGGTCGGTCTCGACCAGACTTATGATTAAACTTAAAAAAAAAAAGCAGCGGAAGAGCCAGGGAGACTGTGGAGGAGAAGCAGCGCCTGAGGGGGAGAAGCTTTCGAAGGAAACCGAGGTTGCCGGGGCGGTGAAAGGGTTACTTTCAGTTCCAGCCACCACCACCTCCGACACACTCTCTCTCTCAATCTGGCTTGGCCATAAGTTATGGCAGGAAGTCTCTCTGACAGTCGGCGGGGAGATTTCCCCCCCCCCCGCGCCTCCTCCTCCTCCGGGAGAAGTGCGGGGCGCGTGCGAGGGATGCAGCCCTTCCACTGCGCCAACCTGCAAGGCGGCCGGAATCAAAGGAGTGGGAGAGGGCGCGCGCGCCTTCTCCCCCCCCCCCCGCTCGCTTCCAGCGGCCGCCGCCTCGTGCGCCCCTCCCTTCCCTGCTGGCGCGCGCGCGCGAGTCTCTCTCTCTCTCTCTCTCTCTCTCTCTCTCTGTGTGTGTGTGCGTGCGTGTGTGTCTCCGCCGCGCTCTCCTCGGTCTTCCGCGATTCCTTCTGTGGCCCCGCGCTGCGCTGTTGCTGCTCCTGCCGCCGCCGCCGCCGCCGCCAAGCAGTGCCGCAAGAGGAGCCGCTTGGCGCTGCATTCGTCCCGGACTGCAGCTCGGCGGCGAGGGCAACAAGCGGCTGCCGCCTGCCCGCCCTCCGCGCCTCTTCTTGCTCCTCTCCGGGCACTTGAGCGCCCCGTCCCCCGCCTGGTCCCCCTCACCCCCCCCCCCGGCTTCTAGCTTCCCCAGTCTCCCCGGCTTACCTCAGGTGGGTGGCCTCGTCTCTTCCGCCTCTTTGTTCCTAAGCCCGAACCCGGCCCCGCCCCGGGCGCGCTCTCCGCCGTCTCCCGCGGGGGCCCTCGCCTCTCCCGAGGTTCTTCTGGGCTCCCGCCGGTTCCGCCTGGACTTTGCCTTGTCATGTCAAGATGGAAGGCAGGAGCGACTGGCTCGCCGCCTCGTCCCGCCAGGAGGGCTTGGAGCAGATGAGGCTCAAGAACCGACCCCGCGAGCCCTCGCCCAGCCTGACCCGAGTCGGCTCCAACTTCTACAGCGCCGTCAAGCAGCAGGACTACAGTGCCAGCGTCTGGCTGAGGAGGAAAGACAAACTAGAGCATGTAAGCGGTTTTTTTTTAAAAAATCGATATTTAGCTCGTCTTTTGCCACAACAACCCTGCCAGGTAGGGCAGGTGTTCTCCCATTTTACAGGGGCGGGGCTGAGCTGGAGTGGAGCACTTCTCGACCCATCAGAGAGTTCTGGACCAAGTAAGGCTTTACACCCAAGCAGTCCCGTGGCACAGGTGTAACAAGATTGCAGTCAAATAGGTCAGCCGGGTCTGAAATTAAAGTATGAGGAAAAGAGTAACAACATGTGGTCCTGGAGACCATAAACTGATGTGCCAGATCCCACTGAGCTCACTAGTGTTTAACTTTACGCCTAGGATTGATGGGGGGAAGGTTAACCTCTCCTTAGCAAAAGCATTGTGCCCAACATTTAATATATGCATGCATGCATTTGTTTATTTGTTTGTTACATTTATATCCTGCCCATCTAGTGCTGGTCCACTACCCTGCCCTTCTGAACTGTTCCCCAGTGTTGGATGTGTGTGAGTTGGATTTGCATCCCTTGTTTCTTGTTTGAAAGTGCAGAATTCTGCATTCTTGACATGTTCTTCTGTCCTTATTCCCTGTGTGAGATATGAAGTCAGTGTGAAGCAGATTTCTTTTCGAGTATCAATTTCTGTATCAGCCGTACATGTTAACCCAGTGGTTGGGAGGCCAGGGAAGAAATGAAGATGTGGCTGGCTTCAGTGAATATTTTATGTTTTTTTAAAAAGGTGTTTGGAAGTATCCCTGTGGTTCAGAGGTTTCCAAGCAATGGACTGACTTGTTCTTATGTAATTTGAAACATTAGGAATCTGAATGAATTATGGCATCTTGGGTTAATGTGCCTTGAATGAATTACTAGATTAAGTCCATAGCCACATTAAAAAAAAACTTTAGTCCCATAGATGAAGTTCCCTGCATCTTAATGGGAAGCAAGACTAGTCCTGGGATGTACAATGCGGTAGGCTTGCTTAAAAGATGGGGGCATGCAGTGCTAGATTGACTCTGTTAATATAAAAGAAAATTGTGCCCCTAAAACTAAACAGTGAACCACACTTTTAATAGAAGTAAGTTCTTTGAAGGAAACTGCTGTATCAAATATAACACCCTTTGTGTATATGCATTCATACATTGTTAGAAACAAAACTGTGCCAAATGATGTAATCTATACACAATCAAATATGCAGCAGTAGAATAACTGAAAGGTGGCAAGCATTCTGTTCCTTAGCTACACGACTAGAACATCCTAAAGAAACAAGGCAAGTGTTCAGTTGAATGTGGTGGACATCCCTGATCGAATGTGGACTGCAGTTGTAGTAATAACATTACAAAGATGGGTCAGCCAGGTGGGGGGCTGGAACGTCTTGAAAGGATTTTATGGAAGTATGGCTGCTGGACTTTCTTGTGATAACACGTATCTACCTTGATTCAGTAAAGCTTGCCAATAGTGGCATGCAAAACAAAATGAAGAGTTACTGCTTTTGCTTTAGTAGGCTTGAAGTTTGGCAAATAAAAATTCTGATTCTTCTTTGAAGGACCAGTGTGCTCACAGACATTTGTTAATCTCAGCGTAACCCAAACCCCATCATGAATATGTTCAAATATAGCTAGATGGTTGCAGTACAGTTTTCATATCTGTGGAGCAGCCAAACATGTTCATTAAAAATACACCTGATATACAACATAGCATGTTAGGATACTATTGTAACTTATTCCTTTGGATTTATTATCTGTCATAATGTAAGTTCCTGTCTGTTGGTGTTATTTCTCTCTCTCTCTCTCTCTCTCTCTCTCTCTCTCTCTCTCGCTCGCTCGCTCGCTCTCGCTCTCTCTCTGTAACTTCATTATTCAGTTGCAGCAAAAGCAACAAAGGGTTTTGTGGTGTCTTTTCTGGGCTATAGCCCACTTCCCAGTTAACAAACACTAATGCTTTTTGTTAGCCTTTAAATTGCTACTCTGTTTTTTTGTTAAATAAATTCATGTTCAAAGTAATTTTCTTTCTAAGACAAATGTATGTTCAGTAAAACAGTATTATGAAGTTCATGTATCTACATATGTATAACATTAAGACTAGATGACAAAAGTGTTGTTTTGCCTCTTTGCTGGGAATTGGGAAGATGTTACTGGCTAAAAGATACAGATAAAAAGATAAGTGGTTAGTTTGTTAATGTGAGTATGCCAGACAACTGTTTGTGTTCAGTGACACTAAATTACAGTCCTGCCATATGTATACTTTATTCAGTAAGAATTGTTTCCAGGGAAGCATGAAAAGGATTGCAGTCATAGCTTGCTTATTTCCGTTCTGGTTTATATAGTGTGTAAGAAGGAGATTGGACTGAAATGCAGGATTGAAGTGTAATATTCCTGGAGCAACTGCACGAAAAACTTTCATGTAACCTAGCTGAGGCTGTGTAGTATTCTTTTTTGAATGTTAATATAATTTAGCATTTTGTGGTAATATGATAATTCTTTAATCAACAAATAAATGTACAAGTCTCATGGAGCAGATATTTCTATATAGCCAATGTAAAAACCCTATTGTGATTTGTTGTTGTTATGTGTCATCGTGCTGCTTTTTGACCCATGTCAACCCTCTGAATTAATAATGACCTCCAAAAAGTTCTGTCACTAGCAGTCCTACTCAGGTCTTGAAAATTAAGTCTGAAACTCCCTTTACTGTGTTCATTGCTATTGTGAATACACTATAATAATATAATTTTTAGAAATATGATTATATGTTTGATTATATATTCAAGGTGGATAGCTTAGGTCAGGTAGTGAAGTCTTTTTGGAACGTCTGTCCAAGAACTCTGATCAGATACTCTGGCTTGGGGGTGGAGCTACTTCCTTACATAAGTGCCTCCCTATCCTTCAGTTTGGTGAAGAGAGGGAAAGAGTCAAGAGTGGCCCATTACCTATTGGATCACACATTAAACCATGAGAACAGCAGAGGAGATGTCATCTGAACAGAGCCTCTCCACAGCAGTGTCAGGAGAGGTAAGATCCTATCTGAGCACGAGATGCATATACACCTATTTAGGCCCATGATACAAAATGAAATGAAAGAAAAACTCAACCATTTATGTCTTCTTTGAGCAAAATGCATTGTGGGTATTGCAAGCTTTACTTTTTGAGTTTCTCTTCCCTCCTTTTCCTGTGGGGCTTGCAGAAGAGGATTCACAGGAAGGGACTTGGCTTGGTAGCAGCATTAGCCACAAAATGCTGGTGCTTATGGTGAAATTGCTGATAGTCTATTGTTCTGTAGACAGTAGGTACTGGCCACTTTTCTTTTAAGTGCAGTGGCAGACCTTCTGGTACAGTTGTGTTTCAGGGCCATCTCTAACAGACACTGTGAGGCACTGTCACAGGTGGCAGAGGCTGGGAGGTGACAGCAAGGTACTGGAGGATAGATTTCTGTGTGCCACATAGCCTTTCCTGTACTCCCAAACTAGGCTTCTATTTCAGAAGTAGTGGAAGACCAATTTTAACCTAAATCTTATTGTTAGTCTTGAAGAAAGATTCAGTTGCAGTCTAGTCCAGTCCTGTCCACTTTTCTAAGAACTATGGAACAAGAAAGAGGCATTATCATGTTCTTTGTTTCAGGCAACAAAGTGCCTTGGTATATCCCTATTGCATTTGGTATGCTGTGGTATGCAGTTTTTATTGATGTGTTTGTGTAAGCAGAGCTATCATCAAGCATTATGCATATCATCAACAAAGAGAGTCTAATGTCGGCATCCATGTTGCATGAGAAGGGTTGGGAACTGTGTTAAATCTAGCAGCTTGTTTGCAATACTTTGTACTGGAGTAAAATGGAGTAAGAAGCAGTACACTATTATAGAATAGCTTTCACCAGTCTAAAATGTTCCTGGTATGGAAAGAGAAAGGGGTGGTGGTGGTTGACATACAATTTCTATAAGCCCATACCTTTCCTCTTCTCTGTCTTGTGATTCTCTTGTATTATCATTCCGATTGCAACTACATGGAGTGGAGCCTTCTTGCCAACTTGGAATTAGCATCGTGTTCTCACAGCTCACAAATGCTCACATTTCCCATCGCAGCAAGATGTGCTGAATCCTGCAAGCATTGCTCCCAGTGACATACAGAGGTAGCACCTAAAAGTGAAAGACTGCAAGCATCAACATCAAATGCACACCCGCTCTTTGACTACCTTCCATCATTCCTAGATGAACATCAAGGAAAGCTCTTTTTTTTCCAGAACATCTGTGAATCCTGAAGAAACAGCAGAGAATGTCACGACTATAATGCAGGAAGAGAAAGAACTACCCACCTTTAAAAAATGGATGGAGCCCTGGGAAAGTCTAGCCTTCAGAAAATGGGATTAGCCATAGTAAACTATAGACTGGAGTTGTCAGAATGAAGATGATCCTAAGGAAATGGTGCTTTTGCACTGATAGTTCTTTGCGAGCGTGGAAAAGAATAGGTAACTTCAAATCTATGTCTGTGTACTCTGTGCCACTCAATATGTATTTTAGAAGTCTTGATGCTAGCTGCTCCCAATGCTCTTTGTGTTCCTTATTACTGGGGAAAAATATTTAATATGTTCATTAATTATGCCACGGTATCATTGACAAAGAAAAAATTGCAGGAAAACCCAGAGTCTTGGGGCATGTTAACAAATTTATTATGACATAAGCTTTTACAGAATAAAACATGCTTCATTGGGGGTATCAAGTGTTATGAAGTGGACTACTTACTGTTCATGAAAACTCACACCATAATGTGCTTCTAAAAGTCTGGCTATTACTGTTAACCGTTTTGTTCCTTTATTGTCTATTATGGAAGATGAAGCAGAGAGACAAGTATATTAAAATACTTCAGCTAACTAAACAAAATGTCTACGTTCAAGAAAGAAAAAGTTGACTATGTACCAGTTACAAAAATGTCTTTGTAAGGAATGAGAGAATTGTTTTCAGATTGTTACAAAATTGTAGTTTAGTCAGTGCATCACTTGTAGTATATTGTTATGTACATATTGGTCCCATAATTAATTCCAAAGTCCTTATAATCTGTATATTTGAAAATATCCTGGTTAAGTGCACTCTTTGTGTAGCATTGGATTGTTTTCATTTTTAGCATTTAACTTTGAGAATTTGAGATGTTTTTAAAAAGTATGTAGTTAGGAAAGGCAATCAGTAGTCCATGAAAAAACTTTGGGTTTGTAACTATATAAAACATTCCAATGATACCCTATGGCAAAATTACTCTGTTCATTTTAATATAATATTAATATTAATATTATGTCTGTTCATTTCTCCTGTTTTTCAGATGATTAATGATCACTAGCATTAACTAAACTCTGAGAATAGACGACAAGAATTAAACACTGTACAAATATGCGTCTGTCCTTCTTAAAGGTTAAAAATTGTTTTGTTTGTCATCTTATCTCACCAAAATACTGGACATGCTACTGTAATTTCACAAACACTCTCTTGGTTCTAAGAAAAGCAGTGTTTTGCCCAATAACCAGCAACAGGCAGTGGGGAGATTCAGGCTGACTGAGAAGGAAAAGAGACTGAGGACCAAGACAAAAGGTGAACAAAGGGATAAAAAAGGGGATAAAACGGTCGGCCGAATGAAGGTGGAAAGGTGGAAAGAACAGAGGTGTGAATCTTGGAGACCAAAGGCTTGTAAAAGCAGAGTTCTGAGGGAAATATGAAAAGAAAGGTCAAATGGAGGAGTAGGAACTGGACAAGTATGAACAGAAAACCTTTGTATAACAAGATGTATGTGTGTGTGAGAGATGCCTTTTAGTCCACATGTCACCCAAAACGTTGACTTGCAAAAATAAACAGATAGAAACCTGTTGGTTGCTTCCGGTCAGTTGGTTCTACACTTTCTAAATACCCTCTTTATCTTTGCTTTTAACTCAGCAGGAGAGGTGCATTTCTTCACCCAATAAAATGGTTGATACATCTATTTGTCCATAGCAAAGGCACTGGATTGGTTTTGCAGTGGAAATTTCTCAATAATGTATGAAGTTAATTTTGCCAGGAGGGTGGCCACTCTCTCATGGCCAAACAGGAGGCTGAAATCCCCTTGGTGCATCTACACCAGGTGAGTAGATATGATGTTAAAATCCAGCAGTGGACATGTTTAGTTTAATTAATTTTAAGACTTCCTGTCCCCCCCCCCCGCCCCACCTTCAGGTTCTGAGGCTCCCTAAAGATCCCTTTTGTCCTGAGGAAGCTTTTGGAAGCCTCAGCAGTGGGAGCCTTTTAATACCAGAAAATAGTCACTGCAGGTCCCTAAGGGAGCCCTGGAACCTGAAGAGAGGGATGATAAGTTTTAAATTTAATGACATTAAACATTTTTATTGCTGGATGATGACATTATCACCATTTATGCAGCACAGTTACGCCATCTGGATTTCAGCCAATGCATCACCAAGAAAAGCATAAATTTGCAGAGGCCAGCTTAGAAATAAAGATGCCGAATTAAAAATGTTTACTAACATTTAGCTTAAAAGGGCAGTACATCTCCCTCAGATGTATAATCAGGTGAACTATGCACCTGTTCTGTCTCTGTCTGGATGGTAATTGTTGAAGAGCAACAATTTAAAGGCCCCTCCTCTACCTCTTTAAAGTTCTTTATTTTGAAAAGAAGCCCTTGAAATACTGGACTGTCAGTTTATCCTCTGTAAAGTGGAGCATAAAGCCTTTGTATTTATCAAGGGCTGGCTAGGTGACTTGAGCTTGAGTAGCTTGTGAGTGTGACCCATCGAGCTGAACACAACACTTTATTGATAGCTGACACAAACACATTACACAAATACCCTGAGGTATGATAGGCAGCAGAACAAGGAGCTTATAAAGATCTTGACAGGTCACTATATATTTCTGGCAGTCTGTGTTTTCTTTATTGGTGCACAAATTGTGGCATTAAAAGCAAGGGATTCTTCTCTTGGATAAATGCAGTCGATTCTTTGTTCCATTTTGGTGAGCAGTAGATCCTACCAGCCCCCTTCTCAACATGTTAGAAAGCAGTTTTAATATTTCTTTAGAAGGCTTTTATAGGCTTTATCTGGATTTTTTATTTCATGTTCTAGATTATTTACTCCTTTCTCTGTCTTATTTATTTACTATAAACTCTAGTTCGGTGTCATATAATTGAACAACAATGGTTATAACGTCCATGGATAGAGAAGAAAAGAAACATGACAGCTTTTGGAATATCTCCCCCCCCCCCAAAAAAAGAAATTTTTTTTCTAGTTCGTTTTACACACCCTGAAATATAGTGAGGTTATGGAGGGCACTGTAATAGGTTTCCTCCTGGGAGAGGCAGAAGAGCCCCTTTCTTTTTCAGAGGTGAAGGGGTCAGAGTGCCATATTTGATGTGTCAGATCTGGGGTACTGGAGGGATGCACAATGCCTTTGGCAGGCAGTGTGGGGACTAAGAAAGGAATGCTGGGAAAGTATGAGGAGGAAAAAAACAGCATATTTCAGAGATGCTGAAGATGATTATGAAATATATAGTAGAGTGCTCCTATTCTTTTCCATCTTATGAGTAATACAAAGAATTGCATGGCTCATTGTATGGCATATATTACTGCTTCCACCAGAATAAGGATGCTTACACTTGTTTCTTTTTTTTTCTGGGATTATTATTTCTAAAAATTTATCCTGTACAGTGGGATTTTTTTTAAAAAAAAAATAAATATTTTATTGTTAAAAAGTTAAGGACAAAATAGGAAACATGATATCTGAGAAAGAAATACAATAGGATTAGAAGCAATGTAGTAATAATTTTCAAAAGGAAAGAAAAAATAGAGGAGATGGAAAATAAAACAGTATCTGCAACAGCTTCTATAAAAGACTTCCAAATATCTTAAAATGTATCTGTATGTAGGGGTTGTATATATGCTGTGTGTTCATATGTTGATAACACTGTAAGCTCCTCTGTCCATTGAATTACAAGGGGTGGATATTTATCTTTCCAGTACTGTAGCATACAGGTAAGTCTTTTGGCAATCATTAGGGTGCAGAGAGTCCATTTACATTGGCAGATGGATAATCTCCAACAAGCTGGTAAGTAATATAAGAGCACATAGGCATCAATGAAGAAAGTTGAGTGGTCTTGAGTACAAAATTAATATGAGCAGTGACTCCACCACCACCACCACCATGAACCTGTGACTGGATGTGGCTGGAGAATTGCAATACCAGCATTCAGACAATTTGCTAAGAACTTCCTAAAAGATAGTGTCTAAGGGTGTCTAGTATATGCTAAGCATGGGTTGTTATTTTTTTGCTGAAAGCATCATATCTTGAGATCCAAATATCTACTATCATGTATACTATCTAACACTGCATTCTATAAGATTAGAGTGAACCATTTTCCTGTTTCATTCATCCCAAAGAGCTTGTATATCATCTTTATTGTATGACAACAGGTATGCACAAATTAAGTGGATTTATTTTGCTTTACTGATTCAAGAGGCATTTCCAAAAGTGCAGGACACTCTGAGGCACTCAGTACAGCCGAACCATATTTGGATGGCAGAGAATGCTGCAACTGTAAATACTGCAGTTCAGCTAAGAATGGTAAAACATACCAAGCCCTGAAGCTAGAAAATGGCAAACATTCATCACCATTAATTTGTCTAGGGTGCAAATTGGTCAATCTGTCCACAGTGTTTAAGACTGGGTTGTTCCATAGTGTTAATGGGTCAAATTGAACCTGTCATGACAACATGTGCCATAATCTCACTGTTGCACAGGTTGGAGGACAGGTTTTGTTTTAACATATGTGCTTAAAAAGCAGCACCAGACAGGAGACTTCGAAAAGGGCCCAGTTCAGCTGTGAGTCATGGTTCCAATACTTGGTATAAGTTAGCAAATAATAATCATGTGCTGTCAAGTCAATTCTGATTTATGGAGACTTTTTTCGGGGTTTTGCTGGTGGAGAATACTCAGGTATAGTTTAAGATTCTCTTTTTCTGGAGGTCCCTTGGGACTGCAGCTTGCCAAGGCCACACAAGCTGGCTCTACTCACAGGAAGCAGCACAGTGGGGCATCAAACTTCCAACCTTTTGCTCCGTAGCCTTATACAGTGGGGCCTCGCAAGATGATTGCCTCGCAGGACAATTAATCCGCAAGACGATTGGTTTTTGTGATCGCTGTTGTGCTTTGCAAGATGATGTTTTCTATGGATGATTTTCGCAAGACGACGATTTTTCCCCATTGGAACGCATTAAATAGATTCCAGTGCATTCCAATGGGGAACCGTGTTCCACAAGACGATGTTTTCTATGGATAAATTTCGCAAGAGAACGATTTTTCCATTGGAACGCATTAAATAGATTTCAGTGCATTCCAATGGGGAACCGCGTTTCACAAGACGATGTTTTTGCAAGACAGGGTTTTTCACATAATGAATTAACATCGTCTTGCAAGGCACCACTGTACCTAAACCACTGATCTATCCAGCCTGATGATATAAACTAAGATCAGTAAAGCCAAACCCATCTTTAACATTTCTCACTGGCAATAAGGCAGGTAAAAATATGTTCCATTTTCTTCAAAGAGATTTCAGACAGTGTGGAACTTCATATACATTTCAGGAACACAGCTCTGACTTTGTAGAATTCTGTTTCAGATATTGTATATGAAGAGAGATTGCACAAAGAACATATATACAATCCTATTATATTCATTCTGAGTGTATTTGCCTTGCCTCAAAGGGACAAATTTAAAGATACCCATCTGTCCAAACCCAAGGATATTAATTAAAAATTAGTACAATCATGTATGAAATATTGCAGGGAATCAGTATTTCAAGGTGAGTGATAACGTTTGGGCACCACCACTGAATTGCCAATCAGAAGAAACACTCTGGAATTACATGGTTCATTCTATGGAATATACAACTGCTTATATCAAAAGATGGATTCTAACATCTGATTCTTTTTCTGGGCTTATTATTTTAAAAACTTCTTATGTACTCTGGAATTGTAATACTTTTGAAGGAAATATTCAAGTATAAACATTCTAGGTTTGATATTGTTAAACATAAAAAAGTAGTTAAATTTTAAAGACCCTTAATGCTGCACCTTTTGGAGGCAAAATTAAGAAATATAACTTTCAGAAATCTGATTTAAGTCTGAAAGTGGTAATGTCAAGACACGAGTCTCATTACATAAATTATTGCAGTGCCAGCATAGGGCTTAGGGGAAGAATTCCCTAAGGTCTGGCAGTGATACTTCCAGTACCCCCATTAGCTCTCTAAGGCCTGGAAAAACTCCCTATGTGTCATTTGTGATGAAGGTAAGGCTATATGGGATGCTATTCCTAATGGAATGGAGGAGTTGCAGGTCCATTTTGCTTCTTTTCTTGAGTTGCTTTTTCCCCTTCCTCTGGGAAAAAAATTAATCATAAACCTCTTAATCATGCCTCATTAAGTTTTACCTGGATTCTTCACCCAGTTTTACCTGGATTCTTTACCCAGTTTTAATAATTAGTTGGTCTTGAGGTAGTTCCAAATTCACTTTCTAATCCCTGCCCTTTCCTTGTTGATGCTCTTGTCTCAGGTTTGGACCCTGAAATCGCAGGAAATGGAATGCTGCAGATCTAGGTACCTTTGTAGTCAAATGTCTGTTGCTACCACAGTATCTTGCGGACCTCACTATCCACCTTGATGTAATGTATGCAGTTTGGGTTGCAGAGGAAATGGGAGGGCTGAGGACAAAATTTCTGAAGATGTAACTGACTGTATAATACCACTAGAGTTGCTTTTGGGTTGTAACTGAGAACCTACCTCAAGCCAAAGAAGAAACAAGTTAAAAGATCTCCTTAACCAGTGGTCTTGACAGCTCGAAAGTCTCACAAAAGCAAAACATTTGTTAAAGATCTTTGAAAAGCAAAATGCAGTATATCATTACATCTTCTGCAGCACATTGTCTGCTGGCAAGACATGACTTGAATTGTTAGTGAGTGAAATTAAGCAAAATAACTTTTCAGCAGAATATAAATGAATATTATGTTACTAAAAAGACATATAGAAATAAGGGGTAATCAAGGAAGTTGCAACAAGAGATGCATGTTGCCTCAGATAGTATAAAGTGATCTTTGATCAAAGGAGGAACTGGCCAATGTGTATTTATGTCTTTCTTGAGGTTATTCTGAATTAGATATATTGGAAAGGGTTAAATTTAGATCATTAAGAGGAATTGTTGAGCTTTTTAACATTGGACCACTCTTATCTGAAGACTTATCTTTATTCCTAGACTCTATACTAAAACGTCAATGGCAATATGGCCAGTAATGTTAGGTAGAGGGTGAAGAAGTAGGCTTGTGTTGCATGTGCCACAGATGTTTGAACTGGAGTCATTGTTAATAAATGTCCTGCACAGACCAATTCATAAACCTGTATACATTCTGAAATATGTATGCATATAGAATCTTTTATCTTTGGCAAAACCACATAGTTGCAGCCATCCCAATAAGTCATATTCATACCAAGTCTATTTCTCAGGAATTTTTTTTAAAAGTAAGAATTTTTTTTAAAGTACAGAATTTTGTAAATTTAAACAGGGAGTTACCTAGCTTATGTGCAACTGATAAACATATGCATATTTAACAAATTAAAGAAATAATCAAATTAATAAAGTATAAATTCATTCATCAGATCTTAATATGGGGAAATAATCTTATAGCACAGATGTTCCAGGGACTCAGAAATTCTGTGTCTCCAAACCCTGATCATTTGCTGTGATAGTGAAGTCTCCTGGAAGTTGTAAAAGAACACCCAGGGCCACTTGCTTGGGAACCGTGAGGCCTGAAATGCTTGGCATCTGTCATATATATGATTGATACTTTGTTGTTGTTAAGTCATTTAGTCGTGTCCAACTCTATGTGACCCCATGGACCAGAGCACGCCAGGACCTCCTGTCTTCCACTGCCTCCTGGAGTTGGGTCAAATTCATGTTGGTAGCATGACTGATACAGAACTGAGTAAATTGGGTTTTAGACATTAAGGGAGTCACAAGGATAGAATCTATACAAATCAAAATTACAGGGCTTCTGTGAGAGAAGGAAATGGTAGAAGAGAGGAATGGAGCAACTGAGGAAAAAGTTCCTCAGGGGCTTGTTTCAGCCATGCTTGCAGCACTGACACAAGTCTCAGGGTGAAGTCACTGTGCTGAATAGGACAATAGAACGAATGGACAGTTAAACTCAGAACGTAAACTCGGTACCTTCTGTGCTGTTCCGGCTAGCTTCACCTTCATGGGAATATAGTGAGCTGCTGAGACCACAAAAATTCGTATTTCATTGGTATTTCAATTGACTGCTCTAGAAGATTTTCCTAAGCCAAAATGGATTGGGGATCAAGGAGACAACTTCCCATTCATTAGACAAAATTAGCCCTGGTCCCAGTTCCTTCTACTTGTTTACCAGGAAGTAGGATGCCCCAAGTGACTAGGCTCTGATGAAAAAGATGGTTGAAAACATGAGTTGGTCTTCCTTAGAGCCTACATAAACACAAAATAGAAGACTGTAAAAAAAGTGAGACCCTATCACGTATGAGGAAGTATCCTCCAGAAGACAGGAGAACAGAGCTCAAAAACTACCTGTCAAAGGATCTCCTCGTATACTTCGTTGAAGACAAAACTATGGCGCTGGCAGCTGTTAAGAGGTGGGGGAAAGTCTTGGAAATGATTGTAGTGTGAACCTCAGCTTTCTAAGAAGTGAGGACTCAGGTGGTCAGATTTGAGTGTTCTGATGCAAAAGATTAATGAGTGTTTCTGGCAAAGTGAGTTCATCAAGATTTCAGTGGTTTGACACAATAAGAACATTGCACCAACTGACAAGAACAGAAAGCCAGAAAAAAAAAAAAAACCACAGTAGTAAGTGGTCACTGAAAGCAAAGGTTTTTACAGTGACTTAAAACCAAACCAAACCAAAGCAGAAAAACAATTGAAAACAAAACAAAAACACCAGATCCTTGTCTGGTCAGGGTGGATAGGCATTCCTTCAGTCATAAATCATTTTTATGGCAGATCACGCCATCTTAAAATGGAGTCTTGCTGTAGCATTGCATCTATTGGGTGGGGAACCTTGGTCAACTGTGGAACACTTTGCAGAGAACCCAATTGTATGGCTGTCTTTATGTGTTTCTAATTCTGGATTATTAGGCTTTGCATGCATTCCCACTGTGTGATTTTATTTTTATTAGTGGCTAATTAAAATTATATAGTTGAGTTTTCTCTGTGTAAATCATCTAATGCTTATTGTTTAGGAGACTAACCTTATTAGATTCCATTTCCCTAGCTTCTCTGACTATCCTAGTCCTCTCTGTGGAATTCGGCCAAGGTTGCTAGCTACTTCCAGCTACTTCAAACTGGATAAAACAAGAACAAAAACACCCACGTCACACACGTGCAAACATCCCATAATAGTCCATTATAATCATATATAATGGTCTGATTTTCTTAAACTCTTTGGAGCACAGCTGACTACTAAGATCAACAGGACAGTTCAAGATTGTCATTTTTCTTATGTGTTGTGAAGTCATTTCTGACATTTTTTAATTAAATTTTTATTTTCACAGAAAAAGAGAAGAAGGAAAAAAAGGGAAAAAGGAAGAAAAAAACTAACTAACCCCTCAAATTAAACTAACCCCTCCCCCCCTTTCTGACCTTTGACGTCCTATTATTAATAGCTCTTTTCAGGCCTTCCAAATAAGAGGCTGTGGGCTTCATTTGTTTTCCATATTTTTTTCCATATTCTTGAAAGAATTTTGATAAATTTTGTCTCTAGCTTTAAACAGCTCTATTGGTATCCCATCTACTCCTGGTTATTTATCTCTCCCAGTTGCTTTGAGAGCAGCATCCACATCACTTGTTACCATTGGAGGTATTTCACCCAAAGATTCTTCTTTAAAGGAATTTGCCATATTTGAAGGAATCTGTCATGAACTGCTGGCTAGCTCAGTGGCTTAAATATTTGGCTGCAGACCAGAGGTTGGGAGTTTGATTTCCCACTGTGCTTCGTTGACAAGGAGGCACAGTGAGATCTGTAGAGCTCCTTCCAGCTCTGCAGTTCAAAGATGATAATGATGATAACATAAGTGACATCAATCTAACCTTTAATTTATGCCAATCAGATAATATATCCCTTTTGTTGATCTTTCAGGACCCCCAATCTTGGTTTGAATTTTCCCTTGATTTCATGGATGTTCTGGAAAATATCGCTATTGTTTTTCCTTTTTTGTTGCTATCTTCAACTTCTTTATAGTAATTATTATAATAGTACTTTTTGTCTATTCAGGACAATTGCTGAAAAGTTGCATTTGAGAATTTGACCCTATTTCTGTATTTAAGATTTGCTTCTCATGTGTTGTTAACAATTTTCAAAGTTCTGTTAGTTTTCTTTTCTTTTCTTTTGACTGCAGAAGTAGTCTTTATGCATTCTTTTCTGATTATATTTCTGGTCTCAGTACATAGTTCTTCTGATGGATTGACAAGCTTAGTAATGCAAATCTTTTCTTTAAATGGTATTTAAATACTTCAGGAATATTGTTTAAATTATTTACTGGTATTATTTTAGTGCTTTTTCTTCAGTTTTACTCTAATTTTTGGCAGTAACAGTTCATGGTATCTATCACACCTTACTCCTGGTCTTGTTTTTGCAGAGAAAATAGTGCTTCCATAGCTTCTCTTTCCAATTATATAGTGTATTTTATATCTGTATTGGCCATTAGGTGATGTTCACATATTGGATTATCTGTTTGGTTGCCTGAAGCATGTACTTGAAATAAATTAACTTCACAGAATCCTCTGAGTCACTCTTATGCTTAACTCCTAGGATTGACTCTCTAATGATCTTACAAATATCAGCACATCCTGTTTTGGTGTGCGATCAGTTTTCTCCTGGATATTTGCATAAATCTTTCAATTTCTTCTTCTTCAGCATCTATAGTTAAGAGCGTAGACTTGAATGATGGTTATGTTGGTAGGGTTTCTATGAAATATGATAGAATATCCTCTCTTGGATGCAGGTTTGAGTGTATGTCAGGGAAAGGTAAAGGTAAAGGTTCCCCTTGACAATTTTTGTCCAGTCGTGTTCGACTCTAGGGGGCGGTGCTCATCTCCGTTTCCAAGCCATAGAGCCAGCGTTTGTCCGAAGACAATCTTCCGTGGTCACATGGCCAGTGCGACTTAGACACAGAATGCTGTTACCTTCCCACCGAGGTGGTCCCTATTAATCTACTCGCATGTTTGGTTTGATATGGCATGACTTTTCTAATATTCTTATATCACAGATTTATGTTGAATGTTAAATCACAGTTGAATTACAGTTTATTTGATGAATGTGAGAATTTGCTTGAAAGTATAGCGTTGAGGTGTGATCCTGTAAAATATATACTTCAGAATTATAACTGATTTGGGCTTCTTTTGTGGGGGGGAGCCATCACGCGTTCTGAGTAGAGGTCTGTGAGAGCTCTGGAGCCAAACAGAGGTAAGAGGGAGACTTGATTTGCAACTTGAATCGTAAAGCAGACCTTGAGAAATTTCTCTTGGCCAGGACCCCCAGATTCTGAAAGCAGAGAAAAACAAAAAACAGGTAAAATGGTTGCTATGGTGATCAGACCTTGGTGAACCTATGAGACAATACACCAGTCTGAAGAAAATACCATGTATGATTCTCCTCTTTAGGTCCAACTGCTCTGAGTGATATTAATGTATCCCTTGGTGTGAATATGCATCTGCCTGTGAAAACAATGGGAAATGGTCATTTTTGGTTTCTTCCCCGGTTGATCCAGAATTCAATTTTTGTAGTAAGGAGAAGAAAATGTTTGATTTAGAAGACAGGAAACGTGGGGCGTATTGGTGGATCAGAAAGGGCCTGTACCTCAGCACCAGACTTTCCCTTCTCTTTGCTTCTCAGTAGTATTTCTTTTGAAGAAGATATAATTTGCTTTGAAAATTTTCATCATTCAGTTTTTGAAGCTGGCCACTTTTCTGAGTGTCAGACTTCACTTTTAGAAAGTTTTCCTCTTATATTTTTATCTAAACTATTTTTTCCATTCAGATTTTCCTTGTTCCTGTATATTGGATCTTAGATCAGAATGTCCTACTTTCACTTGAGCTTGCATAAGCCCCGTCTCCTTTGCTTAGGAAGGGTAGGTAGCTATATTCTCCCCTGTACACATATGTGCACCCACCACATTTTTGTTTACTTCCCCTCTTCTTTGCCCCTGTAAAGAATTCTCAATAGATCAGATGTCAGCTATAAATATTCAAAGATTCAAAATTGCATTAATAGCTAAATGTATGGCAACATCAACAATACAATATTGGATAATATACAGATGAACTAAGCTAATCTAACAAGTTTGAAATGATCAGGAATAAAAGAAGAAAGCTTAGCACAAGGCCAAAGAGATCCCTGTGCCACACAAAAGCAATAGGGTACTCTCCACAATTAAGCTATAAATATTTGGTTGGAAGCCATACCTCTCACTTGACACAGGCTTCTTCCTAGCTCTCCTTTTTCCTTCACTTGCCTCTGTGACAAACCCAGACCTACTGGGATATGCCACAGTTTCACTAAGCTGCCACCAACCATTCCCTGTAAGGAGTCACACAGACCAGGAATGGATTTTTAACAAATAAAGGAATAAGGTTTATTCAAATAACACACAGGGAAAATAAACTGATCAAGTGAATAAGATACAGTAACGTGGCTTAGTCTCAATCAAACATACACACAGTTTGGTTCACTCAGAACACTTTTAAATAAAGCACAGACCCTGAACCTATCAGTTCTGGCTAACCATACAGACACCTGAACCTATCAGGTTGGTACTGACTGACACACAGTAGTACCCTGTCTGACACACAGACTCCCACACCAGCTTCTTCTCTCAGCTCTCCTCCAGCTTCTAAACTTCTCCACACATGCTCCACATATATATACAGTACAGCCCCTCCTCCTGATGTCCCGCCTTCCACTCCCCATAGGATGGAACTTTCCCTCCAAACCCATGACAGACAGGTAACATCAGTGCTGTATGTAACACCTCCCCTCTTTATAAGTTGTTTTGTAGGGGGAAAGCTAACGTGCTTTTCTCCAAAAAACAACCTGGATCCAAAACATACTAAAACAGTTATATAATAACATACAATACCATACTTACTTATACTTACACTCTAAGTTAACCATATCAATTAGGCATTTAAACAATAACATTTACAATACATCCAGTTACCTTTATTCATACAAACCAACATGTTTAATAACAAGCACATTTAACCTTTGGTCACCAAAATATATACATAGTCCATGTTTCTTTCGCCGTTTTCATTCTTCGGGTCTTCTTGACAAGGCGTCAGCAACACAGTTCACTGACCCTCTGACCACCTTCACTTCAAAGTCATAGTCCTGCAGGTTTAAAGCCCACCTCATAAGTTTACTATTGTGGGTTTTCATTGTCTTTAACCATTGCAGTGGTGAATGGTCAGTGCACAGAATAAAATGTCTTCCCCAGATGTAAGGCTTGGCCTTCTGGATCGCGTAGACTATGGCCAGGCACTCCTTTTCCACGGTTGCCAAATGTCTCTCACCTTTCTGGAGTTTCCTACTCAGGTAGGACACTGGATGCTGGTCACCATTTTCATCCTCCTGGCAAAGAACTGCTCCTACCCCGCTGTTAGACGCATCGGTGTATATGATGAACTCCCGGTCGAAGTCTGGAGCACGCAGTACTGGATACTTGATGAGGGCCTCCTTCAACCTCTGGAACGCCTCCTCACAGTCGCTGGTCCACGGGATGCGGTCATCAGTCTTCTTCCTCGTCAGATCGGTCAGCGGAGCCGCAATCTCGCTAAACCTCGGGATGAACTTTCCGTAGTAGCCCACCAACCCAAGAAATGATTTGACCTTTTTCTTGGTGTTGGGTCTGGGCCAATCACGAACTGCTTCTATCTTGGCCTCTAGGGGTTTGATCACTCCTCCCCCTACCATGTGATCCAAGTATTTTATTTCTGGGCTACCCAGCTGCAGTTTGTTCTCTTTGCAGAGCCTAGGCCAAAGCACTTCCTCCCCTGGATTAAAGTGCCTCTCCCTGGCTTTCTGGTCATACCAAATTTTCTTTCTGACCTTTTGAGCTTGCAGGGTCTCTGCTGCTAGCTCTAGGTTTCTCTTTAGGTCATTCCTTAAAGAGTCTATATATGTCACAACGTCTTGTGGGTCATCCTGGGTGATCTGTTCCCAATTTTGTTTGATCAAATCAAGGGGCCCTTTCACCCTTCTCCCAAATAAAAGTTCAAACGGACTGAACCCGGTACTGGCTTGTGGCACTGATCGATAAGCAAACAAAAGGGATTGCAGCTTCTGGTCCCAATTGTTTGGATTCTCAGCCAAGTAAGCCCTAATCATGCGCATCAGAGTCCCATTGAACTTCTCCGTTAACCCATTACTTTCTGGGTGATAGGCAGTGGTTTCCTTGTGTTTAATTCCACAGATTTGCCATAAGCGTTTCATGAGCTTCGATGTGAACGATGCGCCCAAATCTGTGATTATTTCTGAGGCAAATCCCATCCTGGACATATACCCCACCAAGGCATCTGCCACTGTGTTAGTTTCAATGTTAGTCAAGGGAATGGCTTCAGGGTACCTCGTGGCATGGTCCACAATGGTGAGAATGAACCTGTTCCCCCTCTTTGTGGCCTTGGGCAAAGGTCCCACAATATCCACCCCTATGCATTTGAACGGAGTGTCAATCACAGGCAAAGGGCACAACTTTGCTTTGGTCCTGTCGCGGTTATTCCCCTGCCTTTGACACACATCACATTTTTTACAGAACTCTTTGATCTGCTTCCCTATTTCAGGCCAGTAAAAATTCTGTGTGATTCTCTGCTGTGTTTTGTTCACCCCTAAGTGCGCAGCAAACATGTCAGAGTGCCCCCTTTGTAAGATCATGGGGCGATACTTTTCAGGTACCACTAGCTGACTTCTGATCCCATCTCCCCCTTTTGAGATATTCCTCAGGGTCTCTCTATATAAAATTCCCTTTTTCTCTCGAAATCTCACTGGGGTTTCAGGTGTTAGCTGGGCGTCTGTCACCTGTTCAAAACATTTTTGGAGAGTGGCGTCTGCCTTTTGCTCTTGGCCAAATCGGCTGTCTGTGGTTAAGGTTTCCACCACAGCTTCGGAACTCCCCTCTGCTTCCGTCTCGGGCTCATCAGTACCCCCCTGAACTGTCCCCGTGTTAGCTTGTGAGCGTGTAATCACTAGCACCCGTTTCACATGTTCAGCCAGGTCATTTCCCAAGAGCACGGCTGCTGGCAGAGTCGATGAAATCGCTAGCCGCCAAACTCCCCTCCAGCCTTGAAAGTTCATAGGTACCTCAGCTACTGGCTGCGAGATCACCTGTCCCTCAATCCCTGCCACCTTTATGCTCTCATTTGGGATTACATACTCCCTAGGAATAATATCTGGATGGCACAAGGTCACCTGGGAACAAGTATCCCTTAACCCCCGATACTGATGGTCAAGTATTCCTACGTCCACCCCTGCTGTTTCAAACAACTGAGAATCTGTTCTCACAAGTAAGCAGCGCTTGACCTCCACAAGAGGACCATTTTCCTCAGCCTGATCAGCAGATGTAACTGTTCCAGATTGAGTAGCCATGGCAACAGGCTCCCTCAGTGACAAGGAGCTTTGCTCTTTCTGGACACAGAACACAGCTTTTGGCTTGATTCCACTCGAATTATGAGGCACATTTCCTTTTAGCTGCTTTAATTTCTCACACTCTGAGATTAGATGGCCCTTTCCTTGACAGAAATAACATTTTCTGCTGTATTTGGAGTCTTTCTCATCTTGTTTTGGTTTTCCCTCCAAAATCTGAGGTCTTGGTTTCGTGTCTGAGGGCTTCCCTTCACCATGGGTCCCTCCCCCTTGCTGGTTTTTCCCTGGTCCCTGAGAGTACTTGCTGTAGGTTTCTTTGGGTTTACCTATCAATTTCCCCTCAGCACCTAAGGGCTTTCTTATTTGGGAAATAAAATCTGCGATCTCGGCCGCTTCCGCCACAGATTTCGGTTTCCTTTCCCTCACCTGGAACTTCAGTTCCCCATGCAGGACTGAATAGAACTGTTCCAGCGCTATCAAGTCTTTGAGCTGCTGAAAGGTCTCTGTTCCCTCCTGAGATAGCCATTTCTCTAGCAGCCTCACCAGTTGGGCCCCCACTTGGGTAAAAGTCTGCTCTGGTTTCTTGGTGAGTGACCTGAATCTTTGCCTCAGCTGTTCCGCATTTATCCCATGTCTGGCAAACACCAGTTTTTTAAACTCTGCAAAATCTTTCATCAGTTCCTCTGGCATCTCTGCATAGACTTCTGCCAGGCTGCCACTGATTAAAGATCGCATGATGGTCATCTTCTCAGTTTCCCTTACTGAGAAGTCCACAAACGCTCTTTCCACTAGAGAAAAGAACACCTCAGGGCAATCTCCCTTGTGGTACACAGGGAATTTCTTCAGGTCAGTTTTAGACAATTGGCCCCCCTCAGAATCCCTATTGTTATTATTGTTCTGATTCATCAGTTCCAATTTTCTTAACTCAAACGCCATTCTTTCCTTTTCCAGAGCAATTTTCTCTCTCTCTAATCTTTCTTCTTTTTCCATTCTCTCTATTTCAAATTGCCTTTGTTTCTCTCTTTCCCTTTCCTCCATTTTTTCTCTCTCTAATCTTTCCTCCATTTCAAATTGCCTCATCCTCAGTTCATGCTGTTGGGCTATGAGCATTTTCCTGAGTTCTGGGTTCTGTTCTCCCGTGCTGTCACCCTGCACCGAGCCAAATTCATCCTCAGAACCTTGGTCAACCTGGGGGTCTTTCACTTCACCCATTTCTGCCATTTGGCTTCGAGTCAAGGGCATAATCCCCCCCCCCCCCAGAACAGGCTGCTTTCAAAAGTCAAGCCTCAAAATAAAGCGACCACTTTTTTTTTCTCTCTGTCTTTTGCCTCAGAACCAGCCTTCTATAGATTGCTGCTGTTCTTCAGCACTAACTTGCAACTGTTGCCAGCCAGAGTCCAACCCCCCTCTGCTAGGCCTCTCAGCAGGCAGGCTAGATCACTGCTACTTCACACAGTTTTGCCTCAGCTTTTTTCCCGCCAAAACAGGTTGCCTCAGAGCTCCCTAATCTAGTCCCCAGTTGGCACGTTCTTCCACTAGCGCACCTCCCTGTGAGGTACGCCTAGAAGATTACCTACGCGCCCTCAGATTGTCCCTGACTAGACCCCCCTTGCTCTGGGCACACTTGCCAAGGCTTTGCTGGACCACTGGACAACTGGACCAGTCGTATCCCACCCGCTGGACACCAATCAATGTGACAAACCCAGACCTACTGGGATATGCCACAGTTTCACTAAGCTGCCACCAACCATTCCCTGTAAGGAGTCACACAGACCAGGAATGGATTTTTAACAAATAAAGGAATAAGGTTTATTCAAATAACACACAGGGAAAATAAACTGATCAAGTGAATAAGATACAGTAACGTGGCTTAGTCTCAATCAAACATACACACAGTTTGGTTCACTCAGAACACTTTTAAATAAAGCACAGACCCTGAACCTATCAGTTCTGGCTAACCATACAGACACCTGAACCTATCAGGTTGGTACTGACTGACACACAGTAGTACCCTGTCTGACACACAGACTCCCACACCAGCTTCTTCTCTCAGCTCTCCTCCAGCTTCTAAACTTCTCCACACACGCTCCACATATATATACAGTACAGCCCCTCCTCCTGATGTCCCGCCTTCCACTCCCCATAGGATGGAACTTTCCCTCCAAACCCATGACAGACAGGTAACATCAGTGCTGTATGTAACAGCCTCCTCCTTCCACAAGCACCCTCTGGCACCATCTCCAGCCAGTTGCTTTGTCAGGCTCCAAGGTGTTGATGGGTAAGACAAATGGACCATGCACAGCTTGTTTGAAATCAGTGTCTCTGGACTACTACTAGCCACTTAGTAAATATTAACTACACAGGATTTTTTTATTTGTAGTTTAAAAAAATATATTTCCTATATAAATTTATCTGGATATACATCCAGTAGAACTTAATGGGGTTTGTTTCTGAGTGGACATCTATCAGATTGCAGTATTAGTTAACTGTTCTTGTTTATTTTATTTATTTATTTATTTTTATTAGTTTTATACCCCGCTCATATGGACCAAAGGTGTACTCTGGGTGACAAATGTATAAATTGCTGCTATCTGTATATTGCCTTTGTACTGTCTGGTCTCTTAGATTACTCTTATTTCTATTAGCTTGTCTTACACTTAATTTTTTAAAATCAAAGATTATGTGCATATATAAGAAGTCTGTACTATTTCTTTCTTTCTCTTCCTATAAGTGTCCTTTTTAATTTTCAAGTCCCCTCTGAACTTTTTGTGAAGCCACATTTGTTTTTTTTGCTGTTTTTTTTTTCTTGTTGGAATTGTTTGCAGTTTTAGAATTTAGCCTTTAGAATTTCCTCTTTTTTTAGACACCCCCACTCATCTTGGACTTCTTTTGCTTTTAGGATCTCTTGCCATGGCATCTTACCTTTCATTCTTTTGAGTTTATTAAAATTGGCTTTTCTAAAATCCACTGTGCATGTGCACATGCCACTCTGTTTTTGTTTCTTTTGAAATTAGGAACATGGCCACTTTCTTCCAGAGTTCCTCTTACTGTCACTTCTTCCACCAAGTCATCTCTATTGGTTAGAATCAAGTAAAGGAAATCAACTCCCTTAGTTTCTTCCTGCACTGTTGTAGGAGAAAATTAACAGCAACAAAAGCCAGGAATTTCTTGGAAGAGCTATATTTGGCAGAATTTGTCTCCCAACAGATATCTGAATAATTGATTTGAGACACTGACATCAAGTTGACAGAGTTTGAAAAGGCCATGTTGGCCAAGCCTCTTTTCCATTATATTGTTAATAAACCATTTGAATTTTGAGCAACCCATTGTGGTGTCATGTTCACAATAAGCATACTCTGCCTTCAGTGTTGGGTCCGGATATGTAAATCAGCAGCCTGGGAGGCCTGGGAGTGACCTGGGGCATTTCACACTCACAAAATCCAAAACTTTAAAATAAGGCAGTGGCTGGAAGGCTCAGGAGGAGCCACCAGGGAGCTGTAATTGTTGCCTTCTAGGGTTTGCTAGCTGATACAATTGCTTCATTCTGCCTGCTAGTCAGGTTGGTTTCTTAATTAAAGTAATGGGATGATAACAGGCTGATCGTGTTGTCTTTTGATGAGTATCTCTTACATCAACACTGGTGCCAACATGATGTAGTCATGCTTTGTTTTCTAAACTGACATTTTCAAATTAAGTTAAAAATAGAATTTGTGGTTTTAACTTGTAGCAACTCTTCTTGGGATCAGGTCATAAAGGGCAACATGCAAATTTCTTTTAAATGACTTGTGAGCAGGAGCAAGTGTCGCCATCTGCATAGGACAAGAAGCACAGATGGTGAGGGAGCTGCTGTGATGACTTGCAACGTTAGTGTCATGTTCATCTCTCTTCCCGAGAATGCAGATGCCTACCTCTGCAGCAAATGCCAGTTGTTTGGCCAGAAGAAAAGGTGCAGCAAGTTCAGGTCTGCCTGTAGACACCTTGGGTCATAATGAAATGCGAAGTGTTTTTGGACAGGAACTGAACCGACTGTCCTGGAAGAGCAACCCAAGGGGATGCCTGAAGGGAGCAAGAAGAATACAAGTTCAGCAGGCAGACACTTGGAAGAATTTGACAAAGAGAAGCAGAGCTATCAGGAAGCATGTTGTGCCCTTGGAGCAACACAATTAATATCATGTTCTCTCTGTTGACAGTGATTTTGAGCTCTGGAAAAGAGACAGTAGTCACAGGCCTTCCTTGTAGGAAGTGATTCTGAACTGCCAGTGCAGGTCTTTACACATAGCGGAGCACATGGAAATGGACATCGAGGTTCTGTGAATGGAAGGATTTCTGCCACTTCTCAGGGAAGAAGCAAAGGAATGGTGTTAGTAGTTAATTTCCTGTTGAGGGGGCCATAGGCAGAAGCTTGTCGACAAGATCTCTCAGGAGTTATGCTGTCTTCCTAGTGTAATGATCCAGGATGGGACAGAGAGCTGGCCAAGACTCATCACACCACTGACTATTATTCCTTCCTTCTGACCCACTTGGAAAGATCCTACAGTGTGTTGCTTTCAAGTGTTTGCCAGCTGAGGCTTTGAATAGTAATGTGAAAGGCTTTGGATCACAAGTGGCATTTTCATCACTCCTTTCTGCTAAAGGTTATGGCGTTTCTGAGAGATCAGAAAAGTGAATATGACCTACAGTAGGACAGTGGTATTTGTGGGGGGTATCACTTCTAAGCCCCTCCCCTGTGGATGCTGAAAAGCACACACATAGAAACACTGTGTATTGCATAGTCTCTGGTTCCTTTTAGTTGCCAGTTCTGGTAATATACACCTTGGAAAGACATAATTTAATATTTTCAGGCACCGGATAAGTGAAACTATGGGTACTGATCCTGCAGATACAGTGCTCCTATTGTACGGATTGTGCAGATAGTCTCATTGGGAACTTCTTTGACCATGGTTTGAAAAGCCATGAAGAAGCACTCTTGGCATGAGATAGGTTGCTACTTACTAGTGTTGGAAAGAATGTATTTGTTAGGAGTCTTGAAAACCTGTTAATGAGAGCTGTAAACTGAATACTCTAAGGAAAGGCGGTGGTATTCCAGAGTCCTCAGGGGTGGGGTGGGGGACATGAAGTACTGCGAACAACTGTGTCAGTGATTCACCAGGAACTGGAATAGTGGAGCAGGAATGCACCAATGGATGGGAAAAAAACAATTAGGAAGCAGAGGGAGGAAATGAGCCATGGTTTCAAATGTATCTATACCAGTGCACAAAACAAACAATATGTACTTGGATGCTTAACACAGGAAGGCAATTATGATTTCATTTGTTTTTGTTAGGTGCTGAAAGACCTCCAAAATGTTGTGTCCTCAACAGTCATGCTCAGCTCTTTTAAACTCAAGGCTGTGGCTTTCTTTATGGAGACAATCCATCTCATATTTAGTCTTCTTCTTTTCCTACTGCCTTCAACCTTTCCTAATATTGACTTTTCCAGAGAATATTGCCTTCTCATGATGTACCTAAAGTTAGGACAGCCTCAGTTTCAGCATGTTCTCCTCCAGAAATAGTTCAGACTTGATTTGATCTAGGACCCACATGTTTCAGACTTGATTTGATCTAGGACCCACATCCACAAAGCTTTCCTCCACATTTCAGATGAATCAATTTTAAGGTATAATGAGGAGAGTACCAAGAAGTAGACTTTTGAAGGAGGAAGAGACTAAAAGGAAAAAACAGAAGAATAGCATTGCAAGAAAAGGATATTCACTGTTACAAGGAAATCCATGACTTGGAAGCATGGAATATTGGTGAATGACAGTTAGTTAAAGGTCACAGGAGATAGAAGCAACCATGGGATCTACTGCACACCTCTAAACCAGTCTGAAGACTTAGACAATGCATTCCGGAGTCAGATGACCAAACATTTGAAGAGAAAAAACATAGTAGACATGTGGGAGTTCAGCTACTCTCATATCTGTTGAAAGTTCAACTTAGCAAACATATAATGTATTTTATTTTATTTTATTTATACGTCACCTATCTGGTCATTGCAACCACTCTAGGTGGTCTAACAGACTCCTCATTTGTCTTACTGACAAATAATTCCTTCTAGTAAATGAGAAAGATCTAAAAAGGGAAAGGGATAGCTTCATAAGGAGCTCTCAGACAAACATGATATTTTAAAAGGTCATGTACAGGAAATGGAAGGTGATTTGGATAATCAAAGTGTGCAAATACTTAGCCAGTATTTGTAGGGAAAATGTTGGGAGGGCTAAAGTTCAGAATGAGCTCAGACTCTCAAAGGAGATTAAAAATAATGTTTTTCCCCCAGCTATACTCAGAGCAAGAGAAATGATAGATAGATAGATAGACAGACAGACAGACAGACAGACAGACAGACAGACAGACAGACAGACAGACAGACAGACAGATAGATAGATAGATAGATAGATAGATAGATAGATAGATAGATAGATAGATAGATAGATAGATAGATAGATAGATAGATAGATAGATAGATAGAACCTTTATTGGCATAATTAAAAATTGGACATGATCATGGTGGTTTGTTAGGTAACATATATAGGCATCAGAAGGGCAGAGAAGTGTTATACATCCTTAAAGGGACAACAATTCATCTCCTAACAGCAGCATCAAGGAAGTCTGTGAGTCTTTCTACAATGTCAGTCATCTCGGACATGCTATGTGGAAAGGATGGAGAAGCATTAATGGGTGATAAAGAGAAGACAGAACTGCTGAACTTTGCCTCTGTCCTCTCCTAAAAGGAAAGCAGTGCTCAATCTACTGTGAGTACAATATAGGAGGCAGTGAAGGGGTGCTGCCCAAAACAGGTAAAGAGGCAGTATAGGAACACATAGCTGCTTTAAACAAATTCGGATTCCCTAAGCCTAAGGAACTGCATCCAGTAGCATTAAAGGAACTTGGAAGTGTAATCTCAGAGCCTCTGTCTGTAAACTTTGAGAGTTCTGGAGACAGAAGGAAGGCAAATATTATCTCTGTCTTCAGGAATGACGAAAAGATTAGGGCAACCATTGAAGACTCAGCTTTATATTGACATAAAATATGTTTTTAGGAGGTCATTAGAATAATATAAATGGAGAATAATTGAGTTAAGGGGCCTATAAGGCCATCAAGTCCAACCCCCTTCTAAATTAAACAATTGTCTATGAACATTTATAGTATTGTCAAGACCTAACATTTGTTTCTCAGAAAAAGTAATCATGCCAGACTAATTCTCCTCCCCACTACTTAACATACTGTAGTTACAAACTTGGTAGATGAAGAAATACTATGAATGTAATATATTTTGATTTCAGCAAAATTTTGGACAGCATTCCTCATGATATTCAAATGGCTAAGCTGGTAACATGTGGTTTAATGATGCTACTGTTGAAAGATTTGTAATTGGTTAATGGGCCATATCCTGAGAGAGCTCACTAGTGATTCCTTCTTACTTTGGAGGGAATGAAGGAGTCGGATTGTTCAGCAATCAGATGCACAAATAATATAGGATGAGTGATATGGCTTGGTTGTATTTGTGGAAATGATCAAATGGATTAGTAGATTAGTAGATCACAGTCTAAATCAGGGGACTCCAAACTTTTCAAACAGAGTGCCACATAATATATTTGTTATATTTTTGAGGGCCGAAGGAATGAGTGTGTACGCATTTATGCAAACACATACACACACACTAGTGTTCACCTACCCATACGCAGCACTCCCACCAATCACATGCACTCTCACTCACCTGCACACACGGACTTCCACCCACCCACTGCCTACACACACACTCCCACCCACCCACACATTCGCATGTCTGGCCGCCTGCCCACATGCACGCACACACAGACAGGCCGGATAAAAAGACCAGGCGGGCCAGTTGTGGCCAGTGGACTGTACTTTGGAAACCTCTGGTCTAAATAATCATGTGGATTAGTAGATTAGTGAACAACATGATGCGGCATCAGTATCGGAACCAAATCAAAAACAAATCTCTCTAATCTAATACCAGACTGCATCCACAGAAGTATAATGTGCGGATGAAGGGGGAAATAATAACACACGATTTAGCTTTAGTCAGATGCCACCTGGAATACTGAACCTTCCTTGCCTTTCTTGCTACAAAGTTATTGATTAGTTAATCCATTTTAAGATTAAAGTACCATTAATTGTCCAGGAAACAAGAAGAGTGGTGGGGGTTGCAGGGAGGAGAAAGTATGGACGTTCAGGTGTCCTGTTTTATCTTTTCAGAATGGACTAAAGACAAGTGTGCTAAATACTCTTTTAAACTGTGCTCAGTGCTCTCAATCAGTCTCTTCCTGGTGACTGGTTTACAAAGCCACTTTGGAAGTTCTTCTGTCACCTGGAAATATAAAAATAAAATAGAGCACCTAGGTCTGCAGACTGCTGCATGTGGCCTTCTGCTCTGCAAGCACCTGTGTTTGTATTTACCCATTTGCAGAAGTGGGATTTTCACAGAGGCTTAGAATAAACAAATACCTTCCAGCTGGCATATCATGTGGCTGGAAGGTCAACAAAAAGGCACAAGGCAGATTCGTCTCAAAATTGGGTTGGAGTACCATCAGAAAGCCACAAAGCAACTTGGGGACCTCTGCATGTCCCTAGTTTAGTTTAGTCTGTTGGGATTATTGAGAGAATAAAAGGAGAGGGTGAACCATGCATGTTGCTCTGAGCTTGTTTGAGAAAGCACATAGTATGAATGTGATACAGTACGATACAATGCAGAGACTGAAATCCTGTTGCTTAGCATGTAAATTACAACTAGAGTAGGCCCATTTGAATCAGTGGAACTTATACAGGAGATTTATAATTGGCAGCATAAAACAATCTAAAGCAGCAGAGAAGCTTGAAAATCCCGTAAGACCTCTTAATTACAAGCATGGGAAAATCTGTTTAATTGTTGATTGTTTTGCAGGTTTAGACCCCTGAGTACTCCACAGTGGCAACCACAGGAATTAGTGTATTTGCTATATAATGCATTGTGATTACAAGTGCCCTAAAAGTTCAGTACCGTCTTAGCATTAAGAGACTTTACATGTCAAGTTTGCAAAGGCAGGGCCAGGAAATCTGTTGAAGGAGTTGTAGAAAATGAATGATAAAATAATTAGGAAAGGTTGGGACAGTTTCCAAATGGGAATATTGCTTGTTCTGCACCACAACTTATTTTCTTAATAAATTGATAGTTTTGTAAAAATGTTGTCGTAAAGATTTACCTGTAGAAATACTCTGTTACACTTCTCACAGTCGTTTTCTTTCTTTCCTTCCCCTGCATAAACATCTCATTTTAAAGTGGGAAGGATTGTCTTGTCTTGCCAAAGCAATAAATGACAGCCCCTGCATTGTTCAGAGACTGCACACTTCTTTGGTTTTCATGTTTTATTCTCTTTTAATTGGAAATGAGCACCTGCTCCTATATTACTTAAGCTACCAGTCACAAACAAATAGCAGATGCATTGTTTCCTCTTGGGATGAATAAATTATGTAAACAAGTGGAAAACACTGATCCATGTGGCTGCACAGATACGTTTTTTTCATGAGTGATATAAAAGACAAAGCCTCTGTCATTTCTCTTGTTTTCGTGTAGTTAATATACTGAAGGGAATTAAAACTAAGGATGGAATGCACAGTGTTAACCTATAGAAGGAAAAGCTGCTACAGCTATTGACAACATGATATCTCTTTTCTTGTTGCCATGTGGCATAAACACAAGTTCATCACCACAGTTCTTTATGCAAGACAAACCAGCCAGAACTGGATATGATTCTTGCATTCAAAAACTGTGACTTCATAATATTGATAATCACGTTTTCCATGATTTGGTGAATGTAGTACAATTTGGATTTAGGTTGCAATGTTCAGGAAGTGATATTTTGCAAATAGTTGGTAAAGTGCATAAATATTAATAGGACTTATGGCAGTCATTCTATTCTGTACCATACATCAGCTCTAGAACAAAGACTCCAACAGAACTGCCTCTTTGAAAGACAACAAGCATTTGTTTGGCAAGTGTGGGGTGGGTTGAGATGTTTTGCAAGAATTGAAAATCAAACTACACCAGAGCACAGAGTGCTGTCCTCTGAAGATGCCGGCCACAGAGACTGGTGAAACGTTAGGAAGAACAACCTTCAGAACACGGCCAAAGAGCCCGAAAAACCCACAACAACCAATTCAAAAGTACCTTCACTTGCGTCTTCATAATTTGCCTGCCCCACTGTGGCCCTTGTACCCCACCAATTGCTACCCAAGGGAAACCCTTGAACCTCAAGGAAAGTCTTTGGAGAAGAGCAGTTGACTCCTTTGGGGAGAAGCCAGTAAAACTTTGTTCTATTAAAAGGATTTCATTTGTATGTCATTGGATCCCATCTTGCTACTTTTCCTCTGGAGGCCTGAGAATATTTTTAAACACATCTTTAAAAATATATAAATTTATTTTAAAATTAAATTTAATAGTGAACAACATTTTAGTAAATGCTTTTGAATATACAGTAAAGGAATACTTTTGAATAGAAAGTAGTAAATATTATTTGAACCTGCATAATCTTAGAATTTTAGAGCAACAGAGCTGAAAGGAATCCTATGGTTCATTGAGTCTAGCTGCTCTCAAGGTGGCACAATGAGGCATCAAACTCCCAACTTCTGGTTCTGCAGCCAGATACCTAAACCACTGAGCTAGCCAGCAGTTCAGTTTAAATAATAAATAGTTAAAATGTAATTTAACGATATCACATGACTAATGCAATCACATCTTACTGACTGATGGTGTCATATCTAATTTACTTATCCTGTTGGTCATCAGTTATTCATCTCAAATGTTCAATTTGTACTATTTTTCCCCTTTGTTAGTAGAAAGCTTAAGTATCATATGTGAAAGAGTTAGCAGGCTGATTTTATAAGTGTATGGCGGGTATTTTGAGTATGTTTTCCAAACATATGGCTTCAAAAGGTCCATTTTGTAATTAGCAGTGCAGCAGTTTATTTGGAGTACATAGAGAGAATTCACATTATTTCTGAAGAAATTTTGAACTGCAAGTGTTCCAAAGGATAAGGAATTGCTTGAGATCAGTGGCCAGCATCCTCTTACTTACACTGGCATAAATCCATCAGTGTAAATTGCGGTGATGAGTTGCCACTGTTTGAGAAGTCAGTGATGGTACTCACAGCTGTACACCAATCACATGACTTGGTGGACAACAAGGAATGCAGATGCTGGCTTTTCACCTAGTGGCATGTCAGTGCTGAGAGTTAGGCCAATAAACTATGAGCAATTATTCAGCTGAATTATGACTGCTACTATGTTGTCAAAGATGTGAAAAAACTCCTGACAGAGCCAGTGTGGTGTAATTGAACCTGGGATTGAGAGATTAAGATTCTCCATCCCACAGAGCCATAACATTCACAGACCATGGGCTAGTTATTCTCTCAGTCTGACCTACCTCATAGGATAACATTGTCAGGATAAAGTGGGAAAGAGGTGAACCATATAAGCTGTCTTGTCCTTATTGTAGGATAGGCAGGATATAAATGTTTATCTATCTATCTGTCTACTTAATGATCTACTGACTAACCTACTTAATGTTCAATAATGTACAAGCCACTAATTACACAAAGAGAAATCTAAATATCAGTACATATTTACATGTAAGGAGGATCATTATGGATAAAAACTAAGTACAGTGGTGCCCCTCTAGACGTTTAGGCATCCTTCAGTCTCGAAAGACTATGGTGTCGTGCTCTGTATGGAGGACTTGGAACAGCATCTAGTGTGGCTGAAGAGGCCAATTCGAGAGTGGCAATCTCTTCCACACTGAAGACAAATCCAATCTGTCCCCTGTCCAGCTCCCTGGTTTTGCTGGTTTCAGGACTGTCTCTTTGCCTTGGCCTGCTGGACAAGGGTCTCTTCAAATTGGGAGAGGCCGTGATGCACTGCCCGCCTCCAGGCTGAACAGTCAGATGTCAGGGTTTCCTGTTGAGGTCTATTCCTAAGGCCTTCAGATCCCGCTTGCAGATATCCTTGTATCGCAGCTGTGGTCTCCATCTGGGGCAATTTCCCTGCACTAATTCTCCATACAGGAGATCCTTTGGAATCCGACCATCAGCCATTCTCACTACGTGCCCAAGCCAACGTAGACGTCGCTGTTTCAGTAATGTGTGCATGCTGAATATTCCAGCTCGTTCTAGGACTACTCTGTTTGGAACTTTGTCCTGCCAGGTGATGCCAAAAATCCGTCGGAGGCAACGCATATGGAAGCTGTTCAGCTTCCTC
This sequence comes from Pogona vitticeps, assembly GCF_051106095.1. Taxonomy (NCBI): domain Eukaryota; kingdom Metazoa; phylum Chordata; class Lepidosauria; order Squamata; family Agamidae; genus Pogona; species Pogona vitticeps. Next base: position 55,358,529 of record NC_135783.1, read on the forward strand.
TCCTGACGTGCACAAAGGGTCCAGGACTCACTGCAGTACAGGAGTGTGTCAGGACACAGGCTCTATAGATATGGATCTTGGTATGTGTCGTCAGCTTCTTATTGAGCCATACTCTCTTTGTGAGTCTAGAGAACATGGTAGCTGCTTTGCCAATGCGTTTATCCAGCTCGACATCCAGGGAGAGGGTGTCAGAGATGGTTGAGCCAAGGTACACAAAGTCATGAACAACCTCCAATTCTTGTGTGGAGATGGTAATAGAAGGTGGTGAGTCCACGCCCTGGCCCATGACTTGTGTTTTCTTCAGGCTGATTGTTAGTCCAAAGTCCTGACAGGCCTTACTGAAACGATTCATGAGTTGTTGGAGGTCTTCAGCAGAGTGAGCAACAATGGCTGCATCATCTGCAAAGAGGAAGTCCCGCATGCATTTCAGTTGGACTTTGGTCTTTGCTCTCAATCCGGAGAGATTAAAGAGCTTTCCGTCTGATCTAATCCGGAGATAGACACCTTCTGTTGCAGTTCCAAAGGCATGCCTCAGCATGACAGCAAAAAAGATCCCAAAAAGGGTTGGTGCGAGGACACAGCCCTGTTTCACTCCACTTCGGATGTCAAAGGGATCTGATGTTGAGCCGTCAAAAACTACAGTGCCTTTCATTCCCTCATGGAAGGATCTGATGATGTTAAGGAGACGAGGTGGGCATCCAATCTTGGGAAGTATTTTAAAAAGGCCATCCCTGCTAACCAAGTCAAATGCTTTTGTAAGGTCTATGAAGGCCACTAAGAGTGGCTGTTGTTGTTCCCTGCATTTCTCCTGCAACTGTCGGAGGGAGAATACCATGTCAGTGGTGGATCTATTAGCTCGAAATCCACACTGTGATTCTGGATAGACTCTGTCTGCAAGCATCTGGAGCCTCTTCAGCACCACACGGGCAAGCAGCTTCCCTACAACGCTAAGAAGAGAGATGCCACAGTAGTTATTGCAGTCGCCCCTGTCTCCTTTGTTCTTGTACAATGTGATGATGTTTGCATCCTTCATGTCCTGTGGTACTCCACCTTCCCTCCAGCAGAGGCAAAAGATTTCATACAGTTCGGTGGTGATGATCTCCTTACCACATTTCAGCACTTCAACAGGGATGTTGTCCCTTCCAGGTGCCTTGCCGGGGGCGACAGAATCCAAGGCCGCAGTTATTTCTGCTAGGGTTGGTTCACTGTCCAGCTCTTCCAAGACAGGCAGACACTCAGTGTTATTTAATGCTTCTTCGGTTACTACATTCTCTCTGGAATATAGCTCAGAGTAGTGCTGCACCCAGCGTTCCATCTGCTGTGCTCGGTCCTGGATGATCACACCTGTAGCAGACTTCAAGGGAGCAGATTTCTTCTGTAGTGGACCTAAGGCCTGCTTGATACCATCATACATTCCTTTGATGTTACCTGTGTCCACTGCTATCTGTGTCTGAGAGCAGAGCTGAAGCCAATAATCATTGGAGCATCTCCTGGCAGCCTGTTGGACTTGGCTACGAGCAGCTCGAAGAGCTTGCAGGTTGTACTCGCTAGGACAGGTTTTGTATGCTGTTAGAGCTCTTCTCTTATCCTCGATGGCTGGCATTAACTCCTCAGAATGGGCTTCGAACCAGTCAGCCATCTTTCTGGTCTTATTGCCAAAGGTGGACAAGGCGGTGTTATACACAGTGGTCTTGAAGTGTTCCCATCGTTCAGGTGCATTTACATTAGCTGGACCTGGAAGGGTTTCCTCAAGTGCTTGGGCAAATTCCTTCACTTTTCTTTGATCGCGAGTCTTGCTGATGTCAATACGTGGTCTTCCTTCCTTTTTCGTGTGATACAATTTCTTTGTTCGCAGTTTTACTCTACTACACACCAGGGAGTGATCAGTATCGCAATCAGCACTCTGGTAGCTGAGTGTGATCGTAACACTAGAAAGGCTAGAACGTCTAGTGAGGTTCAAATCGAGCTGATGCCAATGCTTGGATCTTGGATGTCTCCAGGAAACTCTGTGTTGCAGCTTTGTATTAAAGAACGTGTTGGTGACACAAAGACCATAATAACAGCAAAACTCCAGTAAGCGCTGGCCATTTTCGTTCACCTTTCCAATGCCAAAACGGCCTAGACAAGTGGGCCAAGAATTGTGATCAGCACCAACTCCAGCATTAAAGTCTCCAAGAATGAATAGTGCCTCTCTTTCGGGGACTTTTTTGATAGTAGCTGCCAGATCGTCATAGAATTTGTCTTTCACTTCGGGAGTGGATGACAGTGTTGGTGCATATGCACTAATGAAGGTTACTGGTCCTGCTGATGAGTGGAGCTGCAGAGACAGGATTCTTTCACTCCCCACAGTAGGTGGAACAATGCATCTCAGAAGGGTGTTTCTGACTGCAAAGCCAACACCATGTTCCCTGGTCTCATTCGATGGTTTTCCCTGCCAGAAGAATGAGAAGTTTCTTTCTTTGACAGATCCCGAGTCTGGCAGTCTTGTCTCTTGCAGGGCAACAATGTCCATCTGCAGCCTACTCAGTTCCATGTCAATGACAGCTGTCTTGCGCACATCGCCTATTTCTTGTAGTTCATCAGGAAAGCCGTAGTCAGGAAAGCCAGGGGTCATTGTCCGTACATTCCAGGTGCCCAGCTTTAGGGCAGAAGTTTTCTTACGATTGTTGCATGGTGCACGGTTATCGATCTGCTTGTTGGGTTTGACCCTAAACCCCACGCACCCCGTGAGGTTAACAGACCGTGGCGAGGTAGCACCTTACTGGCTGGGGGCTGCCCAGCTTAAGGCGGGTGGTATCTACCTATTGAGGCGCAATGACCTCTCCCACCATCAGAAGTAGCCCCTAGTGTCATGCTCTTCGCCAATTGAGCAATGACTTATAACCGGTAACTGCTACTTCCCGTGTTGTTTCGACGCTGTACGCGAAGCTGGAGTGTCCTCTCCAGAGCACGAAGCCTGGATAAGATAATATGGAGGATAGGCTGTTACCCAGGCAGCAAATCCCCCCTCTCCACATCGCTGAAATAGTCCAGTGGAAAGGCAAGAGCCAATACAACTGGTTCCAACGATGTCGCAGGAATTGGCAGAACAGCACGAATTACCTCCGGGACTCCAACTCCGGATTTTTCCTCGAGGTTGACTCCTGAAGCCTTTTCCATCAGTGGATATAGCCACAAGGCAGTGGAGGTTTGAAATCAGAGTTTTCCTTCTCCTAGATGGGTTGCCTTCCAGGGCTGACGAGCCCCACCTGCCCGGCCTGATCTCTAATAGCACAGAGTATGATCTGACACTTTAAAAGTTTCCTCTCCCCAGGTGTGCGCAATACACATTGGCTTTCCTGTTTTCCAAATTAGGGTGAAAAAATGGAATTAAGGATTTTCGCGCTCCTGCTCCTACTCCTTCAGAGCTGAAACAATGCCCTCCATCAGCCCATGTGCTCAGAAAAAATAAAGGTCCGCCTAGAAAAAGTTTCCTACCAAAATACTAGACGATTACCTCGCAAAACAACAAATCTGCATGACGCTGAGTTTTTGCGATTGCTATAGCGCTTCGCAAAACAGTGTTTCCTATGGGCGATTTTCGCTATACGATGTTTCGGTCTGTGCTTCGCAAGACGGTTTTTTGGGGGGATTGATTTTTGCAAGATGATGGTTTTGACAGCTGAGTCTGCGACTCGCAGAACGGGTGTTTTCGGGACCGATTTTTGCAAGACAGCGATTTTAACAGCTGATTGGTGCTTTGCAAAACGGTTTCTCTATGGGCGATTTTTGCAAAACGATGATTTGTCCCCATTGAAATGCATTAAACAGATTTCAATGCATTCCAATGGGGAACCACATTTTGCAAGATGATGTTTTCACAAGACAGCAATTTTTGCTGAATGAATTAACATCGTCTTGCCGGGCACCACTTATAGTATATCAATGCTTCAAAAATATCATTTAGCAGCCAGTTGGATGGCTCGTTCCAGCATGTACTGCACTGTTAAAGAAATTATGATTAATCAAACTGCTGTTCTAGGGACTGAACAGATACTCAGTCTCATAATCTGCTGTCCTTTTCTGCATTTGATACATCCAGCACTCCAGGCTGCATTGTGAATGGAGTCTTTGGAGTGGAAGTCTTTGAGCTAAAAGACTTTATCACACAAACAACATTTTCGAAGAGAGAAATCAACATAGACATTTTCAAGCACTAATAATACAGCTGAGGTACATACAGTGGTGCCTCATATAACGAGTGCACCGTTGAACAATGAATCCGCATTGCGATGCAGATTTCCCCATCGCTAATGTGAGGGCATGCTCGCATTACGATGGGGGAACAGCTGTTCTGCGGCTCCAAAATGGCTGCCGGAACACAAAAATGGGTGCTGGTACACCCAAGATGGCCGTCGGAACAAAAAAAATGGCCGCTGGCACACCCAAGATGGCCGCCGGAACAAAAAATGGCCACTGGTGCACCCAAGATGGCCACCAGAACACAAAAAATGGGCACCGGTACACCCAAAATGGCCACTGGGATGCTCAAAATGGCCGCCGATACACCCAAGATGGCCACCGGAACAAGGGAAAACATCGGAGAACGGTGAGTTTTGGGCCCATTTGGAACGCATTAAACTTTGTTTAATGCATTCCAATTGGGGTTTTTGATCCGTTTTACGATGTTTTCCCATAGCGAAGGTTAATCCGGAACGGATTAACCTCGCTATGCGGGGCACCACTGTATAAGCAGGACCTAATTACGTGATGAAGATTCAAGTCCATCTGTTCATTGAAGTGAGAATTTATACAGCCTAAATATGATTTTAAATCATATTTAGTTATATTTAAACTAGCTATATTTTATGTAGCTGATTTCTGGTACTCTGTACATGAAAACTATACAGATTGTCAGAACTTCAACATCATTCATGCTTTCTCCTCCCAATTCCCTTCACTGAAAATAATGGGAGTCTCTCTTTAGCAGAGTTGTTTTTCTCTTTGACATTAAGGGTGCCCTTTCCACTTGTCATCCTTCCTAGCTACCTCCTTTTACCTCTTTACATTTTATTTTTAAATATTTCTTTCTTTAGCTTTAATCATGGCATTTTTTTGCCATAATCTATTATTTTTGTCTCCCTCTTTTTCTTTGGAATACTTTCTTTAACTATTTATTTAATAGTAAACAACATTTTGAATATAAAGGAATACTTTTGAATATACAGTAAAGTAATAAATATTATTTGAACATACATAAGGTTATGTATGTTCAGGAGTGCCTCAATTAGATTTTACTGACCAATTTGTCTGTTATACATCCTCATTACCTTGTGCATGGGCAAGAGGGGCCTGGCGGCAGTAGCTCTCCTGTTATGGCCTCCCATTGTACTGCTTATTCTTAACATGAGTTTCAGCACACAGTAAGTTCTCTAGAGGGCTGAGCATTTTTAAAATTCTGAGTGAAACTAATATCTTTGGGAGTTTCCAACCAATTAACCAATTCAGCTTTCATCTGCCTCAGCTTCTGTGCTCTTAGGCCTTTCTGATTAATTGCTTCAGGGTATTCTGCTGGTGCAGTGTTTTAAAATTTTTGTGCTGATCTGTTACATTTAATGCAGGATTCACTACTAAGCTATGATTACAATCTTCTCAGAGCTGCTGTTTCGCATGCCCAAAGTGGAGGGAGGATTTCATTCTGAGTGATTTGGTGATCAGACCACCCACCATCACTGTTGCTGTGGGCAAAATTTTATAATCACCCACACTTTATCTTCAGAATATGGCTGCAGGGCATAAGATATCTGACTTTAACAGGAAATCAGAGGTTCACATGCTCATGACATGTCTGCTTTAAAGAACCTGCTTTTTACAGTAGATTGTAAATTTTCATTCATTAAAAGTTGAGATGACAGAGATACGTAAGTGCTTAACAAGGAGATCTGAAGCTTGAATGTTTGGGATCCTTCTGATATGTCATTCTGCTGCTATTAGGTTTTCCATCTGACCACGTCCTGTTTGCCCATAATGTTAAACTGTTTTTTTGTCTGCAGAATAAAATATTGTTCAATGGCAGCTTGTGAGGGAATGAATTAAAGATTAAGTTTAACCTGGAGTAGTCATAAGGTTTAATAAACTAGTAATATGTACAATAATAAGGAGGAACATTTTTGGTTAGTGGCTCAACACAAATATTCATTAAAAAGAGTGAATCCTGATATACTAATTAAAGCTGGATATTGCTAGGCAGTCTAATAACTTGTGCTAATTTTAGGTTCCATGTTGCATATTCACACTGCAGGTTTAAATTAATTGAATAAGCCTGGAATTTCAAACTACAATTTTGTTGGAGAAGTGAAACCACATGACTCGGGATATATTGCCCACATAGCTGCGAAATAATACTTGGCCTGCTAATAATTTTTAAGAATGATTTTTTTCCAAAAAATTGCTAAATCTATTGGGAATTCATGTGATTTTGTGACAAACTCTCAATTTTTAAATTATTTTTATTTTTCATTATTTTAATAAAAATGCTTGTGTTCCAGGACTACCAATCTTCTTGCAAAAATATCTGGGCCTTACACAATCTTTACTTCTTTGGAACAAATGCTAACAGTACAGTTTGAAAACTTTTCTTTGTTTTTCTTTTAATACAAGGTAAAAGGTGGCTATTTCACACAGAATATAGCTACTTTAATGATTAGCAAATACATTTTTTCAACTTGTTAAACAAGTGTTGCAGTTGTCATGTGTTTTCAATTTCAAACATTCTACTGGTGTTCATATACTACTGACATGAGCAGTTAGACACAGTAGTTAGCTGGCTGTAATAACATCTAGACCAGTTTCCTGTCACTATTAGTTCTTTTCAGTCATCATCTCTTGCCTGTTTTCTCATTTGCTTTTGTTGTTGTTTAGTCATTAAGTCATTTTCAACTCTTCATGATCCCATGGACCAGAGCACGCCAGATCCTCCTGTCTTCTACTGCTTCCCGGAGTTTGGTCAAAGTCATGTTGGTAGTTTCGATGACACTGTCCATCCATCTCATCCTCTGTTGTCCTCTTCTCCTCTTGCCTTCGCACTTTCCCAACATCAGGGTCTTTTCCAGGAAGTCTTCTCTTCTCATGAGATGGCCAAAGTATTGGAGCCTCAGCTTCAGGATCCGTCCTTCCAGTCCTTCTCATTTGCTTAGAGGCATGTAATCTGACACAACAATGTTCTAATGTATTATCCTCTGAACTTGTGTTGTAATTTTGTTCTGCATCATAATAGGAGACCCTTGCTGTGTAGATGAAATTATAAGTTAAAAAAATAGCAGGTGGCATTTCCAACTGTGGTGGAAGATAATTGAATGAGTGTCTACCTATGGGGCTATGCAGTCTCTGTGGACTTGGAGGCCTGATTTGTGTTCTTAGATCCTGCTGCAGGCCACAACTAGTCCCAAATGGCTAAAAATTGCATTTTGAAAAATGAAACACTAAACAAGTCATCCCTGGACATGCATATCCTGCTACTATTTCAAAGTTACTGTATCTGTGCAGGATAGTGTTTCGGTCAAATAATATACACCACAGATCCACAGTATATTGCCTAAAGAAAAAAGCCGACTATCCAGGAACCACCATAGATAAGCCAACCTCTGGCTCTGCGGCAAAATATATAAGACACTGAGCTATCTAGCCAGCTGAAAAGGGTCTCCGTAAGTCAGAAATGGCTTGATAGCACACATTATTAGTAAATAGTTTTGAGGATTGAGAACTCAAATTAGTAGAACACAACTGCTGCTAAATAAACCTTTAACAATGACTGTGAAAGTCTTGCTTCTTAATATGTAACAGAAAGCATAAAACACTGCATGATGGAGGGCAATATCGTTCATTTATAGATTTAGCATAGTCTATACCACTGGTTCTTAACCTTTGTTACTCAGATGTTTTTGGACTGCAACTCCCAGAAGCCTTCACCATCAGCTCTGCTGGCTGGGGTTTCTGGGAGTTGCAGTGCAAAAACACCTGAGTAACAAAGGCTGAGAACCACTGGTCTATACAACATGAAGTGAGAGGAGTAGTTGTACTAGTACTGGCCTAGGACTCCCCCTCCTCCCGCCTCAATGAATGTCCATGGCTGAGCAGGGCTTTGAACTAAGGTCTCCTGAGTCCTAGTATATCACTCTATTCACTACACCACACTGGGAACTTTTTTTAAAAAGTGATCATTTTTGTAAGAAGACAAAAATAGGAGACTTTTCTGCTGCAACTTAGAATGGGTTTTCGCAGTACTTTGGCTCTCTCTAGTGGCCAAAAAGAGAGAATAGTTTTCATTAGAAACCACACAAAGCAAAGGCATGGGTACAGAATACTGTATAGTGGTTCACTAGTGCATTGTTGTATTACTGATTCCTTTATTTTAGTTTGTTTTTCTCCCCCCCCCCCAAAAAGGAAAGTATTTTACAAGAAATTAAAATACAGATTCAGAATACATCTTGTGTAAGCAATATAAAATGCTTTAAAAACTGTATAAATGGAAGAGTTATAAAGCAGTTTAATGATTCTTAATCTAGTGGTGGGCAGAGTTTCCTAAATTCTGCTGTTCAGGAGCTTCATGAAGTCTAGGGCTTGGAAGTCTCTCGTTACTGTTTCAGGTGGTGGTGCTGCCACTGTGATGAAATAAATGAAACTGTTCCTTGAAACATTATAATGTAAAGATAGTAAAAGAGAAATAATGGAACAAATGGAGCCTATTATTGGAATAAAGTATGAGGACAATGGCTAAAGAAATGATATTTAAAAAGCAATAAAGAATTGGGTAGAAATAATTAAGTTAGTTAAAAATGTGCAGAACTGAACAAAGATCAAATGAAGCCAAGGGAGTCTTTTTCCTTCTCTTTGTGCATGCACACGTTCTTAATATTCATCTGACTTCTCTGTGTTCTTAAACAGCATCTTTAATTGTTTTGTATTGATGAATGAATTTTTGCTGAAAATCCTACAAGGTTATTGTCAAGGATAATTTCACACAGAGGCAGGCCTATGGTAATCAGCAGCCATACTTGACAGGTATGCAAAATGCTGAATCATGCAGTCTGGGATGATGCAGTGCCCACACTGATTGGCTATATGTAAATGTGCATGTGTATAACTGTGTGGACCTGTGGAGAAGGTGTAGGATCTCTTCTAATGAATGTCATGCTGCCGGTTTGTACTGCTGAACTTCTGTATATACTGTAAATACACTTGGTGTTGAAACAAGCTGTCTTTGACTGTGTGAATCAACTGGACTGCCTGGACTGGGACAAAAACTCTGCTGACTTACACCAACAATTATGCTCAAAGTCCTACAAGGTAGGTTTCAGCAGTATGTGGACCGAGAACTCCCAGAAGTACAAGCTGGATTTTTCAGGGGCAGAGGAGCTAGAGACCGAATTGCTAACATGAGATGGATTATGGAGAAAGCCAGAGAGTTCCAGAAGAACATCTGCTGTTTCATTAACTACGCAAAAGCCTTTGACTGTGTGGACCACAACAAACTATGGCAAGTCCTTAAAGAAATGGGAGTGCCTGACCACCTTATCTACCGCCTGAGAAATCTATATGTGAGACAGGAAGCAACACTTATAACTAGGTATGGAACAACTGATTGGTTCAAAATTGGGAAAGGAGTACAACAAGGCTGTATATTGTCTCCCTGCTTATTTAACATATGCAGAATACATCATGCGAAAGGCCGGACTGGAGGAATCCCAAACTGGAATTAAGATTGCCAGAAGAAATATCAACAACCTCCGATATGCAGATGATACCACTCTGATGGCAGAAAGTGAGGAGGAATTAAAGAACTCTAAATGAAGGTGAAAGAGGAGAGTGCAAAAAAAAAATGGTCTGAAGTCAACATAAAAAAACCTAAGATCATGGCCACTGGTCCCATCACATCCTATCATATAGAAGGGGAAGATATGGAGGCAGTGACAGATGTTACTTTCTTGGGCTCCATGATCACTGCAGATGGTGACAGCGGCCACGTAATTAAAAGACTCTTGCTGCTTGGGAGGAAAGCGATGACAAACCTAGACAACATCTTAAAAAGCAGAGACATCACCTTGTTGCTAAAGGTTCGCATAGTCAAAGCTATGGTATTTCCAGTAGCGATGAAGGTGGGACCATCTCATGAGAAGAGAAAACTCCCTGGAAAAGACCCTGATGGGAAAGTGTGAAGGCAAGAGGAGCAGGGGACGACAGAGGATGAGACGGCTAGGCAGTGTCATCGAAGCTACCAACATGAATTTGACCCAACTCTGGGAGGCAGTGGAATACAGGAGGGTCTGGCGTGCTCTGGTCCATGGGGTCACCAAGAGTCAGACATGATTTAACGACTAAACAACAACAAATGCATTTTTGACAAATTTTATACGTGTGTGTTTTGTGTTTAGTCGTTTAGTCGTGTCCGACTCTTCGTGACCCCATGGACCAGAGCACGCCAGGCCCTCCTGTCTTCTACTGCCTCCCGGAGTTGTGTCAGGTTCATGTTGGTTGCTTCGCAGACACTGTCCAGCCATCTCATCCTCGGTCGTCCCCTTCTCATCTTGCCATCACACCTTCCTAACATCAAGGTTTTTTCCAAGGACTCTTTTCTTCTCATGAGATGGCCAAAGTACTGGAGCCTCAGCTTCAGGATCTGTCCTTCAAGTGAGCATTCAGGGTTGATTTCCTTTAGAACCTGTATGTTTGTTCTCCTTGCAGTCCAGGGGATTCTCAAGAGCCTCCTCCAGCACCACAATTCAAAGGCATCAATTCTTCGGCGGTCTGCTTTCTTTATGGTCCAGCTCTCACTTCCATACATCACGACAGGAAAAATCATAGCTTTGACTATTTGGACTTTTGTTGGCAAGGTGATGTCTCTGCTTTTCAAGATGCTGTCAATATTTGTCATTGCTTTCCTCCCAAGAAGAAGGCGCCTTTTAATTTCAGGGCTGCTGTCTCCATCTGCAGTGATCATGGAGCCCAGGAAGATAAAATTTGACACTGCCTCCATATCTTCCCCTTCTATTTCCCAGGAGGTGATGGGACCAGTGGCCATGATCTTAGTTTTTTTGATGTTGAGTTTCAGACCGTTTTTTGCACTCTCCTCTTTCACTCTCATTACAAGGTTCTTTAATTCCTCCTCACTTTCTGCCATCAGAGTGGTATCATCTGCATATCGGAGGTTGTTGATATTTCTTCCGGCAATCTTAATTCCGGCTTGGGTTTCTTCCAGTCCAGCCTTCCGCATGATGTATTCTGCATATAAGTTAAATAAGCTGGGGGACAATATACAGCCTTGCCGTACTCCTTTCCCAATTTTGAACCACTCAGTTGTTCCATGACCAGTTCTAACTGTTGCTTCCTGTCCCACATATAGGTTTCTCAGGAGACAGATAAAGTGGTCAGGCACTCCCATTTCTTCAAGAACTTGCCATAGTTTGCTGTGGTCCACACAGTCAAAGGCTTTCGCATAGTCAATGAAGCAGAAGTAGATATTTTTCTGGAACTCTCTGGCTTTCTCCATAATCCAGCGCAAGTTAGCAATTTGGTCTCGAGTTCCTCTGCCTCTTCGGAATCCAGCTTGTACTTCTGGGAGTTCTCGGTCCACATACTGCTGAAGCCTACCTTGTAGGATTTTGAGCATAACCTTGCTAGCGTGCGAAATGAGTGCAATTGTACGGTAGTTGGAGCATTCTTTGGCACTGCCTTTCTTTGGGATTGGGATGTAGACTGATCTTTTCCAATCCTCTGGCCACTGTTGAGTTTTCCAAACTTGCTGGCATATTGAATGTAGCACCTTAACAGCATCATCTTTCAAGATTTTAAATAGTTCAACTGGAATGCCATCACCTCCACTGGCCTTGTTGTTAGCCAGGCTTTCTAAGGCCCACTTGACTTCGCTCTCCAGGATGTCTGGCTCAAGGTCAGCAACTACATTGTCTGGGTTGTCCGGGATATCCAAATCTTTCTGATATAATTCCTCTGTGTATTCTTGCCACCTCGTCTTGACGTCTTCTGCTTCTGTTAGGTCCTTCCCATTTTTGTGTTTTATCATGTTCATCTTTGCACAAAATGTTCCTCTGATATCTCCAATTTTCCTGAACAGATCTCTGGTCTTTCCTTTTCTGTTATCTTCCTCTATTTCTTTGCATTGTTCATTTAAGAAGGCCCTCTTGTCTCTCCTTGCTATTCTTTGGAAGTCTGAATTCAAGTTTCTGTAACTTTCCCTATCTCCCTTGCATTTTGCTTCCCTTCTCCTCTCTGCTATTTCTAAGGCCTCGTTGGACAGCCACTTTGCTTTCTTGCATTTCCTTTTCTTTGGGATGGTTTTCGTTGCTGCCTCCTGGACAATGTTACGAGCCTCTATCCAGAGTTCTTCAGGCACTCTGTCCACCAAATCTAGTTCCTTAAATCTGTTCTTTACTTCCACTGTGTATTCATAAGGGATTTGGTTTAGATTATACCTGAGTGGCCCAGTGGTTTTTCCTAATCTCTTCAGTCTAAGCTTGAATTTTGCTATGAGAAGCTGATGATCAGAACCGCAGTCAGCTCCAGGTCTTGTTTTTGCTGACTGTATAGAGCTTCTCCATCTTTGGCTGCAGAGAATATAATCAATCTGATTTCGATATTGCCCATCTGGTGATTTCCATGTATAGAGTCGCCTCTTGTGTTGTTGGAAAAGAGTGTTTGTGATGACCAGCTTATTCTCTTGACAAAACTCTATTAGCCTTTGTCCTGCTTCATTCTGAACTCCAAGGCCAAACTTCCCTGTTGCTCCTTTTATCTCTTGGCTCCCTACTTTAGCATTCCAGTCCCCTAGAATGAGAAGAACATCTTTCTTTGGTGTCAGTTCTAGAAGGTGTTGTAAATCTTCATAGAATTGTTCAATTTCAGTCTCCTCAGCAATGCTGGTTGGTGCATAAACTTGGATTATTGTGATGTTGAATGGTCTGCCTTGGATTTGTATTGACATCATTCTATCATTTTTGAGATTGTATCCCATTACAGCTTTTCCCACTCTTTTGTTGACTATGAGGGCTACTCCATTCCTTCTACGGGATTCTTGCCCACAATAGTAGATATGATAATCATCTGAGCTGAATTCGCCCATTCCTGTCCATTTTAGTTCACTGATGCCCAGGATGTCGATGTTTATTCTTGCCATCTCCTGTTTGACCACCTCCAGCTTCCCAATGTTCATAGATCTTACATTCCAGGTTCCTATGCAGTATTCTTCTTTGCAGCATTGGATTTTCCTTTCACTTCCAGGCATGTCCACAGCTGAGCGTCCTTTCGGCTTTGGCCCAACCACTTCATTAGCTCTGGAGCTTACTTGTCCTCCACTCTTCCTCAGTAGCATGTTGGACGCCTTCCGACCTGAGGGGCCCATCTTCCAGCATCATATCTTTTAGCCTTTTGTTTCTGATCATGAGGCGTTCTTGGCAAAGATACTGGAGTGGCTTGCCATTTCCTACTCCAGGTGGATTGCGTTTAGTCAGAACTCTCCACTATGTCCTGTCCGTCTTGGGTGTCCCTGCACGGCATAGCCCATAGCTTCTCTGAGTTACTCAAGCCCCTTCTCCACGACAAGGCAGCAGTCCATGAAGGAGCAAATTTTATACAGCATCCACTTTTGTATTCTTTATCTCCCTAATTCTTTATCTCCCTGAAAAGGGAATGTATTTTCTAGGAGAGAGTGGTGTCAAGCTTTTTAATAACAAAAGGGGAAGCAAACTACTGTTTATGGTACCCTTAGCTCTTTGAGAGAAAGAGGAAGGACAGGGCTTTGTGGGTATGTTCTTAGCTATAATGTGTGACTTTGAGCTTGTATTCTTAGCAATGGCCACAAGAGGGCACACAAAGATAAGAAAGAAAAAAAATGCAAACTTTTAACTGGAGCAGGGCCAGAAATCGCACATTCATAGCTTACCTTCTGTCCCTCTTCTACTCTTCTGGTCTTGCTTTCTCTTCTGGGCAGAAAACTTCACAATTCCCTGTCTGGGAAAGTGGTGAAGGCTACCTCTGTTATCTATCAGCCTGTCTATCTCTGAAGTAAAAAGCCTTTTACCAGATCCTCAGCACATTGTGCCTGCTTCATTCTTTTCCACCTGAAGCCTTGAATTCTTCTAGATAATAACTTGTTGGATCAGGGTGGGGTAATTGTTTTCAGCAGAGAGCAGAAAAATCAGGGCAGTTCATGACAATAGCCTATTATACAATGGCATGGTATATTAAAAAAAACAATGATTTTTTAAAAATCAGATTGCTTTAAATCCCAATTTAAATCCCAATTTAAATATTTTAAAAAATGTTTTTTAAAAGTTAAATCACCAAAAATATCTGATTAAAAAAATTAAATCAAATCCAATCTATACCGTTGAGGGCTTTGAAGTCTGCAAGTAGCAGCAAAATGTTTCTGGAAACAAGTATGCATGTTTCAGAACTTCTCCCTCATCAACAGTGGTGACTGATATCTGTAGCAACTGCAATTTCTGAGTAAGAAAAAGCAAAAGCAAAAGTATTGTGGCACTGTTGAGACTAAAAAAAGAATTTTTTTCCAATTGTGAATGTTTTATGTGTAGTTTTATGGCTTACTATATCTACTCTATATCTATATCTACCCTAAGTTGCAATAATTATTTAAATGATATTAATGTCTTGCTTACTTTTATTGATTCTAATTTAATTAATAGTGTATAATTTAATTTGTTTATATTAATTTGTTATTGTTAATTATCATGTACTTACTCTTACCTTAATTGAGTTTTCTGCTACTGTTAGACTGTTTTGTGCTAAGAATGGAGAGGAAGGCCTGCCTACCAGTGGGGGCTTCAATAACATACAGGTGACTATGGGTAGGGGAAGATATGGCATTGGTACAGCTCTTAGTCGTTCCAAAACAATGGTGGACAAATGCCTGAAAGCTGTCTTTTGTTCTGGCGCTGTTGCCACCTGCCAGGCTCCAGTTGTCCCTCCACTCTAACTTTGGTGCTGCTGAATGCCAGGTCTGTATCCAATAAAGCCCAGATAATACAAGACCTTATTCTGGAAAAGGATGCAGATCTGGCTTGCATAACCGAGATGGGTAATGAAGGGGGTGTTCCCCTGTCTCTGGCCTGTCCCCTGGTAGACTGGAGGGTTGGGGGGAGTTGCCATTGTTTATCGGGACACCCTTGAGGTTGTCAGGCTCTTTGCCATGGCGATGCCAGGCCTAGAGGCCATCCACATGAAGATTAGGGCTAGGGACGGTATTGGGATCTTTGCTGGCATCCAGCCACCTCCCTACAGGAGCTACCCAACTTCATCTCCACGGCTCTGTTGGAATCCCCAAGACTGTTTGTCTTGGGTGATTTCAACATCCATGTGGAGGCAGAGGTTACCAGTCCGGCTCTTGAGTTTTTGGAAACCATGGCTTCCTTGGACATGTCCCAACGTTAACAGCCCCACACATGTGGACAGTCACATGCTAGACCTGGTGTTCTCCACCGAGCGGAGTGAGTGTGGTCTGATGGTGACTGACCTTGTGTCAGTTCCCTTGTAATCGTTGGACCACCACCTGATAAAGTGCAATCTCTCAGTGGCCCTCCACATGGGGAGCAAAAGGCCTATTTTCATGGTCCACCCTCACAGGCTACTGGATTCTATTGGATTCCAGGATGCCATGAGTGGGATTCTGATTAACCTGGCTGGTGCTCCTGTCGAGGCCCTGGATGGATGGCTGGTATGCCGCCGCTGCCAGGGCTGTAGACATGATCGCTCCTAAACACCCTCTCTGTCGCAGAGCACGACCAACACCTTGGTTTAACCACCAGATGCAGGCTAGGAGGTGGAATATGAGAAGGCCAGATAGCATTTTGAGGCAGAACCTGATGGAAAATAACTTAAATGCTGCCAAAGTAGCATCTGACTTCTACCTTGGTGTCCAGGTAAGCGAAGCATCCAATCAGCAGGTGGAACTTTTCTGTATGGTATGCAAACTATCCGGAATTGGCCACAACGATTGGCCTCCATCTAGCACTTCTTGTGACCAATTTGCAGCATTTTTTAAATTGAAAGTGGAGGTCATCCGCCAGGATCTTGCACCCAATTTGAAAACAGTGGATTGAGCCTTCTCCACTGAGAATTACTCACTTTCATCCTGTGACATCTGCAGAGGTGGACAAGATCCTTGATCGCTGCTGAGCTATCACCTCCTCCCTTGACCCTTGCCCGGCCTGGCTAATCAAAGCTGCCAGGCCAGTGATAACTGAATGGGCCACTCAAATAATAAATGGGTCTCTCCTTGAGGGTAAGGTTCCTGTCACCCATTAGGAAGAAACCAAGCTTGGCGGGAGACAATATTGGCAATTATAGGCCCATCGCCAATGTTTCTTTTCTCAGCCAAGGTAGTGGAGAGGTTGGTGGCCAACCAGCTTCAGGTTCTCTTGGATGAAACTGATGTCCTGGATCCATTTCAGTTGGGCTTCAGGCAGTGCCATGGCATGGAAACGGCATTGGTCGCCCTGCTGGGTGACCTACTTAGGGAGGCTGACAGGCAAAGTGTCCTTGCTCTTACTCCTTGATATCTCAGCCACCTTTGATACTGTCGACCATGGTATCATCCTGGGGAGGTTCTCTGAGTTGGGGATTGGTGGCCTTGCTCTCGCTTGTTTCTGGTCCTTCTTGTAGGGCTGTCCCCAGAGAGTTCAGCTTGGGGAACATGTATCAGCCCTGTGGTCCCTCAGTTGTGGGGTCTCACAGGGTTTGGTCATCTCCCCAATGCTGTTTAACATCTATATGAGGCGGGGAGGGGTGTCATCCAGGGATGTGGAGATTCACGTCACCAATATGCTGATGACACCCAGCTCTACATCTCCTTTTTTCCATCTGCAGTGGATGCCGTTCCATCCCTTGGGTGTTGCCTCGAGGCCGTTCTGCAATGGATGCAGTCTAATGGACTAAGGTTGAACCCAGACAAGATGGAGGTCCTGCGGGTGGGTGGCCCCAATGTCAGTGGTTTGGGGAACTCCCTCTCTTTTGGAGGGGTGAATCTCACCACAAAGAATTTGGTTTGCAGTCTGGGAGTCCATCTTGACCCAGCGCTTACCATGGAGACCCAGTTAGCGTCCGTGGTTCGGTCTGCCCACTTGCATCTCCGGTGGATTACCCAGCTGCATCCCTATCTATACGCGGGGTTGTGCACTCAACACACTGGTCCATGTGCTCGTAGTGTCAAGAATAGACTACTGTAACACTCTGTACATGGGGCTTCCTTTGAGACAGATGCGGAAGCTTCAGATGGTCCAGAACACGGTGGCCAGGCTATTAACAGAGGTGAAAAGATTTCACCATATTTCCCCTGACTTTGGTTGTCTTACACTGGCTACCTATCTGCTTCTTCATTGATTTCAAGGTGCTAACCATTACATATAAAGCCCTCAATGGTTTAGGACCTCAATTCCTGGCATAGCACCTTCTTCCAGCCAGCTCTATCCATATCACCCATTCCAGTCAGACCAGGAGGCTGAGTGACCTAATGCCAAGAGACGCCTGGTGGGGAAAAAACTAGAAATCAGGGCCCTCGCCTTTGGAACAATTTACCTGTAGACATCCACCTGGCTCCCTTGCTGAGGGCCTTCAAGACTAACCTGAAGACATGGCTATACAGGCAGGCCTTCCCTACAGCCGTCACCTAGCCTATCTCCCCTTTTCTTTTTTTGTCTCCATCTTCCTTTCCCATTTTGGACTAATCTGGATTTTATCTTAGTTTATTTTTATATTATATGTAAATCTCCCAGAGTAGACACGTTCTAAATGGGGCGATATATAAATCTAATAAATAAATAAGTAAATAAATAAACACTCCTTCAGAAACATGGAGTACAGTGTACTTGGTGGGGAAATTATGGGACCAAGTGGCAGGGAGGGTGGGTATAGGACCAAGTGGAGTGATGGTTGCCTATTGTAATGCCTGTGGTAATTCCTGTCTGTTTTGAGGATCTGAGCAGATCTAGTTATATTTAACAGCTTCCTTGTAAACGATAGCTTTTGTTATGTGTCCTGGATGGAAACTGGAGACAGGGAAGTATTTGTTGCAATCAGCGGGTGAACGACATAGTGTGTCGCTTATCTGCTCATTGTACAGCTGCACAAGAGTATCCAGAGAGTGCTCCTGCTGTGTAAATTGTTCTAGAGTCAAATAGATTACAGGTTAAAAGTCATGGAATTTGTGGCGGAACTTCTCAAGTGATTCCTTTTTCTGAGTCTGTATGATAAAATGTCATCAGTCTGATCAGAAATACAGTAGGGTCTTTATGGTGGAGGATCTGAGGAAGCATTTTTCATGGCCAGCCATGAATATGTTTGGAGTTTTGTGGCTAGATGTCCTATATCTTCATGGAATATTTCACACAAGGATGGATTACAAGTTTTTGATTGCTTGTAGTCCATCCTTGTGTGAAATATTACTGTAAAGTGTCTCCACACCCTTGATGATTAGGAGGCATTTTCTGGGAGATGGTGAAATATGGACTGTAGTTTTTTTCCGGGAAGTCAGTAATGACTCTTACATAGCCAGAAACATTGGTGGCATGTGGTTTGAGGGGAAAGTGCATAAATATCCAGAATTGCCAGCAGTGATTGTGTTGATACTTGATACAAGGGTTTGTGTATTTTGAGCAATTGATGAAAGTACTGTAGCTTGGCTGCGGCTCCTTGTGATGTATCTATTTAGATTTGGTTGCAGACATGTCTGAGAAATTCTTTCATTAGGTCGTGTATTTCCTGCTGATGTTTGCAATTGGATCTGCAGATAGGGACATGTAAAATGTGGCATTGAATACTTGTCTCTTAGTCTTCTGTACATGCAGCAGAGCACAGCCGTTATGACTTAATTCGTTCCCCAATAACAGTTGTAAAGGTGAGTTATTGTAAGTTGAATAGGTTTGGCTTATGGCCAGTTCTGAAGCCTCACTTCTGCTCTGCTCTCTTCCTCTGCCCTCTGCCATCTTGCTTACTCATTCTGACCCTCTCTGCCATTCTCTTTTTACTCCCATCTGTTTTCTACATACTTGCTTCTTTCTGTGTTTCTCAATGGTATTCTTTCTTGCCTCTCTCTCCTTCACCATCTTGCTCTTCTCTCCCATGCCATTACCTCCATCCTTTACTATTTCCCCTGATGTTGCACTTCCTGACATAACTGTGCCAATTCTAGAGACTGTAAAACTGTGTTTGGCCGGTAATGGAGAGCACTGTGTAACTCTTGAGTGGTTGTAAAAGTGGGAAATCTTCCTCTGCTGTTCTTCCACCAACAAACAGGCACAGACATTTTTATTTCGGCAGGTCTTTGGCACTGAAGTCTAGTAGCATCTAGATGGCCCTACGTTGCCTATTGTTTGTGTACTTGGTGTGTAAGATGGGGCTTTTGTTGTATTTGGTTCGTGTTTGTGTGTTTAGTCGTTTAGTCGTGTCCGACTCTTCGTGACCCCATGGACCAGAGCACGCCAGGCCCTCCTGTCTTCTACTGCCTCCCGGAGTTGTGTCAGTGTGTGTCAGGTTCATGTTGGGTATTTGGTTCACATGTATTTATTTCTAGCATATTTTTAAATAACAAAATAAGGAACAATCACCAAAGAATACAGAAAAGACCATAGCTAAAATGCAATTGGTAGTCCTAACTAGAGTAAACCTATTGAACCAATTCCTGAACAGTGAATTGACAGTTTTGTAAATCCCATTGATTCAGTGGGTCTGCCCCAGTTTGGATTATCAGCAGTAGTTTGGCTAATACATTGGTATATCTCTTCAGTTAACTGTCAGAGAAAATAGATGTTATTATAAGTTACTAAGGTTAGTCTTTGTTGGTTCCCCTCCCCTTTTTTCTTTTTAAGTTATGATACCTTTGTGAAAAAGAAGATGAAAGACTGTGTTTCCAGAAATAGATCACTGTGTGTTATCCTTCTATCGAATCTTTGATTTTTCAGTCTAACTACCTGTCTGTGCTGTATCCTGCAGTTGTTTTCCAGCACCTGGCAATATCTTGTCTAGCTGCTACTAATAAAAATTTCATGAGATGGCGATGCTTATGATTTCATCAAAAACAGGCGTGCTAATAAAGAGTTTAATGTACAGAATTGTGAGTTATATTTGAGATAATAGTGGGAGTGTGGCATATGAGGTGTGAATAAGAAGTAAATACCAGCTTAGGAAAAAAAAATAAGCAAAACAATCTTTATCACTCTGGTGTTATAGCAAGGGGAGCAGAATGCAATATGGTGAAGCACAACTGCACTAATTTATATATTAACAAAGAATATCACAAGCAGCCTCTGGATAGAACAGAATATCATTATTTACTTGTATGGGTTAGTCATATTTATGACAACTTTATATGTTCCCCCTCTTCCTTTTTTCCCTGCCACAACTCTGCAAGGTTGGTTTGGCTAAGAGAGACTAACTGTCCCAAAGAAACTGAGTGAGCTTTCTCACCAAGCATAGATTTGAACTAGTCTCGCTGTAGTCCAAGCTCTGCAGTTCCAAGGAGGTGGTGGTGATTATTATTATTATTATTAAATTTAGCACTCTGCTTGGATTATACTGTCTTTCTCAGATTAGTCCTATACAATCTACATATACTAAATAAACAGCTAAGGATGAAGGGAGAACATGCAACAGTTAGTACACTTGATTTGTATAATAAGCAAGTATACATTGCCTGGATTTGGAGCACTGAAATATGGCAGCCCTAGCTATAACTCAAGCCTATGATTTTTGCCTGGCAACATTTTTTTTAAAACATGTTTTACTCTATTAATGCTGTCAACAGGTTTTTATATATATGTTGAAAAGTAAGTCCCATTCTGTCTAAATGAGTTTTGTCCAGTTACAGGATTGCAGCCAAAAATGTCTTTCAGTTCCTCCAGTTAAGGTTACACAGGTCCAATACGTTAGAGCTTCTACAAAAAAAAAATCTCTCCAGGGAAAAAAGTCATTTTATAGAAATCAAGTTTCTGAGCAACAGCTGGTGTCAAAACTGCTGTAATACTAGTCATGATTTATTGACTCAAATTTGTATTCAATCCTGGTTTTTTTTTGTCAGGCAGTCTGAATTTTAATTCCCAGTCTTTTACAAATTATGGGAAAGGTGATGTCTATCTTGTATCTTCTTTCAAAAGAATAAAAGACAAAACAATTTGCAGAAGGGGGGGCTGACAGCTAGCCCACAGTTGTTTCTGATTTTGCTTTATGGTTTGTGAGGTGTGTCAGATGGTAATTTAGCTTGCTTTTTTGTTCACTTGTTTCACAGTCTGATTTGATCTATTTTCCAGTGATCTGCAGGAGAAGCACCCCAGCCCTAATCCTTCCCCAGTCAAGACCTTTAATCTTTTTTATTTGTTTGTTTCAACTCCCCTTTTCTCATTAACTGGCACTTACAGGCTTAATAATTGAACCTTGAGACATTAGTTGGAGAAAGAATACAAAGGTTTCATTTACTTACAGTGAACATATAACAGCAAGCTAAAAACATGATTGTTTTGAACAACAGGCCTCAATAGACTCACTGCTTTCAACAGACACAAGAAAGGGAAAGAGAGGCTCAGAGCAGAGAAGCAGGGCTCTCTTTGAATTTAGAGGCAGGAAAAAACAATTGATTACAGAAGATGCCAGCGACAGAGACTGGCAAAACGTTAGGAAGAAAAACTTCAAGAACATGGCCAGGCAGCTCAAAAAAACTACAACAACCAATTGGTTACTGTTGGACAGATTGACAGTCAGCCCAGAAAAGACCATCCCAGCCAAACTCACTAGAGGCAGCACGCGAAGTTGCAAAAACTCCCAACACATTCTTCTGAGCCATGGACCTCACGGGTGACATTCTGCCAGTCTTGGACCGGCCCCTGTCACAAGGATGTTACAGTGATGGGGGAGTGGGGAGATAATGTACTCTGCCATGCAGCTGTCTACTTCTTGCGTAAACTCAAAATAAGGAGTACTGACCCAGGCTGAAGTCATTGGTTATAAGTGTAAGCATTTAACATGAACTTCTTTGTTTTAAGAAGATGAAGTAAGTTGTTGCCCTCTCGCCATAAACAAGATTTTTGTGCTCACTAGGGTATAACAATTTCCTATTACATTTCTGATCTTTGATCTCTTATGCTAGTATGGGTATTGTTTTCTGCTAGCCTTCTCTTTCTGAGCAGATTGTGTGAGATGCCCGGCTGGCTCTAAAAATTTCTGAAGAAGAAACATGATTTAAGGTGCAATAAAGCCATTTGGCTCTTCTCCAGATTAGAACACTGTTTCACTGCAAAATCAGAGAAATCTATCTGAAAGCTATTTGCTATTCAGATCATTTATTGTTCTTTTAAGTTTCTGAGTCATCTAATTGCTTGTGTTTGTTTGTCATGAGAATTTTAAAATTTTATTTTAAAACTAAACACAGTGCAAGAAGAGAATTATCTCTTGCTAGCATGTAGATGCACATTTTGCCAGCAGCACAAGCCATCCTAGTTTCATGAGAGGCACTGGGGATTTAGGAGAAGTGTATGTTTGAAGTCACACCATATTTGTAAGTCAGGATTTGAGGAATAGTGCAGATTGGCACAGTGGCACATACGTTTTCTGTCAATCTGCAAAAGACGCATGAAATCTCTGTGACCTTTTCAATAAGGATACTAGGAGTTTTCTACCACATAGAGAAAAAAAATATATGAGGGAGATATATCTTTTTTTTAAAAAAAACAAACTTCACACACAGCCATGGAAAACTGTGGCTAATGGATATCTTAAGACCTCTTGTTGCAAGCTCTCCTTTTTTTCTTGCTTGGATTGCCTGATGATTTTCGGAGCATCAAGGCTAGCAGTTGAGTGACTGAAATGTAAGCAGAGCCTCTAAAGCCTTCCGTGTCTCATCTGAGCAGAACTGTAGCCACATATCATTCGACACTGCTGGACTGCACAGAATCAAAATGGTAAGAAGCTCTTGGGTTTTATTTCTTTTACCAGATTGAGAAGAAATGCTGCTGCTTGGAACAGAAAACAATGTGTCATAGGACTTGCTAGTGAAAACAGCAGTGTGTGTAATTATTTAAAGCAAGCTGCAAGTGGATAACAATAGCATTTCAGTATTTTTTGGAAGGGGAAAGCAAGTGGGTGACAAGTAAACCTGGCACTGGTGTTATATAGTTAATGAAAGGATTTTCCTTTTAGAAGAGTTGCTAAGTAGAGTTGTAATAGAGACATTTGGGTATGTTTGTGTTTTCAGTGACATACGTGCAGTTCCATACATTCAGATGTAAACAAAACAAGTGTTCCAAGAACAGTGCTGATGTAGTATCGATCACTAACTACCTAGTATCTGACTTTGAGTGGATGTGTGACATATGCTTGACATTTGAAATATATATAATAATTAAAACACGTATTCAAATATGTTGAAGAATAGAGCTTAGAATGAGAGAACATGGTCAAAAACAGAGTAGTACAGTACCATTCACTGAAGGAAGTGTGTGTGTGTGTGTTTGAGAGAGAGAGAGAGAGAGAGAGAGAGAGAGAGAGAGAGAGAGAGAGAGAATGTGTTCATAAATACTGATGGCAGTAAGAATAAGAACATTGCCCAGTCTTCATTTGGATCCATCAAAAATGGAAAAGGAAAAAGAAAATGCACAATTTCATAATTAAATATGCACTGAAGCCAGGTTCTTGTATGAAGAGTTTTAATCATTTATCAGAATAAAATGAAATAATAATGAAAGTGCCAAGGAAAAAGAATCCCAAAGCATTTAATAGAAACGAGTAGGTATTAAAATACATTTACAGCTGCCAAAGATGTTATCCCCCTTAAATAAAAGAAGAAAATCTTAGGCAGACATTTTTAATTGAGCAGGATGTGTCATGCAGATAGGAGAAATAGTTTAAAGCTTTTTTCCTCTGAAAGCAAGCACGCATGCACACACACAAAGAAGCACACTGTGTGGTATGATTTCTATAAATCCTAGAATATAATGCCCTTGGGAATCAGTTGGTATATACTAGGGTATGATTGGGCTGAAGAGTCAGACTTTCAGCCTATAGTAAGAATAGGAAAATTAATAACACTAGAGCATGTTATTTTGTGAGAAACTATTCTTTGTTCTAGATACATAACAAATATGTTGAATGTTAATAACTTTAACTTTGATGGGGAATTTACATTTTACTTCACATTTCTACAACAGATCAACACACTAGAGCTAGGTTGTGCTACACTAACAGTTTTCTTTGGTAACAATATTGTATTTTATCCTTGTCTAAGTATCAACCGTTACCTTAAATAGTGTTGTGCAAGATGTTTTTGTGATGTTAAGGAGAGCTGCTATTCTGATTATGAGAAGCCAAAGACATGGGTAACATTTGAAAGTAGAGTGCTCGTTGGATATGCTGTTAGCAGGATATGAGCGGCAATGATAGTATAGTTTACACTGTGAGTAAATCAGATCTACTAGAATACTGCTCCTGCCAAAATATGAGATAAAGGAAGAACATAATCATATAATAATGTCAGAATCTCTTGGCCTTTGCACATTTTGCTGTAGTACTTAATACAGTACATAAGAAATAAATCTCAGATTATTTTAAACTGCTATGTAGCTTGAGGTGTTATTTGTTGATTACCATACAATGCTTGGGAAATTTAACTTACATTTCTAACTAACTTTAAGTTACATTTTAAAAATTGTCTCAGACAATAATAGGTGGCGTCAGATACTAGAGTGTTTGGAGCAACAGGATAAGGAATCAATTGTAGCATTGCCAAGTGTAGAGATATTGACTCCACCATAGGGCGTGTATGCAACTGGCAAACAAAGAATGAATCTTTATCATCCACAATACTGGGGTCTCTAGGAAAATTATTACCAGATGATATACTGTACCTTGAATACTCTGAAGAACTGTGATTTCATTGGTGTATTGCATCCCTCTAGATGCAGACTACAACTCCGGGTGCCGATTGCAAAGGCTTCCACTGTCATTGTAGCTTTTGTGGTCAGTTTCCTCACCTAGTTGCCATGGTTCTACTGATGAATGCCTCTATTTTTAGTCAGAGTGGTCTTTGGATACCATACTAAAAGCCTTACTAGTTTGGCAGAACTTGCACTTCACTGATGTTACCTTCCAGAGTTCAGGGTCGTGCTCCCAGCACAGGGATACAGCAGAGTAGCACTCTGTGAAGTTTCAAAACATATACATGTGAAAAAGGATTCATGCCAGAAGTATGCTAATACAACAACAACAACAACAACAACAACAACAACAACAAAAAAAAAATTGTAATGAAACCATAAGCCATTCCTAGGGAAACCTGACGAATTGCAGAATGCAGGTGTTTATATTTTGGAGTAAGCCACTTCCAAAATCTGCCTGTGGAGGTGTGGAACAGCAGCAGATGATATACTGTAGATGATATAATGTATCAGTATTTAAACATAATCTCTTAAAGCCCAGGCAGGAGCCTGGTGTGGTCTAAATGCACTCAATCCTAATGTAACTTAGAGTGAACGTAAGTGTAAACAAGCCAGTGCAGCACTGACCATAACCTGGCTAGTGCCTAAGGGAACAAAGCAGAAATGCAGCATACAAAGTGATAGGAAAACCAAGTGACTTCACTCAGGGAAGCTCCCCTACTTTCAGCAACTGGAGAGTGCAGGAAAGTACCATATTTTCCCATGTATACAAGCCCCCATGACCCCCTAATTTTGACCCTTGCTGGAGGTGGAGGAGCAGTTAATGGGCAACTGCTCCTCCACCTCCATCTCGCCTGCTGCCGCCGCCTCCACTGCCCGCCCGATCACCTCCTCCAGTGTGACTGCTTTGCCTCCACCTCCTGCTGCCTCCACCACCGGAGGGGACAAGGCGGATGTGAACTGAAGGTGAGCCCAGTCAGTCCCACTGGAGGAGGTGGTTGTGTGGGTGCGGGAGGCAGCAGCAAGAGGCACCTGAGCGCGTACAAGTGCTCCTTTGCCTCCGCCTCCTGCTGCCACTGCCTCTGCCACCGGAAGGGACAAGTTGTGAGCTCTGAAGAAGGCAATTGGGCAGCAGCAAGAGGCACCCGAGCACGTGTGAGTGCTCCTTTGCCTCTGCCTCCTTCTGTGTATAAAACAAACCTCAATTTTTCCTTTAATAATTTTAGGAAAAAGTGTCACTTTATACATGGAAAAATACAGTAATTTTTCTTTACTGGGAAGTAGAGATGGACACGAACTGAACTACGAATCAGAAAAAACAACATGAACCAAGCTGGTTCAAGGTTTGGTTCGTGCAACCTGTTTTGCCAAAATGAAACAAAGTGCCAAATTTGTTCTGCCCGGGGCTTCATTTTCCTTCAGCAAATTGGACACTCACCCATCCCCTTCCTGCTGCCTCTGTTACCTCCTTACCTGCTCTAGCTGCTGCCTCCTCTTCCTCCTCTGCCATTCTCAGAGACAACGGGCCCGGCTTCCCTTCCAGGAGCCAGGCCAGCTGTGTCTGTGCATGTGAATGCCAATTGGTTGATGGGCGGCAGAGCAGGTGGAGGCGGTAGATTCCTCTCCCCCCAGGCATGAACTGGAAAAATGAACCGCAAACTGGTTTATTTTGCTGGGTGTTTGGAGTGGTTTGTGGGTCGCCACGAACCACAAACCATCACAAACTGCCAGTTTTCCCATTCGTGCCGATCTCTACTGGGGAGTGAAGTTGTCAGATGACAAAGCTCAACCTCTTCTCCCTTTTTATAATCTCTCATAAAAGCATCAGCCTTTGCCTGTATGTTAATCTAACTTTGTTTCTCTTTTTACTACCTCTTAGTTCATCTTTTTTCCAAGCCTCCAAGTATAGAATTATTTTGGTATGATGATATGGGATGATTCAGATTGCCACCCCCCATCCTGGAATGGGTACAAGGCTGTTTGCTTTGATCTGGGATTCGTCTTGGTCAACTGAAGTAGTTCTGATTTGACCTGGAATTTGATATTTGACCACATGTATTGATATCTGCACCCTTAATAGGATACTCTTATTTTGGTGTTACAGTCAACCCTCAACTTACAAACGGCTCGAGTTACAAACATTTCAACTTACAAACCACTCTGATAGAAAAATATTGACTCAACTTGCACACTTAGATTCAAGTTACAAACTGAAAAAAAAACGTGTTTGAGGTGGGGAAAGCATGAAATTTGAACTTTCAGTTAACTGTTGGCCAGTGAAGAAGGTGATTATCTGCTTCCTTCTCTTCCCAGCGTTTTGAGAGTGGATTTGGAGACAGTCTTCAGACTGCCTGGTACTGCCTGGTACTACTGGTATTGCCTGGTACAGTGCGGTACGGACTGTATTTTTATTTTTTGGCGCTTTTTTAATTTTTGATTTTTGGATTTTTAAAAGGTGTTCCCTCCCTCCTTTGCTGCCCCCCCTTTCCCCAAAAGGTGCTTGCATTGACTTGTCTTGATTGAAAAGGTGCTTTTCAAGGTGATCTGTTGTCTGAAAGGTGCTTGGTTTTTCCCAGAAGGTGCTTGTCTTGGCTGAAAATGTGCTTTTCAGGATGTTCTGCTGAAAAGGTGTCTGTTCCCTCCTTCTCTCCCTCATTTCTTTCCTTTCTTTTTAACCTACCGGTAAGTCATCTTAGATTAAAAGGACAAAAAGAAAAAAATTCTGCCCCTAGTGGTAGGAACGGATTAACCGGCTTTACATTAGTTCCTATGTGAAATGCCCCTCAACCTAAGAGCCAAAAACAGCCGGAACAGAGTAATTGGTTTACAGTGCATTCCTATGGGAAATGCTGATTCAACTTACAAACTTTTCGACTTACAAACTTCCTTCCAATACGGATTAAGTTTGTAAGTCGAGACCCCACTGTAGTAAGAACAACAACTTGTGTTACTCTTCACACTTCAGGATTGTTAGCAAACACAATTTCCAAGGACAATATCTCATGATAAGATACAAAATAACTGTTTTGTGGGTTTGAGCAATATTATTATTCTGCAAAAGAATATGCTCCTTTAATGTTATGAAGCTGTGTTTTAATGAGAGGCATTTCTCTAAATACCAATTCTGCTGCAGTATTTATTACCTCAGTCTCAGTTACCTCAGTTTCCACCATTCTTTATTGCCTTCCTAGTGCTTCTGCAAGTACTGAACTTGTACTGTGGAATTCTGAATCTTGAGAATATAGGCAGTTGCTATGGCAACCTAGTCTGGGAGGGGATCCTCTTAACTCTGATCTGGGAGAGGGGGGGAGTGAAGAAGAAGAGAAATTGGGTCTAAGAAGTGCAAGGGCTGTAATAGATAAAGGCATCAACCTAGAGTTATAGCCTCTCAAAGACAGGCTCTGAGTTTAATTGTATAAGTTACATTAGGTATACAGGCTGAAGGGATAGAATACTAACACTGAGAGAGAATAGATAGGAACTTTTACATTGAATCATTATAGACGTTTTATATTGCCCTACAGTCAAATTCCCATTGTGCTTTACAGAAGTACAAAAAATTACAAACACCAATAAAATCCAAAAAAACCTAACAAAATTACTTTATTTTTAACATATAGGGAAGTGTAATCAACACTGTGATTTAGATGACAGCTCTTGACAGAGAGGATGGTTTTCCTGACAATGTGCCTGGTATAACATGCTTCAAGAAACTGTACATTATTTAAGGAGAATAGCTACACTGGCTGGACAGGTCAGTGAGTTTGGACACCTGACTGGAAAACCAGTGGTTGGGAGTTTGATTCCCCATTGTGCTTGATAGGGGCGAGCCAGCCTGTGTGACCTTGAATACAGTATACTGCACATTCCCAAAGCACCTCTAGAAGGCAATGGTAAACTACTTCTATACTTACAAAACTCTGCAAAGGGTTGGAATTGACTTGACAATACATAATTATATTACATTATGTATAAGAATGAGGTTACCGATGACAACCAGTTATAACAGGTCATATAGAAAGAATGCTCCTCCAAAATCAAGCTCCTCATGAATAACAATAGGAAACGGTTACAGTCATCCCGTCCTGCTTGTGGACTTCTAAAGCATCTGATTGGACACATGAAAATGGTTTTTTACTGGAGGCAAGTTGAATTTAATATTGATAAATTAAAATTACAAAAAGTTCTGGGGCACCTTAAAAACTATCATGTTTCTTGTGTGAAGTAGTGAGGGAGTGCTCATGTTGGCGCTGGCACGTGTGTGTGTGCGCAAAGCAGCTGTGGGGAGGGAAGAACTAAGAGCAGAAAGTATTTGTGGGTGACAATTACATTACTAGAATGAACAATTCACTAATACAAACACTAAGGATGCTATAATGCAGCAAGAAAAAAAAATACAAATTGACAGTATGAACTCGTACCTGAGAAGTCTGTTTTCCCCAGGTAAATTTAACTTAATTCACCTTAACTTGGCCACATAGCGTGAGAGGAGGAAATTGACTAAGCAGCTTTGTCTGCAGTTTTAGAAAAGGTATCCATATTAGTCTGTTTTAGCTTATCAGTCAAAAACAAAACAAAAGTTAAAAAAGAGAAATATTAAAAACATTATGGCAACTTCTGCATACATCTATCATCTGCACACAGAAGTATATAAAGGGCTTTCCACCTACTCCCATTGGGAAGAACATCAGTCATTTCAAATAATCAACCGTATAATTTATGTATAAATTAATGGGGCCAAGAAACAATGTTGGCAAACCCTTTTAGATATTGTAAGTGTGTTAGACAATTGGCTTGAAATGCCAGCATAGACCTTTAAAGAAGTATTGGTATGCAGATAATTAATTCTCTCTAATAACTTGTGATCTATACAAAGATTTATAATTTCCCCCCATAATTTATTTATACATTATTTAATATTATCAGGGCTTGAAAAATGCACTCGTCCACTCATCTGTGACAAGTGAAAAAATGCTGCTTGATGAGCCACAGCTCCCTTCCTTTCTCCCTCTTTACCCTCCGCCCTTCTCTCTCTCTCTCTCTCTCTCTCTCTCTCTCTCTCTCTCTCTCTCAATGATCCTGCAGTACTCCTCCCTCCCATTGCAAAAGGAAAACATCCTTCTTCTTGCGAGAAGAGAGTTTGAGCGGCACATAGATTATATAGCTATGCAGGAGAAATTAGAGTAGTCCTATGCTGGAGGATATGGAGATTCCCTACTCCCAATTTCAACCCAATGAGGACACATCCTGGGATGGGAGGGAACCATGGCTCCTTAAGAGGCTGTGCGCTTTTGCTTTCAGTTTTATTTTTGCTGGAGACATTCAAAAGAAAGGCATTCAAAATACAAGATTCATGACCCCACAGGCACACAGGTAATAGAAGGGGGTGCTGATAAGCACTGTATTGAGCCTTTCCCATAAAAAATTGAGCTAGGAAGCTGTAACTGCTACACTATTCTACATATTCCCCCAGGAAGTCAGTGCACTTGCGACATCGGTCCTGCAGCTTCTTAAGTCCCTGAAAATAATTTTCTTCTGACTGCTGGTGTAACCACTCATTTCCAGCATTAGTTGCCTCCAGAACACTTCCAAATCATTGTCCTTTTAGGTGTTTTATGAGTTTGGGGAACAGATAATAGCCAGAAGGAGCCAGGTTGGGAGAATAGGGTGGATGGGGCATCACTTGAAAGCTTAAGGAGGTCAGTTTTGCCATTATTTCACCTGCAGTGTGTGACGAGGCATTGTCATGCAACAGGATGACATCTTTGGAGAGCTTTCCTCAACATTTTCCCTTGATGTTTTGCCTCAACTTCATCAATAAAGCACAGTAATAATTTGCATTGATGGCTGAACCCTGTTGGAGGTAGTCCACCAGCAGAAGTCCCTTCTTATCCCAAAAAAACTGTTGCCATTTTCTTCTGCCCCGACCTTTGCACTCAGAACTTCTTTGGCCTGGGGGAACCACTGTGCCTCCATTCCTTAGACTGACAGCCCAACATTTAACTGTTGCATATGAAGGGCCACTGTCACCCATAGTTTCTGTCATTTCATCATGGGTCTGCTTTGCACCTTTCCCTTGGAGAAACAGGAACTTGATTATGGTCCTATGCTCTTCCACACTGAACTTCTCTGGAGGTGCTGCTATGTTCACTTTGGACCTGAACATGAAAGATAGGTTAAAATCATAGGTAGTTGAGTTTTGCACCATTGAATACAGAATAACTGGCCAATACACCCTACAATTTATAGCTTCCTAGCTCATTTTTTTTTCTGGGAAAGGTTCAGTACTTATCAGCAAACCCCTCATAAAGCAACCGAAGTCTGAGGGTATATTTATTTTGGGTTTGTATGCATTGTTACATAGAAATAAAAGTGAACAAGTGCCTTATTTAAATTTGTTAACATAAATTGTAAGGCTATAGTCCAGTCATGCTGACTGGTGAAATTTCTGACAGACTGGTGAGACATTCTAAATTTTTTCAAGACCTGAATATTATATATAAATATATCCAATGTATTCACAGTGAGTATACAGTGGTGCCTCGCAAGACAATTGCCTCACAGGACAATTAATCCACAAGACAATTGGTTTTTGCGATCGCTGTGGCGCTTCACAAGACAATGTTTTCTATGGACGATTTTCACAAGATGACGATTTTTCCCCATTGGAACACATTAAATAGATTTCAATGCATTCCAATGTGGAACCGTGTTTCGCAAGACAATATTTTCTATGGGCGACTTTTGCAAGACGATTTTCCCCCATTGGAACGCATTAATTAGATTTCAATGCATTCCAATGGGGAACCGCTTTTCCCAAGATAATGTTTTCACAAGATGACGTTTTTCGCGGAATGAATTAACATAGTCTTGCGAGGCACCTCTGTATTTATTTCAGTTTCAATCTCATGTTATTAGATTGAATCTCATGGTAAAATAGTGATATGATGGAGGTGACCGAATCCATAAGATTTGTTTTGGAGTCGGTAAAGATATCCTTGAAGATATCTCTCAGCCTGACTTGTTGGTCAATCAAGCCTTCTACATTTTCTGTAATTTGGGATTTTAGTTCCCAGCTGGATAGATGGCCGTTATGCAAAGGGAATGTCATGAATGCAATATCATTGTTAAGAAGGCACATGCTTTCTCCATCAGTGCTGAGTTTAGCCCTTACCAGAGTAATACTGGAATTCAGAGTCTTCCTCAGAGTAATTTGCATTAGTTTAGTTCTCACAGAGCAAGGTGTGCTATGGGCCCATAAAGGTCCTCTATACAGCAACTTGACCCAACTCTGGGAGGCAGTGGAAGACAGGAGGGCCTGGCATGCTCTGGTCCATGGGATCACGAAGAGTCAGACACAACTAAACAACTAAACAACAACAACATATAGCAACAACAGAAGTTATCTACTATTTGGCAGGGGTGAAGACTGATAGAATGTGAGTTACATAATGGTCCCCTGCATATTCAATGCCTTTGTCTTAATCTCAGCAATAGCTACATTAATTTCTGACACACTCTGAAATAGCTTGGTGGCCAATTTAATTAAGAGGCATTGCATACATGACATACTTAATATCAAGAGTGTCTTTTTCCTGAAGGATCCCTAAGACTTTGAGAAGGGAGGATTGAACAGGATCTTTACCAACAACTTGGCTTAAGAGGGAGGGATCATTATTACCTTCTGTAGATTTAGATTAGGCATCCTTCAGTCCCGAGAGACTGTGGTAACATGCTCTGTATGAAGGACTTGGAACAGCGTCTAGTGTGTCTGAGAAGGCCAATTCGAGAGTGAGGTTTTCTGTAGACTGATTTAAATAACCTATATTGTTTGGTGGTGCATAATGATTAACAGTTGTGCTTCTGGAATATTAACATGGCTCCCATGCCTTAGATCCTGTTGCTGTCATTATCCAGTTTGAATTGTTCATTGGTTAGTAAGTTATCATTAGGTGACCTCCTCTCAGCTGGTTCTTTCCTTAAGTTTATGGCCAATGTAATTTATCAAAGTCTTAAATCCTACTCTCTGGAGTAGAGATGGGCATGAACTTTGGTTTGGAGGTTTGTGCTGGTTTGTAGCCATGGCACCACAGATGCTACACGTTCCCTCCCCCCCCCACCAGTGACCCATTCACCAGCCGGTGCATGGTCCACTCCTCCCCCTCCCCTTTAACTGTATAACTGGTCCCTGGCAGGAGCACAGGGCTACCTGTTCTGCTTCCTTGTCTGAGTGGGCGATCAGCCAAGGAGGCATGGCAGGGAATCCTGTGCTCCTGCTGGGTATTGGTCAGGCAGCCCAATAGGAGGAGGGAAGGAGTGAGTGCTGGCTTGTGAGTGGGAGAGCCAGCCAGGGAGGTGGAGGAAGGGAAAGCATGGCACCTGTAGTGCCCTGCGTATGAACCTCTGAAGTGATCTAATCTGGAGTCTCTAACATGAGGTTTTTCACTCAGGCCATTCACAGAACTCATCAAGATTTTCTTTCTTTCTTTCTCTTCCTTGGAGATTTATCTCTCTCTTTAAGTCACTTGTTGATCCTTTAAGAGTTTTAGTTTAGTTGGTGCAAATATCTCTCAAGCACCTGTGGGCTCGAAGCAGCAAGAAGCTTCACTGGAATCTCTTCTCTCTCCAACACACACATATCAAGCAAAGTCTTAAAGTCTCTTCTGTTTATATGATTATTTTGCTCTTTGTCTATTTTCTTGGATTCCACTTAACACAAACTTCCATTGCTTCTATCTCTATATCATATGAGAGATCTATTAAGTTGTATATATTAGTTTGATTACTTGTTAGAGTTTGTCATTGCTGCTAAAAAAAATTCTTTATCTGGCTGCCTCCTGCTCTCAGCATTCCCCATTCCCTGACTTCTACTAGCCTGTACATCCCCAAACCATCTGCCCCAATAATTCAGTCACTTGTATCAGGTGTCAGGCAGCAACACCCACTTCTTGCTTCCAGGTCTGCACTGGTTATATTAGGTTATGAATTACTAGCATGAAGCCAGTAAGTCAGCGGGTGTCTCTTCCCTTTTCAGGTTATAAGAGCCATTCCAGAGAAAAAGTTGCAGTCTCAGGGGTTGTTTTAATATCAGTAATTAAATTGTCCACAAACTGTAAAGCAGAAAAGGCTTTAGTTAAAAGAAGTAAAACAGTGGAATTAGATAAGAATAAAGGAGCAGCATGGAAGAAACACTTCCATTGAAATCAGAATCCCCATCTCAAGCTAAGCAATACTTGGGCTGTGATAAGGAATTGTTACTCCAGTTCAAATGTCTGATGATAAACTGGAACTTTCTAATGAATTTTAGCTCGGCAGTCTTCCAATGGTTACTTTAAAACCTGTGAAAAGTGTGTATTTGGAATCCGAAAAATGTTGTGAAGTTGGTAACACTTCATGTATCTAATGAAGCCTACAGAATAATAGTAAATTTGTTACAATAAATTCATATTCTAGTTTTTTAAGGTGCCAAACCTTGAAATTGGTAGTTATCTTTTGTTTTGTTTTGTTTTTGAGAGAGATACCCCATATAAAAGTTACAGGACAGAGAAACTACCAGTCTCCTAATCCCTAGGAGCTTCCACAGATCTTAGTGCCTACCAGCCACTCCCTCATTCTTTCCCACAAGCAGATAATGGCTGAGGAAGCTTTCATTCCCCATTGGTGTTTAACTGAAAACTCTTGTGCTGACTTCTGTTTCTTAGCTAAAGTGCTCACCATTCATCAGGAATTCTGGTTAGAGAAATTCCTGGTGAATGCTGGGAACTGAAGTCCAGGAAATACCAAAGCCCTATGCCTATTGCTTTTAAAGCCACCTGACCCCTCAAAAATGAAACTTCCTATTCCTCCAACATTGTTCACCGTAAGTTTTGTTTTCCTACCAGGAGATCTGAGACTTGGTAGCCTTTTCCACTATGGAAAAGTTGTGTACAAAATTCTTTTGAATTTGGGATGCTTATAATGTATAAAAGTACACTGTGGTCTTCCTCTCATTGATCTGTGTCTTTGTTGTGCAGAAACCCTTTTATTTTTTTAATAGTCTTATCTGCCCTTATAAATTATTTGGGAAATAATTTAAAGCAAATGGTAATAGTCAGTCTAGGATATTACGTGAAATAAAAGGAAGACTGGTCAAAGCTGGTGAGTGAGTGGATGTTCTTAAAATAAGTGGAAATAGAAGGGCGACTGCAGGTTTAAAAGATTGCTAATGGATGAAATGTGGAATCAAAGTTACAGTAGTACTATTTATAGCAACTGCAGAGATTGTCTTACTGTGAACTAATGGAATTTCTGCATTTTCAGTGGATCATCTTTATTGTTCAAAAAGATCAATTTTATGACTTGCTGTTATCTCTTCAAAGGCCTATAAAAGAGCCCTACAAAATTATATTCTTTGAATGGACAATGCATTGAAATGAAGATAATTTATAGAAACACTGAACAATTCAAATATAGCAGAGAACTGCATATCTTGCTTAGCTATGCACCTTACTTACTTCAGACTATTTTGGTATGCTGATGTCCCTACTATTTCTTTTGCTAGTTTCTTCCAATATATTTGGCTTTTAATTACCTTCTATTGTTTTTGTCTTAGTGAGTTTGATTCAATTTTTTAGCCATCTTGATATCCCTTTTAGGACTGAAAAGTGGAATATAAATAATTTGATAAATGATACTGACCCATCTTGGAATATGAGCAGATAAATGCACAAGAAGGACTTGATGATGAGGAACTTTCATGGAAGAGGGCCATCAAAGATCCAAAACTGAAGGAAGAAGGAATTACTCTTCTGTTCTTCCATAAGCCCTAATATTTATTTATTACTTATTTATTTCAGATACATAATGCCCCATATTTCAGTACAGAGTCTCCTAGTGCAGTTTACAATAAGGATTTTAAAGATTATATCATTACCAAAATAAAATAAAATAAAATAACTTATTATTATAAAAGACAGTAAACAGCGTTATCTGTAAATACAGAATTCGAACATATGTTGGATAGGCCTCGGGAGAAGGGTCTATTCACTCGATGAAAAAGAAAAATTTGCATACTTGGTATGCCTTGTATTCAGAACATAGCAGATTTGCATGTGGAAACTTGCAGGTATTAACAGTCTTTGTGTTTCTGGATCTCAGTACTGGATATTTGCCTGAGCAAATACATGAATGGTTCTACCTGTGACACAGTTTTGTTTCCAGATTCTGGTGAGTTTTAGGTTCATCCACACATTACTGAGTTATTGT
This sequence comes from Pogona vitticeps, assembly GCF_051106095.1. NCBI lineage: Eukaryota > Metazoa > Chordata > Lepidosauria > Squamata > Agamidae > Pogona > Pogona vitticeps. Next base: position 55,394,693 of record NC_135783.1, read on the forward strand.
TGAGTATGCATAAATAACCCAGTCTTGAAAATGGCACCATTCATGTTCAGTACTTCCACATGTGATCTCTACTGTGATCATAATTTATGTTGAATATTCAGAATGTAAATACATATTGAAGAAGAGGTCATGGAAAAAGAACACTTGTATGAATCTAATTTATGATTATACTTTTTGCCTAAAAAAAGCCTATATCTGGAAAATGCTTGAAAGGGTTACCATGTCAGAATCAACTTGACAGCGTACAATTATTATTATTATTAAGTCAAATGGGCCACAGGGACAATAACAAATTCACTGCTGTCCTGCCTTTCAACAAACCCAAGATCCAGTAGTAAGAGTGAAGGCCAGTGGCAGGACAAAGGTGATACTTTCATCAGAACTAACAACTGAGAAACTGAAGTAGAAATTTCATGAAAAATAAACTAGAACACTTCCTGCTTTAAACTGCAGTGAGAGAACAAGTCTGATAGAAGTTTATACCAGCTGTGAAATAAATAATGGCACCTACTAAAATAAAACAAAACATAAAGCAAGGATTATTGCATTCATGGACAGTTAATATTAATATTAGAATTTGTCACATTTCCCCTTTTGTTCAGCCTTCCAAAATACTAATAATAATCTGAATGACATTTAATAGGAGTGGATAGAAACAGTTATTTGGAGAAATCTAGAAGTTGAGTCATGGCAACTAGATTTCTTATTAGGTTGACACATGGACATTGACTCTTGAGGCCACCTCAGGAGTAAGACACACAGACACAAATGGGATCAGGAGAGAAAAATAAAGGCTGCATATACTTTTGTGCACACTTTACTTGGGGATAAGTTCCACTGAACACAAATGGAGGGGACTTCTGTTATTGTGCTTGTATAAGTGCTCACAGTCAAGATTGGCTGATTGATAATTGGGGAGAAGTATTTTGCTATCCTGCTTGATTGTGCCTTGATTGTGACCCTTCCAGTCAGTGGTTGTTTTGGCAGTGGGGGTGGGGAGCAAGGCTGCTGTTATCAGAACAGAGTGCTTATTAATTTACAGAATTATTGGATGCTTCCTATTAGCTTTAGAAAGGTAAAACTACTCACATAACCAGAGGTTGCACAAATATCTTGACCATAGAATCTTGTGGAACTTGAAAAAGTAAGCCCCAAATCCAATAGAACACTGATGGAGTGAGAAGCCTCCCCCCAGTGTACTTACATGGAATCTTGGCTGGGAAGGAGAACAGAAACAGCCAGTGATGTCCAGAATAGCCAGTGTGATGGTGGAGTGGGCCTTTCAGCAATTCCTCAGGCCAGTCGGTGACTATCTCTTCTTATTAGGGCAGGGGGGAACTACAGCTTAATGGCGTGCAATTAAGTTGCAAATTAATAGCAAAGAAGCATGTGCACAGGAAGGTACTGGATGCCTCTTTGTACATATGTAATAAATGTACAATTGCTTGTGTATCTTTAAGTTGTGCAAGTGAACTAGTATTGGAATCCTAACATATTTATTATAGATATGGGGATATTCGTATTTTTATATGAATACGAATATCCCCATCTCAGCTGGTCCCAGACGTGTCCTCTCACCCCCTGCCTGGAATGGCCATTCAAACAGGAAGACAGCAGAACTCCAGGTGCCATTGGCAGGACAAGTGGGACTGCTGCTACAGTGCAACACATGAGTGGATGGTTCGGTCCCAGGGATGGACCCTCATTATGGCAAGCTGGAATGGAGATATTCATATTCATATATGAATATCCCCATCTCTAAATATAGCATAAACTTTATTGAATTATAGCCCCCTTCAACAGCTGCAGATGATGTTTCATATATTTAATTTCCAAAAACTTACATTTTTGAACCTCAAGCATTTATAGTTTATTCTTGTATAACTTCTGAATGTGTGAAAGGTTTTACTGTTTTTGAAAAGTAACTTCTTTTCACAGGTAAATTGATCAAGCTGGATCACAAATGTTTGAAATTAGGTCTATAAGGACAAGTGAGAAATATGATTTACTTAATCTTTCTACAAAGATTAAGGCTACAGTTCTTTCTGTTATGCTTTGACTAAGGTTTTAAAGATACTGGCCTAAATCTAATTGTTAGACCCCCAAAAATAGATGCACTGAATCAGTGGTTTTTACACAGATGTCACCTTAACAGATTCTCATTGATTAACTATGTCTAAAGTAGTTAGGACAAACAAATGTGTTTAGATTAGTAAATGTTGTTGTATGTAGGTGATTAATACTTACATTCTTGTAAGGTTGTATATGAACCTTTGACAATCCAGATGTTTTGGACTACAATGCTTACAGTTCTTTATCACTGGCAATATAGGTTGGGGATTATGAAAGTTGAAATACAGAAATCTGGAATGCCAGAGGTTTGCCACTACTGCACTAGAGCTTTGATATAATAAGTTACACCTTCTTTTTGGTAACAACAAGGGTTTAGCAAACTTGTATTTCAACATTAATGTAATGAATGGAAATTAAGTTACATTACCAGTATAATGAACAACATTTTCTGATTACTTCCCAAAATCACTTTTAAAAAAAGATTTTTAAGGTATTTTGACAATACTGTTTTGATGAAAACAGCAGAAATCAGCGGTGGAGTTATAAAATTGTTTTATTACTTATAAGATGTTTTTTTAAAAAACTGGAATTCCCTTCTAGGTCTTTTACGCCTCACGCCTCTCTCCTGACAGCAGGGAAAGAAGTTTATGTACAGGAATGCTTAGGCTATTGACTGAATGCCAAATACAAGTCTATGAATGGGTGGCATATCACTTTTTATTTTTGACCATTGTTATTTTAATTAATTAATGCTTTTAAAGTGAAAACTAGTGAAAACCAAAACAAAGAGTGCAGTGAATAAGCTGCAGTCCAAGACAGGTGAAGAGGTGATCCAGGAATTTGCTTTAGAAGTAAGTTCAGGTTTCTGATAACCGAGTATTTATAGTCTGATATGGACTGTTCACTTTGTGGCTGCACTCTAGCACACACTTATCTAAAAGCAAGTCACTTTGAACTAAGTGTTACTTACTTCTGAGTTGACATGTATGAGATTGCATTTTGAATCAGCTTGCTATCAAGTGACTCTACTACAACACTGCTTCTAGGTTCTGAGGCATGCTGTTGGTTGTTCTGCCCCTTCAACATCCAACTAGACAAATGGAAACAGTACAGTATTGGAATGCTACCCCTCCCCCTTTATATAGTTCAGATTTGGGTGTCTGTAAGTATATATGGGAAGTACATTTGAATGTGCATCTTACTGACAAGTGCAATTGACAACAGCTGTATTCGGTTGAGAATATCAATATGCATTTCAATGCACATCAGATTTTTCCTATATTTTCTAATTGCCCAGTATTGGAATGATAAGTATTGATAGCCACAGCTGTACTTTTTGAAAGAACTATATGCCTTTCATAGTACTTTGGATGAATTGTCCCCATGGTGTCAACTTGAAAATCATATAAGACTGCTTACACATTTTTGCAGAAGTGTCATCACTTGGGGAAACTTAGGGAAATATCAGAATATGATAATATTTTTTAAAGAAATTATTTTGATATATCTTGTGTTTAGCAGGCTTTGCTTTTGAGTCTAGTCATTGGAAGGTAAACACAAACTTAATCAAGCCTGATTGCTGACACATGTTCCTCCAAGGAAATCTCATTGTACAAAGGAAAACTGTTAATTAGATTATGATTGAGAATATGTATTTGTCTCAACATGTGAATTTACTGTATGTTGGCGTGGTTTGAACATATAGTATATTTCATCGTGTAGCAACCACATCATTGTATGTATAGTGGTTAAATGTGTCAGGAAAAAAGCTGGCAAGACCTTTTGTCTACTAAACACAAATTCATATATGGGTTAGCTTTAAATATATTTTTTAAAAATAATAGTAAAAAAATTGTAGTGAGTAACTATATAAGCATGACCAGCAGGTCCATGGAATGCTTTTAAACATCTTTCTGTAAAATGTCATTCAGAAGCCCATTTCCAGACTCAGGTTGGGAACACTCTATAAGGGCAATACTCCATTAGGCAAAAAAGACTCCTCCTCTATACAGAAGAAGACATACTTTTATTTATGGGTCTTACTTTATAGTTTATTCCTCTTCCATTCTATGGAGCACTTGTTTTTACTGACAGTACTTTTATGTGGGTGCCTCTAATTCTGTTTTTATCTCACAGTTGACAAGACTGACATGTTTTATTAAAAACTGTCTTTGTTCCATATTATAATGTGACACTCAAGTTCTTCTTGAAGTATTAGAATGTAGAAATTATTTTAATATGAATTTCTAATGTGGCAAAAAAATTAAAAAGAGTAAATGTTCATATCAAACTTACAACTACTTTTTTTGCTGTGTTATGAATTCTGCGTAACTTTCAGGTTTAAATCATACGGGTTTTAAAAGAATCTTCAGTTATATAAAGTTGTTATGGTGACATTTATGATAATATATTCAACAGTACCTGATTTTTTAAAAAATAAGCATGAGAATATCTCTTTATTTCCTAGCATTTTTATTGTCTCTATTTTAATCTCCTTAATCTTTTTCAGTCCCAGCAGAAATGCATTGTGATCTTTGCACTGGTTTGCTGCTTTGCAATTCTGGTTGCGTTGATATTTTCGGCTGTGGATATAATGGGAGAAGATGAAGATGGACTCTCAGAAAAGAACTGTCAAAATAACTGTCGGTAAGAGGTAACAAACAAAACTTCTCTTTAGGGGTTGGTTAGAATGTCTATGTGTAAGGGGAACAATGTAAATTTATAAGGTTGTAATTGGGTCAACACCATTCTTTGACTTTATTCTGATGAGCAAAGAGAAAGTGTGTAGTATTATGGTTTTTATAATACAGAGTGAGAATGTAAATAACAGAGTTACAGATTCTTTTGCATATGACAGTACAGTACAAGTCTTTTAATCACAAGCAGTTAACTTTTTGTGGATAGAATGCATTTTTACATGGATGCAGAAGCACTTAACAATGGCATATGTTACCGGAATTGACCAGATTGTGCATTCATCTTATAAATTCCTCTCCTCTTTATCAATAGCAAGCGCACTCACATAAAGAGCACAACACTAATAATAATTATCACTGAATTTTTTTAGTGCAAAATAGACTTGATGGCACACAAATTAATTGAATTGGTAACGTAATTGACTGTAGTGCCAATCTCTTGTGGAAACACCATTATTTTCTCAGTGGAAGTAGCAAGTGTCTTCGGAGGGTCATTTTGGTGGTTTTATGTCCATTCTTTTTTGAACTTTAAAACCATGCCAGGAACAATGGGTTTTTTAAAATGTATTGCTCCTCAAATAAGAAGCAACACTAATAAGTATTTTTGAATAACTGGTAGAAGAAGGAAGTAATAAAGGTTCTATTCTCTTGTTTTGATGGAGTTCTGATTGTCTAAATTTTCCTTTGAAATAGCAACAAAGTCATTCATTCATTCATTCATTCATTCATTCATTCATTCATTCATTCATTCATTCATTCATTCATTCATATTTCCCTCGAGGACTGTGCTTTTCTCTGAATATCTGTGGCTCTAAATAGATTACTTAGTGCAGTTTTAGCAACACATCCTCCCCTTCCCCATCAACCCCAGCCTTCCAGACAACTCAGGTTTGGAGAAGACCTTTCACTGTACACTTTAGCACACTGTACAAAAACTGTAATCCAAGTCTCTAATCCAAATCACAGAACCATGCAAAAGTCCCTAAGACTAGTATTTTGTAGTCTAGTAAATGCCATTCCTTCAGAGGCTAGAGCTAGCTGCAGTTTGGCCAACAGTTCCCTTATCCATTCCCTGTATACATTCCTTCATCCCAGGTGATTATACTTAGAGATGGTTGCAGAGCTGTGATGTAGTTCTTTCCTGGAATCCTGCCTGCTTTTTCCTAGAATGTAGTTACTCTGGTGTGCTTGCTTGGCATCTGTAGGCCAGTTACTTGATTTACAGATAGTGTATCAAGATGACATTACGACATTTATTCAATGGATCTTTCATTTCAGAGATCACAGATCTGTTAAAATGATACAAACCTTGTTTAGGGAAAGTGGTAGACTTGAGTTATAAATTAAACACAATTTTAACAATTCAATAGGAGCCTATGAAAAATGAAACAAAGGATGTGTAGAGGGGAGGGTTCGGAAATCAAAGACTGAATGACCACCAGTTTAGGTGCTCAAACACTAAGTTGTTCAGTGCTATGGACAAATTTTCCCCAGAGATGCATTTACTCTCCCTTCTTGTGTATCAGGTAACTAGATAAAACTAATTAGTCTAAAAATGTTGGGGTTAATGGATGGGGAAAAAAGATGAAAAGATAGCTGTTTCAGCTTCTTAATTTCTGATATAGCTTGTTAATTTCTGATTTACGCTATTGTATTTTAGTTTTTGTCTGATTTTGTTACAGAATCCTTTTTATTCTGTGTTGTGAGCAAGAATGTCTTTTGCATTTTAGAAACTTAAACAGAAATATAGGAATGTTTCTTCTTCTTCTTGATTTCTTGGATTAGAAACCCCATAATTCTCCATTCCATTCAAAATGCTTCCTTTCTGAACAGGGAGCTATGTTGGAGCTTGGCCTATGTTCAGCCATGAAGCCATCCCAGCTAGTCCTTTTCTTCAGGTGACCCACATTTAGGTGTTTTAAGTGTGTATATATCAGGTGGAACTCCCAGAATGGGGAATTATGGGATTTATAATAGTCCAATAAATTAAATTTAAAAATCCCATGAGTAGAGAATGGCAGGAACTCCAGGTGTTAGAACAGAGAAGAGAACATAGAAAGTGTAGCTATTCTTTAAGTGTGACACTTGCAATAAATACCTAATTCGAACCAGCAAAAGAAGGGAAGGTCCCATGTCAGGTGGAAGCAAGATATTTGACTCATCCTTTGCATGCTTCTTGAAAGTCAGCTCTGGTTACTCAGTGTTTTTCATTTGGAATGGCTATTGATTCCCTCCTGCTTCTGTATACAAACACTTGCTGCTTCAGAACATGACAAAAAGCCTCTAGCATTATGAGGTCCTGTAAATCCTGAGTCCCGAATTCTGGTGGTATGCCTTACTTCCTCTGCCACTCTTCTTCCTTCATCCTCACCTAAGAACTGTTTGACACAGAAACCAGAAATATTTGCAACCACTTGTACTTTGTTTTTCCTTACCTGCCTTTTGCGTACTCGGTATCCAGAATCTCTTTCTGTACAGTTTTTTTAATTAAAGTGGGAACATATACAATATAAAATTAAGTGAATTGCTTTTCTACTTTTTGTTGATTATAATATATGCTTTAAAATTGTGTACTGCAGCACAGATTCCATTTGTGGAACTTAAAATACATATACATATAATATAAAGGCTTGCTCTTTTCCTTGTTCATATTTTAATCTCTCTACAGTTCATAATAGAATCAGGTCAGCATGCTTCATTCCACTTATCAACATTTATTCATTCTTCTCTCCAGCAACCTTTTCCTTGGAAACCCTTGACAACCGTCCATTTGCCATCTTTAAATTCATAGTGCAGGGGAACATAGCTCATTAAAACAATTTTGTGCAGACAACCTGTAAAACTTAAATTTCCTTCTGATGAAGGGCAAAAAGCACCTCTTTGTCCCAGAGTGAAATGAAACTTGAAACATTAGCTCTTGTTGCTAGGATCCAGAATTTGGGAGCAGAGAAAAATCCAGAAGGTAACTCTCATTTGCTACTGTTTTGGTTATCATAATAATCATTCTGAGGGAATGGGTAAATGTAGGAAATTGCAGCTAGTCAGTCCATGAGTCTCTTATTCAGTACTTCATACTCGGAGTGGCATTAGCACCCTAGAGTTTCAGAGGGGCTTTTCACCCAAAGCTATCAAGACAAACAAGCTATTAAAACTGAATCATTTTACAGTGATGCCTCGCTAGACAGTTACCCTGCATAACCGTTTTCTAGCTAGACATTGGCTTTTTGCGATCACTATAGCGATTCGCAAAACAGTGATTCCTATGGGGGAATTTCACTGGACAATGTTTCGTCCCTGTTTCGCAAACCGATTTTCGCTAGATGACGATTTTGACAGCTCCCTCCACGCTCACAAACAGGTGTTTTCGGAACCTAAGCTTCGCAAGACAGTGATTTAAGCAGCTGATTGGCGGTTCGCAAAGTGGCTTTCCTATGGCCGATCTTCGCTAGACAACGACGATTCTTCCCCATTGGAATGCATTAAACAGGTTTCAATGCATTCCAATGGGGAAATGCTTTTCGCTAGACAATGATTTCGCTAAACAGCAATTTCAGTGGAACGATTATCGTCTAGTGAGGCACCACTGTACATGCAAAACATGTACTCCCTTGCAGAGTTATCAGTTTCCCTGCAGCATGGACATTTTCTAAATGTTTCATAGGTTATTTATTTTCACTCTACTAAAACACAACTCATATTTCATTTTAGACCAGGTTCTCTTAAAAACAGCAGTCTATTATACCTGATAATTTAATGTGAAAGAAACATTAGGCAAAATCCTGTTGTGTAAAGTTACCCCAGCATAAACCTGTTCCAAAGCCAGAAATATTTAATTGAAATATATTGAAAGCTTTCTATCCCTCTCCATTTCCAAGTTTCCTTAGGCTCCCTTTTGTCCTGGGGAAGCCTTTGGTGGTTTCAGGATGGGAAGGAGGAGGAGAAGCCGTCATGTCAATTCTGATTTATTGCAACCTTTTTCAGGGTTTTCCAGATAGAGAGTACTCAGAGGTGGTTTACCATTCCCTTCTTCTGGGATGCCCTGGGGCTGTGTAGCTTGCCCAAAGCCACACAGACTGGCTCTACTTGTAAGAGGAACAGTGGGGAATCAAATTCCACAGCTCCACAGCCAGATACCTAAACCACTGAGCTGATGGGAGTTGGAAGCTTTTAAAAATCACTGCTGGAACACCAGTGGCAATTTTTGGCTATTAAAAGTTCCTCCCCCAATCCTGAGACTTTGAAGGTTTCTCCAGAGCCAAAAGGAACCCTAGGAGCCTTGTATCCTTTAAAAAAGGGGCTGGGAAGGTAACTTTCAGTTCATTTAAATTGAACATTTGATGCCAGATCTACTTTTCACAGGCATAATTTTACCCAATAGGATTTTGCCCTGAAAATATAATTAATTTTTATACACATTTATTGAGGGCTTGTGGCCTGTTTATTTATATAGCACAATCAACTCATTTCTATTTCACACGTCACAATCCCATGCAGGCTTTATGTTTATTTAGTTGCTATTTTTATTTATTATCTTAACTACAAAATTTCAAAAAAGCATTTTCAATGTCCACAAAATCCACTTGTGCAGAAAAGAGTACATTCTTAGCCTCCAAAAGTATATTCCAGATGTTGCTCCCTTAATATTCTTTCATCAAAGCTCCCCTTTCTCTTGCTTGAATTCCCCAAGATTGCTGTTGTACTTCTGCCTGCACCCCAGCAAATGGCTGCCTCTTCTTTCCCCATATAATAAATATTAAATTAATGAATATGTATATAGCTTGAGAATAAAGCAAAAATGGTATGAAAGCATCCATGATAGGATAACATGGCAATATGAATATAGATATATTAAGTAGACGTTTGTGAATTAATGGCAATGTGTAATGTGCTTACAAATAGAAAAATCAGAATCCTGCACTAAATACACCAGCAATCCAAAGTTTGAATGCTGAGAAAGGAATCTCCAAGGCCACCACTTACTCCTTGGGACAGAGTTAATTAGCCAAAAATATATCAGATGCGGAGGGGGGGGAACTTATTTTGGAAAATTTACTCTCTTATTTGAGAAGGTTCAGGGCTATTTAGTGCCTGATTGGATAATCCCCTAAAAGATTCTAGAAAGGGAATGATGAGTATAAAAGTGGGAGTTTGCTTAGCTTAGCCTAGTATCTCTTAGGAAACTGCTGTGCTCATCCATTGCTCTCTGTATGTTCTGGAACCATGCTGATATTCTGTCAGTGTGTAAGTATTAGCTTAGTTTAGCTAGCTTTTTTTGTGGAAACTGTTCTGGAAGTGTTCCTGTCTCAGGTTTTTGACTGACTTTTGAAATTGTTTGGAATTTTTGCTTTTTTGCCCTTTTCTTACAATATTTTTGATAATGTTTAAACAGCCCGATTGTTTTTGAAAAACACGAGGGTTGTTGGTATCTAAAAAAGAGCCTTGACTCAATCATCTACTGAGTGTTTTTATATTTTGTATTTTGTATTCCTACCTTGCAAGGTTGCCGTAGGAGCCAACTTAATCTTGTGGATTTTCAGTAAATCCCTGGAGCACTGAGCAGTCAGAGTGACTCAAAGTCCTGGAACAGGTACCAGGCAGGAAGATTTTCCCCCGACATCAGTTCATCTGGTCTTCCTGGAACTTACATCAGGAACATCTGGACTGTGGCTGAATGTTTAGTATGGGTTTCTATGACCCAGCCCTAATCTTGACAGTTTTTTTTATCAGACAAGAGAATATATGGATAAAGTAGGTGGCATTCATTTTAAAGGCCATTATAAAGATAGATTGAACAAAATAAAAGTAAATGAAATAGCTAATACTGTGTAATAATGAGATATTTATTCCAAACTGCCAATAGAGGATATTTTTGGATATAGTTAGAATGAATTTTGCCTGTCTGCTGATCTGTTACATTCCCTATTAATTTTACACAGGTGTCTAAATGAATGCAACAAAAACTGAATATGACCAAGGACTGTGGTGCAGCTATATTAGCGTGTACTGCACATGTTTGTATGAAAAATTCAGCACTTACTCGTGCATTGTCTGCAGTCACACAGTGAAGCAACCTTCCTGAAGATAAACATATTTGCACCTGATCAATGTCTGAGTAAGAGGCTGCCTATGAAATGCCCGGATATGACACAATTTTTATGGAAAGAAGAGTACAAATGTTAGAAGACTGATAAAATAATGGGCGGGATATAAATCAAATAAATCAAATAAATAAATAAATTAAAAGTTATTTTATTATCACTGTGTAGATATGGGCCAAACAATGGTTCATCACATTTCAGTGGATCAGGCCCACAGCTGTTTCAGGCATACCAGATTCCCCACCCTGCCCTCTCCTCTGGCTGCTCATTCAGAGGCAGCACCCTGGGTGCCCACAAGAATAAGTGGGGCGGGGAATCTGGATTACTTGTGTAACATATGTGGGCCTGATCATCTGAAGTGTGGTTTGTGCCTATCTTTATTGCTGTGTCCTACTCAGAATGGAGCAAAATATAAATTGCATTGTAAACATATACAAAGAAGTCTCCCACAACTGTAGACCCGCTGAACTGAGTTGAGTTCCATTTCATGGGTCTACTCTAGCTGGGATTAACAATTAAATTTAGTTTATAACGACATCTGTAGGGTGTTTACCAATTACAAAACCAAACAAGTCTGCCTAGAAGAACTTGTAGTTCAGATTTTTGGATAGATACCAGAAGGAAGTAAAAGACTTGGAAAGAAGGGATATAGAGGGAATAAATATTTATTCATTTCATGTATATACTGTTTGCCTTAGTTGTAATAGGTAATAGAGATTTTTGGTATTTCAACTGCTTTAAATGAAATGAACCAAAAACTACAGAATAATAAAGAAGATGCAGTTATCTAAAGTGGTAGCTCAAAGCTCTGGTTTTTCCATTAGCAATGTATGGAAATGAGAGCTGGACTATAGAGAAGGCAAACCTCCGAAGAATTGATGCTTTTGAATTGTGGTGCCGGAGGAGACTGTTGAGAGTCCCCTGGACTGCAAGGAGATCAAACTTATCTTTTCTGAAGGAAATCAAGCCTGAGTGCTCACTGGAAGGACGGATCCTGAAGCTGAGGCTCCAATACTTTGGCCATCTCATGAGAAGAGAAGACTCCCTGGAAAAGACACTGATGTTAGGAAAGTGTGAAGGCAAGAGAAGAAGGAGACGGTAGAGGATGAGATGGTTGGACAGTGTCACAAAGAGTCAGACACGACTAAATGACTCAGCAACAACAACAATCTAGCTATGGAGCCAGAGATTAGGAATTTGATTCCCCGCTCTCTATTTCAGGAGAAGAGCCAGCCTGTGTAGCAATGGGCAAGCTGCAGAGTCCCAGGATACTCCCAGAAGAAGAGAATGTTAAATCACTTCTGAGTATGTATACTTAGAAACCTCTGGAAAGAGTGGTATATGTCGGAATTGACTTAATGGCATGTGTTTCTTAATTTCCATGAATAGAAGCCACTCTACATGCATTAGTACTGCTCTGACAGGATTTTCTGTTCAGCAGAAGCTCAATGAGATACTAGCCTTTTTGTCTTTAAACCCTCCATTGATTCTTGAGGTCTTCAAACAGGCATGAGCAATGTACAGGTTACATGGGCTCCGGGGGTATTTTTGCAGCTCCCAGGGTCACCTCACAGCCCCTCAAGGTTCAAAACAGTTTTTGAGGCTTTTAGGAAGAGGGGCTCTCTTTTGTGGGGCCTTGGTAAAAGGTAAAAGGTTCCCCTTGACAATTTTTGTCCAGTCGTGTCCGACTCTAGGGGGCGGCGCTCATCCCGCTCTTCAAGCCATAGAGCCAGCGTTTGTCCGAAGACAATCTTTCCGTGGTCACATGGCCAGTGTGATTTAGACATGGAACGCTGTTTACCTTCCCACCGAGATGGTCCCTATTTATCTACTCGCATTTGCATGCTTTCGAACCGCTAGGTTGGTGGGAGCTGGGACAAGTGACGGGTGCTCATTCCGTTGCGTGGATTCGATCTTACGACTGCCAGTTTAGCCCACAGCACCACCACGAAGGTGTGGTGTGGGGCCTTGGTAGGTCTCTCTCTCTCTCTCTCTCTCTCTCTCTCTCTCTCTCTCTCTCTCTCTCTTAGTTTGGGACCATTTCTGAGCCTGTTGCAACTCAGGGTGGGGCTGGGGACTTGAATCCCTCAGAGATTGCCAGTTCTTGACTTACAGAATGTTTTCAAATAGAATAGCCCTCTTATAGCTTTTTAAGTGGAACATTGCTCTGGAATATAAGGAACATTACTGTCTAGCTCCAGAATATATATTTAAGCAAAGGCTTCACTTTCTTATAGCATTCATGTTGAAGCTGGTATTATTAATAGTGAGCCTATTTCAGTTGATTCACTAATCTTTCAGTAAGGTTACTAGAGATAACTTGGTGTATTTTTATTCTGGAACAGAAGTGCAAATTCTAGGTCACATTCTGTCCCGTCTTGTAACCTTTTAATTCTCTTTCCCAATGTATTATTTGAAGATGATAATTCTTGTCTATTTACGTCACAAGAATGTACTCAGGGTTTAAGAAGATAACACATAAATGAAACCCATAATGGAAAAGTAAGTAAACTAAATATGATGTATCAAAAGATTCCATTCTGCTTAAAAGGCATTCTGCTTGAAAGGGGGCAAAATGCAGCCCAGCCTTGAATGGTTGTTTACCACAAGGCTTTTGTTAAGAGTAGCTATGGTGATGTTGCTTGTGAGGTCAGTTTATACCTATGGGATTTTAGTGGTTTTATGTTCCATGCAGAATCTTGCAGTCAGCAGGTACACAGGAGATCAACTGGGATGGTTTATAGGTTAATATTTGCAGAGGTATCCAGGAATGGAACATTATTTTACAGTAATTTCTTGTTGTTGTCTAGTCGTTAAGTCACGTCTGACTCTTCATGACCCCACGACCAGAGCACGCCAGGCCCTCCTGTCTTCCACTGCCTCCCGGAGTTTGGTCAAATTCATGTTGGTAGCTCCGATGACACTCCGATGTTCAACCATGTCATCCACTGTCGTCCCCTTCTCCTCTTGCCTTCACATTTCCTAACATCAGGGTCTTTTCCAGGGAATCTTATTTTCTCATGAGATGGCCAAAGTATTGGAGCCTCAGCTTCAGGATCTGTCCTTCCAGTGAGCACTCGGGATTGATTTCCTTGAAAATGGATAGGTTTGTTCTCCTTGCAGTCCAGGGGACTCTCAACAGTCTCCTTCAGCACCCCAGTTCAAAAGCATTAATTCTTCGGCGGTCAGCCTTCTTTATGGTCCAGCTCTCACTTCCATACATTGCTAATGGAAAAACCATAGCTTTGAGCTACCACTTTAGATAACTGCATCTTCTTTATTATTCTGTAGTTTTTGGTTCATTTCATTTAAAGCAGTTGAAATACCAAAAATCTGTGAACAATTATTTGTTATATTTATAAGAATTTTTTAAAAAGTCATATAGTACTTTGGTATTCTGGTTCCATTTACCCTTCTAACAGCCTTCTAAACTCTTGTAATATTTATTTAAAAGATTATATCCTGCCTTGCCATTATTATTTTTGAAATGTAGTCTTTAAATTTTAAAGTATACTCTGCATGCATCACTTTTTTTCCTGAAAGCATTCTGTGGAAATGAGAGTTGTTATTTTAATTTCAATTAAAGCTATTTCAAATATTCAAAAAATGCAGGATCCTGCCACTTACCACAAGGCATATGGCATTCCTTTCTGTGGCATAGGGAGTGGGAGGAAGGCAACAATCCTCTGAACAATGTTATGGGTTCCTATGACTGATGAACTTTGCCTCCTGTCTTTTCTATGCATCGTGTGCATTTCAAGGGAGGAACAGGATAAACTTATCTTCTTGCATGAGAAGAGGTCTCGGTAAAAGATCCTTATCATCATGGCTCAGGGGACTGGCATTTCAGCTCCTCCCTCCAGTGGCTGGAGGGGACCACTTTTTTTGGTCTACTGCTCTTTGGGGCCTTTACTCTGTAACTCCACCATAACTGATCCAACAGATGGAAGGAAACCAGAGGCTCCAGGGGGCAAGTCAGGAAGCAGCCCCTGCAGGACTCCACAGATCATTGTATACATTGTGTTGGCACGTGTCTGTGTGTACATCTGTTTCATTGTTTTTATGTGTAATACTTAACTAGTGTTATCCTAGGTTCAAAGAAAGAAAAAATAAAATATTAAAAATAATACTACAGCATTGGCTGTGAGAGGTGCGAAAGGGATTTTTTTTGGTAGGTCCCTGGATTGATCTAAAACTAAGCTTAACCCTGGATTAAAAGTCCCAAGGGGACACACATAGTGACACAAAACCCATGTGACTAGCACGTGACTTTACATCAATTTTAAAAACCATAATCCAGAATCTGATGCATTTCACTAATGTAATCATGCCCTAAAGGAAAGAAACTGTCCTTTTCCCCAGCTGTCAAAGTGAAGCAGTCAGTCTGTAAGCTGTCTGAGGCAGTAATGTCACAAGCAATTTTTAGAACAGATTCTACCCTCCCTTTTTGCTGTTTTCAGTAAGGAGATGCCAGCAAATCATCAAAATCATTTCACAGTGCTTTCCAAAAACTTTCCAGGAAACTTCAAAAGACAAAGCAGTAGGAATGCTTCCCTTCTTTTGAATTTGCCATTGTTTCAATTTTCTCTCTGTGTGTTTGATAGACACACAGAGAGAATGAGCAAGTTGTTTATAAGATTCCTGTAAAGGAAGGTGATAAATGGAGTATCACATTTCAGTTGAAATCAGCACATGAATCATTTGTTGTAACATGATAGATAAGAAGGTGGTCTTTACAGTGATTGAGTTTAAAAAAACGTGGATGCTGCTGAGTTTTAATGTCCCTTTGCTGACTTGCTCAAATCCTGTTGCTTAGTGTAGTAGATTGCAACTAGAGGAGACCCATGGAGTTGATTCACCATATTCCAGCTCATTCAGTGAGCTTACTCTAGTTATAACTTAGTACGGTAAAGAATTTCAGCCAGTATTTCTGCACTGGGTATTCATATACGCTCATATGTCCATTTCTATTATTGTCATGGCATGCTGACTTAAGTGGGAGGAGTTTTAGATATCACTAAATCACAATGCTTTTTAACCACTTATACAGTTACTGGAACAAGATTAAGTTCTCAGTGGTTTTTATAAATATAGTCCCTTATATTGCATGACATATTAAGTTGTTGGTGTGTTGGAAAAATATATCAAATGCTTGAGTATCTAGTTCTTTTTTTAAATGAAGTAGGAAACTTAAACAAATAAACACCTTATGATACTAGTGCCATTGTGAATTAAGAACAGTTTATGTGGAGTGATTTTGTAAACTGTCTTTTTAAAAAATGTCTTCTCAGGATTGCTCTTGTGGAAAATATTCCTGAAGGCATAAACTATTCAGAGAGTGCACCGTCTCATTTGTCTCTTTTCCAAGGCTGGATGAATTTACTTAATATGGCTAAAAAATCTGTTGACATAGTATCTTCCCAATGGGATCTCAGTCATAATCATCCATCTGCCTGCCAGGTATGCTTTATTTTAAACTTGTCCTGTCTTTGAGTATCTGCTCTGTCTGCATTTTATTGTTCATCTCTTTCTATATCCAAAATCTTGAGGTATAATTTAGATAAATAAATACTCTCATTTGCTCTCTTGTGATCAACTTTCTTACCATATGACCCAGTTGCTAGGGGCGACTCACGATCTAAGCATGAGAAGGAGAATCAGCTCAAAATTTCCCACTATTGTTTACTAAAAAATAATGTCTATCCAAAATTACCTAAATAGTAAGTATACTGTAACGGACGATAAATTGCATCTTTCCCAAACAATAAAATGAGTTTAAGAAATTATTGCAGCAATTTCACAAGTTTTAATAAACTATTCATGTTGATAAAACAAAAGTTCATTACAAGGATCTGATTACCTGCAAATGCAAAAAGAGCTGTCAAAGTAAGAGAGGAACTCCTTCATCTAAATTATGTAGCAACACGGCACTATATTCACAATTTACTAAAATATCAAGTATTTGAACTATTATATTTAAAATCAACATGATTGGAAAAAGTTTGTGAAAAAATATGTATATATTGACATAGAATTCTAAATGTCCACCTGCTTATGTGCTAAATGCTCTTAGTCTTTATTTCATATATCTCTATTGTAATATGCTACCAGTTGAACAGATTAGCTAGTACCAAAGAGCTATGTGACAGTGTCCAAATGTGCTTTTGTGGATAGCCCCAATGCTTCCATGCTTCACCAAGGGCAGTTCCTTTAATTGTGTCAGAGCCTGATTCCAAAGAGTTATAGTACCTCCAGAATAAGAACATTGGAAATTCTGAAAGTCTTTAAGGAGTTGCAGTCTTTCTTGCCGAAGTTTCCAATAGCTGATTTCCAGATGATATAAAAATATGGCAATACTAATAATATTTTAAAACTGAAGGAGTTAAGTTGAGGCAGATCACTTACTAAGTAGCATGTTTTCAGCTCTTGTTTCCCGACTGAAATACATCAAACACAGATGAATACTATTTGAGTGATAGGGAATAGATTGAAGGATGGCAGATAGGAAGAAAGAACAAGTCAGCTCTAGAGAAATGTTAGACAGTGGGCAAAATCCTTCTGGTGTACTTACACCATTGTAAAATGGTTCCAGGCACAGGAAATAATTGATTTAAATTCCTTAAAAGCTTTCCATTCTAACCCTACCACCACCACCTTTCAGGTTCTGAGGCTCCCTAGAGTTCTTTTTGCCCTTGGAGAAACTTTTGGGAGCCTCAGGATGAGAAGCGCCTTCAATAATAAAACAGCACTGTCGGCAGGATTGAGACCACCACCTTCAGTCTGGTGGTGATTTATTATAAAGCGTTCCTTCTCTCCATATCCAAAGCTCTCAAAGACTTTGCCAGGGCAAAAGGGTGCAAAAGGGAACTGCAGAACCTGAAAGGAACGGGGAATAGAACATTTTTATTTATTTTAAATTAAGCACTTCCAGTGCCCAGTTCTGTTTTACACCAGAGTCATCACACCAACAGGATTTTGCCAATTATTTGGCATGATATTCTGTAAGCCGCCCAGAGTGGTACAATATACCAGATGGGCGGGATATAAATCAAATCAAATCAAATCAAATCAAATCAAATCAAATCAAATCAAATCAAATCAAATCAAATCAAATCAAATCAAATAAATAAATAAATAAATAAATAAATAAATAAATAAATAAATAAATAAATAAATGTTTGCATTTACTGCTGGGTAATCCAGAGAAACAATAGCAATTTGTATGTCATTTAGGCTCAGTCAAGAATTTGGATTTTGACACACAAAGATGCTTTTAAGCCTACAAATAGTACTGGATTCCAGAATAACATGAATAATCTTAAAGCAAGGACCGCATAGTTTCTTTTTCTTTTCAATGAATAATCTTAGCCTGTGTTTGAATATGTCCTACATGGAATGCTCCAAGCTTATACTGGCCGAATTCCTGCTGGCAGAGCTCTGCAAGTGGAGGTGCAACAACAGGATCACAGGCTTTCTGTTATATATTGAAGAATGCAAGCAACAAGTTTACATTTGTGCAAATACATACATTTTATATAAACATTTTCACATGAAGATAGTTAATATGTGATTTATTTATGAAATAAGAAACTAAGTATTTGGGAGAAATGTTCAATAGATAGGATCCATTCCACTGATGCCAGTAGTACATTAAACTCAGTTAATGTCACAGTAAGAATAACACGGATGAAATGACTACTGTGAAAGTTTTTAATGGATTTGAGTTCTGGTTCAGATAAGCAAAATTAGGTGAACACTGCTCATTAGTAAGAGATGGGGTTGTGCATGGAATGTCTCCACAGTCTCTACTAAATTTAAAACCTTTGCTTGTATAAAATTCTGACTAGAGGCAGGTCATGTCCAAAGCTCTGCTTAGGGATGGCTCATAAATCAGAGGTTAGCCTCATCTCATAAAGGACCCAAGTCAAAGCAGCTCCTGCTTCGACAAAAAAGCCTTTGGATGAGATTGACTATACATAAAACAAAGCTCAAAAAGGCATGTCCCTTTCCATTTCATTTTAGGTTTCATCTTAATTTACAGAGAATGATTAAGATACAACATTTGGGAACAAGCTAAACCAATTTCATTGTTATTCATTTTTAATTCTCATTGGCCCAAATCCCATTCTGTTATTATACCAGAGGAAGGAAAATAGTGTAACTCATAGCAACTAATTACTGCTAATTAATGCATCCCCACATGGATTCTTAGTTGCATACTAAGCCACATGACTGACACAGAATGAGGAATCTAGTGTGGGGCACATTATATTAATGGCAGTTAGCTCAACTTATTAAAGGTCACAAGATTTCAGCCTCTCTCTCTCTCTCTCTCTGTGTGTGTGTGTGTGTGTGTGTGTGTGTGTGTGTGTGTGTGTGTGTGTGTGGCTCCTGTAAGTTATATACATACTTATTCCCCCACCCACCCTGTTTTTCTCAATTTTAATAAGTTGATGTTTGCTAAAGAGTACTTTTTAGGTACCAGCAGCAATCTTATGCTGCCTTGGAGACACACGTTATATATATGAATAGATCTGAACAACAAACATGGCTGTTATTGTCTCTTTTAAACTTAAAATGTTAGCTTGTACTTGGAGGTGGGATTTCATTTTAAATGACTGCAACCACTGCATTATAACAATAACAGCTTTAAAGCATGAAAATACAGGGATAAATTCAGCATTCTAAGTATTTGTAGAATTCAGACTGTGCTGTGAGAAATATGAGAGGAATTGTTTATTTAGATTTCACCATCGCTCTATCCTAGAAGTGCTAACTGTATTTATAAGTAATTACAACTTTTTTCTTTTTTGTTATGTGATCAGAGGATTGTAACTTATATATTAATAAAAGAAATTTAAAAAAATAAAAACATATCCTAGAAGTGCAAAAAAGAGATTACAATATTCCCCTTAACTCATTTTTATTCTATGTGAAAATGGGTTAATCTGACATAGTTTTCTTAAATCTTCTTAGTGACCTTTGCTGTCTGAGGGCTGATTTCAAGTTATTTAAACTTTGTGGAATTAAAAAGTTGCATACCTAATAAAATACAAAGGTGAATACATATCAAATTATCTATTATAATGTAACAGTTTTGGCAACATCAAATGTTTATTCTAGAAGAAATTTTCAAATTCCGTTGAAGCCTAATATACAGATTCACAATATATGATGATAAATATATTGGCTCTAATCCTGTTGCTTATCACAGCAAGCCACAACTATAATAAGTCTATTTAATCAACTTATGAAGGAGCTAATTTATTAAATCCCCACTAGTTCAATAGGCTTGCCTAGTTGTGACATTATGCTAAAGTAATGTAATTTGCTAAGACTACGGGGGATCACTTATGTCAGGCAAGCGGGATCTGAAGGCCGTGAGAATGGACCTCAACAGATGGGAAACCCTGACATCTGACCGTTCAGCCTGGAGGCAGGCGGTGCATCACAGCCTCTCCCAATTTGAAGAGACCCTTGTCCAGCAGGCCAAGGCAAAGAGGCAGTCATGAAAGCAGCAAAATCAGGGAGCTGGACAGGGTACAGGTTGTATTTGTCCTCATTGTGGAAGGGATAGTCACTCTCGAATTGGCCTTCTTAGCCACACTGGACGCTGTTCCAAGTCCTCCATACAGAGAGCACATTACCATAGCCTCTTGAGACTGAAGGATGCCTAACCTAAAATATATGTTATAAATATGTATTATATGTTGTTTAATATAGGAATGTAAATACTTGCTGCTCTCATTCTTACACATGACAAACTGCAATAATTGTTGTAACAGTTTATGAGGCTGTTATTTACTGTTTATTATTGATTGGCTGGCTGGATAGCTCAGTGGTTTGGGTATCTGGCCATAGAGCCAGAGATTGAGGGTTTCATTCCCCACTGTGCGTCCCAGGAGAAGATCCAGGTGTTGTGGCCTTGGGCAAGCTGCCCAGTCCCAGGGCACCTCGCCAGAAGAATGGAATGGTAAACCCCTTCTGAGTATTATCTATTCTAGAAAACCTGCAAAGGGTCGTCATAAGTTAGAATTGACTTGACAGAACATGATGAAGATTGATGAGTGTTTTTACACATGCGAGAGTTATTTTTGTGTGATTTGCACGTATTGCACAATTACACAAAATTGTGATAGCTGCTGCGTAGGCTTTTAAGAATTAGAATCATTAGATGGATTGTTTACATATTTTTGATCAATCTTCCAGTTTCTTTATCTTCTCTTTATATGTGTGTGGGGGTGTATGTGGGTTTCTGTGCTTTGTTTCACAAAGGGAAAGGAAACTCATTTGGGCAAAAACATTTTACCTAAATTGAGAAAAGCTCCATGGGAAGAAGAAATACTTCTTACCTTGCAAGAATAAGAGATTTCTCAACAGCCTTTCTTGATGTATTGAGAGAACATGCCTCATCAAGAATGAGGATTCTGAAAAGAGTCCTTTGTATCCTTAGTCTAATTTTATAATCATGCCAAATATATTTTCTTGGTGTTTTTTCAAACAGGGGCAGCATCTTTTTGAGAAATTGCTAGAACTGTTGTCTCAGAAGATTGAGATCAAATTAGTGAGTGATGTTCTTCACAAGAATTCAGACTTGTTGACTAATTTGGGGAAAAAAGGTAAGACCACAATCTTTATTTTGCCACAGATTCACACCAATACATCAAATTGTTGTTGTTGTTGTTTTGTTCCTTCTTTAAAATTACCAATGTTGACACAGGTACAAATTAATCTTGCCTGGATTGCGCCATACATATAGGATCTTAAGCATTTTGAACGTCTGTGGCTTTCTCTTGGAAGATTAAATGCTAGATTGGATTTAAAAAGCTAAATCCAATGTAAATCCTCCCTAGAGCTGAGACCTCAAAGACCACAATGTATAAAGGGTAGGGACATTAGAGGCTGCTGGGGAAGAGAGAAGGCTCCAAATTAGTTTTCTGTCAGGAGGAAGGTTTCCTCTCCATCCTATCTGGAAAATCCATGGAGACCACCCCAAGTTATTCAAGAATGGCCCTGATGTATGAAAAGCTTTCTAGGGAAAAAAGCATGGAAAACTTTCCTTCTTTGCAATAAATTAATGTCTTAGGATTCAAGCCAATGTCATATTTGTGAGCCATATGGAACCAAGTTAATTGACATTTTCAGCTGATTTGCAATTTACAGTCAAGAATTTTAAATGGGCTTAATAGTTTAATTTAGTACAGTACTAGTTTGAATATCTGCCTTATTTGTTCAAGACACCATGCTTGATACATAGAAACACAAGAGCTATTTATTTCTTAGTGTACTTAAGTGATAAAGTACATTCATGCCTCCTTATGGTATGGTGACACAATGTCACATAAGGCTGTGAGTTCTACTGTTTATAGGGCCACAAACAATCCCAATGTTGCATCAGATATCTGGGGGATAATTTGAAGCTATTCGAAGTGTTTCCTTGATAGAAAGATTGAGCCAGATGGTGTTGCCTTCATTTAAGATTCCTTTGTTGCTGCATTTGTCTGCCTGTAGCACTAACATTGCCAGGGTTCTGGCTCAAAAGTGAGAATATTCCTTTCTTGTAGTGGCTCTTTTCCTTAAGCTGATATGCATAGGCCAGAATTATATTATTTACACTGGCTTAAGTGCAGTGGTGTAAATCAACAGTGGCGAATTAGAGCTAGTTAATAAGTTGCTGCTTTTATGAGCTGCTGCTTGTATTCAAACCATTGCAGTTTATCCCACTTAAAACCTGGTGTAAATAACCAATAAGATCCTATCCATAATCTGATACAAAAAGGTATTACTGCTCAAAATTCTGAAATTGAGTTTTTGAAATTTGGACCCTTGATTGAGAAGATGTCAGTGTTCCATAAAGAAAATCAAACCCTCTATTTTCTTTCACAAATAACCAGTATGTTTGGGGAGCGATCCAAATTGAGGCAGAGATGATTTTTTGCTCTTCTGACTCTTTGTGAAGGAAAAGTCTTACACTCCATGACAGATGATGTGATATATTTATTTCCCATAGTCAAAGAAAGACATCCCGTCATACCTGTTGGGGAGCAGGTGATGCCTTTGGTATTTTGTGGTATTTTTGGGGTATGTTTACCCCTGTCTTGTTGTGTGCTGAGTTTTCTATTCTGTCTCAGGGCTGCCTTCTTCTCTTGAGAGAGCCTTGAAGAGCTCTGATTGGTTATTCAGTTCTTGCCTATCATATCCCATGAGGCAATTTAGAGCTGAAAGTCATGCTGCATTATATGATAGATATATTGTATGTCTGAGTTGGGATGGAATGAGTCTCTGCTGAATGGATGGTCTCCTGACTTGAGCAGCATAACACAGGAGCGGATAACTGCATGTTTAATCATATTCTCAGTTCTTCATCAGCAAGAAAGGTCCAGTGTAACATCATTAAGACATGGCTTTGAAGTATTAGGAACTGATTGCATTTTCATCAAGCAACAAGCAGATTCAGTATATAGTATATATGTTTGATTTTTCTTCATTTATTATAATTTGTTATATGTTTAGTGGGGAGACTGGTCTGAAATTGTGTGTAATGTGTTCGTAGTTGCTTTAAACATTTCCATTTGGAGAGTCCTCCCACTACTTATGCATCATTTCTTTAATGTTTGATTTCTCTGCTGTGTGGGAGGTTTTGACAAATTAGGAGCAGATTATGTATATCGTGCTCATATGTAGTTTTAAACCCCATGCTAATTATAATTTAATTGTGTCTAACAAAGCATGGAAAGAAGTCGGTAAACTAAGGAACTGTACTTCTCTTTTAGCCTACAGTTGTATAGTTTTTTTGTTATTGTTGGCTGGGACTGGGGTCCTGTTCAGCTTTTACTGTAGGGCTGAACAAAATAGAAATAGATTGTAAAAACAAAACAATTAATTAGCAATCCAGGGCCAATAGCCATTTATCCTCTGCAGATTTCTGTAAACTGGTGTGAATCGTTATAGTATGATCTCATCATCAGTTATTTTTAAAAGAAATGGCACAGGTAAGGTCTAATGTGTTGCCCTGCCTCTAATCTTTTTTCATTCCTTTTGCTTCTTGTATTACTACAGATGTCCTGAGTGCCACAAAGCAATGCATTTATTAATCAAATTTTGGTGATGCCATATTTCCCATAGCACTGCCATCATAGGATACTGCAGCTGGATCCATTCTGTTTTTACATATTCACTCTTCATTTGTATCATATTAATGTCATCTCAACTTTTTAAATTCTGTCTTAAAATACAATAATCAATGGGATTAAACAATTCAAAGGCAAATTAGCTGATTTTGAAATATAGATGTAACTGTAAGAGCTTGGAGTACTAATCACTACCTGTACTTCTGGTACAATGGAATCATCACTGTTCATTTGGCAGGAAAACACAGTGGCTTTGCTTTTGGACCTGCCCTAGTAGTGCTGTTTACATGTTACTTGTAGGAAGGAGTGTTATTGTTTATACAAAAGGTGGCCAAAAGACACCCCCCAATTAAAAAACTTTAAAATGAGTATCCATCCACTACAAAGCAAGAAATTATTGCCTTCTTTGACACATTTCAGACACAACCCAACACTTTCTAGGTGAATGAATACTTTAACAGCAAATGCAGTACATTGTTAGAAAACTTTTTTCCCCTAAAGCAATGTAATGCACTTGGTTCTCATCATCTCCAGTATTTCCTATACGCCAATGTAGTCAACTGGGCTCTGAATGATTTGATTAGGAAGGAGATTATGTGGGGGAGGGGATGAATAGCTTACTGAAAACATTGAGACAGTGTACAATAGCTGTGAAGAATATGTTGTGATAACTTTATACAAACATGCAGTGCAAACGTAATTGCAATGCTGTGTGCAGATCCATTGTCACACCTCAGAAAGACTGTTGTAGAGCTGGAGAAGATGTAAAGAAAGGCACCCAAAATGACCTAATTTTTTAAAAAGAAAACTGCAGCCCTTGAAGCAGCTGTGTGACCCATGAATATGAACAAAATTTTGAGTTGGATCACAGAAAAACTGCAAACAAGATGAATTATTCCATTGTCTTCTTCAGATGTAGAGGTTGCACAGTTTGGGGAACTGGAAGAAAAGAAAAAAGACCAAAATGTCTGACTAAAAATAATGGCCATTATTCTTATAGACAAACGATCAGCAAGGCAAGAGGAAGACAACATATTAGTTGTAAAACTGAGGTATCAAGGTTTCCATGTAGTCTCTCACCTTTCCTGTAGCCATGGCCTGGCTGGAGTGTCTATATAATTGTACATTGCTTTGGTCCCTTTGTGTTTGCTTAGAACAGAAAAATGGAGAGCAAAATGCAGTGTATGTGTCATCAGATCAGGAGATTTAGCCCATACTAAATCAAAAAATAAACTAGAGACAAATTGCCATTAATCCCATGAATTGGGGGACAAGCAACTCTCCTGTGAGGAAAGGCTACATTGTCTGGCTACAGTGTTACTTTTTGAGTTAGAAAAACAAATGAGTAAAAGTGGGTAAAATTATGCATGATGTGGAGAATTAGGTGAAAACATATTTTTCATTCTTATAAAACTAGAGCCTGCAACCATCCAGCAAAGCTGAATGGTGGAATGTATGACACAGACAGATGGAAGTGTGTCTTCACACAGTTCATGGTTAGAATATGGAATTTGCTTCAAAAAGATCTGGTGAGGGCCACAATTTACATGGCTTAAAAAGGAAATTAGACCGACAGAAGCTACTTATGCATACAGCTTGCATCATTTCCTCTCCTCCACAACAATTAGGTTTAAGAAAAAAGTTCCTATTCATGCAAAAGGCATATTTCCTCCCCAACTTTAATTGCCACATGGGGGTAGATTTGGACAAAGAATTGCAGCAAATGGCTAATGTCCCCCTACACATTGTAACACCACTGAAAATCCCCCACCCCAATGTATGGCTCTTAGCTGTCGGGGGGGGGAGTTTGATTCATATGAAGGGGACCTCTTACAGTGTCTAAAATGCAACTAAATGGCAGGCAGAGAAGGAAACAGGAGATGGCAATTGGGTAAGGACTTTTTTTTTAAAAAAAGAACAATTGAAGATTTGCTTGACTGTTCAAAAAAGAGATAAAGAAAAAGAACAAAATGTCCATTTAGCTCTCTGGATGTGTAGGTTTATGTGAGAGGTGTGCTGGGGGGATATTCTCGACCCACTTACCCATTAACCTATCCATAAAGAAGTAGAAAAGAGGCCGATATCAATCAGTATTCAGAGTTTCCCAGAGGTTGTAAATGATGAGTGGGGAAACACAATTAACCGCTGGACTTTACAGCATGCTGAGAATTTTAATTCAGAATGACAAGGAAGGGATAAGTGGCCAAAGTTCTTTCTCTGGCAAGGCTGGCCATTATATGATACACAGCTCCGCTGTCAAACTTCTCTTCCTACCAAGATGTTTCTCCTAAGGTTCCACCAAAATCTGCCTTCTTGTGACTCAGATGTGGGCAAACTGCAGCCCTTCAGGTGTTATTGGACTTGTTCTTGTTGTTGTTTAGTTGTTAAGTCATGTCCGACTCTTCGTGACCCCATGGACCAGAGCACGCCAGGCCCTCTTGTCTTCCACTGCCTCCCGGAGTTGGGTCAAATTCATGTTGGTAGCTTCGATGACACTGTCCAGCCATCTCATCCTCTGTCGTCCCCTTCTTTTCTTGCCTTCACTCTTTCCCAACATCAGGGTCTTTTCCAGGGAGTCTTCTCTTCTCATGAGATGGCCAAAGTATTGGAGCCTCAGCTTCAGACCATTTTTTGCACTCTCTTTCACCCTCATTACGAGGTTCTTTAATTCCTCCTCAATTTCTGCCATCAGAATGATATCATCTGCATATCTGAGGTTGTTGATAATTATTCCAGCAGTCTTTCTTAATTCCGGCTTCGGATTCCTCCAGTCCTGCCTTTGGCATGATGTATTCTGCATATAAGTTAAATAATCAATTTTGAACCAATCAGTTGTTCCGTATCCAGTTCTATTTGTTGCTTCCTGTCCCACATATAGATTTCTCAGGAGATAGATAAGGTAGTCAGGCACTCCCATTTCTCTAAGGACTTGCCATAGTTTGCTGTGGTCCCCACAGTCAAAGGCATTAGAGTAGTCAATGAAGCAAAAATAGATGTTTTTTCTGGAACTCTCTGGCTTTCTCCATAATACAGTGCATGTTAGCAATTTGGTCTCTAGTTTCTCTGCCCCTTTGAAATCCAACTTGTACTGGGAGTTTTCGGTCCACATACTGCTGAAGCCTGCCTTGTAGAATTTTCAGCATAACCTTGCTAGAATGTGAAATGAGTGCAATTGTACAGTAGTTGGAGCATTATTTGGCACTGCCGTTCTTTGGGATTGGGATGTAGCCTGATCTTTTCCAATCCTGTGGACACTGAGTTTTCCAAACTTGCTGGTATATTGATTGTAGCACCTTAACAGCGTCATCTTTTAAGATTTTAAATAGTTCCACTGGAATGCCATCACCTCCACTGGCCTTGTTGTTAGCCATGCTTTCTAAGGCCCACTTGACTTCATTCTCCAGGATGTGTGGCTCAAGGTCAGCAACCACACTATCTGGGTTATCCGAGACATGCAGATCTTTCTGGTATAATTCCTCTGTGCATTCTTGCCACCTCTTCTTGATGTCTTCTGCTTCTGTGAGGTCCCTACCATTTTCGTCCTTTAACATGTCCATCTTTGCACAAACTGTTCCTTTAACATCTTCAATTTTCTTGAACAAATCTCTATTTCTTTGCACTGTTCATTTAAGATGGCCCTCTTGTCTCTCCTTGCTATTCTTTGGAAGTCTGCATTCAAGTTTCTGTAACTTTCCTTATCTCCCTTTCATTTTGTTTCCCTTCTCTTCTCTGCTATTTGTAAGGTCTCCTTGGACAATCACTTTGCTTTCTTGCGTTTCCTTTTCTTTGGGATGGTTTTTGTTGCTGCCTCCTCTACAGTGTAATGTTACGAGCCTCCATCCATCGTTCTTCAGGCATTCTGTCCACCAAATTGAGTTCCTTAAATCTGTTCTTTACTTCCACTGTGTATTCATAAGGGATTTGGTTTAGATTATACCTGAGTAGCCCAGTGGGTTTTTGTACTCTCTTCAGTAAAAGGTTGAGTTTTGCTATAAGAAGCTGATGATCAGAGCCACAATCAGCTCCCGGTCTTGTTTTTGCTGACTGTATAGAGCTTCTCCATCTTTGGCTGGAGAGAACATAATCAATCTGATTTCGGTATTGTCCTTCTGGTTTTTCCATGTGTAGAGTCGCCTCTTGTGTTGTTGGAAAAAAGTGTTTGTGATGGCCAGCTTGTTCTCTTGACAAAACTCTATCAGCCTTTGCCCTGCTTCATTTTGAACTCCAAGGCCAAACTTCCCTGTTGTTCCTTTTATATCTTGATTCCCTACTTTAGCATTCGAGTCCTCTATAATGTGAAGAATATCTTTCTTTGGTGTCAGTTCTAGAAGGTGTTGTAAGTCTTCAAAGAATTGGTCAATTTCAGCCTCTTCAGCATTGGTGGTTGGTGCATAAACTTGGATTGCTGTGATGTTGAAAGGTCTGCCTTGGATTCGTATTGAAATCATTCTCATTTTTGAGATTGTATCCTAGTACAGCTTTTCTCATTCTTTTGTTGACTATAAGGGCTGCTCCATTTCTTCTTTGGCATTCTTGCCCACAATAGTAGATATAGTAATCATCTGAATTGAATTCGCCCATTCCCATCATTTTAATTCACTGATGCCCAGGATGTCAATGTTTATTCTTGCCATCTCCTGTTTGACCACCTCCAGCTTACCAGGGTTCATAGATCTTACCTTCCATGTTCCTATGCAGTATTTTTCTTTGCAGCATCGGATTTTCCTTTCACTTCCAGGCGCGTCCGCAGCTGAGTGTCCTTTCGGCTTTGGTCCAACCACTTCATTAGCTCTCATCCTTGTCCTCCGCTCTTCAATATCATGTTGTCCGACCTGAGTCCATCATATTGTTTCTCAGTAGCATGTTGTCCGATCCGAGGGGCTCATCTTCCAGCATTATATCTTTTAGCCTTTTGTTTCTGTCCATGGAGTTTTCTTGGCAAGGATACTTGAGTGGCTTGCTAGTTCCTGCTCCAGGTGGATCGCATTTAGTCAGAACACTTCACTATGACTTGTTCATCTTGGGTGTCCTTGTACGGCATAGCCCATAGCTTCTCTGAATATCTCAAGCCCCTTCGCCACAACAAGGCAGCAATCCATGAAGGGAGTTATTGGACTTCAACTCCCATTTGCTCTAGCCAGCATATCCAATGCTAGGAAGTTGCATTCCAGTAACATATGGAGGTCCACACTATGCTGACCATTGCTGAAGCTCAATAGATGTAGATCTGTCCTTCTGCTGCACTATGGAACAAGTCATTATCTTTTTTCTGTGTGACAGCCATTAGCTAACAAGCTTTTCACACCCTTCTGCATATCCTGAGTACAGGTTTTTCTACAATGTACATGTTTTGGCTATTGCTTCTTGCAGATACCCTAGGGGTAGAATCCTGTCTATCTTTTAGTGTCTTCATTTTTCTGTTCTCTTTGGTTCTCTAACTACATTATACAGTATTCGATTTTGCATGTAATCAAAGAGATAACTGTGATATATACTGACTTTACAGGCTTCAAGCTAAGCATTAAACCATTACAGTGTCAACATTCAGTATGTGAGATGCTCTATGGGAATGTAAACATACGTTTGCCCCAACCTTCCACATGTTTGAGATAGCTGTACTCAGACAAAAATCCTATTGTGTAAATTACTCCTGCACAAGGGTGATGAATGATGTCACTGGTAGTAGCAGATTTTTGGTTATTAAAGAGTTCTTGCCCTTTTTCCTACAGCAAGTCCAACTTGCATCTAATCATTCTCATTTTACTCAAGCCATGCAACCCCTGAGACAGAAGCAGGAGCCATTCAGTTACTGAAAATCTTCCCCTGCTGGTAGGATATTCTAGCAGTGGAGGTTGCTAACAATTAGAGTTCCTGCTTCTATCCTGGGGTTTCCACAGCTTTTGTAGAATGAGACTGATTACAATGGAGCCAGAGGACAGAGGCAGAAACTCTTTAATTACTGAAAATCTACCCTTACTGGTATTATCACCCTTATGCAGGTGTAATTTGAAGAATAAAATTTTGGCTTTAGATTCGGTGCTTTTATTATTTAAATATCTCTTAAACCCTAAAGGCATGGGTCTTTTTGTCTTTTTGGGAAGTGGGAGGTAAAATGCAATGAAAACTCCCACCTTAGTTGTTTTTTTTTTATTCACCAGCAGCATCAAAATGAGGCTCATTTTCTCATTCACTTTGCAGGGAAATGTGAAACCAGATCTTCTGATGAGATGGTCAACAGAATGAGGGTAAGTCACCCTGGAATGAGAAAATAATATGGAAAATTAGATTAAAATAAGATATTTTTTAAAAAAGAGAGAGAAAAGGGGGAAATGGAAAACCACTTTTATGTTCCCATGGAGCTCCCATATCTGAATGTTGACACTTTTGGGTTCATTGTAAACTAGCAAACTACATTGCATTTGGACATGGTAGACTTTGGCTTTCTTCCCATCTCTCCCATAGACTTAGTGGATGATGTGGAACCCATTAACTCCAATTCAAATGATAAGCACCGAGGAGCCCATTGTAAAGAGAATTGCTATGGTAGCTGTTTCCACACAAGCCATTTGTGTGCAGTATGTATCAGACATCACTACAGTTTCCTCCACTTGCTGCAAAGTACCAAGATAATATTTTTTAGCAGTGGATTTAAATGGTGAGTCATGCCCCCCAATTAGTGACCCACAAAAATTCTCTGCCATAGTGATTCTATTGCAAGTGACCTCCACCTTTCTTATTGTTTTTATGAAGAGAGTCACAGTTGATTGTGAGACGTAGCAGTCAATCCGATACACTAGTAGAGAAGAGAGGGAGAGAAATCCTAAATCATAAAACACATAGAAATGACAGTTCTATTAAAATAAACCAAAATGTATTTTTCTGTTTAGTGCAGGACTTGTCTTCTAAAAATCTTCATAGGAAGCTTTTTGTTGAATAATTAAAATTGTTTGGAGTTTAGTTAAAAAAATATAGTGTTAAAATATGAAACAGTGTAGTGTAGTACAGTTTAGTAATTGTATGAAATATCATAAAACAGTGAAAGTTCTTGATTCTGTAATATGCCTATTATGTACAGAGTTGTGATACTCCTGTCTCTTCTTCCTGGGTATTTAAAAACTGTATGGTCTGCACAGTTTAATAATAATAAAAACATACTGTCAAGTCAACAACCCATTTCACGGTTTTCCGAGTATAGTTAGAAGTTGTTTACCATTCCCTTCTCCTGCAGGCACCCTACAACTGTGCAGCTTGCCCAAGGCCACACAGGCTGGCCCTTCTCCCAGGAGGTACTGTGAGGAATTGAATTCCTAACTTTTGCCTCTGTAACCAGATACTTAAACCATTGAGATATCTACCAGCTGCACAGTTTAATAGATGATCTCGTGTTCATATCATGAAAAATTCTATCTGCTGATTTTTCTTATTAGTTGGCATTTTCTTAAAGTCCGCAATAATGTAAGGGAGTGGGGGAGCAACCGTCGGATCAGAGGCAAAAGTGGTCAAAAAGTATTAAAGGAAAAGCCAAAAATAAAAACATAGTGTAGGATAATTAAAACCAAACAAAATGTTAAGTCAGAATTGGTACATCTAGGATGCTAGTCAGTTAAAGCAGTGGTCCCCAACCTTGGGCCTCCAGATGTTCTTGGACTACAACTCCCAGAAACCTTCACCACCACCTCTGCTGGCCAGGATTTCTGGGAGCTGAAGTCCAAGAACATCTGGAGGCCCAAGGTTGGGGACTATTGAGTTAAAGGATAAAACAATTGTGATAGTGTTACACCTGATATCATATCAGACCAAAAGAAATCAGGTGGAAATGTTCTGGAGCCTTGAAGATAACTGCTATATTTTAATGTGTGATCAAGTCTGATTCCTTAGGCATGCTTCCCTCATCCAAAAAAGCTCACATTAACTAACATGGCTACTTCTTAAAAAAAACTATTGTCATGTTCAGTTTTCAAATACGAAAGAGTATATCATACCTCTTTAAGCCTCCCACACTATTTAAAACAATCTAGCTGATTTGCAGGATTTCAGTAATTTTCCACTTCATCTATAACATCTTTAAATTTAACTACTAATATGAATATAATCAAGTGTGATTCACTGCGACTAGCTACTAAATTAAGAACATGTTTGTATTTCTGTCTTCCCACGATGCAGACTCAATAGGCTTGATGTCTAGTGGTAGTTCTACTTCTGTAAATATCTTTAAAAACAAAACAATTACTATGATTGCAGTCCAGGAGGCATGCCCACATGTGTTCTTTGAAGTGCAAAACATACCGATCGGACTGGAAAGTTGTTTGTCTTTATTGATTATAGCTGAATTGCCTTAAGTCAGTATGGGAAACGATTCAAGCACAGGCTGAACTGCCTGTCAAGCAGTGCAACTCTCCCAGCTCCCTTGCTGGGTAGACCATGCAGTGACAGGAAAGAGGGTGCTACAGGGCATTAGAGCGCTGTGTGGAACCCACTGTCATGTGTTGTAAAAGCTAGTGTGCCTTCCCATGAGTTTGGCACATCGCTAATAGCCTCCACTTTATGATATCTGGTGGGGCCACTGGGAGATACAGGAAGCTGGACTTGATGGGCCCTTGGCCTGATCTGGCAGGGCTCTTCTTATGTTCTCATATCTTAAGAGAATCCTAGCCTGGGAATCTAGCCATGCAAACCCATTTCCCTCTAACTGGATCCTTTCCTAGGAACACAGCTGCCAACCCCTAACTAGATAAAGTTGGGAAATGGAAGAAACAACACTGTTAAACAAAAGCCTTATGCTCCTGAGGGCAGCACAACCTCATGCAAGACCAATTCCCCCTAATGTCCATTAAGAGAGGGAAGGATGGGGTGTGTAAAGTCCCAGATACAGTCTATACTGGGGCGGGTGGTAAAAAGTAAAGGTTCCCCTTGACAATTTTTGTCCAGTCGTGTTTGACTCTAGGGGGCAGTGCGCATCCCCATTTCCAAGCCATAGAGCCACCGTTTTGTCCAAAGACAATCTTCCGTGGTCACATGGCCAGTGTTACCTTCCCACTGAGGTGGTCCCTATTTATCGACTTGCATTTGCATGCTTTCAGACTGCTAGGTTGGTGAAGAGCTGGGACAAGCCATGAGCACTCAGTCACGCGGATTCGATCTTGCGACTGCTGGTCTTCTGACCCTGCAGCACAGGCTTCTGCGGTTTAGCCTGCAGCGCCACCACATCCCTTGTGGGGTGGGTAAGGGAAATACTTTTAAACTTCTCAGCCAGTCCAGAATCAAGACTCCTCCACTGTCATCCATGGCAAAGGCCCCATCGCTGGACAAGCTAATTTCAAATCCCTGACCAGCATGTTCCGGTGCATAATAGCCCCATGCCCTCATTGTCACAAGAGGTGGATGGAGTCTTCATAACCATGTTTGTCTTCATAACCAAAGCTACTGAGCGACAGTCAGATTAACCATCCATTCTGATGGAGATGAAGCTAAAATTCTTGCCTAAGGTTCAAAAGAAAGGTCCTGTCTAATGCATGCATCCACTGGCCATCAGTTGGAGCAGCAAGCCACCTGATTGCCCTGGTGCTGTTTCTTATTCTGACATCAACATTTCCTCTAATCAAAGGCAGGCCTGTAATACACAGCCTAATGATGCTGCATAAGACCCCACCAGTGTACAGTGCTGCGGCAAGAGATCCATATAGTTTTTCAAAAAGTTTCTACAAATATGGAAGTAGATTATTTACTTAACTTCCCCTGCACCAGAGAAAGCAAGCATGAAAGCAATTTATAACAGATATGCTTCATAGGGCAAATCCCAAGTGCCCTGATGAGCCAGGCCAAGAGCTGTTGAGTTGTGGGCTTTCTCTGGACTGGCTTACGTAGAGGATTTCGTCCATCCTCTAATGGCTCTGCATGCTATGAAGAGTGTGTACTGATCTGCTTATCCTTGGGTTTTTACTGAAGAACGAGATGGTGATCAAATGAATTGTTTTGGTACCTGGTATCCCTAACGGATACCAAGTACCTTTAAACCTTATTCTCTTTCAGTTTTAATTTTAGAAGAATTAAAGTCTTTATATTTAGAATGAACAGAAAGTAAAACAGAATTTTGGAGCTTTAGTGTACCAATACTTCAAAAGCTTGAGAAGCTTTGCAGTTCATTTTGAATAAAAGTTTTGGATGCTATAATCCATAGCAAAGGTTTTAACTGCAAGTTATGAGCTAATGGGTGAATTCATTTAAAATACTTGTCCTCTGTTTTAATGCAATCCCTTGCATTTAAACAGGACATGTAAGTGTGATGCCCCACCCCCCTTGCCAACCAAAGGCAGCAGCAGGTAAGAGAGCCCTAACAGGCTGTTGGGATGCATGCTAACAGCAGAGGGGTCATGTAAGCTGTCAAAGACACCCTCACCACCAGTGCTGCTGCTGCCACTACACTTCTTGGCTGTAGCTTGTCCACCTGCCCACCAGGCAAGCAAGCTTTGTGGAGGAGGAAGGGCTCTCCGACCCCAGCTGACCCCAGAGGATGCCCTACTGCAGTTTGAGCCATGGGCACCATTTTAAACCACAGTAGGGACGTGGTGGCGCTGTGGGCTAACCGCAGAAGCCTGTGCTGCAGGGTCAGAAGACCAAGCAGTCGTAAGATCGAATCCACGCAACGGAGTGAGCGCCCGTTGCTTGTCCCAGCTCCCGCCAACCTAGCGGTTCGAAAGCATGCAAATGCAAGTAGATAAATAGGTACCATCTCGGTGGGAAGGTAAACAGCGTTCCGTGTCTAAATCACACTGGCCATGTGACCACGGAAAGATTGTCTTCGGACAAACGCTGGCTTTATGGCTTGAAGAGCGGGATGAGCGCCACCCCCTAGAGTCTGACACGACTGGACAAAAATTGTCAAGGGGAACCTTTACCTTTACCTTTAGGGCTTATGTAGTTTTTTTTCCTTTTTAACTGGGTGCATAGCTTTGGCCTCCTTCTGGTAACCTTTTTCATATTGGGAAGTATAGTCAAGCAGGGAAGTTGTAAAATGATGACAACACACACACACACACACACACACACACACACACACACACACACACAGAGAGAGAGAGAGAGAGAGAGAGAGAGAGAGAATAAAACTAACAAATGAAGTAACCTCTGCTGCCCTGTAGCATTACAGTAAGCTAAAAAAAAATAACCTAAAGAAATGTTAAAAGGATTTGAGAATGAAGCAGAAAAATAGAATCCTCTTTCATTTTGGAATAAAACTTTGATAGAAATTATAGAACAAATTATAGTGTGGAACTGCAGCCATTTCTTGGATATGAACCCAAAATTTTCCTTCCTCATACCTATTACAGTGTTTGCAGGAAAAGAGCTATACTATAAGTATCTACGTATAGAATGCGGCTCCATTCTGTCTTACTTTTACCCACCCCCATATGCCAGCCTTCCCATCCCTGAGCCCTCTAGATGGTTCGGACTTCAATTCCCATTAGTCCTAGCTGGTGCGGGCAGGAATACGGAGAGCTCTGATAAAAAGCATCTGGAAAACACGACTGGGGAGTGCTGCTACAATCATGTTAAAAACCTTGAGTGTTGGCAGACAGGGACCTTAAGTAGAAATGCTCTAGCTATTCAATTGTTTTCAATCCTCCTTTTTGTTAGACCTTTTTTTGGGGGGGGGGGGTGTCAAATGTTTTCTACCTCAGTTGATTTTGTTGAACTTAGTTAATTACTGCTAACTTTGGTCAATGAAGTTGTTCAATTTAAAACCGCATCTAACAGTGACCCCCCCTCAAGTTTTTACCCTGTAGAAAATTTTAACTTCAATGCACCTAGGCAGAATAGTCAAGTAATGTAAAAACTCAGCTAAGCAGGGGGCTAATTCTGGAAGTGAACTTTTGAAACAGCTTTAATCAGAAACTGCTGAGGAACAGAACAGCAAGTAGAGGCTGACACTCTCCTTCCAATTAAATGTCTTTAATACATAATGGACCAGAGCATGTTTACACTAGTATATTATCATTAATTTTTAATTTGTACATTGAAAGTGTAAAATAAACAGTTGTTCATGTTTCCACCTGAAAATAATGGAAAGATTCAGTAATAGATAAAGAGCGACTTTATGTGCCAGCCTGAAACATTTCTATTTCACCTTTGTTTGAATAAATGAGTTTTACTGATGAGGCATAATGAAACTCAAACAAGCCTTCTTTTTAAAATATACTGTATATATATTGTATATGTAAAGAACACATTCTACCTATATGACTATTCTGTGGGAAAAGAACAGTAAAAAGTAATTATATAAATAGACATTTATTAAAGTATTGCCAGAATTTAAATACTGGTATATAAAATAGTGGTATAAAGACAAATAAGCAAAGATACAGTTCCCTATAGTTACTATGTTGTTGTTGTTGTTTAGTTCTTACGTCATGTCCGACTCTTTGTGACCCCATGGACCAGAGCACGCCAGGCCCTTCTGTCATTCACTGCTTCCCGGAGTTTGATCAAATTAATGTTGGTAGCTTCAATGACACTGTCCAACCATCTCATCCTCGGTCGTCCCCTTCTCCTCTTGCCTTCATGCTTTCCCAACATCAGGGTCCTTTCCAGGGAATCTTCTCTTATCATATGATGGCCAAAGTATTGGAGCCTCAGTGTCAGGATCTGTCCTTCCAGTGAGCACTCAGGGTTGATTTCCTTCAAAATGGATAGGTTTGTTTTCCTTGCAGTCCAGGGGACTCTCAAGAATCTCCTCCAGCACCACAATTCAAAAGCATCAATTCTTCGGCGGTCAGCCTTCTTTATGGTCCAGCTCTCACTTCCATACATTGCTACTGGAAAAACAAGACCTTTGACTATGCGGACCATTGTCAGCAAGGTGATGTCACTGCTTTTAAGATGCTGTCTAGGTTTGTCATCGCTTTCCTCCCAAGAAGCAGGCATCTTTTAATTTCGTGGCTTCTGTCACCATCTGCAGTGATCATGGAGCCTGTCACTGCCTCCATATCTTCCCCTTCTATTTGCCAGGAGGTGATGGGACCAGTGACCATGATCTTTTGATGCTGAGTTTCTGACCATTTTTGCACTCTCCTCTTTCACCCTCATTAAGAGGTTCTTTAATTCCTCCTCAGTTCTGCCATCGGAGTGGTATCATCTTCATATCTGAGGTTGCTGATATTCCTTCTGGCAATCTTAATTCCAGCTTGGGATTCATCCAGTCATGCCTTTCACATAATGTATTCTGCATATAGGTTAAATAAGCAGGGAGACATATAACCTTGCCGTACAATTTTGAACCAATCAGTTATTCCATATCCAGTTCTAACTGTTGCTTCCTGTCCCACATATAGATTTCTCAGGAGATAGATAAGGTGGTCAGGCACTCCTATTTCTTTAAGGACTTGCCATAATTTGTTGTGGTCGACACAGTCAAAGGCTTTTGTGTAGTCAATGAAGCAGAAGTAGATTATTTCCTGGAACACTCTGACTTTCTCCATAATTCAGCGCATGTTAGCAATTTGGTCTCTAGTTCCTCTGCCCCTTCAATATCCAGCTTGTACTTCTGGGATTTCTCAGTCCACATACTGCTGAATCCTGCCTTGAAGGATTTTGAGCATAACCTTGTTGTTAGCCATTCTTTCTAAGGCTCACTTGACTTCACTCTCCAGGATGTCTGACTCAAGGTCAGCAACTACATTGTCTGGGTTGTCCGGGATGTCCAACTATTTCTGATATAATTCCTCTGTGTATCCTTGCCACCTGTTCTTGATGTCTTCTGGTTCTGTTAGGTCCCTGCCATTTTTGTCCTTTGTCATTTCCATCTTTGCAAAAAAGGTCATATGTATCACATTCCTCAACAAGTCTTGATCACAGGATAGTTACACCAAATAAGATCTAAAATCAGTTCCCTAAAATTCACATCTATAGCAAACATAATCAGTGTCAAACATGGTGTATCATAACTAGAAGATGTTTTCTGGATCATCTGGAAAATTCTACTGATGAGGCCATTTGTATGGACCATAGAAGCTTTGTCTGATAATCCCCTGATAATACTATGAAGTTCTTGGTTTAATGTTTCCCCTCTTTGGGGCTACTGGAACTCTCTTGAAGCTTATCAGTATCTTAAAACAGTGGTCCCCAACCTTGGGCCTCCAGATGCTCTTGGACTACAACTCCCAGAAGCCTTCACCACCACCTCTGCTGGCCAGGACTTCTGGGAGTTGAAGACCAAGAACATCTTGAGACCCAAGGTTCGGGACCACTGCCTTAAAGCATTCAATAATATGGAATAAAAAATACAAAGAACACTTGGCACCCCACATCTAGCTACCACCATGTGTTTCTTCTTTTTATTTTTTCTGGAGCTGAGAGTAGCTACAAATTCCTAACTCTAGGCAGAAAAACAGCATAGAAATAAAATTTTCATTTTAAAATTGACATTTTTAAAATCCAGATCATACTCTTAAATTATTACAGATGAGGGAGTCAGTAATGAGTTCAGACACAAGAAGTGGGTTTAACGTTGACCATGCCTATTTAAATAGTACTATGAAGAGGCAAGGTGTGAGACCTAGTGTCAAGGGCAAGGTATTTGTGGGACAGGCCTCCCTGACAAGGCTGAGCAAAGACCATACGTTATTTATTACACATTTGATTGACACTGATGGTGTTGGGGACCTTTCCTGTCACCACAAGCCCAAATCTTACAACTCTGGGTCAGTGGTTCCTGGAAGTGATCCTCAGTGTGCCCCTGGGTCCCTGAGCCCTAAATTGTAATCCTCAGAAACAGATGATCAGCATAACTGTGTCTGTGTGTGCTTACCAGCCCTATCTCTTCACACAATTGCTGCCTAAGTTTGCAAGTGAAGACTGAATGTGACCAGATTAACCTGAGACCAAAGGTAAAAGACATCAAATGGTTAACCCAAATGGCCAAATTAACCTGTGAAATAAAAGCTCTGCTGCCGATTAACCTAATGTGAAATAATTGACCCAAGGCAAAGCCTTTCATCCTACCTGGTTGCAGAGTATGTGACAAGCTCACTGTAAAGTGGAAATAAGAATAAATCCTACTTGGCCCCAAAGCAACCAGCTAAACCATAACATGTGCATGCTATAATTCCAAATAAATACACACATGCTGTAATTCCAAATAAATAAATAAAAGACAGTTGTAGTGTGGAAGATCTGTATCTCCTCTGTCCATTCTTCCTTCCAATATGCAGATCATAAAAGTATGACAGCTCTCCTTCTCCTCTCTCTTTGTAAAGCTCAACCATCCTTGGAAACCTGTATGTACAACTTCAGCAGATCAGTCACCATGAAAAGTGATTCCTCAAGATTTAAAATAAAATAAAATTAGCCTTTATGCTGCTGCTGCCTAAGTTGATGTGTCATTGGCCTGACAAAGACATCCAGTTGAAATCCTCATGGGTCTTTGGAGTCCTTTTTACCTTTTTTTTCCCACAGTGAAAATATTACAGATAAATCACCACAGAAGGAAGGAACAGAATAGAAGCATGATTGCTCCTCAGGTGCGCTTTGGATACTGTCTGATGGAGGCACAGTGAGAGAGTGTGGATGGCGTGAAAGGAGGCCCACCCTTTTTAGTACTGGTTCTGCATTTTCAGTTACTGAACCAACTAACAAGTAGGGAGAGAGATCTTGGCAAGTTTTCCAAATGGATTGTAAATTAATGTTAGTTATTAAAATAATTATATCCCACCTTATATAGAGACAGCTCAGGGAGTGGTATAGACAGTAAACAACATAAAACAATTTAAAAGCATGTTAAACAAAAATGTAAACCAACTTAAACCAATTCAGCATGATAAAACTATGTACCGAAGTGCATAAATCACCAGGTCATAGTAAAGATAGGGTCACTGAGCCCCTAAAGCCTGGGTGAAGTTCCAAATTTTAAGCTGGTGATCGTCAGCATCCATTTTGACTCCAGGAAGAGGGCACTCCACAACAACAACAACAGCAGCGCAAAAGAGAATTGACTATATCAAGTTATGTATCTGATTAGGTTTGTATTTTCTTAGAACCAATTATCAAATTATTTAGAGGAATCAACAGCATCGTCCATAGCAAAGTTAACTCAGATATAAGCTATGTTACAGTTTTTTACTCATGCGTAGTCCATGGCTTCTGGGCTATTTCTGTGAGAGATGTTAACCACGTAAGACTAACAACCAGTCTCTGTTTAGAGAAAGAAATGGAAATAAATTTGGCATGAAATGGCTTTTTTTTAAAAGGAAAAACATTGAAGCTTCCCAGGACCATTTAACACCCTCCCCCTTCAAACTGTCTGGATAACGTTAAATGTATTGTTCAATTAGAGGTGAAGAGAGGGGAGGGAACAATTCTGTCCACATAAATATGTCATGCCCACTATTTATATAGATCATTGTGAGATGTACACATACAAAAAAGAGAAAACTCTAGATTCCTAAAGGAGTGTTCCATTGCAATTCCACTTATAGCAGGAATGCAGTGTTTGATAGGATATGGAAATTGTATTTCTGGAAGCATTAATTATGATACAATGGTTGTTTTTATGCAGTGCTAGGTTTATTTTAGAAGAACTACTCAAAGTTCCAAGGAGAAAATAGAAATCAATACTAAGTTCTTTTAATTTTTTAAATCTTCCCATTAGTTGTTTTGGTAGCAAATTATGATAATAGACACTGGCTAAAGACGTCTTGAATCTTTAGTTTTCCTTGAAAATTATACAGATTCTTGATGAGAAATGGCTTTTATGCGTACAAAGCATTTCCTGTCCCCTACTCTGGGGCTGGGGCTTATATTTGAATTCATGCCTGCAGAGGTCAAGAAGACTCTCTCCTGAAATCTTGTCATTGAGAGTGACAATTAACAATATTAACACAGGTCATTCGCCAGACCTGTTGCTCTGGCACTATAAGCTGATTAAGATATGCTGTGTAGTAAGAATCAATTATCTTGAATCAAACCTGTGATGATAGATTGGAATCTCCGATGGCAATATTTAAAAACAACAACACACAGAGCGGCAATTTCAACTTTCCAGGTTGCTCTGTGACCAAGAGACTGTTGTGCTGCAGTTATTAGGAGGTTGCAGTTGATCACCAGGTGCTTGAGTTCGGACAATGGATTCTTATCTCAATACCTATGCTTGTGTTGTCAGCAATGCTTTTGTGACTGCATTGATAATGTACAGTAATTGTTGATAATGTAATTATCACTGTTAGTTCTTTCAGCGTTCAATTCCCCTTTGATCTCACAGTCTGCACATCCAACTTAATTATGCATTTTGTATGTCTGTATGTGTGTGCACACATGCACATACCTGAGCTTTTGGATAACCGTCCATGCATCTGACAAAGTGGCATATAGTAGTCTAAATGGATGTCCTTGACATGTCACTGACAAATCAGCTTAGGCAGGAGAAGTACAAATGTAAACAACCTCTTGCGTTAGCAAATGTTGTAGCTGTTAAGATGGGACAAAGCTCTTTGTAGTTTGACGCTAATAAATATACTGAATTTATTAGACATTTTATGATTAACAGAACTGATTAACAGAATTATGATCAGTTCCAGAACTTATGCTCATGTACTGTTTACCTCAAAAAAGAGGAGATGTTTGAGTAACCATGCTTAGGACTGCACTGCATCTTACAAGCTGCAATCTTTAAAATATGCATGAGAAAATAAGTCTCACTGAACTCCATGGCTACAGTCCTGCTGGTTTGTGCAACTTCATAAAGGCAACCAAGTGCTGGATCTTCCTCTGTTTGCAGAGTCAATTGTGCAGTTGGCTGCCTGGAAAATTAGGGGTAAAGCATTTTCACAAATGCCTTTAACATATATAGAATATTTCAGTTGGGTTTTGGCCAATGAGTTAACTTAATTTTAGCAAATGCTAAGTTGCTTAATTATCCATTGGTAATTTGTGAAATTTTATTATTTCATCCTTTTGCAGAATTGCAACCTATTTTGTTCTTGTTCTCTTTAGGTGCAGAAGTGATGCATGTAAACTTGACCGCTTACAACGATGGACACTTGCAGTCCTCATTTTGGATTGTGGATAAACGGCATGTATACATTGGAAGTGCCAGTTTAGAATGGAGTTCACTGGGACAGGTATTTTTAATTGCAGAATCAGAAATAGTTTGAAAAAGATGCAATGAGCATTACAAATATTGCCATTGTTGTTTCTGTCTGTGGAAAATGTACATGCTGGTTAGTGACAAAAAACCTACCAAAAGATTGAATTTGGTGGGGTAAGCTTATTTTTTCTTGCTTGCTTTCTTGCTTGCTTCCTTTTTTAAAGCCCAGTACTGTGAAATATTAATGGTCCTTTTGAGTACATCATTAGGGATCATTAGGCTACAAGGTTTGCAAATGTCCATGAAAGTCCTTTTTTCACTAGAAGACTTAGGGTAGTAGACCATTGGTCAAGATGGGCAGGGTATAAATCTAATAAAATAAAATAAATAAAATAGAAATATATAGAAGCAATCTTGTACAGACTTATGTGTGAACTTGATAAGAAGGGACTTGTTCCTCAGTAGACACACATTGAATTTTACTTCAGTGTACTTTCTTTTTTGTTTTTAAATTTATCTAAGAG
Organism: Pogona vitticeps; assembly: GCF_051106095.1. NCBI lineage: Eukaryota > Metazoa > Chordata > Lepidosauria > Squamata > Agamidae > Pogona > Pogona vitticeps. The sequence continues at coordinate 55,437,290 of NC_135783.1, forward strand.
TAGGATAGGGATTACAAAAGGTAAAAGAGAGTGGAAGAAAAGGAAAAGGGTTAGGGAGGATAGGAGAACACAAAATATGTCATCATCTAATCAAACCATATTACAAAAACAGATCCACTTTCAGCTTTTTTTTTAGTTCAGTTACCCTCCAGCTATCCACTTACAGCTTTATTTTAATTTAAATCTGTTATTCCAACACTATCTGAGAACCATAGCCATTTGTGTAATAAATCCCGTTCTTCAATTTCCTTTTGAATTGGGCAGTTATTAATCACATCTAAATCATTATCCATTTCTGTCTCATTCCATACTTTCTCAATAGACTCCTCTTGTTTCAGTGACTCTGTTTTCTTCCAATTTTTGGAAGAGGACAATGGATCCAAAACAACAATCCAATTTTCAATATCACATTTTCTGACTGTAGTAATTGAATAAATCACTGGATAGCTCTTTACCTCATCTATATTACTTGATATCTTACTCAATAGGGGCTTTTCTGGAGTTAATACAATTTTACTTGACTGTGGTTTAGCATCTGATGACCCCTCTTTCATCTGATTTCCTATCTGATTAAAACATTCATTTATTTGCTGGAATCCTGCTATTATTATCTTCTGCATGTTAATCTGCCATTCCTTGTCTATTTTTTTGTGCCATCATTCCCACCCCTGATTTCTTCCTCTCATCCATACACAGATACTATCATATATAATCATATATATATATATCATATATAAATCAACTTTAAGTCCAGAAGCTTAAAGTACAGCCGTGGCAGAATTAGCCTTTTTTATGCAAAAAGCCAACAAAATTCTATTTTCAGGATCCCACACAGTCAAGCCAAAAAGAGTCCATGATCACCAGATTTCAGTCTCTCCAGCAGATCCCCTTATAATCCAACTGATATTCTTTCCATTAGTCCAAATTCCCTAGAATCCATGAAGAAACATTCCAGTCCTGGTCTTCTTGTCTGCTCAACCTGGTTAGTCAGTTTTCGCTGTTTTGTTTCCTCCTCAGTGTTCTCATGTTTCTAAAAAAAGAAACTCACTCCGTCTTCTTCCAAAAACCAGATAAACATCCAATTCAGAGTCCCACACAGACTAATTCCTCCACACTGAGCCGCATTCCCAAAGTTTCAGTCTCATAAATCCTGTCCCTCGGTGTTTCCCTCTGGGATTTTTAAGAACAAGCAAGTTTTCCGTCACTGTCCCTCTTTTGGCCATGAGCCAGCCTGCTGTTTCAGAGACAGTTTAAGAGTCTGAGAGGCAGAGGCAGACTGGAAAGCAAATGCTCGTCGCTTCTTTCCTCCTTTGGCCAAATTTGTTCACTCTGCCTTTTTTTTCCCAACGTACGGATCAAAAGCTTCAATTAATTTTTTAAGCTATAACACTTGTTCTCTTCTCCTCCTTGGTACTCTCAGTTCAGTGCCAAGAAAATGGCTCCCGCATCCGATTCGTGCTTGAGTGAATCTTATAGATGGAAGAGATACTGGGTTGCTGCCCACTCTCCCCCTCCCGTCGCCACCAAATGCTTCGGAGAAACCTCTCCTGGTCTCTCCTTTGATCCCCTTATCTCTAAGGGAATCCCATACTGGGCGGTTCCAACATTTTCCAGAGAGCTTCTCTCTGGGGCTGCTGGCTTCACCGTGACAAGCCCCGCCTCTCACTTTCAGTGTACTTTCAGAGGCCCATCTTCTCCCACACGGATGGCTCCATTCAGCTGACAATCTTATGGTTACAAATATTAATAGAGACTAGTGAAATTTAATTTAGTAATAGTAGTAGTAGTAGTAGTAGTAGTAGTAGTAGTAGTAGTAGTAGTAGTAGTAGTAGTAGTAGTAGTAGTAGTAGTTTAGTCATTTAGTCGTGTCTGAGTCTTCGTGACCCCATGGACCAGAGCACGCCAGGCCCTCCTGTCTTCCACTGCCTCACGGAGTTGGGTCAAATTCATGTTGGTAGCTTCGATGACACTGTTCAACCATCTCATCCTCTGTCGTCCCCTTCTCCTCTTGCTTTCACACTTTCCCAACATCAGTGTCTTTTCCAGGGAGTTTTCTCTTCTCATGAGATGGCCAAAGTATTGGAGCCTCAGCTTCAGGATCTGTCCTTCCAGTGAGCACTGAGGGTTGATTTCCTTTAGAATGGATAGGTTTGTTCTCCTTGCAGCCCAGGGGACTCTCAAGAGCCTCCTCCAGCACCACAATTCAAAAGCATCAATTCTTCGGCAGTCAGCTTTCTTTATGGTCCAGCTCTCACTTCCATACATGACTACAGGAAAAACCATAGCTTTGATTATGCGTACTTTTATTGGCAAGGTGATGTCTCTGCTGTTTAAGATGCTGTAATCCCAAGGCTGACATCACTTTCTTCCCAAGAAGCAGGTGTCTTTTAATTTCGTGGCTGCTGTCACCATCTGCAGTGATCATGAAGCCCAGGAAAGTAAAATCTGTCACTGCCTCCATATGTTCCCCTTCTATTTGCCAGGAGGTGATGGGACGAGTGGCCATGATCTTAGTTTTTTTGATGTTGAGCTTCAGACCATTTTTTTTTTTGCTCTCCTCTTTCACCCTCATTAAGAGGTTGTTTAATTCTTCCTCACTTTCTGCCTTCAGAGTGGTATCATCTGTATATCAGTGGTTGTTGATATTTCTTCTGGCAATCTTAATTCCATTTTGGGATTCCTCCCATTCGGCCTTTCGCATGATGCATTCTGCATATAAGTTAAATACGCCGCGGGACAATATAGAGTCTTGTCATACTCCTTTCCCAATTTTGAACCAACCAGTTGTTCCATATCCAGTTCTAACTGTTGCTTCCTGTCCCACATATAGATTTCTCAGGAGATATATAAGGTGGTCAGGCACTCCCATTTCTTTAAGAACTTGCCATAGTTTGCTGTGGTCCACACAGTCAAAGGCTTTTGCGTAGTCAATGAAGCAGAAGTAGATATTTTTCTGGAACTCTCTGGCTTTCTCTATTATCCGGCGCATGTTAGCAATTTGGTCTCTACTTCCTCTGCCCCTTTGAAATCCAGCTTGTACTTCTGCGAGTTCTCAGTCCACATACTGCTGAAGCCTGCCGTGGAGGATTTTGAGCATAACCTTGCTAGCATGTGAAATGAGTGCAATTGTATGGTGGTTCGAGCATTCTTTGGCACTGCCCTTCTTTGGGATTGGGATGTAGACTGATCTTTTCCAACCCTCTGGCCACTGCTTAGTTTTCCAGACTTGCTGGTATATTGAGTGTAGCATCTTAACAGTGTCATCTTTTAAGATTTTAAATAGTTCCACTGGAATGCCATCACCTCCACTGGCCTTGTCTTTTGCCATGCTTTCTAAGGCCCACTTGACTTCACTCTCCAGGAAGTCTGGCTCAAGGTCATCAACCACCCTATCTGGGTTGTCCGGGATATCCAAATCTTTCTGATATAATTTCTCTGGGTATTCTTGCCACCTCTTCTTGATGTCTTCCGCTTCTGTGAGGTCCCTACCATTTTTATCCTTTATCATGTCCATCTTTGCACAAAATGTTCCATTAATATTTCCAATTTTCTTGAACAGATCTCTGGTTTTTTCTTTTCTATTATTTTCCTCTATTTCTTTGCACTGTTCATTTAAGAAGGCCCTCTTGTCTCTCCTTGCTATTCTTTGGAAGTCTGCATTCAATTTTCTGTAACTTTCCCTATCTCCCTTGCATTTTGTTTCCTTTCTCTTCTCTGGTATTTGTAAGGCCTCATTGGACAGCCACTTTGCTTTCTTGCATTTCCTTTTCTTTGGGATGGTTTTTATTGCTGCCTCCTGTACAATGTTACAAGCCTCCATCCATAGTTCTTCAGGCATTCTGTCCACCAAATCTAGTTCCTTAAATCCGTTCTTCACTTCCACTGTGTATTCAAAAGGGATTTGGTTTAAATTATACCTGGCTAGCCCAGTGGTTTTTCCTACTTTCTTCAGTTTAAGCTTAAGTTTTGCTGTAAGAAACTGATGAGCAGAGCCCCAATCAACTCCAGGTCTTGTTTTTGCGGACTGTATAGAACATTTCTATTTTGGTATTGCCCATCAGGTGATGTCCATGTGTAGAGCCGCCTCTTGTGATGTTGGAAAAGAGTGTTTGTGATGACCAGCTTGTTCTCTTGACAAAACTTGATTAGCCTTTGCTGTGCTTCCTTTTGAACTCCAAGGCCAAACTTACCTGTTGTTCCTTTAATCTCTTGATTCCCTACTTTAGCAGTCCAGTCCTCTATAATGAGAAGAACATCTTTCTTTGGTGTCAGTTCTAGAAGGTGTTGTAAGTCTTCACAGAATTGGTCAATTTCAGCCTCTTTAGCATTTGTGGTTGTTGCATAAACATAGATTACTGTGATGTTGAAAGGCCTACCTTGGTTTTGTATTGAAATCATTCTATCGTTTTTGAGATTGTATTCCAGTACAGCTTTTCCCACTCTTTTGTTGACTATAAGGGTTACTCCATTCCTTCTATGGGATTCTTGCCCACAATAGTAGATATGATAATCGTCTGAATTGAATTTGCCCATTCCCGTCCATTTTAATTCACTGACGCCCAGGATGTCAATGTTTATTCTTGCCATCTCCTGTTTGGCCACATCCAGCTTTCCAAGGTTCATAGATCTTACATTCCACATTCCCATGCAGTATTATTCTTTGCAGCATCAGAATTTCCCTTCACTTCCAGGCACATCCACAGCTGAGTGTCCTTTCGGATTTGGCCCAACCACTTCATTAGCTGTGAAGCTACTTGTACTTATCCCCTGCTCTTCCTTAGTAGCATGTTGGATGTCTTCCGACCTAAGGGGCCCATCTTCCACTGTCATATCTTTTAGCCTTTTGTTTCTGTTCATGGGGTTTGCTTGGCAAAGATACTGAGTGGCTTGCCAATTCCTGCTCCAGGTGGATTGCGTTTAGTTGGAACTCTTCACTTTGACCTGTCCGTCTTAGGTGTCCCTGTACGGCATAGCCCATAGCTTCTCTGAGTTACTCAAGCCGCTTCGCCATGATAAGACAGCAATCAGTGAAGGGGTCATAGTAGTGGAATATTAAAGTTTTTGGACCATTGTGATTTAATATGTAATACTTTAAAGTATGACTGATTTCCAAGACAAAGATAGTCTTTCAAAGTGACCCCAGTTTTTCAATATTTTGCATAGTTTTTTGGATTCGAAGCTGCTTTGTCATATCAAATCTAACAGTAAAAGCTTTCTTGCTAAATCAACAGACTTGCTTTTACAATACTGTATCTGGAAACAGGGAACTGGTATGTCTACTAGCGGAAAAATTCCAAATGAGAGACTGGGTCAGCTGCGACAGACCAAATGAGCTGATAAAGTTTTAAAATCTTGTTCCTGGAGAAGACCATTCACCAAAATATGTCAAGCTTTTTAAACAAGAATAATGTTTATCACATTTTTTTTTAACATCCTGGGACCCACTCTCTCATTTGCTTTTAGAATATATAAGTGACATAATAGTTGGAATCCTGTTGCACACCTCTGTGCACATAAAGGATGTTGACATGTGTACTTTTATCTCCAATTTCAATGTTTCCATACCTCCTTTCACGTTTTGAGGCTTCCTAGGGAACCTACAATCTGAGAAATCATATTAGCTTGAATCAAGATTGATTGCGTTTTAGGAAAACATTTTGAGCAGCAGCTACTATACCAGTCAAAGTATAATATTAATTGCGTGCTGTCAAGTGAAATCTGATTTATGGCAACCTCTTTTCAGGGTTTCTTGCTAGAGAGTGGTTTGAAGTGGTTTACCATTCCCTTCCTCTGGGACTGTCCTGGGGCTGTACAGCTTGCTAAAGGCAACACAGGTTGGCTATACTGGGATGCAAATTGGGGAATTGAATTCCCAACTCTGTAACCAGAAACCTAAACCACTGAGGTATCCAGCCTGCTTTAATCAAAGTATACTGATGTGTGTTTTTTAAAAAATATTAGCTGATCTGTATGGTTCCCCCAGTAGTACAGGTTGTTACTTGGTAACATTATAAATGATCTTTGTGACCTGTACATTTACTATCTTTGAACATCAGTTTATCCCTAACTCAACATGTGAGATAAGCTTTGCTTCTGTTATAGAAGTCCATAAACATTTTGGAGCCTGATTAACTAAAGGATCATCTCTCTCATTATAATCCTTTATTTAAGATGTTCAGGATGGGCCTTTATCTGAGAAGTCCTGCTTGACGGACATATGAGAAAGGGCTTTCCCCAGGTTGATCTCAGATTGTGGAGTAAATCCTTAGGGCTGTGCTGAGTAACCGCTCTCATTGCTTTTAGGAAGAGCATAAAGACACAACATTTCAAACTGGCTTTTTAAACTATATTGATGTCTACTGATTTTTGCAATGGTTTAACAGATTTTATTACTGTATTGGGACATTGTAATGTGTTTATTTTCCAAGTAGTTTTTAATTTGTTTCAGAGGTGTTCACTCTCTTGAGTACCATTATTTAGTGGAAAGATGGGATATAAGTATAGGAAAAACTAGGTAAATAATTATATGGAATGATGTTTCAAATACAACAGAATGCAAAATGGCACTAAGGAAAGTAAAATTGAAGATTTTTAACCAACCTAAGTCTTAGGGCTAGAATGTACTGTAAATAAACATTTATAATAATTCATCTCTGTGTAATGTTTTCAAGCCACAATTTATAGCAAGATTTGCCAGCTGAAGTAGGATTTTGCTCGTTTACATTTCTGTTAAAGACAGCTGCATTTCCTAATTACAGAAGTGTATGTAGAGAAGACACTATATCAATCTCTTAATGTTTTGAAGCTAATGAGTTTCTTAAAGTTATGGAAAAAACCATCTGGCTGTTTTAAGATGAACTGTTTATGACATTTACTGGAACTAAGTTCTTCAGCCTTTACCTCAAATAAAACATGGATCATAAGCAGCTATTCCCTCCACATTTGAACTTGAGATGGTATGCAATCTTGTGCATTTAGGAAGCAATCCAAAGGATAAAGAATTCAGAGGATCTGGTTCTCCTGGGATCCATCATTGGCTGCTGCCTGCCAGTTAGTGTATTGTGGAGCATTCCTGAATACTTAGGACAGTAGGTAGCTCCTCTCCTTCCTGTGGGGCCTCAAGACAGCATTGTCAGGACCATTATGGTCCTTTCCCTAGGGTTAGAAAGACAGAACACCAAGATAAGTGCCTTGTAAGCTGGCACTTTAATTTCCTCATTGCTGTGTGTTCAAAAGCAGTTTTAAATGTTTGATAATTTTATTATATTATATATTTATATATATTTTTAGATACAAAATGCCTCCCAGAGCAATTCACGTTAATTAAACAGAAATGAAAGTCAATCCCAGTCCTCAGGTTTCCAAAATAGCAGTTTGGAAGATGATACCCAGTGTGGTGTGGTGGGTAGAGTGATGGACTTTGGAGACCAGGGTTTGAATCCCCACTCAGCCAGCGAAATTCACTGGGGGAGTAGAACTGGTAAAACTACTCTTTAAATATCTCACTTACCTTGAAAGCCCTGTTAGGGTTGATATAAGTTGGTTCCAACTTGATAGCAAACAGCAACAATAAATTAGAGAAGATAAAGATATTTTAGGTATTGGTATTAAGGATAGAATTAAGATTATCTTATTTGCAGATGATATCTTTTTAACAATAGAAGATCCTTTAAAAGCTGTAAAGAGGGTTAAATTACATTTAAAAGAATTTGGTTAGGTAACAGAGATTTTGGAGAGTTTACAGAGACTCTATGCATGCCAGTAGGCCCACCTTGCTCTCGAGCCCAGGACTATGGCATTTGGACCTGACTGTGGGGCATAGGGATAAATTTGGGATGGTGCTGCTGTACCATTCTCCCTGCGACCCAGCAATATCCATGTTAGGGTTGGCCAAGTTCATTTCAAATGCAATGTTTGGTTGCCCAGACTATAGATAGCAGAAGACTTCAATATCCATGGTGAATTAGAACTGTCCGGTTTGGCCCTGGAGATCACAGATGCCATGACAACCATGAACCTATCCCAACATGTCACCTCAGCTGACCACACTTTGGACCTTGTATTCTCAACTGCAAAGGTGGATAGTGATCTGAGGGTGGGGACTGTTAGCTCCCACCCTCTGTCATGGACAGATCACTTCTTACTGTGATTCAATCTGTCTATGATGACCCCCCTCTGCAGGGAGAACAGACCCATGAAAATGGTCCACCCTCCCAAGCTTCTTGACCCAGAATGGTTCCAAGAAGCTCTGGGAGTCCTTCTGGCCGACCTGGTAGATGACCGTGTCAAAGTCTAGTTCGATAGATGGTATCTGAAACGACCTGGGCGGCTGACACAATCCGCCCGCAAATGCAAGCTGTGAATTTATCGACACCTAGAGCAGGTGAGGAAGATATCAGTTAGCACAAAACAGGGCTGCAGTTAAGACCATGGGCAGTAAATAAGCTCATGCCTTTAAAAGGGCAAGAAAGAGCTTTAACATCTGGAAGATTGGTGAGGCTGCAAACCAAAAAGCAGAATTGTTCTGGGTGCTCCGTGACCTTACCAGTTCTGGCCACTCAAGCTCTTGTTTTGAGTTCACTAGTGATCAATTTGCAGGCTTTTTAAGAGCAAAACTAGAGGCCATTTGTGCCGACTTTGACTCCACCAGCAGGCTAGCTGATCGAGGGGTGACTATTGCTGCCCAATCTTTCACCACCCAGCTGGGTCAGTTTGACTCTGTAGTAAAGGAGAAAGCCTCCAGGGTGATAGCTAGCTTTAGGTCCACTGCCTCCTCCCTTGATCCCTGCCTGCCGTGGCTGATCAGAGCCATGAAGGGGGCTATGATGGATTGGGTTGTGAACATTATTAATTCATTGCTGAGAGAGGGAATGCTTCCCTCCCATTTAAAAGAAACCATCATCCAATGCATCATCAAATGCTGTTTAACATCTATGTTAAGTGGTTGGGGGAGGTAATCAGGAGATTTGGAGCAAGGTGTCATCAGTACGCTATCTCTCCGTTACCACGTCTGCAGTGGAGACCATCCAAATGCTTGAGCATTGCCTGGTTTCAGTACTGGAAAGCTCAAAGTGAACCTGCTCCTGAGGGGGAGGACCTCTGATGGGTATGGGGTGGTGGTCCCTAGGCTGGATGGTGCTCTCCTCCAGCTTAGGGACCAAGTGCATAATTTGGGCATTCTTCTGGACGTGGCTCTTTCTTGGGAGTTCCAGATTGCAGACATGTCTAGATCAGCCTTTAACAAGCTTAGGCTAAAAACCCCAGCTTTGCCTCTACCTAGACAAGAAGTTCCTCAGGGCTTTAGTGCAGGCCCTGAGCATCTCCCGGATCGACTACTGCAGTGCTCTCTACATGGGGCTTCCCTTGTGCCTGATTCAAAGACTTCAGCAGGTCAGCAGGGGGTGGGTGCAAGTAAATTTGACCACATCACTCCAGTTCTGGCTCACCTCCACTGGTTGCCCATAGTGTCCTGGATCAGGTTTAAGGTTCTCACACTCACATACAAAGCTCTCTACAGTTTGGGCCCATTTTACCTGTTGGAGCTTCTTTCCTTAATGTCATCTGCCCAACCTACAAGATGATCCCAGTTGAGCTCCTCTGAGTGACCACCCCAAGGGAGGCCCATAAATCCTCTACAAGAGGCAAGACCTTCTTTGCAGTGGCTCGAACTTTATGGAACCAGCTTCTAGAGGAGTTCTGTCTACTCCCCTCCTTGTTGATATTTAGGAAGCAAAGATGTTGCTTTTCAGGGAGGCTTTCCACACTGACCCTACCTGACCACCTTACTCCCCTCCTTTTTTCCTTCCTCTTCTTCCCCTTTTCTTCTCTCTGCTCTGGATTTATATGATGAGTCGGTGCCATCTGTTTTTAATGTTTCTACCTTTATTTTTGTTTTCTATTATATGTATTGTAACTGCCCAGAGTAGTGCCTTGATACTAATGGGAGTGGGATACAAATTGAATATATAAATATAATTTGGTTGCAAATAAACTTGCATAAGTCAGAAATGAAAATATCTTACATTTGTATTTATATTACATAAGAACATAAGAAGAGCCCTGCTGGATCAGGCCAAAGGCCCATCTAGTTCAGCTTACTGTATCTCACAGTGGCCCCACCAGATGCTTCTTGGAGCACATGAGACAACTAGATACCTGTCTCCTGATACCGCTCCCCTGCATTTGGCATTTTGAAGTACCTTCCTTTTAAGCCTGGAGATTGTACATCCCCATCATAGCTTGTAACCTGCGATGTACTTTTCCTCCAGGAATCTGTCCAATCCCCTTTTAAAGACATATAAGCCAGATGCCATCACCACATCCTGTGGCAAGGAGTTCCACAGACTAACAACATGCTGGTTAAGAAACATTTTATTTTGTCTGTTCTCACTCTCTCAACACTCAGTTCGAGTGGCTGTCCCCTGGTTCTGGTATTGGGTGTGGTTCTGGTATTCTAGCCACTTTATCCATCCCCTGCATAATTTTATATGTCTGAATCATGTCTCCCCTCAGGCACCTTTTCTCTAGACTAAAGAGCTGTAAAGACCAAACGCTGTAGCCTTTCCTCATAAGGGAGGTGCCCCAATCCAGTCATCATTTTAGTCATTCTCTTCTGCACCTTTTCCAGTTCCACTATGTCTTTTTTCAAGTCTAGCGACCAGAACTGTATGTAATACTCCTGGTGCAGCCTTACCAGCATTTTGTTGTATAATGTTGGCTGTTTTATTTCCATTCCCCCCTTTTAATGATACCTAGCATGGAATTGGCTTTCTTCACTGTCACTATACACTGGGTTGACACTTTCATCGAGCTGTCCACCAGCACACCAGGATCTCTTTCCTGATCTATCACGGACAGTTCAGAACCCATTAGCTCAGTGGTTTCCAACCTTTTTGGGACTACGGAGTGGTTGGAGGGTGTGAGCTCCGTGTGCAAGGGGTGTGGGGGTGTCACATTCAAGTGTATGCACGTGAGTGCGACATGCCCACCTGCCAGCACAACATGCCCACTCGCGAGTGCAACACGCCCCTCCACAAGTGCAACATGCCCACCATGTGTGCATGCTGGGAGGGGGTGCGGAGATCCGTCTCTGTGGCCCAGTTCCAGGAAGCCCACAGACCAGCACAGGCTGCAGGCCTGGGGTTGGGGACCCCTGCATTAGCTGATAACTGAAGTTTTGATTTTTTTGCCCAATGTGCATTACTTTACACTTTCTTATACTGACATGCATTTGCCCTTTTGCGCCCATTTTCCCAGTTTGGAGAGATCCTTCTGGAGCTCTTTACAATCCCTTCTGGTCTTCACCACCTGAAAAACGTTTGTGTCATCAGCAAACTTGGCCACCTCACTGCTTATCCCTGTCTCCAGGTCATTTATGAACAGGTTGAAATGCAACGGTCCCTGGACAGATCCCTGGGGCACACCGCTCTTCACCTCTCTCCATTGTGAACATTGCCCATTAACACTTACTCTCTGTTTCCTGGTTCTCAACCAATTCTAAATCCATAAGAGAACCTGCCCTCTTATCCCCTGACTGTGGAGTTTTCTCAGCAGCCTTTGGTGAGGGACCGTGTCAAACGCCTTCTGAAAATCCAGATAGACAATATCTGTTGGTTCGCCCACATCCACATGCCTGCTGACCTTTTCAAAGAATTCTAAAAGGTTTGTGAGGCAAGACTTACCCTTACAAAAACCATGCTGATTTTACCTCAGTAAGGCTTATTGCTTGCTAAGGAGTCTACCAAAAGCATTCTGATATTGATCAGAATGCTTTCAGTAGACTCCTTAGATTTTATATAATGGAAAACTAAGTCCTTTTTTCTAGTGACTAGGGAGTAAGTAGGCTGTACCCTTGAAGCTGATGTTAGTAGCACAGTATATAGTACTGCCATGGATCCAACTGTGAACTGCTTTAGTTCTTGTAAAGTAGTGAATTCAAAGAATTGTAATTCTAACGACTGAAAAATGAATAATATGCAGTTAATTATATTTTTACTTAATTAGTTTTACTGTGTAGAAAATTAAGTTCATAAAAAGTATGCACATGTCCTGAGTTCTACTTTATTGCAAAATGTACAATATTAAAACGCCCATTTTTTCCTTCTAATTGTCTTAGCACCAATAAATAAACACAAATGATGATGCATAGAACTAACAAATAAACATGAAGGTGGGCCAAAGCTATTAATGTTCTAGACTTAGTGCCAGATTTATGCATTTATTTCACACTGAGGTAGCAGTTATCTTCTTTTAGAACTTGTTAAATAATTATTAGTACACTTTTCTAGGCAATATACTTTTAATGATTTGCATTCTGATTCACAGATGAAAGAGCTTGGTGTCATCGTATACAACTGCAGCTGCCTTGTGTTAGATTTACAAAGGATATTTGCCTTGTACAGCTCATTAAAGTCCAAGAGCAAAGTCCCACCTATGTGGTCTAAGAGAGTCCATGCAGTCTATAATTCTACAAATAAACTGACCCTCACACTAAATGAAACCAACTCAGAAATGTTTGTATCGGTGAGTTTCTTTCTGGATTTTGTTGGCTGGTTGATTGGTTGGGAGAATACTAGTTCTTTTTCATGCCTGTGCAAAACCATTTTGGAAAGTTCTGGAGCCTCAAAAATGGAAGTGCCTGTAGCCTATACTGCACAAGTGTGGCCCTACTCTCCTCATTCCTTTTTTGTTCACCACAGCGACAGCACACGAACAATTGGTCTGGAGCCTTACATCACTTACCTTCAGTTCTTTGTCAATAAGTTCTCTCATGACCAGCACCATCTCTTTGCAACATCTTCTATCCCTGCAAGGAAACACAACCAGATGACAGTTCTGCCAATTCCAATGGGGAGAAAGGGAGAGACTCCGTTCTTGTTCCAAAATCTTCACTTTGTTCCAACGCCCAGGATGCCACCCTTCTCTCTCCCCAGCAGGATCTTTCTTCCTATAATGATGTGATAGAGAGAATGGCAAAATATTGCAGTTACCAGTTTTCAAACCAGTACCATCAGTCAAAGATGCAGTCTTCACCCAAGTTCATAAGAAAACAAACATCCCTAGTGAAATGGTGATGCTTGAGACTCACAGATCTCATCAGCCAGTCCTGACAAAAACCTTCTTCAATCCTACAAACATCCCACAGGACTGGGAACTTCTACAGGGTCCACCAGGACAAAACTAAGCTCCTGTTTAAACATTTCAAACCAAACTCTATCATTGTGCAGACGGCCCAGATGAGATCCAAGGGCTCTGCCTGTAACACCCCAAATAATAAAGAAAGTCACAAACTAGACTTAATCTCTCACAAGATCTAGTCCTCAGTGGCTCTCCATATGCACATAGGCAATTATCAGGCCATGATGGGTTCCTACCATCGATTCACCTGGAAAAATTTCAATCAATCATTGCCACCCTACTACCAGACAAAAAGTCTCTAACCATCTCCTTTCAGCAGGAGGTATATTGTCTGGAGGAGTGACAAATCAACTCCAGCCAGCATGTGACAGACTGTGTAGCTAAGAGCATGGCAATGAGCATCGCTCTGCGCAGACATGCATGACTCCACTCAGCATTGAGTGGAGTCAAGCCCTGCATTGAGAACTTCCCCTTTGCTGGAGAGAGCTTATTCAACAACAAAACTGATGACTTCATTCAAGACCTTCACAAAAAGAAGATTGACACAAAGAAAATGGGCATGAACACATAGCACCCAATAACTTCTCACTTCCACCCTCACTGGAAGAGATCCCTGACATACTCTCACTGCAAGGCCTCCAGTCGGTCAACCCACCACCACCTCATCCCAGCCGTCTCCTCTGCCAAATAAAAGCAAACAACCTTCCCCAAGAAGGCAGTCAGGGAACCTCCGCAGCAGTTTTGATGTGCCTCAGCCTGAACTCAACACACACATTCCTCTGCCACCATCACTCCACATCAAGACAGCTACAGACATGCTTAGCACTGTTCATCCATGCTTGGGATGTTATTACTTCAGATGTGTGGGTCCTCAACATCATCACCCATAAATACGCAATAGCATTTTCCACTCTACCACCCAAATGTCCTTACTGCTGCTTCTCAGCAGGCAGGGGCGCAAACTCTCTGGGTTTCACCGTAGACTGGGCCAGGACTCTCCTATACATGTTCCCACCCTTCCTCTGATCCAAGGCAATACTCATCACCCTGTGGTGGCCTTGTAAAGAGTGGTTCACTACTCTCCTTATAGCAACCCATCACTGGTGACTGCCCCTCCACCAAGACTTCCTCTCATGTCACCTTGGTGCTTCATCTAGACATCAGTCATCTGAAGCTCACTGCCTTGAGGATATGCCTTATAGGTATCCTGAGGGAGGTGAGACACCCCTCCACTAACCATCTATATACTAACAAGTGGAGATGCCTCCAACTTTATGCATCCTCGCAAGGCCTGCCAGCCTTGCCAGCCACTGTCCTGACCTTCCTGCTCCACCTCATGCAAAAGGAGCTCTCCATCTCTTTTATTAGAGTCTACCTGGCAGCCATAGTGACGCATCAACCACCTGACTACCCATCTTTGCATCTCTTTAAACATCAGATTGTTAAAAGGTTCCTCAGGGGCCTTCAAAATGCCTTCCCAGATGTGAGACCTCCTCATGACTAATGGTCTCTCACTAGTTCTGTCGCAATTCACTAGGCACCCTTTTGAGCCACTGGCCAAAATGGACCTCTGCCTACAAACCCTCAAGGTAGCACTTCTTGTGGCCCTCACATCAGCCCATCAGGTATCAGAATTCTCAGCCCTTTGCTGTGATTTGCATTACCTCATTTTCTCCCATGACAAGGTTACTGTCCACAAAGACATTCTTTTCCCCAAGGTGGCATCCTGTTTCCACATCATCTTACTTGCCTTTTATCCTTCTCTGCAGAATGACCTGGAACGGTCCTTTCATTCCTTGGATGTCAAACGAGCCTTGGACTTTTACCTAAACAGAACAAAAAAAAATTTAGGCAAACAACTAAATTCTTCATTTCCTATCTAGGTACCAAATTTATTTATTTTATTTATTTATTTATTTTATTTATATCCCGCCTATCTAGTCGCGAAGGACTACTCTAGGTGGCTTACAACAGGGAAAAAATACTATAAAAATAAAACAACAAATTACAAAACAGGTAAAAGTAAAAAACAATAAAAGATAAGAAAATCAAAAGTAATCTGGTGAGAAGGCCTGCCGAAACATCCAGGTCTTTAGTAGATTCTTAAAAGTGCCCAGCGAGGGAGCTCCGCGAATACCAGGAGGTAAATTATTCCACAGGCGAGGAGCCACCGCCGAGAAGGCCCTATTTCTTGTTTTCTCTTTTCGGGCCTCCCTCGGCGTTAGGCTCCTCAGCCTCACCTCCTGGCTCGCCCGTGTGACCCGGGTAGAACTTGGTGGGAGAAGGCGTTCCGCCAGATATCGAGGCCCTAAACCGTTTAGGGCTTTATACGTAAGCGTTAACACTTTGAAGTCAATGCGGAACCTGATGGGCAGCCAATGCAATGCGGCCAGAGTGGGCGAAATATGTTGGAATTTTTTCACTCCACTGAGTAATCTGGCCGCCGCATTCTGCACCACCTGTAATTTCCGCAGCAACCTCAAAGGAAGCCCCACGTAGAGCACATTACAGTGGTCTAATCTCGAGATTACGAGCGCGTGTACTGATGGTGAGCGCCCCCACTTCCAGGTAGGGCCGCAGCTGGGCTATCCGCCTGAGATGAAAAAAGGCGGTGCGGACCACCGACGCCACCTGTGACTCCATGGAGAGCACCGGGTCCAGATGGATCCCCAAGCTGCGTACCCCATCCTTTGCAGGGAGAGTCACCCCCCCAAAAGAGAGGGAGTTTCCCAAATCCCCGACTGTGGGGGGGCCCACCCTCAGTACTTCCGTCTTGTCCGGGTTCAGCCTAAGCCCGTTCTCCTGCATCCATTCCAGTATAGTCCCCAGGCAGCGCTGGAGGCACAGGACGGCTTCTCCTGCGGTTGGCAAAAAGGAGATGTAGAGCTGCGTGTCGTCCGCATACTGGTGACACGAAGCACCACACCTCCTGATGACCCCACCCAACGGCCTCATATAGATGTTAAATAGCATTGGGGAGATAATCGACCCCTGTGGAACCCCACAGTTGAGGCTCCACGGGGCCGAGACCCTCTCCCCAAGCTGAACTCTCTGGGGACGGTCCTCCAAGAAGGAGCGGAGCCAGGACAATGCCAGGCCACCTATTCCCAACTCGGAGAGCCTCCCCAGGAGGATACCGTGGTCAATGGTATCAAAGGCCGCTGAGATGTCGAGGAGGACCAACAGGGACACTTTGCCCCTATCGGCCTCCCTCAGTAGGTCATCACACAGGGCGACCAAAGCCGTTTCTGTGCCATGGCGCGGCCTGAAGCCCGACTGGAATGGATCCAGGGCATCTGTTTCTTCCAGGAGCGCCTGAAGGTGGTCGGCCACCACCCTCTCGACTACCTTGCTAAGGAAGGAAACATTGGCGACGGGCCTGTAGTTGCCAATTTCGTCCGCCGCCAAACTAGGTTTCTTCCTAATGGGCCTAATGAGTGTGTCCTTCAGGGCAGATGGAAATCTGCCCTCAAGGAGAGACCCATTTATAATAGCCGTGGCCCACTCCGTTGTTAACGGCCTGGCTGCTTTGATTAGCCAGGCCGGGCAAGGGTCCAAAGAGGAGGTGGTGGCACGACAGCGATCAAGCGCCCTGGAGACAGTGTCAGGCATAAAAAACAGACTCAAAGATTTTCTAAATGGATCTCTTAGGCTGTTGCCCTGACTTATGAACTGGCAAACAAGCCTTTATCTCAGACCTGCAGCCATTCAACAAGAGCGGTCTCTTCATCTGCGGCCTTCATTTGAAGCATGGAGATCTGCTGAGCAGCGACTTGGTCCTGTCTATTGACATTTGTCACACACTACAGATTAGATCTCAGGGCTCAAAAAGATGCTGCATTTAGAAGAGCTATCTTGTCTTCTTTTCTGGCACAACTCCCACCTCCAGTGTATAGCTCGCTATACATTTTGTATGCTTACATGGACACCACAAAAAAGACTTGGTTACTGATGTACCTCTGGTTCTTTGACTGGTGATCCATGTATCCACACAATCCTGCCCACCTCCTCTTGTTTCACCCTTCTCCTTTTTTTCTTGCAGTGGACAACTGGGAGAGGAGAGCAGGCCCACGCTTGTGTGGTATAGGCTAGAGGGAACTTTCTGAAATGGTGTCATGCAGGCAGACATACCCATTTTGTGTACATACATAGATCACCACTGAAAGGACTACAGTTACATAAGTGACCAAGTCTTCTGTGGATAATTCTATGTCAGTTGAAGAACAGTCTTTCTTGGGTTGAAACTACTAAATTTATTATATGAATTAATGTTACATATCACAATTCTAATGTCCTCTTAAATAACACCTGAGTCATTCCCATCTTATTGCCTTAGAACCTGACTGCCACTTCATCTCTGAATCTGCCTTTTGGTTCATTCATGCATTTTCCACAACTCCACTCTACAGCTTCCTTGGGAAGAGTTATTAAGAGAAGGCTGAGACATGTGGTGTATATTGCACAATCACTGGCTCACATTACAAGCTGTTTGAGCAGTTTGTTTGTTTCCTTGCTTCCTTGGATTGTTTTGGAGAAAAGTGCAAGCCCTCTAACTGAGGCATAATTTTAAGTTTTCACCAGACACCTATTAATGAGCTGTCCCCCTTTTCCTCTTCAACCATCTGTGAAAACAAGGGTTTATTTTGCTGGCAAAGAGGTAAGAGAGGCAGGATCGTGGCAGGGGACAAGTTATATAAATCATATCAGCAAAAAGAAAAAATCAGATACAAATAATTGGTTTAAATCATGTTTTCCACTGATAAACACAACTATTTCCTAAACACTGTGTACTTTGACAACTAAACCAGGTTGATTTACAATTGGAAAATTATGTATACCACTTCATTCTTCCATCTTTATGCTTTGCTTTTAAAAAACTCATATAGGAGCAATATCCTACAAATATTCCCATATGGAATTTTTCTGTAACCAAAATGCTTGAGTTTCTTAGGCTATATATGGAAATATAGAATATTGTGCATTGGATAATTTTGTCTTCTTTTTTTCATAGTGTTGCTCTTTAATTCTTGCTTCTGCCTTGGCACAGTTCTAACCCCACAAAAGTGTCAAACAAAAATGAAATACCCATGAGTGATAGGTAGATGGATATCCTGATATTCTAGAGCAGTTTATTTTCATAGGTGCCTGGTAGGTAGGGTGTAAATATATTCGAGAAGTAATCAGATTGGTACTTGATTGATTGATTGTATTTACATCCCACCAATTTTCCAATTCATTGTAAATGACTCTTCTTCTTCCCACTTTATTAACACAACATTCAGCACTAATCAAAATAAGAGTGGGCAGCTTATGTTTTATTTTTCAGTGTACATTCTAATTACCACGTATCCTTTCTATATCTTAAAAAGGCCCCTTTAACCAAATTTATCTGATAAGGGCACTGCATGAGGGATGAACTGTACCATTAACATTATTGTAGATGAATTATTTAAAGAGAAACTAATATCTCAGAGAAAATATTTATAATTTTTTTCAAAAAATCAGTGTTTTTATCATAAGTTTTTGTTCACACTGGTTGGAAATCCAGCCAGTCATGCTGCAGTATTTGCACTCTTCCACTCTCTGTGTGCCCTCACCCAAACAGCAGTTACTCCAAAAACTCTATACTAAGTTCAAGGTTCTAGTTTAAACTTTTGAATAGGGACTCCTCTTTTTTTGGACTATCACTGTCACCATTTAGAGGTGAACATTTAGAGTTCCTTTGCTTGAGTTCACCATACATACATGCTTTTTACACCTATTATGCTATAACTCTACAAAAGCTAAGGGCTTACTTTTCATTACCCCTTTAAAATTAAGATTGATTGATTTAATTTGTATACTGCCCCATTAGAGCAATGCACTATTCTGGGCAATTTACAGCATGAGAAAATAAAAAATACAGGAACAATACGATTATAATATAAAGATTATAATATAAAGATCTTAACAACTTTCGTCCAATTTCCAACATACCTTTTATGGGAAAGGTGATGGCTAATCAGACATACCTGGAGTAGCAGGATTGCCTTGACCCATTCCATTATGGATTCAGGCCGCAATGGGATAGTGAGATGACCCTGGTGGCACTGCATGATAACCTTTTAAGGGAGGTGGACAGAAGTAATTGTACCCTGCTGCTTCTCCTTGATCTCTCAGTAGCTTTTGACACCATCAGCTATGGTATCCTTCTGGACAGGCTCTCAGGGATTGGGATTAGGAGCCTAGAATTAATCTGCCTCTGGTCCTTCCTTGAGGACAGTGTCCAGAGAGTGCAACTTTGGGATGAGCTGTTGGCCTCTTGGACCCTCAATTGTTGTGTGCCCCAATGTAATATCCTCAGTGCTGTTTAACATCTATGTTAAACTGCTGGGGGAGGTCATCAGGCGATTTGGAGAAAGGTGTCATCAGTACGCTGACGACACACAATTCTCTCTCTCCTTTAACACCTCTGCAATGGAGGCTGTTCAGACACCTGAGCAATGTCTAGCTTTGGTACTGAAACAGACCAGGGCACACAGGCTTAATCCTAACAAGACAGAGATTTTGTTCCTGTGGGACCTCTCTGAAAGGTTGGGAGGAAATAATCCCCAGACTAGATTGTGCTGCCCTCCCGTTTAGGGAATAAATTCGTAATTTGGGCATTCTTTTAGACCTGGCTTTTCTTGGGATTCCCAGATCATAACAGTGTCCAGGTTGGCTTTTAATCATTTTACGCTTATTTCCCAACTCTGCCCCTACCTGGATGAGGGTTCCCTCAGGATGTTGGTGCAAGCACTGGTCATCTCCTGGATTGACTACTGCAATGCTCTCTTTGTGGGTCTTCCCTTGAGACTGACCTGAAGACTACAGGGGATCCAGAACGTGGCAGCCAGACAAGCAAATTTGATCACATCAACCCAGTGCTGGCCAGCCTCCACTGGTTTCCCACTGTGTTTGAGATGAGGTTCAAGGTTTTGACACTCATGCATAAAGCCCTTTATGGTTTGAGACCATTTTACTTGTCAGAGTGTCCTTCCCCAAGGCCATCTGCCTGACCCACAAGATCTTTTCAGGCCAGGCTTCTCCATGTAGCCACCCCAAGAGAGATCCAAAAGTCATCTACTAGAGGAAGGGCCTTCTCAGCAGTGGCACCAAGGTTATGGAATCAACTTCCAGAGGAGCTATGCCTGGTCACATCCCTGTACTCATTTAGGAGGCAGTTAAAAACACTACTTTTCAGGGCGGCCTTTCTCATTGACCTTAGTTGAATGCCTCACCTCCAGTCTCGCATCACTCTGAAATTAGTTTGCACCATTGGTTGTTAAGTTTTTTTAGACCATGCTTTTGGTATTTATGTTGTATCTTATGTTTATTTTACTGTATAGCTTGTTTTAACTGTTTGTAAACTGCCCAGAATTGTGCTTGAGCACTAATGGAGTGTATATATAAATCAAAGTAAAAGAAAGAAAGAAAGAAAGAAAGAAAGAAAGAAAGAAAGAAAGAAAGAAAGAAAGAAAGAAAGAAAGAAAGAAAGAGTCACAAAAATAAAAGAAGTAACAACAAGAGGTGTATTATCCTGGTAACAGGATAGACATTAGACATTGGGATCACGTAGGGTTGCTATGGAAGGTCTCCCATGTGTGCCATTATTAAGGTAAAACAAAGCTATATTTTACCTAAAATGAGAAGTTGGGGCTTCCTTGCTGTGGTACTAACTCTCTGACCCAGCTCCTGGTGCAGCTGCACCTGGCTCCCTCCCTCTCAATGTTTAGAAGGCATCTCAAAACCTTCATCTGGATATCAAGCTCTACATGAAAGCATGGATACTGGGCTCCTACTGTAATAAAAACAGAGAGTACATCTCTTAAAATATGTGAAAGTAAGAATATATGAAAGTAAAATACATTTCTTATCCTTTAAACATATTATATAGACAGACACAGAATACAGTAATGTTATTTAACAATATTCTCACCTGGTCAAGTCAGTTTGCATCTATGGAGGTAACTCCATGATGTTTGTGTTTCTTTCCATCTTATGGAAATGAAGCCTGCAGCTGTGCTTCTCCATGCCTACTCTTCTTTGATGTCTTATGCCCAGTGCCTGTGTTGTTGGTATCCGGTGTATGTGGCATGTATGTATCTCTTGCCTCCTTATATTTATACTTCTCTCGTGTGTTTACAATTCCCTTTTGCCAACCCAACAAACCACTGGCAGCATGGGCTGCCTCTTTGGCAGGCTGCTTGGGCATAACATTGGCAAGCTAGCAAAATGCTTTTGAAGTAAACTGGAAAGGTACCAATTTACTTTAACTACATTTCAGTACTCTGCAACTTCCTTCCCATTGTTCTGCTTTTATTTTCCTTATCGGTTGTTTACACATTCAACTGTCAGCTAGCTAGGGAAGAGATACCTTTGTGAGGCAATGTTTTTGTTATTTATTTATTTTTTACATTGACCTTGCTTTCAGACATGGCTGGAGAGCTGACATAGATTCACATGACTTTTATAACAGCTGTCCAAACAACATTTTTTAAGCACAATATATGTTTCAGGGTTGCATTTTACACTCCCCTTAATTATTCTATCATTCTATACATACAAAATATCAAAACTCAACAATGCCATCTTCTAAAATCACTACTTTTTCCCCCTGGAAACCTCCCCCACCACACACCCATGCTCCTTTCTGAATCGCATATAATGAGGAATCACAGCAATAGGGGAAAAAAATTCTGTTTTGACTATCTCCCTGGTTATATGTCATGTCTGGATGATACTAAAACTGTATGCTCGCCCTTAAGTAATCATTATGGTACAGTTGCTAAGCAACAAAACATCATCTTTCTGAATGGCTGATAAAAACAAAAGAACATGCAATTTCCTGCGTAAGGCCATGGAAGCTGCTGGCTGCCTTTTAGTAGTAATGACTTTACTGTACTCTTGTTTGTATTATTTATTGTTGCATTATCACTCACACCCAGACAGAGTGTTACAATGATGCAACTATACCATATTCTTCAGTCCAGGCTGGGCATAAGGTTTACAAGGAATGAAGAAGATGAAATAGAGCCTAGAAAGTGAAGGTAGCAACATGGAAAAATGGAATAGAAATGTTGTTACCATTACTGTTTATGTTTACAATTCCTTTTTGCATAACAAGTTCTTTAGCTGAAAAAGTAATACATGAAAATACAATATGAAAGAACCTATTAAAATTAAAACAGAATGCTGAATTACTACTTGACTAACACACACACTAGATATGCAGATTTTATACAATAATATTTTAGAGCAGCAACAATGACTACTGTCTTGCAGAGCACATACCAGAAAATATGACTGAGATATCCATAAGAACTAATCTGAAAACTAGAGAACTTGACAATGGTGAGAGATGTCAATAGTTTTTATGCAGGAATGTAAATAGGTAACATAAGATTATTTGTTTTTAACATTTTAGAACCTTGTGCACGATTGCCAACTCCTCATGAAGGTCTAAAGCATGTGGAGTAATAATTCATGGCTAACCTTTATTTCAATCTAAACATTAAATTTCTCTGTATTACTGCAATACAGAATCATTACAGTGATATTTGAAAAGGCTGACTTAAACTCTGTGGCACATGATACAATACCTTCCTTAAGCCATTTTAAACAGATCGCCTATACTATACTGTGTAAAGTGTAATAGCTTTGTGTATTTATCTTCACTGAAGAAAGATGAAAGGGTAAATCATAATCTCTGTACAGTTTTGACCTTTTTATTTTCACAGAATTCTCCCAGGCTCCTTTGCCCTAAGGACAGGATGTTGGATACTGATGCTATCTATAGTGTTGTAGATGATGCTGAACAGTTCATCTATATAGCTGTTATGGACTATCTGCCCATTATCAATGTCACAAATGAGACAAGGTTAGTGAATGCCACAGAACTGTATTTTTATATTGCTGTAATAAAAAAAATTAGAAAATTTTGTAGGGGAAAAGTTCAGTAGAACACCTCCTCTCTTGAATGTCAGTGAATTTTAGATGTGAGATTCAAGGCAGAGGATGATACAAATGAAGTTGCAAGAAATAATTTCAATTTCCAAGTACAGATACCATGGCCTAAATCCAGTTTCTTCTTCGTGGTCTCTGTGAATGGACACTAATGGGTTTAGTGCACCTCCGCAGAGTAGCCTCGGAACATTCCAGAGCTTGAGCACATGAGCACATGGTGCCGGGACCTCCCACACGCTATCCTTAACCCCGACCCCAGCACTGAGTGCCTCAGTTCCGTTTTTGCTGCTACTGCAGTAGCACCTCGGATTTGGAATTTCTCTCATTAAAACAAACAAACAAATTTACCTTTGGACCTTCCGGATTACTGGCTCGGACCGTCAACACTGTATCTCGCCTCTGAGTTAAGCGAAAGCAAAAAACTGATTTATATTTTCTGTATTTCATCGCATCTGCAACTTTAGCTTATGGCCGCTTCGGGCCTTTTCAAGCAATGTAAAACCTGCATGAACAAAATAGCTAACTCTGGACATTCACTCCCATTGCCTATTTTGTTTGGGTGAAGAACATCAATTGGCCCTTTGTGTGGCTTGGAAAAAATTTACCATGCCGGCACTTAAGCTAAGGCTTCAGCGTCTTTGCTCTTTTTGTGGGAGAAGTCTCGCTGGGGAACCGTCTATGGAGCCTTCACAGTCTTGCCCTTTGAAGACTTCTAAGATGGTGGCAGAGTCGCACACATCTTCCTCGAGCTCGAGGCTGACAGTCCCAGCACTGATACTGAAGCCACCCTCTGGTTCGGTATCAAAGAAGAAGAAAAAGCCTTTGGCCTCTCAGAAGCCCATGACGACTGTGGACAAAGCCACACCATCGCCTTCAACATTGGTTCAACCCTGGCATGTCTCACTATGCCTCAGCATACTGTCAGGAGATGAAGAGGTTCCTCCCCTGAGGCCAGTTGCCATGCCATCCCCACAATTCAGTCAGTCTCCAGACTGGGGGGATACCTCGGCTGAGGTGGTACAACTGGCACAGGCTAGCCCATGTTCTCATTCGGGCTCAGTTTGTGGACGGGCATCGATATCACTGCCAGAATCGATGTCGCCCGAGGCTCCTAGGAAGAGAAAACATAAAACTCACCACCATCTCCTCAATATAGGTCAGTTCTTCAGGATGACTATTATAGACGCCAGGGCTGGAAGAGGTTTCGATGCTATGGTCACTCTCATTATTATTATGTCACCAAGGCACTTCACTTCAGACCACGTTCTTGGTCACCATCACCCTCACCTCCGCGATACTGAGGGTATGCAGAAACATACTTTTACCCCAAAGAGGATCACCGTTTTGGGTTGGGGTCACAGGGATATGCTAAGTGGGGTTTGCTAAAGGACTTTGTACCTCCAGCTGAGCCAAAGAGATTTAGTCCCTCAATGGCTCCAACACACTACTCTCGACAGGCTTCGGGCTCGGGCCCTTGAGCTTCGCTTGAGCTGCCACTTCATACAGCTGAAAAGGAGAGTAGAAGAGATTGTCTTCCTCCTGTCGAGGAATACTGATCGGATTCCCCTGTGATACTCTCTCTCTGGCTCCAGAGCATATCCTGGATGACTTTGACAGTGATTCGGAAGCCTCCGAAGTCGATGTTGATAAAGACTCACCTCCAAATGTCCCACCCCGGACTCAGATGTAGCGGAAAACCACCTTCCCTCACAATTGGAGGATTATTCATCTTATTCTCTGTTGATTCAGAAGATTGCGAAGGTGATGGACCTGACAATTGATCAGCAAGTAGTGGAAGACATAGACAAGGTATATGAGGACATTACACAAGATCAGACTCCTCATCTCCACCTCGCATTCATCTCTTTGCTCTTGAATCTCACCAAGGAGTCTTGGAACAAGCCATCTACAGCCCACCAAATACCTAGAAGGGTAGAGAATCTCTATAAAACCCATGTAGATAACACTGCTTTTTTTCTCGAAACATCCGCTCCCCAACCCCTTTGTTGTCGACGCCACACAAAATAGAGCTCGGAAACACTTGGCATCAACTCCAAGGAGGGTAGGAAGCTAGATATTGTCAGCCATTGCTTCTACTCTGTAGCTTCCTTTATTCTGAGGGTGGCTAACTATTCTGCAACTATTGGGGCCTACCATCATCACCTATAGGATCTTCCACCTGCCCTGGAAGCCACCTCTGAGGAGGCCTGGGCCATAGGTTTGGCATGCCATCAGGAGGCTATGGCATCAGCGTGTCAGGAGCACATAGCAGCCTGGCATATTGTGGATATAGCAGATAGCCGTAGCAGTGACCTTGTGCCACCATGCTTGGCTGCGGTCTGCTGGCATTTCTGATGATGCAAGGTCCAGGATCAAAGACCTTCCCTTTCATGAGGTGGGTCTATTCAATGAAAAGACAGATGAGATCCTGGACAACTTGCTAAAGCTCAGGAAGATGGACAGGTCCTATTCTAACTAGCAGTACTGTCCACGAAATACCTGGCACCATCCTTATGCTTACAGATCTTTTCAGGACCGCCAAAGACCTCAGGCCTCTGGTCTTCGGCCTCTGGTCTTCCGTTGACACCCTTTCACCAATAGAGGAGCAGGCAGCACCCTCACAAACAGGCACATTGTCCTGACTGCAGACCCCAGCACAATCTTTGACTTGCCCAATCCACAAGCAACCATTGACCCCTCTATTCACCTAACCGCCTTTTTCTCCATCTGGCAGAGCATCACCACAGACTCCTGCATCCTCACCATCATAGTCAGGGGCTATGACATTGAGTTCGATGCTCTCCCTCTGATGGGTTTACTCAAGACCACCAATCCCTCACCTTCATTGGAGAACAAGATTTCCTCTCTGCTTCAAAAAGATGGCATCATTCCGGTTCACAACCCACATGTAACACTCAGCTTCTGTTCCCGGTACATCACCATCCCGAAGAAGGATAATGGTCTATGCCCCATCCTGGACCTCCGTCATGATTTCATATGATCTCCCTTGAGGGCACCATCCAGATGCTCAGGTGGGACAATTGGTTCATGGTCATAGACCTCAAAGTGGCTATTTTCACATCAGCATCCAGCTGGATCATCGCCATTTTCTCAGGTTCTCTATCAAAGGAGTGACCTACAAATTCAAGGCCCTCCCCTTTGGGTTGCCGACTGCCCCTCAAGTGTTCACAAAGTGCTTAGCCCCTGTGACAGTGCATCTCTGTTTACAGCCGTCAGAGTGTTTCCTTATCTGGGCAATTGGCTTCTGGTAGTGCAGTCTTGAGCTCAGGCCGAGAGAGACACGCCATTGACTCTCTTTTGTCAGCACTATGTCTCCAGGTCAATCTGGAGAAGTCCACCCTACAGCCCACTCAATGGGTATTTTATATCGGAGCATGCTTGACTCCTCATTAGACCATATGTGCCTTTCTAGCAGAAGACAGGATAGCAAAGATCCAGATGTTGAACTCTTTTCTCCCTCGGCCACCATACTCTGTTGGGCCTCAGGGCATCTACCACGGCTGTAGTCCAGCACGCACACCTGAAAATGAGGTTCCTACAGGCATGGTACCTCTCTCTCTTCAATCCTGTGCTCGATTCCCCCATCTAAGCTGCTAGTGGTCACAGTTGATCTGGTGGGGTTGTCAGTCGAACCTCCTAATTAGAAGGTAATTCAGTCCTCTGGCTCAGATGGTACAGATGACCACGGATGCCAGCCTGACTGGCTGGGGTGCACACTCAGGAGGCTTGACTGCCCATGGCCTATGGTCTGCAATCAAGACCTGTCTCCACATCAATCACCTGGAGTTGCTTGTGGTTACCAAGGTTTTTCAGGCATTCAAATGGCTCCTTGCAGGCCATGTAGTTCAGATGGCTTCGGACAACACCACAACAGTCTTTTATATCAACAAGCAGAGAGGCAGTGACTCCCTTCCCCTTCTTTATCTGGCCATTTAGCAATGGGAGTGGTGCTATTTGTTGTTGTTTAGTCTTTAAGTCATGTCCAACTCTTTGTGACCCCATGGACCCGAGCACACCAGGCTCTCCTGTCTTCCACTGCTTCCCCGAGTTGGGTCAAATTCATGTTGGTAGCTTCAATGACACTGTCCAACCATCCTGTCCTCTGTCTTCCCCTTCTCTTGCCTTCACACTTCCCAGATTGGGAAGGAGGTATTTATAAGCACCCTCTGACAGATCTTATATCTAGCCCACACCTAGATAGCTTGCTAATCAGAATATCATGGGGCACTTTGTCAAAGGCTTTGCTGAAGTCCAGGTATATTATGTCTACAGCATTCCTGCTGTCTACCAGGGAGGTTACCTGATCAAAAAATGAGATCAAATTAGTCTGGCAAAAGTTGTTCTTGACAAATATGTTGGCTTCTAGTTATTACTACATTGTTTTGCAAAGTGACTGCTTTATAATCTAGAAATCCACTTTGGCTGATTATATGACCCAGCAGTAAGATGAGCCCTGCATTCTGTTGCACATTGTCCTTCAAATGCAGCTGTGGGAAGAATATTCCCTTGCTTGGTCTAGTAACAGGTCCTGTTCATGTAGACAACAATAGACAAGAGTCATTTGTTTCTCTTTTTCTTGAGCTAGCAAGTTGTGATTTTTTTCCCCTTTTTAAAATATAAAATCAAAATAACATTGGCTGCTCTCTCCTTAGGTACTGGCCATATTTGGATGGAAAGATAAGAGAAGCTCTGATTTTACGCAATATTAAAGTACGACTCCTCATAAGTTGCTCAAAAGAAACAAATCCACTCACATTTAACTTTGTTTCATCTCTTAAAGCAATTTGCCTTATGGGTTCTAGCTGTAATTTAAAAGTTGTAAGTATTCCTTGTTGCTTCTTAAAAATCTAAAAAGAAGAGTGATTTTTTTTCAGCTGCCTTATGAAACCACATTTCATTTTAATTATATAAATGATTAACCTTTGCTCACTGCCAACTAAATCACACAATAATATTTCCCATTCTTTCACTATAGTATAGGTATCCTTGTGTTAAATATCTCAGTTTACCTGTATACTTCTGCACCTTTTTGTTCAGGGCACCTGCTAAGACTACATTTTATTCTCATGTTTTCCAAGCAGCACATTGTGATGTTGTGGTGTGTGTCTGTATTACAGTGTTGAGCACTATTGAGGCATGCATCAGAACTGTTGTTTATACACATGTATGGATTCAGCTATGACCGTGAAGAATCTTAGGATCATAGAGTCATAAAAAACTAGGACTGGAAGAGACCTCTATGACACAGAGTGCAAACTCCTGCCAATGCAGGAAATCCCTAAAGCATCCCTGGCAGATAGATGGTCATTGATATGTCTCAACACCTCCACAGTTGGGAATCTATGAGGAAGCCCATTCCATTGTCAAAGAGCTTTCTCTGTTTGGATGTTCTATCTAATGTTGAGTCAGAATCTCTTCAACAACAAAAACTGGCTGAGATAGTTACCTTCCTTTGCCACTTCCTCTGGATGCTTCCTGATAAGAGTGCAAGCTCTCATACTCCTGGATCGCTTTTCAGTAACAGCTGTGTACATCTTCATGCCCTACCCTGTTGTAATGTGAGCTTTTGTAGAAAGTGGACTTGTCCACAAAAGCTCACATAAAAATATAACACTTAATCTTTAAGCTGCCACAATGTTTTTGTCTTTTTTTTTTTTTTTTTTTTTTTTTTTTTTTTTTTTTGGTTTTGCCTGATACGTCAGCACAGACTAACATGGTCACCTCTTCTGAAACTGCTCTGTTGTATGGCAGTGCTGAACATAATCACTGTACTTTCAAAAACATGGTGTCTAATCATCAAATGTGGCTAATCACCTTTGACAATCAGAGGCCATGTTTTAGAAAATCAGCCTTTAAGTTTTATTCAAAAGAATAACACTGTCAAACATTTAATATGTGACAATGTTCTTATCAGTTTTGCCTGAAGATCTCACCATGGGCTTCATGGAAATTTCTGGAGATGATTTTTGTTTTTAAAAAAAACTGAACAGAAGGACTGGGATGGACAGCTTCAATTTTTGGCTTGGGAAGGACTAGTACAAAATTCAAAATAGGCACTTTTTACTTTGAAAAGTGTTTTTACTTAATTTCTTTCAAGAGGGAGCTCTTGCAGCATGTACTCTTGGCAGGCTGTGGAAATGCTTCTGAGTACTGCATGTAGCCTTCAGGAAATACTTTGCCCACCTCTGTTAAAAATTGAGGTTATGTCATAATTTCATATTCTTCATTTTCACTTGTTCATTTGTGTTACGTCATTTTTTCCCTGATGTGCTTTCATGGCACTACCTTTCTCTAACTAGGTATCTCTCTCTCTGATGCAGAAATTCTTTGATCTTGAAGAAGAATGTGCTTTCACTTGTAAGGATAACAAGAACTCCTCTGTTCTGAAGCTAAATCGCAATAAATATGTGGTAACTGATAGATCCGCTTATATTGGTAAGTAAAGCACTGAATAATTTGAGACTGGATAAAATATGCAACTCCAAATATAAAAGAGCAACATGTTATTTAAAGAAGAGCTGAAAGGCTAATTTAAATAAACCTTATTTTATTGGTAAATATATCATATAAAAGATTAGGCATATATGGTGTGATCTGTCACCTACTCACTATTTATGTATGCAGTAGAGCAATGGTCCCCAACCTTTTCCCAACCGTGGACCGGGGCATGGCACACTTGCAGGGGTGTGGCGTGCCTGCAGGGGGGGCAGAGTGCACTTGCATATATGCACACAGCAGCGCTTGCTGGGGGACTCACTCATGCATTTGTGCAGCAGCACTCAAAGGGGGCAGAACATGCACTGAGCACATTTATTAAAGACTAAATGTGCACGGCGGCATGGCGGTGTGGTGCTCATGGGGGGGCCAGTAGATCTGCGTCCACAGCTTGGTCCTGCCTAGGCCGCAGACTGCTGCCGGGCTGGGGACTCCTGCAGTAGAGAACATAAAGAAAGTGCAGCCTGCTTTTTAGGAAAATAAAAAGGAGGGTTGTTATTCCACAGTACTAATTCCAGTGTTAGCTTATTATTGAATGGACTTTCATTTGCTTATAGGTAATTTTGACTGGGTTGGGACCTATTTCCATCAGAATGCTGGAGCTGGCCTTGTCATCAATCAAGCAGATGCGGGGAACAAAACCGGCATAATCAAGCAACTTAAAGCTGTGTTTGAACGGGATTGGCATTCACATTATGCTAAAAGTTCACCAACGAAAAACTGTTCAGGCTACAAACAGAACAAAGCAGCAGCCAATAAGACTGCCATAACCAATGTACAGTGAAGCCTGCTTTACTGGTTAGTTCAACTCATTGATAGTTAGAATGGGATTGATACTGACCCTTCTTTCATATTTGTGGACAATAGACTTTTTTTAAAAAAGCAAAAAAATTTATAGGAAAAAGCACACTTATATACAATGTTCTTTAAACTATATTCTCTATACTGTATTATTTACAAATGTTAGATTTGTTACTGCTGACACTGAATGTCATTCCTGCTTTCTTATTGGTTTTGAAGTATCATATTTGAATTTAAAAAGCATGACCATGCAGTTATAGGAGCATTCCTACCTTCCTTTTTTATTTAGCATAAATCAAGTAGAAACAAAGCAAGTAAATTTTTAGATTGTTTGATAGTAAAATACAGAGTTTACCAAAAGGAAAAAATAGGGCACAGGGAAGCCCTTTGTCCATATAAACATGGATATAATCATTTATGCATATAACCCTAATATTTGCCTGCATTTATCACAGTCTACCTTGTCCAGATGTGTTTTTATAATTTATTTTCTTGTTCTGCTCTAACCATATTGCAAAGGACATTAGCCGAATGAACTTCAACCTTTCTGCCAGTGATGCACTAATCTAAGTTTGTTTTCTCGTGAATCTTTTATCATGTATGTCTTTCTTTGTTCATTGTAGGAAAATACTTCTAAATTGTTTTCTTTCTTTTTTAATGGGAAAGCAATGGTTGTATGTAATTTTATTCTCTTTCAGAGTAGTTATTTGGAGGAATAATAAGGTTAAATCCTTTCTGTAGGACTGATAATTTTTACAGTATTTGTTTTCCTAGATTTTTTTTAATTAATAGGATCATAGTCCAGGCAAAGAGCCCATGCCAATAAGGCTGAATAGAGCTTTGTTCCTTGCTACCCACTGTCCAGACAGGTAACATTATTATTATTA
The DNA here is from genome assembly GCF_051106095.1 of Pogona vitticeps. NCBI lineage: Eukaryota > Metazoa > Chordata > Lepidosauria > Squamata > Agamidae > Pogona > Pogona vitticeps. The sequence goes on from NC_135783.1 coordinate 55,468,615, forward strand.
TTATTATTATTATTATTATTATTATTATTATTATTATTATTATTATTATTATTATTATTATTATTATTATTATTATTATTATTATTATTATTATTATTATTATTAGGTTTAAGGGGATCCAACATAGCATAAGAATATTATGGGGAGTAAGATATTTGTTCACACTTTCGATATCTCATTCCTTCACTCCATATAAATTATTTTTACTTAAAAGATAAGTACCTTAGAAAATATAAGCTTTATCTATCCAGTGCTCTGAATATGGTAGGGGGGTGCCTAGCTCCACCCCTCCATCATCACCCCAATTTTCCAGGGCTCTTGCTTACTAAAACTGTGAGCAAAGTGATAGCAGAAGGAGCAGGGCTAGGTGCTGCCATCTTTCCGGATTCAGGACATTGACTAGTGTGATGCCTGAAAAGGCTATAGAGAGAAAGTGATACAGAAGCATGTAGAGATATCTCATTCCCAAAAAGCTCCTCTGGTTGCCTCAGCATAGGCACATGCACATTCATAGGTACAGTAAGAAGGCAAACTACTGTACTATTAAGCCCTCTAATATTTCTCTTCATGTATTCCCCAAGTGGACAAAGTGTAGTCCACAGACCATACAGAGCCTCCAATACTGTTCTGATAACCCATAGACCCAAGGCACCTGTCCACTTATGCTTCCTCATGCAAACATGTTTTTCATTGTAAAAAAAAAAATTTATTACTGCTTTTGGAGACCTCTAGGAGCAGCAGTGTTTTCATCATCTGCCCCCTCCTCCAAACGTCTTGCTTTGTTCACTGTAGGAAAATACAGTGCAAAAAGCCTCAAAGTCATGCAAAAACACAAAATACAAGATGGGATGTCCAGACACTCTCTTTTCTTTTCTTTTCTTTTTTTTTCTTCTCTTATCTTCAAAGCCTTATGAAGTTACTCACCCCTTTAATAAATGCAGCCTTTTGGGTGTGTGAACTCATTGCAAGCTAACATTTTGGCACACAAATGAAATATCAATGCTTTCAAAAGAGAGTTAAGGTAACTTTGTCTAGAATCACTGGAAGGACACAGAATTACATTAGCCAACATAGACAGTGAGTTCATCCATACAATAATTACTCAATTATGGGTTGTTAAATTATTTATTTTTTCCCCTTACAATTCAGTTTATTTGGAAACAAATGCTACTGATTTCAGCTAAACTTTATTCCAAATATGTACTCATTAGCCTCCAGTCAGTAGGCATCGAATTGTCTTAATTTACTTATTTCTCTTTCTTGCTCACCTTTGTTTACTGTACTTCTACAAAATATTTATTTTTCCCTCAAATTGAGCTCAGAAACAGGTTTTTGAATGCCACTATTTTAACATACATAATTTCTGTATCTAGTTATAAGAATCTGATTCAATTTTAAAAGCATAGTGATTTCTGAAACATCAGATTGTCAGGTCTAGTAGACTGTCAGGTTTATTCAAGTTAAAAAAGTATTTAATATGTTAACAATTCATTTCTAATATTCAAATAATTCACATTTTTCAATAAATGAATGAATATTCCAATAAATAAGTATATATTCAATAAATACTATACCCCTGGCTACCCAGAAACCCATGAGTTCAACACTGAATGCGTTAAAATGATCTACTTAGTCCCAAGCACAACTTCTCTAATTCAGCCTCTAGATCAAGGGGCCATAAGGACCTTTTAGGCTTATTATACATAGAACTGTATGGAAAAGATTGTCAGTGATATGGAAGAGAGCCCTGATAGAGAAATCTGATCTCTTTCTCTCTGTGTGTGCTTTGTAGTTATGTTTTGGGGGACATAAGAGTTATACATGGATTCTGAACCCCTAAATCCCAATGTTATTGAAGGGAGAAGTGTACAAGACTGTGGATGATCTTGTTCCTGGTCTCCTGTGACACATTCTTACACTTGATGATGTTTTCTAATTCTTTCATTGCTACCCTTCTGAGCCTCAGTCTTCTTCTGATTTCTTGGCTGCATTCTCCATTTGGATTGTGATTTGATTTAGCATCCAGTTATTTGTCTTTCTAAAAGACAAATGGTATCCATACAGTTCTTCATCAGTACCATATTTGATTCAGATAAAAAAAATTCTGTCAACATAACTTCCACTATCCAGTTATCACTATTTAAATTTCTTCATTGTCAAAATTCAAGTTATATAGTTCTTCTGTAATCATGATTTTTGTCTTTTTAAACTTCAACTTCAGTCCTTCTTTTGCACGTCTTTCACCTTAATCATAAGTTGTTTTGAGTTGATTTGAGCCATTTCTGCTTTCTGTCAGTAATATGACGTTATCTAAATATCTTGAATTATTAGTGTTTCTTCCAACAATTTCCTCCCTCATCTGAATCTAATCTAACTTTTCATATGATAATTTCTGCAAATGGATTGAAAAGACAGGGAGATAAAATACACTCTTTGCCTATGAAAAACCATTCTGTTTCTCCATTTAGAAATAGCTATTCGCATTTTTCTAGTCTTCTGGAAATAATTTGGTTTGTTCCAGTAATAAACTTCTTGTTATGTCTGTTTGTTTTTACCAGATTAGTAGCCACATTGTCTACATTGTCTGTGGGTTTGAATACTCTTCTTAGAAACTATATTCTATGGATATAACATTTCAGAGCATTAAACAGCTTGAATATTGGAACTAGTGTAGCCTTAGCTATTGAAAAATCATTGCATACTTTTTATATATTTTGCAGACAGAGAAAAAAATAATGAAATGATACTGAAATGCTTTTTACTTCCAAACTTAGTTCAGGGGCAAATGATGTTCTTTCTTTAATATAAATATGTTTATTTAGGCACCAATTTCGAACACTTTTACTGGAGACATTTCATTGAATCCAGGGAGACTTACTTCTGTGTAAACAAACATAAGAGTGCACCAATAGACTACATTTGCTATATCTGTTACATGTTGGATAATATCAAGTGTGGCAACAGTCTGCCATGCAGCACAGTCACTAGGTTTTTGGGGAAATGTGCATGTTATATGCTTAGTGAAGAAAATAATGTTGTGAAGACAAGGATTTGAGGTATCTTACAGGTGCTTTGTTTGTCATTTTCCACAGTCAAACTCCTTCAACAGAGTTTGCTAAATGGCCTTTATCAATAAATAGTAATGTTGCAGTAAAACTAACAGGCACAATCATTGCCTAGTGGAGGTAGTGCTGGTTGTAACTGAAGTAATAATTATAGTCTGCAATCCGTTGTGCCCCTTCAGTTTCATGCAAAGCACTTTAATCTGTTTATTTATAGGATTGCATTTTCATGCAAATCTCAGATTCACAGGGGCCTCCTGTATATATAGACATTCTCACTCATATCATGGGACAGGAGGGGAGTGTTGCTGTGCACACAATCAATTTCAGCATGAGGAAGGCTCCATATGTATTGGAATGCCAGAGTTTACATTAGATAGAAGTTGTTGTTGTTTAGTCATATCTGACTCTTCGTGACCCCATGGAACAGAGCACACCAGGCCCTCCTGTCTTCCACTGCCTCCTGGAGTTGGGTCAAATTCATATTGGTAGCGTTGATGACACTGTCCAACCATCTCATCTTCTGTCATCCCCTTCTCTTCTTGCCTTCACACTTTCCTAACATCAGGGTCTTTTCCAGGGAGTTTTCTCTTCTCATGAGATGGCCAAAGTATTGGAGCCTCAGCTTCAGGATCTGTCCTTCCAGTGAGCACTCAGAGTTAATTTCCTTCAAAATAGATAGTTTTGTTCTGCTTCCAGTCCAGGGAACTCTCAAAAACCTCCTCCAGCACCACAATTCAAAACCATCAATTCTTCGGCAGTCAACCTTCTTTATGGTCCAGCTCTCACTTCCATACATTGCTATTGGAAAAACCATAGCTTTGGCTATGCGTACTTTTGTTGGCAAGGTGAGGTCTCTGCTGTTTAAGATGCTGTCTGGGTTTGTCATCGCTTTCCCCCCAAGAAGGAGGTGTCTTTTAATTTCATGGCTGCTGTCCCCATCTGCAGTGATCATGGAGTCCAAAAAAGTAAAATTTGTCACTACCTCCATATCTTTCCCTTCCATTTGCCAGGAGGTGATGGGACCAGTGGCCATGATCTTAGTTTTTCATGTTGAGCTTCACACCATTTTTTGCACTCTCCTCTTTCACCCTCATTATGAGGTTCTTTAATTCCTCCTCACTTTCTGCCATCAGAGTGGTATCATCTGCATATCGGAGGTTTTTGATATTTCTTCCGGCACTCTTAATTCCGGCTTGGGATTCCTCCAGTCCAGCCTTTCGCATGATGTATTCTGCATATAAGTTGATTAAGCAGGGGGACAATATACAACCTTGTATTCCTTTCCCAATTTTGAACCAATCAGTTGTTCCATATCCAGTTCTAACTGTTGCTTCCTGTCCCACGTATAGGTTTCTCAGGAGATATATAAGGTGGTCAGGCACTCCAGTTTCTTTAAGAACTTGCCATAGTTTGCTGTGGTCCACACTGTCAAAGGCTTTTGCATAGTCAATGAAGCAGAAGTAGATGTTTTTCTAGAACTCTCTGTCTTTCTCCATAGTCTAGCGCATGTTAGCAATTTGATCTCTACTTCCTCTGCTCCTTTGAAATCCAGCTTGTACTTCTGGGAGTTCTCGGTCCACATAATGCTGAAGCCTACCTTGGAGGATTTTGAGCATAACTTTGCTAGCATATGAAATGAGTGCAATTGTATGGTAATTGGAGCATTCTTTGGCACTGCCCTTCTTTGGGATTGGGATGTAGACTGATCTTTTCCAATCCTCTGGTCACTACTTAGTTTTCCAAACCTGCTGGCATATTGAATGTAGCACCTTAACAGCGTCATCTTTTAAGATTTTAAATAGTTCAACTGGAATGCCATCACCTCCACTGGCCTTGTTGTTAGCCATTCTTTCTAAGGCCCACTTGACTTCACTCTCCAGGATGTCTGGCTCAAGGTCAGCAACCACATTATCTGGGTTGTCTGGGATATCCAAGTCTTTCTGGTATAATTCCTCTGTGAATTCTTGCCACCTCTTCTTGATGTCTTTTGCTTCTGTTAGGTCCCTCCCAATTTTGTCCTTTAAGATGTCCATCTTTGCACAAAATGTTCCTTTAATATCTCCAATTTTCCTGAACGTATCTCTGGTTTTTTCTTTTCTATTATTTTCCTCTACTTCTTTGCACTGTTCATTTAAGAAGGCCCTCTTGTCTCTCCTTGCTATTCTTTGGAAGTCTGCATTCAATTTTCTGTAACTTTCCCTATCTCCCTTGCATTTTGTTTCCCTTCTCTTCTCTGCTTTGCCCTTGTTGGACAGCCGCTTTGCTTTCTTGCATTTCCTTTTCTTTGGGATGGTTTTTGTTGCTGCCTCCTGTACAATGTTACGGGCCTCTATCCAAGTTCTTCAGGCACTCAGTCCACCAAACCTAGTTCCTTAAATCTGTTCTTCACTTCCACTGGGTATTCATAAGGGATTTGATTTAGATTACACTTGACTAGCCCAGTGGGTTTTCCTACTCTCTCTTCAGTTTAAGCTTGAATTTTGCTATGAGTAGCTGATGATCAGAGCCACAATCAGCTCCAGGTCTTGTTTTTGCTGACGGTATAGAGCTCCTCCATCTTTGGCTGCAGAGAATATAATCAGTCTGATTATGGTATTGCCCATCTGGTGATTTCCATGTGTAGAGTCACCTCTTGTGTTGTTGGAAAAGAGTGTGATGACCAGCTTGTTCTCTTGACAAAAACTCTATTAGCCTTTGCCCTGCTTCTTTTTGAACTCTAAGGCCAAACTTATCTGTTGTTCCTTTTATCTCTTGACTCTCTCCTTTAGCATTCCAATCCCCTATAACGAGAAGAACATCTTTCTTTGGTGCCAGTTCTAGAAGGTGTTGTAAGTCTTCATAAAATTGGTCAATTTCAGTCTCCTCAGGATTGGTGGTTGTTGCATAAACTTGGATTATTGTGGTCTTGAAAGGTCTGCCTTTGATTCGTATTGAAATCATTCTATCATTTTTGAGATTATATCCCTTTACAACTTTTCCCACTCTTTTGTTGACTATGAGGGCTACTCCATTCCTTCTGCAGGATTCTTGCTCACAATAGTAGATATGATAATCGTCTGAATTGAATTCATCCATTCCTGTCCATTTTAGTTCACTGATGCCCAGGATGTCAATGTTTATTCTTGCCATCTCCTGTTTGAGCACATCCAGCTTACCAGGGTTCATAGATCTTATATTCCATGTTCCTATGCAGTATTTTTCTTTGCAGCATTGGACTTTCCTTTCACTTCCAGGCACATCCACAGCTGAGCGTCCTTTCAGCTTTGGCACAACCACTTCATTAGCTCTGGAGCTACTTGTACTTGTCCTCCGCTCTTCCTCAGTAGTATGTTGGACGCCTTCCGACCTGAGGGGCTCATCTTCCAGTGTTATATCTTAGCCTTTTGTTTCTGTTCATGGGGTATTCTTCGCAAAGATTCTGGAGTGGCTTGTCAATTCCTACTCCAGGTGGATTGCGTTTAGTCGGAACTCTCCACTATGACCTGTCCGTCTTGGGTGTCCCTGTACGGCATAGCCCATAGCTTCTCTGAGTTACTCAAGCCCTTTTGCCACAACAAGGCTACAATCCATGAAGAGGTAGATACTTATACTTAAATTGGTAGCGGCATCAACGAAAGAAAGATTTTGTTGAGCAATAGAGCAAATACCAAGTTAAAAAAGAAATTAAAAAGGTGAAAAGTTCAAATATGTTGTTCAAGAAAGCAGAATTTATTCTGAATGGACTCCATCCAGACTTTCCCTGGCTGATGACTTCCTTTGGTGCCTATAATTTGTGTCCATTAGTAATGCTCGCTGAGGTGATGGAAGTTAAGAGTCCAAGATTTATGAAGGATACAAACTTGAAGAAGGCTTTCTCAGATTAAAAGCTATGATCAGGATTTGGTTTGCATCTAATTTTATTATATACAGTGTCTGTGTGATACTCCTTTAGAATAATGGGAGATATTGCATGCATTGCTGTGCAGGCAAAAATCACAATGCATTTTCATCCAAGCCTTCAAACTGCTGCAGGTAATTCTGTCATACTGCAAAACTGATATCCTGAAGAAATCTGCTGTATTCTCATTAAATAGAGACAGTGATTATTGCTTGCTGTAAATGCTTGCTAGTGCCTTTTTCTATTCAAGGTTCTATTTAAATAAATAATCTCTTTGGAAACTCTTATAAGCATTACAGTAAAAACTGTATGAAAATTACCAAAAGTCTTTTGAGAAACTCTAATCTTCAGTACAGGATGCTGAAGTCATTAAAAGATCAATATTTTCAAAGGGGGGAAAATCCAACATCAAAACAGGTCTAAACACACTGAGATGTGAAATCTAGACTTTAGATCTACATTGCAGTTCTCCAGATTGCCAACTATTATTTCACTTTGATTCCTAATCCTAGCTACAACCAGTTAAAACCTCAAGACAGCTCATTGGTGAAGTTGTAAATAGATGCAGAAATAATGGTATCACAGCAATTTGTGTTATCTTCTTGCTGAATGAAACATATTTTAATTTACATTCTGACAGGGATTACAGATGCAAAAACAACAGTTGCACTTCTAAATCTACACTAAAGGTAGAGTATCAGAAGCATTCTGTAAGCATTGTGCATATAGAGTACACTGCAGTACAATATATGCCTGTGACTGTTGGTGGGACCATATATCAGCATCTAGCAATGTAGTACATGCATGTATGTACTCTTACAGCACTTCTCTGTGGGATGTGCTCTGCCCCCCTCCACCAAATAAATCAGATTTGCCAGTACACTTCTTTGGCTACATAGCCCTCCACAAAAGAATATTCATTTATTTTTGCAACTTCATTTTTCCTTTGCTAGCTCTTTTAAGCTTTCTGTTGAAATAAAATTTCAATTAAAGTAAACTTAAACATGCCCTTATATGAAGCTTTCCAGGATTAACCTTCAAACTGGTAGAAATTACACAGAGAATCTTTTTAATTAACCCTTGCTTAATGTTTACACTACTAGTCTCCCCAATGTTATTGCATTATCGTTTCCATTTTTATCATTGTCTGTAATCCGATTATATTTAAGAAAATACTGGTTTAATTTCAGTTGACAAATTTACCATACCACTTCACTTGCATTCCTGTTCTTCTGTATTACAAAGTTTTGTATTATAATTGTATTTGATAAACAGAACAATTGAACAGTTTCTGATATGTTTTCTTCTGCTGTTTTTAGTTTTTGTGACAGAATATTTAAAGAATATGCATTATCTTCTTTACAAATGCCTTAGATATTTGTCTAACTGCAAAGCAAAAAAAGCATTTTCTGTCCAAAACAGAGTATAGACAGCTGTTATTAAGTCATGACCAAAGCATGTGCAACTGATCGTCTTAATATAAACCCAACTTAATATTTTTTATTATATTTCTTAGTCTAGCACATATAATTTCTTTCTTTTTAGCCATAGGTTTGGTGCGTATTAATGGTTTAGCTGTTGTACCACTAATCTTTATGTGCCACTCCATTTATATTCTGTCTGTATTAGCTGTTAAATTCAGTGGGCACTCATGCATTGAACACATTTATTAAAGACTACATTTAGGAGGTAGAGAACTGGTACTTATCCTAAAGAAAGGACATATTGATAAACATTTGTATTAGGAGTGGGCAAAGTGCAGCCCTACAAATGTTATTGGATTACAACCTTCTTGGCATCTTGCTGGGTTACATAGAGCCAATGGAAGCTGCAGTTCAATAACAACTGGAAGGTGCTACTTTCCCCATGTGATTTGCATTGCAGACTAAATTTGCAGTAATGTAAGGAACTCTGGAAGGAATAGGATGGTTTGGTGCTCACGTAGTTATTCCCCACTCTCCCCACCCAACCACTGCATGGACAACTAGATGCATGGGGTGTACATGTAACAAGGCACAGAAGTAAACCTCAAATACATGCCTCCTCCCAACAGCAATTATAATCTCTATTATGGATTGGAGCTTATTTGTACAGTATACTAGATACTTAACCTCTCCCACAGTAAAGGATACTGTATTCATCAAAGAAGCTTAAACGTTCCATGTGTGTCACCTACACTCCAGTTGAATCCAGCTGACTTCTAGATGTAAATTGCTAACCAGAGGCCGAGTATCATTGGGATTTGTCTGTTTATGTTATTGTGCTAGGTTTTAATAAGTTCTTCTGTTGAACAATAGGACAGATGATTATATTTGTTTAAATTAAGACATAAGGTAATACTCATTTCCCATTTCTGCTTGTCCTTCCATCTTTCTTTTCTGCATTGCCATTAGATACTGTACCTGATATTCAAACTTCATCAAGTGTTTCATTAAGCAATTTTATCGTAAGTCTTCCCTGGCTGTAAGAATTACATATTTTCTCATGTGCCTTTGGATGAGCTGTAAATATTGGATGATACTGTAGCAGGATCCATTCCAGCTCTTCAGTTCTATGATTAATAACATTGTACCGTATTTTTTGCTCCATAAGGCGTACCTGACCTTAAGACGCACCTAATTTTTAGAGGAGGAACACAGGGAAAATATATTCTGAACCAAATAGTGTAATAAAATATTTAATAAACTATAACAGAATAACATTTGAACCATGTAAAGTGAACAGCAGTCAACAGTGGCATTAGTATAGACCATTATCAGCCAGTGATAAGACCTATACCACTCTACCTATATTTTACATTTCCTTTCATCCACCTCCTCCCCATGCTTATAGAAATGTCTCAATGACATATGAGATTGTTGTGCAACTCTGCCCAATTACAGCTCAAGCCTATATTAAGTTAGAAATGGTTTGTCTGATTGGCATTGCATTGAGAGGTCCCTTTTAGTTGTGTGGAGGATAAATAGTGGAATTAAACTATTTAACAGCTGGTTTTCCTTATTTACTTTAGGTTATGCAAAAGAACAGCAACACAAAGCTTAACCTGATCCCATTCACCAGCAGTAGCACATGCTCAGCATAAGATCAAATCTCCATTTTCTGACATAATTGAACGTTTATAGCATGCAAGGCACAACAGGTTAGACCACACAAAGCCATGGACAATGTTCTTGATGAGCCAAAAAAAACTGAATACAAACTATAGTAGCTGAAATCAGGAAGCAAATACTGTAATCCAGTTAGAAGTCACGAGGCACAGTTAGTTTCCTTGCTGCAGCACCCTTTGGAAATACATTCTCTATTAGATGCCCAGAACTAGTTGAAAAGTTTGCAAGTTGAATCCAAGTTTCCCATAGAAATGCACTGAAAATTAATTAATGCACTTTTATGGGGGGGGGGGAAGCTCAGAGACTTAAAAAAAACTTAAAAGAAAGTCACTTACCAGGTACTGTAGACTGAGGCTTACTCTTCACAGTGCCTTGGTAGACCCCAGAACAGCCAAAAAAGAGCCCTAAACAGCTAAAAGCCAGCAGGCAGCCGGCAGATGGCAGCCATTTTGTGCTCTTCTCTGCTCCTTTCCCCTCCCCTCTCCCCACCTAACAGCTGATCGGTGCTGGTCTGAACATTTCCTAGGCAGCTTTTAAAGCAAGTATGCACGTTTCTACACAAGCAGGTTTCAACTCAAACGGAGCACCTTTTCACCCAAGCACTGAACACAAGCAAACAGCTTTTAAACTAAATTTTACATTTTAAAACGACAATACCAGGCAGTCCCAGGTCTCTCTCCCAGCTCTCTAAATGCCTGGACTAGCAAGGAAGCAGACAAGCAGCCTCTTCACTAACTGAAAGTTTGAATTTCCCCGCTTTCCCTGCCTTCCCCGCATATTAGGTATGCTAATATCTGTGCACTGGAGGATTGTGGGAGGAACATCCAGCCCCTGATGGGGGTCCTGTGGGGCACCCCAAAACACTGAGTAGCTCTCTTGGCCTCTTTTGGGACTCGGGCTGTGCAGCCGTGTTGTGATCAGGAGGTGCAGCCAGGGGGTCACCATGCCTTTGGGGGACAGGGCACAGAAAGGGGTAGGAGGTTCAGAGGCCATTCCAACTCATACCTGGCAGGGGAGATACCATGATTATCAAAGTGGTTTTCCCAGGGTGAGGCTCATCTATTGCACTTTGCATGTGCTGCCCCCTGTGATTTCTGCAAATATGGAAAAATCAACTGCCTAAGTGGGGGACTGTGTTTGTGGTTTCCCCTGGTTTTTCTAGAATTAGTCTTTCCCCTTTTGTCCTTGGCTGTTTTCGCTGCCTGCTGCCATAGGCCTGTTGGCCTTGCTGGTTTTCCAGGTGGGCTCCAGGAAGCAGATCCTAGAAAGCCAGCAGTGCAGAATGGTGAGGTCCAAACAGCAAGCAGTCTCTGGTGCTAGTTCAGAGGCCTCCCAGCATGGCAGTGGGGGCTTCTGGGTGGTGGTGGTTGAACCCCCTTTTTACTGTATTCGTTCCATAAGACGCACATACTTTCTCCCCCACTATTGGGGGAGAAGTGCGTCTTATGGAGCAAAAAATATGCTAAATCTGATCAAGAGTTCCATACATAGTTTCTTTCATTATAAGTCATGAACCCCAATCCAAGAGACATACACAGCCATGAAGCTACATGCGCACTTCTGATTAGGGAAACATGAGCTGGAAAGCCAGTAAGATGGAACTATCCCAACTAGCTATATATTCATGGACTCTAACTGATTCATTATTGTGACATTCAAGTTTTTCCAAAGATACTGCTTTACAGGTATAGGAACAGTCCTTTAATAAAACCTATTAGATCAGTTTACAATAAAAGTAAATTAAAATACATTTTAGTTAAAACAACAACAAAAATTAACAAAACAATAGAACACATGCAGCATAGAATAGCAATCAGGCTCATATAGGATTAAAAGGCATAGGAATTTTTTTTAAGTTACTTTGTCTTATTGACACCAAACCAGCTTCTCTCAAAAGAACATTCTGCAATTGAGAAGCCACCACTGGGGAGGTGAGGGGGGTTGGAACAACCCTCTCTGTTAACTCCCTGTCTCACTCCAGACAGTGTTGGCATCCTTAGAAAGGCCTATACTGAATATCATAAAATATCCATATGCAAGGAGGTGTTTCTTCAGAAATTTTCACTTAAGCCCCAAACGTCAAACCAGTATGTTGAATGGGACTGGAAATGGATAGTGCCAGAGAGACCATTTGTGTTATCAGACCATTACTGACCATAGGCACTTTTATTGATGCATTCCCTGTAGCACTAAAGACAAGCACTGCTATTTGATTTTTAGAACAAACAAAACAAAGCAAAAATGTAAAAATAAAGTTTGCTAATACAAGAAGATATTGATATTGGTTTGTTTGGTTATAAGTTTTTTTTTTTGTTTTTTACAGTTTGAACAACCTTTTATTCAGAACAGTAGCAGATACTCTGTAATGTTTCTGGGCTTTGTCTCTCAAGTTGCTGTTTCAGATGCTGGAACCATGCATCACTTCCTTCAGTATGGATTTCAAATGCATGTTTATTGTTGTATTCAGTTGTTTTGCTACTTAACATGATTCTTTTTTGCTTTCCATACAAAGGAGGATCTAGGAGGATCTGGTATTTTGAATTATTATATCAATTCTAATTTTGAGCCTTACAAAATATAAGCAGGCTTAAAACAGATCCCCAACTGATCTATATAAGGTATCTTCCAGTTGCTCAGTCACAGATGCCTTATATATATTTATGTATTGTTGCATCTTAATGAGCTTATTTGTTTCTATTGCAAGTGATATTGGCTTTTCTTCTTTCTGCTTTCATTGCATTGCTTTTGACGAAATTGGCCCATAAGCTATGGCTCAGACTTGTTGTAGGTGTGGGTGTTTCTTTAAAGACAAGAGGCATTATCTGTAGAATAATGTGCAGTATAATGTGCAGTAAATCTGTAGTCCAGTACAAATGGGTTTTAGAATAGTATTTGCTTTTCGAGCTGCTATTTAGTATTTTGATTGCTATAAAAAATCTCCTGGAACTTCATTTTATGAAGAATGTGGTATTTTCATATTATTCCATTACTGCCAAAGAATAATTAAGTCTTTTCAGGGCATAATGCAGTGAACACATTTGTTGTCCCCTACGTTTTATTCAATTTATTAAAAAGTTCCCATTTGTTTTCATAGTCAGAATGAGAGATGGGCACGAATCAAACTGCAAACCAGAAAAAACAACAAACCAGGTTGTATTGCAGTTCAGTTTGTCGCCTGCTTTGGTGATCCTATTTTGCCAACGGAAAATGAAACACTGAACTTTTTTCGCCTTCACACTTCATTTTGCTTCAGCAAAATGGGATACCTCCCCACACCCTTTCCCACTACCTTTCTTGCCTGAACTATCCTCTCCCATTCCCACCACCTCCCTGTGTGTGTCGGTACCATGCACAGAGGCAGCAACCGTCAAAGAGCCTCTATCTATTTATTTATTTATTTATTGGACTTATATAATGCCCCATAGCGCTACAAGCACTCTCCGGGCGGTTTATAATTTTTAATTATACAGGCTACACATCTATCTATCTATCTATCTATCTATCTATCTATCTATCTATCTATCTATCTATCTATCTATCTATCTATCTATCTATCTATCTATCTATCTATCTATCTATCTATCTATCTATCTATCTATCTACTTCTAGATCGCCCATTTAACCAAGGGTCACTCTGAGCATTGTATAAGAATAGAAAAGACAAAAACAGCATAAAAACATAATGAAGCTAAAATCAGTCAAACAGCTGCAGATGGTACGAGTAACTTGAGCACAAAGCGGAGCATTTAGTGATGGCATAATTTTAAAAACCTGCCTAAAAAAGAAAGTTTTTTTAAAAAAATGTACAAGTCTCTAGGGAGGAGGCCAGGTGAATCTTGGGTTGCAGTTCATTCCACAGCAGAGGAGCAACCCCGGAAAAAGTTTGGTTCCTTGTTTTCTCTTTCCAGACCTCCCACAGGGTAAGCATCCTCAGCTGCCCAGCCTGAGAATCATGGGTATCGGGGTTTTAGGCACTGTGAGCAGGACATCAGTCAGGGTATTGTTGTTTTCTAAAAGATCACGTAGTTTTCTTTTGGCATCGTTGGAAACAACTGTAACACTGAATTCACCTGGGGTCACAGAAATTAACGAGGAAGAAAGGACAGGAAAAGCGTGTTTGACTTTGCAATTTATGCTGCATTCTTAATTGCAGTTATCTAATTCAATGGTAAAACTTCTAGGCTGGGTTAGTTTAAACATGAGAGGATTGCACAAAAAGTGAGCACCCCTGTTTCTTCAGTATTGACATTCTTTATTTCTGCTCTTGCAGGCATACATTCAAACATACTGGCTGATATTTTTTTTAAATGGCAATGGATAGGATCTATGATCAGTCTTCCATTGCACAGGCTAGATTATATTTTTATCTCTGAATTAAGTCTAAGAAGAGCACATTGGCCACAATCCAATGGTGCATTCTACTGGACCCCACTGCTTCTGCCAGAATTGGTGACACTTTGCACAGCCTAAAATCCTTTTGTGGAAGTCTTGCAGTAGTAGCACCATGGAGGAATATAGAATAAGGGAGAAGGGAAGAATATCCTAATTCCAGTGGTGTGTGATAACAAAGTATACCATTGGATCTTGACTAGTGAATATGCTTAAATATTTAATGTATTTGAGACATGCCTTACAGAATTTTCAAGAAGTTTCTTGTGTTTAGGCCTCTTATATAGGTACATTTTCTAGTGCAAATATGAGAATTTAAATTTGCCATGCAAGAGAACTATTGCAAAGTATTTTGAATAATCTAATTCATATCTGAGCAATCAATGTGTTGAGATTTCCAAAAACTAAATACAAGACAATTGCTGCATGCTTATGACTTTTACTATGATATAACTTTTATGAATGCCTATGCATTGTAAATGCTTTAATACCAGAATACTGAATGTTTCATATTCCTTTTTGTAATTATGCTGTATTTATTGCATGTTTCTATCACTGTTCTGCTGTCCACGTAAAGAACAACTGAAGAACATGTGAGACATACTAATTACATTAGTAAACGTCTATCTGTTACAAGATATGGTTGCACCAAGGCATTTTGTTTTTTAATAGCAAGAAATGTGCTTCCTATGGACAGTGGGCTTGGATCACAGCAATACATGTATCAGTGTGTTCATAATATCAGTGATTTTGTATAAATGGGACTAGAGGCCTTATCAGATCCTGGAGACACTTACATAATTCAATAGGGCTGTAAAGGAATTAGTGTTTGTGGAATCATAAGGGTAATCTGCAAGAATGTGGGATCTGTTGAATAATTTCAAATACCGTGCAAACTTGCACGTTAGATATGCTGGTGCAAGACCAGTTTTATAATATAAGAGGTAAATGGTCTAAGCAATATCCTTTGTTGTTAACACAGTTATCGCTACATACAGGAAGTGGTAACTGTTTGTCATGGCAAACAGCTATATATCATAATCAACATCAGGAACACATGTAGTAGGACCAGATCTACCAATAATTTGCTAAACGTATTTTCTCTCATACTGTAAAGTATACAAACCCAAACCAAAATATTTTTATTAAAGCACTCCTGATGATACGAGACATTTTGACAATTTGAGATCCAAACATCTGTTTATGGTAATGTTCAGTGGAATTTTAGCTTCTTTTTTTTCTTTTTAACACAAATGTTTATTTCTAGATAAAAGGGAATTTTAAAGGCAATTTAATGTGCCGAATAGGGAAAGCAGTTTAAAGAGTATATTTAAAGCCTTCTAGGACTTTTCAGAGCCTTACCTTGGTTTTTGTTCTTCCTGAACATGAATATTTATCCAGATGTGCAGACTGAATTTAGTAGACCTGTAAGCGCAGTCAGGTTTCTCTGCCATGATCTTCATTATCACCAGGGAGGAAAGTGCAGGTGAGGGAAGACCTTCAAATCCAGCAGCTGGAGACACATGCAGTGTTCTTCAGCTGCACAGTGCCAGTCACAAAGAAAAAACGTAGAAATAGGCAGTGAGCTTTCTCTATATTCTGTTTCCCTCTCCTGCATATCTAAGAGGTTATCATAATTGTTAAGCAAAGGGCATGGTGTCTCCTTCTGCACTTCTTGTGCCTTGGATTGGGGCCAGTGGATACAGTCATGAGTTCGCTGAAGGCAGTGGTTGGTTGTGAACTGAGCCCATTGTTTACAGTGTTACTAAATGTAACCAAAGATCAATATACTTGACCAGATGTTTGAACAAAAATGGGAATACCAAAGGGATGGGTTGATACAGAAATATCTTTTTATTGTATTAGAAACTTTCCTGTCTTGAAAATTCACTGTCTGGGTGAGGGGCCAGAAAACCAATGTGAAGTTTTAAAAGATAATTGATAATATATTTGTACTGTTGAAAACAAACCAATGATATACTCCTAAATCAGAATACTGTATAATGTATTTATTTAAAGTTATGTAAATATTTATTTTCTTTCAGTATTATTAATTACCTTTCCCATGGCTTTGATATCCAAGGATTCCTGATGTTATCCAGAATGTATTTCACATATCATTTTGTTAGTTCCTCTGATTTATTTTCAAATGCAAGTTTTCATGTCAAGTTGAGTAACTTTCTTTTTACTTCACAGTAATAAAGAAACATGTTTGAGTATATTTTGCCTTTTCATTTCAGAGTAAAAACAGTCTTATTGCTAAGTCCATTATGTGCTGTATTAGGGTAGCACTGTGATGGCCCACTACTTAAAGACATAGTTCAGTCTCCTTCACAATATAATGTGTGTCTATTGGTGGAAATCCCACAGATTGGCATTGCATTTGTCATTATGCTGATCTATAAAGTGAGCTATCCATTCCAGTAACCTGTGCACACAAACCCAGATGAGACATTTCCTTCAGCATAATGGAGGTGTAGTGTGAGCCCCTCTTTCATGCAAGTACATTTTAATGTGAACTGGTTTCCGTGATTTCCTATCAAGAGATTAGGATCATATGAAATGGAGCTCCATGAGAAGTATCTATTCAGCTGAAATGATATGAACTTGACATGGGCCAAAGGAAACTTATGGACTGTGGTTGAAAAATAAGCCAGAAGAGAAGCTATTATAAAATGCTTGATGAATCAGCCCTTATCACTAAGGTTTGTTTTAATCTATGACAAACAGAATAAACCATGCTTCCCTATGTATGGGCATATGTTTGCCCCTAGAAGAATTCAGCTGAATGTGAACTGAAAGCACTGGACTAATTCAAGGCTCAGCGTGAATTAGTGACTGAGTACTGTGTGAGATATGAGTCAAGTTTTAATATGGATATACTCACATTGATCATCATTCTTTATGGCAAGCCTTGACATTGCAGGAATACATTCACTGAAGTGGGTGTTTTTTTGCAAAATAATAATGCTCACAGTTTAAAATCACCTCTCTCCTATTGTTCATAACTGTTGGGGTTATTTGCCATTATGTGCAACTAGATTAGCTCTCGGGATGTCTACTATATTACTATGTTGTCTGCAGTGAAGTTGCTGCACTGACAAAAGTACCCACATTTTATTGGTTTATTGGTTCACTAGATTTCTAGTCCACCTTTCTCTCCAACATAGGACTTAAGATAGCTCACAATAAAAAAAAAATACAATTGAAATACAAAACATCTTGAAATATTACAACAAAATTAGAGTAAAACCACAACTTAAAACACACCATTAAAGAAAACATATTAGTCATCTTAGAAAGCCTCCTCTTCTTCATCAACTGCTGAACAAACAGGTGTTTGCCTGCTAATGACAGAACAATAGGGAGGCGGGCAGCTTAGCATCCTTTGATAAGGCTTTCCAGTGACAGAGAGGGGCCACAAGCCCTTTCTGACATCCTCACCAGCTGCACTTTTGAAGGTGGCAGGAATGAAAGAAAGGGCTTCCCAAAAATATAGCAGGCGCATACAAGAGAATAAACCAGAATTCCTATTCTGAACAGCCTCCAACCAAGTCATATAGACCTTTATACATCATAGTTAGCTCTTTGAATTATGCCCACAATCAAAACAGCAGCAATTACATACATACATACATACATACATACATACATACATACATACATACATACATACATACATACATACATACATACACACACACACACACACACACACACACACACACACACACACACACACACACACACACACACACACACAGAGAGAGAGAGAGAGAGAGAGAGATTTTGGACCCACTGATGATTCTGAATATTTTTCAAAGGAAACCCCATGTAACTAAAGCATGCATTAGCCTGGTCAGCTCAGACATCTCTAGGAATGGGGTAACTGATGCCCTAGCTTCAACTATGTAAACTCAGTCCTGCCCAGTGCTGAAACCAAGCTGTGTGATGAATCCAGGAGTTCATGGAACTGTGAACCTAAATCTTCAGGGGCAAACTACCGGTAGTTTGGACTGATTTGCTATTCCACCATCTTCAGTGATAAATTAAGGGGAATTTATATTTCCCTAGGCTAAAGAGAATCTTCTGATTAACACAGTGTCCCTCTTACATATCTCCACAGAGATATACACTTCAGCAGTCAAACTTACAAATTAAGCATGGGTTTACCTTCCATTGACCAGTCACAAAGCAAAGCAAATTACATGCAAAGTACACAGTTTAGCTGAAGAAAGTAACATCCTCTGACAGACATCTGTCACCACTTGTAGGAAGTCCCTAAGCATTTCCACTAGCTTGATCATTTTATTAGTTGCATTAAGCTTCAATTTTTTGACTCAGCCCATAACTGACATCAAACTCTGGTTTAGAATGAGAAAAGCTTCTTTGTATTTAGATGGCAGAGACAGACAGAGCTGGATGTCATCATGTTCTTAATAGTACTAAACCGCAAACCTGGGCAACCTCTCTCAGAGTTTTTGTTAAATAGCATGGGGAATAAGGTAAGAGCTCTCCAGGATGTTCACAGCATGAAGAATAGGGTAGAACCCCAAGATATCCCACAGTCCAATAGTCATGTTAAACAAGAATTTTTCAGTATCCTGAGTTTGCATTTCTAAAATGGATTAAAGGAATCATAAAGAAGTGCCCCCAAACCTCTTCCTAGAGAAGCAGCCCGGAAGGATCAAAAGCTGCTGAGAAGCCCATCAGAACCAACAGCAACAAACTCCTCTATCTAGCTCCAAGCCTACATTAACCACTAAGGCAACTAAAATAATTTCTATCCCATAATTAAGTCTGAAGTGGTAGAGAGGGTGGCGGCCAACCAGCTGCAGGCCCTTTTGGACAAAACATGCCCTGGATCCATTTCAGTTGGGCTTCAGGCAGCACCACGGTACGGAAGCAGCATTGGTTGCCCTGTTTGATGACCTGCTGAGGGAGGCCAACAGGGGCAAAATGTCTCTGTTGGTCCTTCTTGATATCTCAGCCACCTTTGATACCATCAACTACAGTATCTTCCTTGGGAGGCTCTCCAAGTTGAGAATTGGTGATCTGGCGTTCGCCTGGCTCTGATCCTTCTTGCAGGACTGTCCTCAGAGAGTACAGCTTGGGAAGAGTGTTTCAGCCCCATGGAATCTCAATTGTGGGGGCCCGCAGGGCTTGATTATCTCCCCAATGCTGTTTAATATCTACATGAGGCCACTGGGTCAGGTCATCAAGGGATGTGGGGCTTCATGTCAACAGTATGCTGATGACACCAAGATCTACATCTCCTTATCCCCAACAACAGCGGATGCCGTTTCATCCCTTCAGCGCTGTTTGGAGGCTGTATTGCAATGGATGCAGGTGAATGGTCTGAGGCTGAACTCGGACAAGATGGAGGTCCTGAGGGTGGGTGGCCCCATTGATGGTTTGGGAAACTCCTTCTCTTTGGGGGCCTTACTCTCACCACAGAGTGAGGTTTGCAGCTTGGGGTCCATCTGGATCCAGCACTTACTATGGAAACACAGGTAGCGTCAGTGGTCCGTACCGCCTAGTTCTATCTTTGGTGGACTGCTGAGCTGCTTTCCTATCTTGATGTTGGGGTGCTCACCCCTCGAGTCTATGGGCTTGTAGTCTCAAGATTAGACTACAGCAATGCACTCTACTTGGGGCTACCTTTGAGATTGGTGCAGCAGCTTCAAATGGTGCAGAGTGTGGTGGCCAGACTTCTCACTGGGATGAGAAAACTACAACATATCCCCACCACTCTGGCTGCCCTGAATTGACTGCCTGTTCATTTCCACATTGATTTCAAAGTGCTAATAATGACATATAAAGCTCAAAACGGTTTAGGACCTCAATATCTAGCGGAATGCCTTCTCCCACCTTGATTTATCCTAATCACTTGCTTTAGCCAAGATGGGTGGCTGAGGGGCCTAATGCCGAGGGAGGCCTGGAGAGAAAGAACAAGAAATTGGGCCTTTTTGGCAGTGGCCCCTCACCTTTCGACCAATCTCCCCCTAGAAATTTGTCTGGCTTCCTCACTGGGTGTTTTTAAGAGAAAACTCAAGACCTGGCTCATTAGGCAGGCCTTCTGTCAATATCTAATTTATCTATTGCCATCTCTTGTTGTATTACTGTTGTGCTATTTTATATTGTTATTATTAATGTTGTTAGACGCCCAGAGTACACTTCAGTCTAGATGTGCGGGGTATAAATGAAATAAAAAACTTTTAAAAAATGAAGTCAAGCCGGTGCTAGCTAATCTGTTTCATCTAGGGATTATGAGCATCTTACTCAAGAGTGGGATACTGAAAAGTGGTGGAAGCTATCCAATACAGTGGGATTTATAGAGAACATTTTCAGCAATGGTTCCATGACCACATTTTTGGGACATGTTGAAATATTTCCTTGTGCACAATCATTATTTGTCTTATCCACTCAGCCAACTCCTTTGTCCCATCTACAAGTTGGGGCAGGGTCCATCCACATAAATAGTGGCTTTCACCTCTACATGGATGTTGTCC
This sequence comes from Pogona vitticeps, assembly GCF_051106095.1. NCBI lineage: Eukaryota > Metazoa > Chordata > Lepidosauria > Squamata > Agamidae > Pogona > Pogona vitticeps. The sequence continues at coordinate 55,489,565 of NC_135783.1, forward strand.
ATGTCCTCAGGTTGTATGAATTGAAGAGATAAATTGTCCCTAAATAGTATGACCTACAGTATGTTAAGGACACCATCAAGTCAGAATGGATATGAGCAATTCTATCTGTGGAGCACTCTGTTTACACCAGGCTAGTCAGTGTTCTACCTTCTCTTAAAATCATGATGCTTTTAAATTTTCAATGTATTCTAGAGATATATTATCTGCTTATATATGCTATAAGCTCTCACATTTTTAAGAATGTAACTAAAACATTCTTTCTGATATTTGATTGTATTTAGGTTTTGTGTTATGGATTTTAAAAAACCTACAACTTAAATTTTAACAACTGTGGCTTTTCATAATTTGCAAGAATGGATTTTAGTATTTATGCTGATATGATTGTCTTCAATATATTTTTGACTTTCTGTTTTTGAAATATGGAATCTAGAAGCTATGTAGAAATAAAACTTGGAAAATTTAAAGTTGTGGAGTTGTCTGGAGTTATTGCAACAAAGGAAATACTTAAGATGCCCGGATGAATTATGAAATGCTTGTCAATGATTGATTTCATTCTGGAATTAATCCTTTACTAAGATAACACCTATGATGAACTAGGAAAACTTTTGTCAGCTAGAAATGCATAAGCTTCTGTGATTCACCCTATAGATCTGCTTTTAGGTTGGCTTGTAAGAGCACCTCCAAGTTTCAAAATGTAAAGAGAGAGAGAGAGAGAGTACATATTTGTGTTTTGGACTACATACCCCAGAATTCACCAAGCATCATAGTTGATTAGGGAATTCTGGGAGCTGTAGCCCAAAACTGGAGCTAAACAAATGAAGAACAAACTCAAAAGATATAGAAAACCAGCTTCCTTTAGAAGTACAGCTATATGGAGAAGAAGTATAAAGAATGCACAGACATCTAGTTCCCCTCTCCTACCCTAGTCATAAGATCAGATCTTGGCTATAATCATTCTATAATAGCAGCCCCTCCCAATGGGTAACCACAAAGTGTTAAATAGATGGAACATTCTCAGTTTCATGAATTGCCACCAAGTAAAGGTTCATATCATATGGCAGATGTGTATAATATTGATGGGGTACTGTTGTTTTTTTACAAAAAAAGAAAACAAACACATTATTTGGCAATGTTCCCCGTAAGTAGCCTCTGGTGCCCTCCAGATATTTTGGAATATAACTTTCAACAGTCACAATTAGTACAGATGGTGCTTTGGGCATTCAGATAAAGGAGCCAAGTCAGTGCAACTGACTGATATGAGAGCTTTGTGTACTACTGAGTTCAGAAATGGCAACAGATGGAATGGAAAAATTATACCAACCCCAACCAACCCTCCAGACATTTTGTGGTCAAAACACTCAGGTGCTTCCAATCACTGCTGCTCATTTTTCAGAAGTCAAGTGATCATTAACTGTGCCTGTCTGTCCTGTTACCTTTACTGGGCCAGAGACTGTGAGTAATTACATTTTGGCTATTTACTACAGTATATTGTTTGTGTTTATTACAAAAAAAAGGATTAATTTCAAATTTAGCCTTATTAATTCATTACAGCATTCTGTTTCTTCAGGATGCAGCATAACTTTGCTAGCACAAAGTTATGGATTACTAGAAGTTACCATATTGCAGGGGATTATTAATGGAGCTGAAACAAAATGCTCTAGTTTAGAATGTTATGCCACAAAGAGTTCTATTTTTTAACTAGTCCAAAATCAATTGCATGCTAATACTGGAAAAAGTAAGCACAAATAGAGGGTACGTGTTACATTACATACTTCTTACAGAATAACCTTCACTGAGCCCAGTTGGCTCAGAATTCAATGTTTATCTTGGTAAAATGAAGACTGGCTTCAACCAGAGTACTCTGTCTCAAGTAAGGTTAATCACAGTTGACAAGAGCACGGCCTATATCTATCTATCTATCTATCTATCTATCTATCTATCTATCTATCTATCTATCTATCTATCTATCTATCTATCTATCTATCTATCTATCTATCTACCTACCTACCTACCTACCTACCTACCTACCTACCTACCTACCTACCTACCTACCTACCTACCTACCTACCTACCTACCTACCTACCTACCTACCGAACCTACCTAACCTACCTACCTGATTTATATCCCGCCCATCTGGTCTGGTCGACCACTCTGAGCGGCTATCTATCCAATCTGACAAATAAATGTAAATAAAAGAGTGGATTTAATCACTGTTACATTGCAGAGCTCACAGGAGGAAGGCATTTGCCATGGCCTCATAAACTTCTGTGCATCTTTATTGCATCAGAAACCAAATGACTTGTACGGCTTTTTCACTGTTCCTCTTACTGAAATTCTCATACAAAAATCTAATACGATTAATTTTCTCTTTAGAATTAAAACTCAAGGCTTATTTTGCTCTTTTGGAATTATTCAAAGAACACATAAAGCATCTCAGTGAAGCAGAAACAGCACTGATTCTCACCAGTACTTTTAATGGTATAATGCCAGTATAATTACCTCTATGTTGACAACTACAAAGAATGGTGGGTTTTGGAGAATATAGATAGGCAGCTCCTTTTCCATTCCTCTTATTATTTTCTTTTCCATTCTTCTGCTCTAGCTTTTCCTGTTTTTCTCCCTACCACTATTGAAGAATAGCTGCATTACTTTTCTGTAGATTTCTCAGTGCTGCCAAGTTCTTGTTATATTCTGTCAAGTCTTGTCCAACTTATGATAACTCTATGATAGAAGGCCCTGTTGTTAACAGCACGATCCATCTCATATATGGTCCTCTTCTTTTTCTGCTATCTTCAAATTTTGCTAGTATTATTGTCTTTTCAACTGCTGTCATAAAGCTTCCAAAAAGCAAAAGAGGAGAACAGTCAATAGTATTACTCTTTTGTGGGCCCCTGTCCGAATTCAGCCAAATCTATGCATGGGGGGGGGGGGATTCTGTGTGTGGCAGAAAATGATCATTGCTGTCTTTTAGACATTTGTCAAGAACTAAGTTTCTCCTGGATAACTCAGATAGTGTGTTTGCTGACCTTGAGCCACACATCCTAGAGAGTGAAGTCAAGTGGGCCTTAGAAAGCATGGCTAACAAGGCCAGTGGAGGTGATGGCATTCCAGTTGAGCTATTTAAAATGATAACAAGTTCTAAAAAAAATTATAACAATTAATTAATTAGATGATTCTATAAGATGGGAAAAATAAAAATAAATCAAATAAAGAGAGAAAAAAAGGAAAGAGGACAGGAATTAACTGGAAGGGAAGGCCTGCCTAAACATCCATGTTTTTAGTTGGTTGTTAAAAGTACCCAGCGAGGATGCAGCGCGAATCTCCGGAGGTAGGTTATTCCAGAGACGAGGAGCCACCGCTGAGAAGGCACGGTTGCTAGTTCTTTCTTTCCGGGCCTCCCTTGGCGTCAGGCTCCTCAGCCTCACCTCTTGGCTCGCACGGGTGACACAGGTAGAACTAGTTGGGAGTAAGCGTTCCGCCAAGTATCGAGGTCCTAAACCGTTTAGGGCTTTATATGTAAGCATTAACACTTTGAAGTCAATGCGGAAACGGATGGGCAGCCAGTGCAGCATGGCCAGAGTAGATGATGCTGTTAAGGTGCTACACTCCATATGCCAGCAAGTTTTGAAAACTCAATAGTGGCCAGAGGATTGGAAAAGATCAGTCTACATCCCAATCCCAAAGAAGGGAAGTGCCAAAGAATGCTCCAACTACCATACAATTGCACTCATTTCACACGCTAGCAAGATTATGCTCAAAATCCTCCAAGGTAGGCTTCAGCAGTATGTTGACCAAGAACTCCCAGAAGTACAAGCTGGATTTCAAAGGGGCAGAGGAAGTAGAGACCAAATTGCTAACATGCGCTGGATTATGGACTGTGTGGACCACAGCAAACTATGGCAAGTCCTTAAAGAAATGGGAGTGCCTGACCACCTTATCTATCTCCTGAGAAACGTATACGTAGGACAGGAAGCAACATTTAGAACTGGATATGGAACAACTGATTGGTTCAAAACTGGGAAAGGAGTACAACAAGACTGTATGTTGGTTGTTGTGGGTTTTTCGGGCTTCTTGGCCATGTTCTGAAAGTGGTTCTTCCTAATGTTTCGCCAGTCTCTGTGGCCGGCATCTTCAGAGGACAGCAAACTGTTTGCTGTCCTCTGAAGATGCCGGCCACAGAGACTGGCGAAACGTTAGGAAGAACCACTTTCAGAACACGGCCAAGAAGCCTGAAAAACCCACAACAACCATTAGATCACGGCCGTGAAAGCCTTCGCGAATACAAAGACTGTATATTGTCTCTCTGCTTATTTAACTTATATGCAGAATACATCATGCGAAAGGCAGGACTGGAAAAATCCCAAGCTGGAGTTAAGATTGCTGGAATAATTATCAACAACCTCAGATATTTCTGAACAACTGATTCTTTCAAAACCAACTCTCTGGGTTTTTCACTTTGAGGGTTTCTGGTACTAAAATCAGGTCCTCCCTTGATCAGCTACTGGAAGTTTTGGTGTTTTTGTGGGCCTGGTAGCAGTCAGTAAAACCTGACTAGACAATGCACTGGCTATCTCAGTCTGATCTAGTGCAACAAATAAGGAGTCAAGGTCCCAATGGATGCATTCAATCTTAGATTGAAATTCAATCTTAGATTAAATACTGCACTTGGATGCAACTCGAAAGAGTTCCACCTGTTGATTAGAGGACCCATTGATTAATTGAGTATTATAACCTCTTTTTAACTAAATTACAATATTTGCTGGATATCTGCTCCCTAACTGCAGCCAGATTGCATTCCATGGGAACATTCCTCCATTAAATGTATTCACAATTGCTTCATTACGCTCAGCTGTTCCATAAACTATGAGGAGAACTGGGCTCTGCACTGAAGAGGGCATTTAGGAGCTACTGTATCTACTGCCCTAGTAGTCTCTGAATATCAGTGGAAGAGATCAGCTGAACTGACCCCTCCCCCCAAAGGACATTCTGAAAAGCAAATCAATCCAGCAGTCTTCAGGGATTAAACATTTTAGCAGGTCCACCCAACCTTCCCAGTTGAAGGGCACTGCTATACAAAGTGCAAACTTCGGCAGTCAAGATATCCAGCAAACAAGAGAATTTTAAAGATTTATACATGGTTTCTTTGATATTTTTGAAATGTTTTTATTAAAAAATATGCTGATCTCTTAGAAGATAAATAGCATAGCATGGACAGAAATCCTAATAAGATCTGTGCTAAAGTAGCATTATGTGGAAACAACTAGCACAAAGCAGAGAGGAAAAAATGTTCCAGAGCAGATTGTAATTACATGTGCAGCAGTCTGAGCTGGGCCAGGATAGTATATTTTTTTCACATTGACCTGGGACCTCTCCCTTCTTTAGCTAGCTCTAGTTAGTTATTCAACCAAGAAATGGGAGTGACCACCTTATCTATCTCCTGAGAAATTTATATGTGGGACAGGAAGCAACAATTAAAACTGGATATGGAACAACTGATTGGTTCAAAACTGGAAAACGAGTATGACAAGGCTGTATATTGTCCCCTGGCTTATTTAATTTATATGCAGAATACATCATGTGGAAGGCTGGACTGGAGGAATCCCAAACCAGAATTAAGATTGCCAGAAGACATAACAACCTCAGATATGCAGATGATACCACTCTGATGGCAGAAGGTGAGGAGGAATTAAAGAACCTCGTAATGAGAGTGAAAGAGGAGAGCACAAACAATGGTCTGAAGCTCACTATTAAAAAAACTAAGATCATGGCCACTGGTTCCATCACCTCCTGGCAAATTGAAGGGGAAGATATGGAGGCAATGACACATTTTACTTTCCTAGGCTCCATGATCACTGCAGATGGTGACAGCAACCACAAAATTAAAAGATGCCTGCTTCTTGGGAGGAAGGTGATGACAAACCTAGACAGCACCTTAAAAAACAGAGACATCACCTTACCAACAGAGGTCTGCATAGTCAAAGCTATGGTTTTTCCAACAGTGATGTATGGAAGTGAGAGCTGGACGATAAAGAAGGCTGACCACCAAAGAATTGATGGTTTTGAATTGTGGTGCTGGAGGAGACTCTTGAGAGTCCCCTGGACTGCAAGGAGAACAAACCTATCCATTCTAAAGGAAATCAACCCTGAGTGCTCACTGGAAGGACAGATCCTGAAGCTGAGGCTCCAATACTTTGGCCATCTCATGAAAAGAGAAGACTCCCTGGAAAAGGCCCTGATGTTAAGAAAGTGTGAAGGCAAGAGGAGAAGGTGACGACAGAGGATGAGATGGTTGGACAGTGTCATTGAAGCTACCAACATGAATTTGACCCAACTCCGGGAGGCAGTGGAAGACAGGAGGGCCTGGCATGCTCTGGTCCATGGGGCCATGAAGAGTCAGACACGTCTAAACAACTAAACAACAACAACCTTTATCTAATGTATAATCAGGCATTACAATACATATGGAGCATTCCTCATGGCTTCCTCATGCTGAAATTGGTTGTGTGTACAGCAACACTCCCTTCCTGCTCCATAGTATGAGTGAGAATGTCTATACAGTGGTGCCTCGCATTACGACGTTAATTTGTTCCAGCGAAATCGCTGTAGAACGAAAATGTTGTAATGCGAAAATAAAAAGTCCATTGAAATGCATTGAAGCCCCTTCAATGTGTTCCAGTGGGCTGGAAACTCACCGTCCAGTGAAGATCCTCCATAGGGCAGCCATTTTCAGTGCCTGTGCAGTGAGGAATCAGTCCCAGCAAACAGCGGGGAGCCATTTTATTTACCCGGCGGCTATTTTGAAACCGCCGATAAGCTGTAGGAAAATCGTTGTTTTGCGAAGAATCGGTTCCCGAAGCAGGGAACCGATCATCACAAAGCAAAAAACCCGTATTCAGACCATCGCTTTGTGATCACAAAAGCGATCGCAAAAACGTCGTTGTAATGCGGTTTTGTCGTAATGCGGGGCAATCGGAAAGTGGGGCACCACTGTATATACAGGAGGCCTGTTGTGAATCTGAGATTTGCATGAAAATGCAACCCTGTAAATAAACAGATTAAAGTGCTTTCCATGAAACTGAAGGAGAACAAACCTATCCATTCTAAAGGAAATGAAACCTGAGTGCTCACCGGAAGGACAGATCCTGAAGCTGAGGCTCCAATACTTTGGCCATCTCATGAGAAGAGAAGACTCCCTGGAAAAGATCCTGATGTTGGGAAGATGTGAAGGCAAGAGGAGAAGCGGATGACAGAGGATGAGATGGTTGGACAGTGTCATCGAAGCTATTAACATGAATTTGATTTTAGTTCTTGCTATGTCATTCTTCTTGCTGTACTCAATAGCTCAGTTCTTATTACAATAAGGAAATCCACTACCAGGGGAAGAAGAATATGTTTTTGTGGAAAAAAACCAAGTTTTTCCCAGCTCCCAAAGTATAAAATATACAAAAAAGCGCCAAGGAAATATCAGGCCTCTGTGAGCAAATTTATTTCAACCTGTATTCATAACTAAATGAGTAGTAATGTTCACCAGCATCTCTAATGAAAAGATCTCAGTTGGTAACCTGAGAAATACTTTTATCTGGAAAGCCCTCTGGAAGATTCAGGGGAGACAATAATCGGCTAGATATATTAACTGTAAGACAACTTCAGGTAATCAAAAGCAGAAATATAAGGATTACTAGGTAACAAATCAAGACACTTAAAGGAATGGGACTGGAGGAAGAACTGTTCTTTCTGATGGCTAGAACAAGGATACAGCCCCATACATTTACTCCCACTGCCAGTCACCACAGAAAATATACAAATTCAAGAAGCATATTTATTTATTTATTTATTTATTTATTTATTTATTTATTTATTTATTTATTTATTTATTTCATTTATACCCCGCCTATCTAGTCAATTGTGACCACTCTAGGCGGCTTACAACATGCATTTAAAAAAGAAACATATAACAAACCACATCACAAATAATAATTTACATAAATTAAGATAGAATAAAAAAAAATTTTTTTCCCCAAAGATGGCGAGAAACGGGATATATTATAACAGAAAAAGAAAGTGTTAGGTAGAAAGGGGGAAGGCCTGCCTAAACATCCATGTTTTCTGTTGTTTCTTGAAAATACCTAGCGAGGGAGCTCCGCGAATGTCAGGAGGTAAGTTGTTCCAGAGGCGAGGAGCCACCGCCGAGAAGGCCCGGTTTCTTGTCTTTTCCTTCCGGGCCTCCCTCGGCGTCAGGCTCCTCAGCCTCACCTCCTGACTCGCTCGGGTGACACGGGTAGAACTGGGTGGGAGTAAGCGTTCCGCCAAGTATCGAGGCCCTAAACCGTTTAGGGCTTTAAACGTAAGCGTCAGAACTTTGAAGTCAACGCGGAACCGAATGGGCAGCCAATGCAGCGCGGCCAGAATAGGAGAAATGTGATGGTATCTTCGAGCTCCACTTAGGAGTCTGGCCGCCGCATTCTGCACCACTTGGAGTTTCCGCGTCAGCCTCAAAGGTAGCCCCACGTAGAGCGTGTTACAGTGGTCTAATCTTGAGATTACGAGCGCATGGACCAGGGTGGTGAGCGCCCCCACATCGAGATAGGGTCGCAGCCGGGCTATCCGCCAAAGATGAAAAAAGGCGGTGCGGACCACGGACGCCACCTGAGTCTCCATGGAGAGCGCCGGGTCCAGGTGGATCCCCAGACTGCGAACCCCATTCTTTGCGGCAAGAGTCACCCCCCCCAAACGAGAGGGAGTCACCCAAGCCGCCAACAGTGGGGGCACCCACCCTCAAGACCTCCGTCTTGTCCGGGTTCAGCCTCAGCCCGTTCTCCTGCATCCATTCCAGTACGGTCCCCAGGCAGTGCTGGAGGGACAGGACGGCATCACCTGCAGTTGGAGTAAAGGAGATGTAGAGCTGGGTGTCATCCGCATACTGATGACACGACGCTCCACATCCCCTGATGACCCCACCCAGCGGCCTCATAAAGATATTAAACAGCATTGGGGAGATAATCGACCCCTGTGGAACCCCACAATTGAGGCTCCACGGGGCCGAGACACTCTCCCCAAGCTGTACTCTCTGGGGACGGTCCTCCAAGAAGGAACGGAGCCAGGCAAGCGCCAGGCCACCAATTCCCAGCTCGGAGAGCCTCCCCAGGAGGATACCGTGGTCGACGGTATCGAAGGCCGCTGAGATGTCGAGAAGGACTAACAGAGAAATTTTTCCCCTGTCAGCCTCCCTCAGTAGGTCATCGTACAGGGCGACCAGTGCCGTCTCTGTTCCGTGGCGCGGCCTGAAGCCTGACTGAAATGGATCCAGGGCATCCGTTTCTTCCAAGTGAGCTTGAAGCTGGTCGGCCACCACCCTCTCCACCACCTTGCTCATGAAAGAAACGTTGGCGACGGGCCTATAATTGCCAATTTCGTCCGCCGCCAAACTGGGTTTCTTTCTTATGGGCCTAATGAGTGTTTCCTTGAGGGCAGAAGGAAACCTGCCCTCAAGGAAAGACCCATTTATTATTACAGTGGCCCATTCAGTTGTTATCGGCCTGGCTGCTTTGATTAGCCAGGCCGGGCAAGGGTCAAGGGAGGAGGTGGTGGCACGGCAGCGATCAAGCACCTTGGCCACCGAATCAGGCGTGACAGGCTGAAAGGTGTCAAAAATCACCGGGCAAGACGGAGCGCTGGACATCTCTGCTCGACTCACTGTGTTCAAAAAAGGAGAGAGGTCCTGGCGGATGGCCTCCACTTTAGATTTAAAAAAGGCTGCAAACTGGTCAGGTGAGAAACTAAGGGGAGGCCTATCACCAAGACCAGTTCCGGATAGGTCGCGCACTATACGGAATAACTCCGCCTGCTGATTGGACGCTTCGCTTATCCGGTTAGCGAAGTAAGTTCGACAAGCAGCCTTCACCTTAGAGAGGTAAAGGTTAGTTGCGACCCTGACAGCTATCCAATTATAATCCGTCGGGTCCTTCCTCCACTTACGCTCTAGCCTTCTCCTATGTCGCTTCAGCGCTTGGAGCTCCTGGTTAAACCAAGGCGCCGGGCGCATTCTGCAACGGAGAGGGCGTTTAGGCGCGATCATGTCTACGGCCCTGGTGGCAGCCATGGTCCAGCTGTCAACCAGAGCGTCAACAGGAGCGCTAGCCAGGTCAGCCGTGACCCCTCTCATGGCATCCTGGAATCCAACCGGATCCAGTAGCCTTCGAGGGCGGACCATGAAAATAGGTCCCTGCTCCCTGCGAGGGGGGAGAGCCACGGAAACCTTACATTTTACCAGATGGTGATCTGACCATGACAAGGGGAGCGACACAAGGTCGGTCACCACCAGACCACACTCGCTCCAATTGGTGGAAAAGACCAGGTCCAACGTATGGCCACCCACGTGGATGGGGCCGTTTACATGTTGGGACATGTTCAAGGAAGCCATGGTTTCCAGGAACTCAAGAGCTGGCCCGGTAACCTCTGCCCCCGCATGCACGTTGAAATCACCCAAGACCAGAAGCCTTGGGGATCCCAACAGTGCCGCGGAGACAAAGTCGGCCAGCTCCGGAAGGGAAATCGCTGGGTTACAGGGAGCGCGATAACACAGCAAAATCCCAATTCCATCCCTGGCCCCAGCCGACACGTGGAGTGCCTCTAGACCCGGCCTTACCACCGAGGAGCGTCTGGTAACCTGTAAGCTGGGTTTATACACAATGGCTACTCCCCCCCCTCGCCCCTCCAGTCTGCCCTGGTGCTGGACGGCATAACCGGGCGGACAGATGAGAGCCAGGGGAGGACCCCCCTCCCCACCAATCCACGTCTCGGTTATGCATGCCAGGTCTGCGTCCTCCTCCAGGATAAGGTCACAAATTACCTGGGATTTATTGGACACAGACCTGGCATTCAACAGCAGCAGGGATAGAGTGGAAGGCTGGCTGAACTGGTTACCTCGATATTGGGGGTTGGTCACAGTCTCAGAACAATGAACAGCCTTCAAACATCTGTTCCTTGTTCTTCTAACACAAGTAGGGACTGCACCGACGCTATACCTCCCATTACCCGTAGTCACAGAGATCTTAAAAGGCCCCTCGCTGGGGGGGCAGGCCTTCCAATCCATATCAGGGAAAAAGAAGGGAAAAAGAACAAAGAAAAGAAGAAAAGGGGAAAAAATAGAAGAGAAAAAAAAACAATTAAGAAATAAATAGCATAGTGACCTTGGAAGACTGAACTCAGTTTATAACTCTCTCCATGCTCCCACAGCATATATATTTTTAAGTCTGGGCCGCAAATGGTGAATATCACCCTTATAGGGATACCATTTGCCATTTCGGGCCAGTCCCCTCTAATTTAGGTCTGAAGAGCCCCTTTTTCAAAACTCGAAATGACCGCTGAGAGGATGCGATTTCTTGAGCAAGACAGAGAAGTGATCTTATTTGGAAGGAAACAGTTTTCTATATTTTGAAGCAGCCTTTGCTAGGGACAACACAGATTTACAAGTGGGAGGGGTGGAAACTAAGCAGTTGATCAAATGGTTTGCATGATGAAGATGCCAGGTTCAATCCCTTAATAGTTAGGTCTGTCTAAACTAGTCAGGGTGCCACAACAAAAAAGTCTCTACCCCAGATCATCCCATCCTTTTGCCACCAAGCCCTGTGTTATTTCAGTTGGTGGTGGAACTCAGACAAGGTCCCAGAAGAAATGGCTGACATCTCTTCGGATATATCTTACACTGTTCCAGTCCCAAGCTTCTGAGAGCTTTAAGGGTTTAAACCAGCATGTACTATGAAAGATTTGATGCCAGTTGCTCCAAGTACTCTTGATATTTCCTGTTCATGGGTGAAAATTACCTGATAAATTTATTAACTGAACCATGCTGCTACTGACACAAACAAAACAGACTTCAGAATGTAAGAAAGAAAGCACAGTTGTGATGACACATTTCTCTATGCCCAATCAGTAGTGTACCTGATACATTTTGTACAAGCTGTAATTTCCTAATAGTCTTCAAAGGCAAACTGATGTAAAAGACATTGGATGGGGAGTGTGTTCCTTCCTCAGATGGTACTGGAGTACAATTCCCATCATCCTTTACCACTGCCTATGTAGGGAGCTGCAGTCCAATATCATTTGGAGGGCCTCACCTTCCCCACCCCAGTTAACATCTATGTGCCATCAGTTCCAATCTTATTACTGATAGAGAATAACAAGGCATAGGCAGCTCCACCAGGAGTGGTGGGTGAAGAAAAATAGATTAGGTATATACTATCTTATAAAGGGAAAATATGAACTATTGCATACATGGCAGATAGAATGTAAGCCCTCCGCCTTTAGCCCATTGGCCAGAGGGATAGAGAGTAAAAATTGCATCGGGTATATAAAATGAGTTTACTTGGAAAATTTTAGAGACCATACCCTGCGAGGTTGTGCTCTCTCCATGCTTGCAAACATGAAATAAACACTTGCTGTGTTCTTTAAAGTTGTGTGCTTCTTTATATACCTAACCCTTTAGCACATCCTGAATGGGCAGAATCTACACATACCTGCCCAGAATTAAGCCCTGTGGCTGTACGTAAAGGATTCAGGGGAAGACAAAACAATAAAAATCAAAGAATGCTTGTGTGCTTCATCTCTGGAGCTTTTTTTCCCCCGTGAACTATTTTGTAAGTTAACTGAAGCTTCCAAGCAGAGCCTCTGACAGCACTGAACATCTCACTGAAAGTATCACAACAATAAACAAACTTCAGAACAAAATAAATCATTGCTTCTGCAGAGACAAAAAGGGCTTAGAAAAGCAGCAGGAAAGTCATTAAGTGTACAGTATAAGAAAAAGTCTTGCATCATCTGGAGGATGGGAAAAATACAGAAACTAGCAGAAGAGAATATGGTATTTCATGGGGAATATGGTATTTCATGGGGACTGTCTGGAAAAGTACTTTAATATTATATTTAAGATGCAGTCCTGTAACAAGCTCTGGGTATATGTCCCATTGAACTCAGTGGGATTTACCTCTGAGTAAACATGTTTAGAATTTCTGCAGCTGCATTTAAATCCAACTGATATCAGTGGACATTAAGCCTCCTTGTACTTCTCTGAAGTGTTGCCATAGAGTAAACAAATTTCTATAACCACCAGCATACTCTGGAACACTTTGCAGGGACATGATTTATCTTGATTTAGATGCAATGGAAGGGCTTCACATATAGATGCTTCTAGCTCCATAAATGGTCACATTAAGGAAATACAAATCATCACAACTAGGAAACAAGTCCCAGGGCAATAGTGGGCTTATTGCAAACCTGAATTTTTAAAGGTGGGAATATTCTGGAAAGGATTCCAGTAGCAGTGGACATGAACAGCACTGTTATGAACATCCATCTTTGCCAATGAAAGCCTTCCAGACAAATCTGTGGCAAAATAATAGCTAATAAGCTGTTCTGTTTTTTTCCCCCTCTCCTACCGTATTTCCCTGAAAATAAGACATTGTCTTTTATTAATTTTTGCTCCAAAAAAAAACACATTAGGGCTTATTTTCAGGGGATGTTTTATTTTATAGTCATGTCATCTTCTGGTTGCTGTACAATGCTGCAAAATGGTGGAGGGCGGGGTTTCACTCAACTGGGGCTTATTTTGGGGTTAGGGCTTATATTACAAGTATCCTGAAAAATCATACTAGGGCTTATTTTCAGGTTAGGTCTTATTTTCGGGGAAAGTGGGTAAATACAAAATAAAAGCTCAATAAAGCCCTGAAGCTGTTGCTTTTAACACTTCTGCAAAGGAATGCAGGAGTAACAGATATTGGAATTAAGGGTAGCTGAACATTTTTTTTTCTTTTATAGCAATTTGCATATCTCACCTACTGTATCATCTAAAATGGGGGGGGGGGGAAGTTTTGCATTTATAGACCTATAATCAAATTAAGGAAACTAAAAGGTAGCTCCTAATCTTTGCAGTGCCTGAACAAATGGTAGTGATACTGCAAGGAAACATTCCTACAGAACTGCTCAAGAGAGCTAGTATAAGAAGGTGTACAGATCCTCTACAGCTTAGCATCCACATCCAATGTTTGCATACATGTATTTCACTGCATGTTCACACACTGGAAAGCCAGTAATGCAAGGATGAGAAATGTATGGCATACTAGATGTTATTGGACTGCAAGATGTTGTTGGACTCATAAACCTTAGCCAACATAGCTGATGGTGAGAAATGCTGGCCTTTGCAGACCAACAGGATTGGCTGGGGAGTGGGCGGGCAATGTTTCCTTATCCAGCACTAATGGCAATCCCAGAATAAAGCAAGGTACTTGGTATCACACTTAGCAAATACAGTTTGCAATCTCTGTTTTGAAAGCTTAATTTGTATATTTCCATCAACTTCAACATCTAGCCCTCTCCCTACCACACAGAAGGTCTGGAGCTCTGTAATGCCCAACTTCATGAAAAGGCTAAGACTTATTTTTATCTTTCTTAGCATCTGAGGTTGAGCATAATGGGAAGCATATATCCTTATTTCCCACAGTTGCACTGAATGCTAGGTTCCGCTTCATATCAGAAGACCCTGTCTTCCAGATAGGGCAAACATTCCTGTAAAATACCAGGTTTCAGTATTTTTCCCACTCTCCAGATTATACAATGCTTCATTCATTTGATATGTTCTATGACTTTTCCTCTGCTTTTCTGAGTCTTTTTGTCTCTGGAGCAATGGTCTATGTTGTTCTTCCATTCATTTCAGAGGTCAGAATCTAGCACTATGATGTTTTCAATGGCAAGGTCATTTCTATCAGAATGGTGTCCAGTTCAAAGCTTTCAATTATCTCACAAAATAGTTCCTAGATAAAATAAAAGCTCCAGAGGTGAAAGTCAAGCAGGACCGTGGATTTTGAATGTTTTTCATCTAAGGATTTAAAAGGTTTCCTAAGCAGAAACAATTTTCAAGGATACACCCACGCTCAATGCTGGATGTGAATACAAGCAAGGCCTGTTTTCATTCATGCCAAACCATGACCAACTATAACCTACTGGAGAAGAACTTTTTTACTGTTCAGATGAATCCAAAGTCTATCTAGACCTCCCACCCTAAGCTGAGCCAGGCTTCATACACATAAAGGCCTACATCTGCAGGCATCTATTTTAGATAGCTTCAGGTGTTTTAAAAAGTTATCCCTCTCCATTCCTATCTCTCTCTCCTCCCCCTCGGCTCACTAGAAATCCTTGTAGATTTCAATGCTATTTTCCTAGCAACATATAATAAAGAAACACCAGAAGACCTTTCTTCTTTCTTTGATACTTTTCTCTTTTTACAGCTAACAGCCTTGACTTTAAAACGAGCCATTACTAGTGGAAAGGCTTTATTACATAAAAGTATTTGTCGGTAGCATTACTATACATGTGTACAGTACAGGTTATGTCATAGTTATTGCATAGTTGCTAACTCCTTGGTAACTTATCCCTTGTTTTTAAAGAGGATCATCTACATGAAATTTAGATTCCTACTTAGTGGGGAAAAGATGTGAGTGGTTAAGCTTGAGCAACGGCTTGTTGATGGACACCCAAGTAACTAATTAGCCCTATATGAGCCCAGGAGATATGGATGGAATAATAATTTTTTATTATTTACCTGTTGGAGACAGGGAAATACTTAAAAAACCAGCACAATGGTACTGATGTGTGATTTGAAACTGAATATTCCCTGGTTCACATATTCCTTGGACCAACAGAACTGTGCCAAGGCTTAACAAAGATTGAAAAGACATACCCATATTTCAACTGATATGGAATATTTCCTGAATGGGCTCCAGATATACAACATTCCAGCAAATGCTGGGTTGGTTCTAGAAACTAGCCAGCGCAATGGCAAATATTGATGGAGACATTCCAGTATATGCATGATAAAGGATACCATTTTTCTTTCACATCAATATATTGAAGGGAAGTATTTGTTTTTGTTGTGTTTTGAAGCAATCATGCAGGACCAAGACTGTATTTGTTTGTTGAATCCTTTAAAGGCTTCTTTCATCTGTAGGAATCTTTTGATCCATTAGAGGAATTGAATGGCATATACAGTAGCTCACTATCTGGATCATTTCTGGCCCTACTTGGTTTGAATCAAACTATGGCATCACATATATTTTGGCTCAGAGCAATCCATCTCACCTCTTTTTAAAGCTGTCCTGCTCCTTTTTGGCAGATCACTAGGGCTACAGGTTGTTCATTACTCACATGTTCATTGCTGCTGGTGACTCCGCTCTCCCTTCCATTAGCTCCAGAGCTCCCAGTCAGCTATCCACTCATTAGCCTAGCAGGGAGACTTGTCTTCCCTCCTTCTGCCAGGAGTGGATAGCCGACCAGGAGCTCTGGAGCAATTGGAAGGGACAGTGGAGCTGCCAGCGGCAGACACGTTACATCCAGCTGTGTGGGGGTATTCGTATACAAATACCCGCATCTCTAGCAGATGGTAAATTCAAAACCAAATAAAGCTGTGAGTGGTGTTATCTGAGGTGACAGCCTGTGACATATTTGGTGGGTTGCAGCATTGAAAGGGACAGTGAAAAATCTCCCCTCTATTTTCATCATCTGCCCTACTATACATGTATACATGTGTGTATATATGTGTGTAAGACATCTTAGAAACCAGAGGCATCACCTTGTCGACAAAAATCTGCATTGTCAAAACTATGGTTTTTCCAGTAGCAATGTATGGAAGTGAGAGTTGGACCGTAAAGAAGGCTGACCGCCAAAGAATTGATGCTTTTGAATTCTGGTGCTGGAGGAGACCCTTGAGAGTCCCCTGGACTGCAAGGAGATCAAACCTATCCGTTCTAAAGGAAATCAACCCTGAGTGCTCACTGGAAGGACAGATCCTGAAACTAAGGCTCCAATACTTTGGCCATCTCATGAAAAGAGAAGACTCCCTGGAAAAGGCCCTGATGTTAAGAAAGTGTGAAGGCAAGAGGAGAAGGTGACGACAGAGGATGAGATGGTTGGACAGTGTCATTGAAGCTACCAACATGAATTTGACCCAACTCCGGGAGACAGTGGAAGACAGGAGGGCCTGGCATGCTCTGGTCCATGGGGCCATGAAGAGTCAGACACGTCTAAACAACTAAGCAACAACTACAACACACACCCTACTGATGCAATGCTATTCTAGATAAAAAATATACACTGTTTAATGTTCTAGTGGGGCAGTATATAAATTGAATAAATAAATATATATATAATACATTGATAGCATTATGTGTACTGTACTAGGAACTGTAGATGCATTACTGTTGGACCATGTTAGTTACTTTATTTAACAACAACAAAAAAACAAAAGCACCATGGCTCACTGAATGATGGCCAATGGGGAAAACTCAGGGAAGGGGGCGTCATTTATTGAAAGGGGGGCAAATTGGAGCAATCTGAAGATCTATCTGGATCTTTCTCAGAGGAGAAGAAATGTCAATTAACTTGAATGGAAGGACTGCTTGAGTAAGAGATAAAGAAGATTACTCTAAAGATAATAACAATGTAAAAATGAAACAGACCTCTTCAGCATTGGCAGGAAATGGCACTAGGGGCTGCAAAGGAAGGGGGATATCATTTAACATGGGTCCTCATCTTACCTGTTTGTCACCAGGACAGTTCTGAGCAAGTGGTCCTCTTGAAGGAAAAGATGTTGGATCCAAGTATGGTTCTCAAGCATTTTCCATTCATTGAGATTTCAGAATCAAAACTAAGGGGCAGTCCATGTGAGGCCACTAGGGATAGACTCTCATGCGATGGTTGCAATCTATAGATCTGAAAAGATCTCTGCCCCCCACCTCCATCGTGTGACAGCTGGGCCCTCTAAATCAATGAGCTTCAGCACAGTTAACTCTGTTCAATTGTAGTCGCTGTTTGCAAACAAAGATATGCACAACAGCACTCCATCATAAAAGTAAAAAACTCTGCAAAAGCTCATTTGAAAGTCTCCTACCTTATAGTCCTGTTTTATGTTTTTCTAGTGCAGAAAAATCTCTCTTGAGCATGTACCTCACCTTCACCAAACATAATGCTCTATAGTAAAATAAAATAAAATAAAATGGAATTACATATAAAACATTTCCCTTTCATGCTCCATGAGCCCCAAATTTAATGTTCTCAAGATCAATGTGAACTAAATTAATTAGTAATTCAAAGCCTGGCAGTCATGTATTAATGTAAAATTACCTTGATTTGTTTCTCAGACCATAGTGCTGTTGCTAAGCCTCCAAAAATTGCACAGCTTCATTCTCCACATTAATTCCCTTTCAAAAGTCTCTGAAGATTTTGATAAGCTGGTACACAAGAATTTACAAAGAAGCTAAGAGATACAAGCCAGTGAAGACACATTTTATCTTGCTGCCACCACTGTTGTTCTGAAAAGAAACAGTATTCGTCAGCACACAAAAATCACAGGAAAAAGGACTGCTGTTGGTGGAACATGGAAGCATAGAATTAGGAAAGACAGTAGCTTCTTGAGCTGAGCAGTTGCAAGAAATATATGGTTTTAAGGTGTGGATAGACTGATACATAATTACCAGAAGGTCATGTGAAGGTCATTTTCACCTGATAATGGAGTGAACCAGCCTACTCCCAAAGAAGTCCAAAGAGCAAATTAAATCACCATCTGATTGCACCCTATGTTCTCTAAATGCCATTAATTCCTGTGATAGCCACTGAAAATGTGTGCACTTCATGTTTAGATGTGTCTGTTTCATACTGTCACAGTTTTTTCGGTGCCTGTCTTTATCCAATGCAAGAGAAAAGTCTATTTCCTGAAAAAGGTTTTGCGGGGGGGGGGGGGGAGAGTTTATCCCAGTTGTGATGTATTTTGCATTTGGGTGAATTGCTGTTCATTTTATTTAATGCACCTTAGATGCAAATAATTTCAGCAACCACTTGCAAATGTCAGATTACAGGTCACTGGCCACCTTCTATTAAAATGTAAAGCAATTTCTGGAAGGCCAGTTTTACTGAGAGTTTTAACAGCATTTGAAGAATGACTGAGAGGTGCTTTGGCTTCCTTATTGCTTTTTAGCAGTCTTTTTTCCTATCAAAAGATAGCATGCCAAACAAAATGTAAATTGTTTTCTGTCACTACACTACGTGCCAAGCTTCTCCTTCTTGAGACAACTCAGGAATAAACTTGTTCGTGAAGCAGAACCTGCTTCCAGGGATTCCCACTGTAGTTCCAAAGCAGTGTCAAGCCAAAGAAGCCAGATGTCAACCAAGGGCAAATACTACAGCACATGCTATGTCTAAAATATGTTGGTTCACAGTAACACTTTATAAGCAAGGCATATAAGAGACGGAATTCTGTGACAATTTTTTTTTTCCAAATCCTATGGAAACCAGAAGGTAATAAAATACCAGACACCTGAAGGAGTGAGTTGTAGTTCACATTAAAGGGCTTACATTAGCCTTAAAGGTACCATATGACTGTTATCTTGCTTTATTGGACTAAAGCAGCTCCCACCTTGAAAACTGCTATTTACATTGTATTTTCCCCACTATATATTTTGGTTTCTGTTTTCATTAGCATCATTATCAATAATGAGGAGCCTGCTTGGACGAAGGAGCTCTATTGCCCCATGCTACATCTCATTTATTTTAAAGATACACCAGCCTTTCAGTTAAAGTAGAGTGGAACCTCTATTCTTTTCATGCTCAGATACTTAAGATCCAGTACTGAATCTATTGTATTTTAAGAGTTGTTTTGCTGGTTCAGATCAAGCTCAACAGCTGGTACAAATGCTTATTAGTATTCTACAAAATAGATATGAAGGCTGCAGTCCAATCCTGAGATCACTCCCCAGCAGCTGATATTTGATGGCATATTGCCTAAGATCCCCAAGCAAGTAGCCATGGATAGATTCTATCTTTGTAACTGTGTCTCATCTAAAACAATCTGAACTACAGTCCATTCCCACATACTGACTCAGTGGATTTAATGCTGTATGAACTACATTTTGCATTTTTGTTACAAAAAAAAAATCACCTGTCCTGTTTCTAATTCTGAAGAATGGTGTAGATACGATAGAACAGAAGGGTTGGAGTTGCCATACAAGAAAGAAGAGGGAACTACAGCAAAATTTTGTGGGGTGGGGGGATGTTCTTGCTCAGTTCCCTCCTGTCAGATACTCCACTCCATTCCCTCTCCCAAGCAGTTTTAAATTTATTTTGCAACAGGCTTTCAGTATTTGGTTGCCACTAAGTATAATCACAAGAGTAGTTTACCTTTTGAATGTATTTATTGTCTGTAAAGACTGCTGGTATTTCTGCAAAGCATAAGGTTCTCCCATGTCTGCTCATATCCTCCTCTGGTGGACCGGTGGTGCTCTTTGACTATAAAAAAAGATGGCATTCATGTTTTACAGTTGTAATTAGAAGGGATGATTGTCATCACACACACACACATACTGTACACACATACACACATAAATACAGGGAGAGAGAGACAGAGAATAATTGAGAGAGAGAGAGAGAAAGAGAGAGGAGTGCTAAGTGCTATTTCATTCAAAGGATATTACTCCAAGATATGTGAGTATACGATTGTACTGTAAGGCTGGTTCATAAAGCATACATATTTATCAATTGCTAAATAAAGCATTAAGTGCACCTTGTAGGCACTGTCTGCACATAAATCAAATGCAGATAACTCTTTCATCTCACCTAATTGAGTTCAAAGGCAACAGTTTTCAGCAGTTCAGCAGCCAAACATCAAGTTAAGCATTCAGCAGACGAGAAACCAACTGGCAGATGTGCATGAGCGAATTGGCCCTGGAAAGAATTCCCTTGCTTGCATACTCCCTGCCAACTGAGGCAACAAGTCCTAGAGCAAAGCCATTCCTGGCTGACGTTAGTGTAACCTATTTGCAAAGCAACAAACAAAAAAACTTTCAGTGACAGAAATACCCTGGGTAAAACCGAAAAAACTGCTTTTCTACCCAGTGGATGCTATCATTATGGAGGCCATGATTTTCCCCTCCCAAAACTTAGAAAAAGGAAACTGGGGAGGGGTGGGATTAGAACTCCCACAATCCTCCAGCCAGCAAGGCCACTGCTGTGGCCATCCTTGCTGTGGGACATTCAGAGATTTAGTCCAAAATGGTCATCTTCCAGGCTTTGTTTTTCTTCCTCTCCTTACAGCTCAACCTAAATTCAAGCAGCTGCAACCAATTACTTCACATTTTTGTTCCCAGTAAACTGTTGTCTACCTTCTCTGAATGAAATTCCTCCCTTCCAATAACAGGAATTACTAAATATATTAAATATAGATATTTCTACTAGAAAATACATCTGGAAAAATTCAAAGAATAAAAGAAAAAAAGTAAAAGTAAAAAAAGGCAAAAACCTTGTGGCATCTTAAAGACTAACTATTGTATTTTAATGTGAGTTTTCATGGATATGCTTACACAGAGACTAACAGTTACCTCTTCCAAAATACTGGAAAATATTGTTTCTCTTGCAGCCAGCTAAGTTGAGTGTACCTTACATTAGGTAAAGGTAAAGCTAAAGGTTCCCCTTGACAATTTTTGTCCAGTCGTGTTCAACTCTAGGGGGCGGTGCTCATCCCCGTTTCCAAGCCATAGAGCCAGCATTTTTATCTGAAGATAATCTTCCGTGGTCAAATGGCCAGTGCAACTTAGACACGGAACGCTGTTACCTTCCCACCGAGGTGGTCCCTATTTATCTAACTTGCGTTTGCATGCTTTCGAACCGCTAGGTTGGCTGTAGCTGGGACAAGCAACGGGCGCTCACTCCGTCGCGTGGACTTGATCTTACGACTGCTAGGTTTTCTGACCCTGCAGCACAGGCTTCTGCGGTTTAGCCCGCAGCGCCACCACGTACCTTACATTAGAGAATTGCATATCAGTACAACACACTTCCCTTCATGGATTGCTGCCTTGTTGTGGAGAAAGGACTTGAGTAACTCAGAGAAGCTATGGGCTATGCCATGCAGGGACACCCAAGACGGACAAATCATAGTGGAGAGTTCTGACTAAACGCAATCCACCTGGAGCAGGAATTGGCAAGCTACTCCAGTATCTTTGCCAAGAATACCCCATGAACAGAAACAAAAGGCTAAAAGATATGACGCTGGAAGATGGGCCCCTCAGGTCAGAAGGCATCCAACATGTTACTGAGGAAAAGCGGAGGACAAGTACAAGTAGCTCCAGAGCTAATGAAGTGGTTGGGCCAAAGCTGAACGGATGCTCAGCTATGGATGTGCCTGGAAATGAAATGAAAGTCTGATGCTGCAAAGAAAAATACTGCATAGGAACCTGAAATGTAAGAGCTATGAACCTTGGGAAGCTGAATGTGGTCAAACAGGAGAAGGCAAGAAAAAACATTGACATCCTGGGTGTGTCAGTGAATTAAAATGGACAGGAATGGGTGAATTCAATTCAGACGATTAACATATGTACTATTGTGGGTAAGAATCCTGTAGAAGGAATGGAGTAGCCCTCACAGTCAACAAAAGAGTGGGAAAAGCTGTAATGGGATATAATCTCAAAAATGATAGAATGATTTCAATACGAATCCAAGGCAGACTTTTGAACATCACAGTAATCCAAGTTTATGCACCAACCACCGATGCTGATAAGACTGAAATTGACCAATTCTATGAAGACTTACAACACCTTCTAGAACTGACACCAAAGAAATATGTTCTTGTCATCATAGGGGACTGGAATGCTAAAGTAGGGGATCAAGAGATAAAAGGAACAACAAAAAAGTTTGGCTTTGGAGTTCAAAATAAAGCAGGGCAAAGGCTAATAGAGTTTTGTCAAGAGAACAAGCTGGTCATCACAAACATGGTTATATTCTCTGCTGCCAAAGACGGAGAAGCTCTATACAGTCAGCAAAAACAAGACCTGGAGCTGATTGTGCCTTTGATCATCAAAGCAAAAGTGTGCTGCTTATATACCGCCCCATAGTGCTTCAAGCACTCTCTGGGCGGTTTACAAATTAATTATGCAGGCTACACATTCCCCCCCCCCCCCAGCGAGCTGGGTACTTATTTTACCGACCTCGGAAGGATAGAAGGCTGCATCAACCTTGAGCCAGCTACTTGGGACTGAACCCCGGGTCATGAGCACAGTTTTGGCTGTAGTACAGCAAATCTTAAGCTTAAATTGAAGAAAGTAGGAAAAACCACGGGGCTAGTCAGGTGTAATCTAAACCAAATCCCTTATGAATACACAGTGGAAGTAAAGAACAGATTTAAGGAACTAGATTTGGTGGACAGAGTGCATGAAGAACCATGGATGGAGGCTCGTAAAATTGCATTGTACAGGAGGCAGCAATAAAAACCATCCCAAAGAAAAGGAAATGCAAGAAAGCAAAGTGGCTGTCCAACAGGCCTTACAAATAGCAGAGAAGAGAAGGGAAACAAAATGCAAAGGAGATAAGGAAAGTTACAGAAAATTGAATGCAGAATTTCAAAGAATAGCAAGGAGAGACAAGCACACCTTCTTAAATGAACAGTGCAAAGAAATAGAAGAAAATAATAGAAAAGGAAAAACCAGAGATCTGTTCAAGAAAATTGGAGATATTAAAGAAATCTTTTGTGCAAAGATATGATAAAGGACAAAAATGGGAGGGACCTCACAGAAGCAGAAGACATCAAGAAGAGGTGGCAGGAATACACAGAGGAATTATACCAGAAAGATTCGGATGTCCCGGACAACCCAGATAGTGTGTGGTTGCTGATCTTGAGCCAGATAGCCTGGAGAGTGAAGTCAAGTGGGCCTTAGAAAGCCTGGCTAACAACAAGGCCAGTGGAGGTGATGGCATTCCAGTGGAACTATTTAAAATCTTAAACAATGACGCTGTTAAGGTGCTACACTCAATATGCCAGAAAGTTAGGAAAACTCAGCAGTACAATTGCACTCATTTCACACGCTAGCAAGGTTATGCTCAAAATCCTACAAGGTAGGCTTCAGCAGTATGTGGACCGAGAACTCCCAGAGGTTCAAGCTGGATTCCGAAGGGGCAGAGGAACTAGAGACCAAATTGCTAACATGCGCTGGATTATGGAGAAGGCCAGAGAGTTCCAGAAAAACATCTACTTTTGCTTCATTGACTATGCAAAAGCCTTTGACTCTGTGGACCACAGCAAACTATGGCAAGTTCTTAAAGAAATGGGAGTGCCTGACCACCTTATCTATCTCCTGAGAAACCTATACGTGGAACAGGAAGCCACAGTTAGAACTGGATCTGGAAGAACTGATTGGTTTAAAATTGGGGAAGGAATACAATAAGGCTGTATATTGTCTCCCAGCTTATTTAACTTATATACAGAACATATCATACGAAAGGCCGGACTGGATGAATCCCAAGCCGGAATTAAGATTGCCAAAAGAAATATAAACAACCTCAGATATGCAGTCCTGCAGATGTCAGGCACATCAATGCCATGTAGTAGGGCAGTAGAAGAGACTATGGCTCTGGTGGAATGAGCCCAAAGTCCTTCAGGTGGAGTCTTACGCTGAAGCTCATAAGCAAGCGAAATTGTGGAGACAAGCCATCTGGACAGCGTTGAAGACAATGCTGGAAGACCCTTCTTTTTCCCAAAGTAGCACAGGAAAAGTCTACTGGATGACCTAAAGTCCTTGGTTCTAGAAACATAGAAGGCCAGAGCACTCCTGACATCCAGAGTGTGGAGCATGCGCTCGGTGTCATTTGTGGGTTCAGAGAACAGAGTGGGAAGCAGCAAAGGCTGGTTGAAGTGAAAGTCTAAGACAACTTTTAGGAGAAAAGAGACATCGGGGTGCAACAGCACCTTATCCTTGAAGAACTGTAGGAAAGGTTGATCTGAACGAAGGGCAGCAAGTTCACTTGCTTGTCTGGCAGAAGTGATGGTCACTAGAAATAACAATTTCAAAGATAACATCTTAAGGTCACACGTAGCCATTGGCTCAAAGGGAGGACGGGTAAGTGCATGCAACACCAACTGAAGGGACCACTGCGGAACTGGTGGTCGAACTTGAGGCCTCAGATTAGTAAGTCCTTTAAGAAAGCCTTTAACCGTAGGGTGAGAGAACAGGCAGGATGAAATTGAATCCTTAGGCTGAAAGGAGATGATCGCAGCTAGGTAAATTTTAATGGTGGAAAGAGACAACTTGAAATCAAACAGGTAACACAAGTATTGTAACAAGGTAGAAAGAGATACAGGGGATGGTACAAGACCCCTGGCTTCAGTAAATTTTAGAAAACTTTTCCACTTATAACTGTACAGTAGTGAAGTGGACGGCTTTATGGCCCGATCTAACACCTCCTTGATCTCGGGGAGATCCACCATGCCATTAGATGCAGTGTCTCTACATTTGGATGGAATACTCTGCCTGCATCCCTGTGTCAAGAGATCGGGTAATGTTGGCAGTCTCTTGAACCCTGAGGACATTGTCATCAATGTTGGAAACCACACTTGCCGAAGCCAGCATGATGTTATGAAGATTGCCCCCACGGGTGAATAATGAAGCTTCACTAGAGACCTCTGTATTAAAGGAAGAGGAGGAAACATGTAGAGGAGTCCTTGATTCCACGGATCATGTATGCGTCCCCTAACGAGTCCTTGCCTAGGTCGGCTCTGGATGCATACTTGTATACTTTGCATTGCGATGAGAGGCAAAGATGTCTACAGTTGGGGTCCCCCATAGGTGACACAGGTCCTGGAACACTTGGGTGTTCAGTTCCCACTCGTGTGTTTGACGTGTGAGACGACTCAGCTGGTCTGCTAACACATTGTCTGTCGTGGCCACATGTATCGCTACAGGAAAGACATGGTGCTGGTAGCACCACTCCTAAAAGTGAATATCAAGGTAGAGAAGCGATCCTGAGCATGTCCCTCCTTGTTTGTTGATATAGTACATGGTCGTGGTGTTGTCTGTCACTAATTGAACACCACGACCCTGCACCATGGGAAGGAAAGCTCTGAAGGCCTTGATGATCGCTATGATCTCCAGATGGTTTATGTGGAGGTTCCTTTCTTGAGTAGACCAGAGATCATGAACCTTGTGCCATCCGCAGTGTACTCCCCATCTTGTCGGACTGGCATCTGTTGTCACCTGCACAGTGAGCTGAAGTGGTCAAAAAGGCCTGCCTATCCTCAGATGAGGAGGATAGTTCCACCATTGGAGTTGTTGTGCAAGCTCTGGAGTTACACGAAGGCGTTTCCTCTGGCTGGCTGTCATGGGATTGAAGAGTGCCAGGCACCATGACTGCAGGGACCGCAGTTTGAGACGTGCATGGCCCAAGGCCGGAGTGGTGGAGGCCATGAGTCCTAACAAGTGTCGGACATGTTTCGCTCTCACACGGGTCCGTGGTCGAAACTTCTTGAGAGCCCTTTGTATTTTTTGAATTCATTCCCTCGGCAGAAAAATTCGACCTCTGATGGCATCTAGTTGTGCTCCAATGTAATGCACTATCTTGGAGGGTTCGAGATGCGACTTCTCCCTGTTGATGGTGAGGCCTAGTTTTGGCAGTAACCATGTCTTTCAGACCCTGAGTCCTGGATGGAGAGACTACCAGACAATCATCTATGTAAGGGTAGACGTGGATGCTGTTGAGGCGTAGGTAAGCTGCCACAGGTACCATGACCTTTGCGAATGTCCTGGGAGCTGTTGAAAGTCTGAAGGGCGCTGGGTTAACCCTTTTGTGTGCATTCACAGAAGACCACGATGAAGAACCTATCCATTCTAAAGGAAATCAACCCTGAGTGCTCACTGGAAGGACAGATCTTGAAGCTGAGGCTCCAATACTTTGGCCATCTCATGAGAAAAGAAGACTCCCTGGAAAGGACCCTGATGTTAGGAAAGTGTGAAGGCAAGAGGAAAAGGGGACGACAGAGGATGAGATGGTTGGACAGTGTCACCGAAGCTACCAACATGAATTTGACCCAACTCTGGGAGGCAGTGGAAGACAGGAGGGCCTGGTTTGCTCTGGTCCATGGGGTCATGAAGAGTTGGACACCACTAAACGACTGAACAACAACAACACACTTCATGTCAATGTTTGCAATGGCATACTGTTTTTACAAATCTGGTTCAGAATTAACCTAGACACCACAATGTGGGGGGCGGGGGATAGAATACAGGCATTCAATGTTAACTGCTTTAAATAAGGGATAGACAATATTACACTGGTTATTTTGTGCCATCTAGTGATCAAAAATATGAATCACACCAAACAGCACACTAGCTGTTAACATCTAAAATCATACAGAAAATTGTATAGTATGCTTTACATGTCACAGTTGGCACTGATCAAAACTCATGTGCATATAAAGCTAAAACTGTCTGCATATACTGTAGTCGCTTTAAATAATCTTGTCACTCAGCTGGCAGAGAGGCTTCAGAAGGGAGACCAAACCTGCAATCTCACTCATTTTGATAATATTGACATCAATGGAGCTTACTTTCAGAGCACTCATATGTAGCATTACATTGTATCACTCCTTTTTCCAAATAAATGATAGGTGTTGTTAATAATACATTGATAAGGCCAAGCCTCCACAAATCCAGCAGCTGAACTGAACAAGGAGGGACAAAGCACAGTTATTTCATATGGACCTTGTTTCCCATTAGCAGGATCTGGAAAATTACTTCAAAGATAAAATTGATATAACATGCTGAAGTCATCTGTAACTGAGCAACCAAAACATTGTTCTACCACCAATGTTCTGTTGGGAACACTTAAACATGGAGTTATGTTTAACCTTCTTAAAGGCAACTTCTGAAACTCGATGTAAATAGCATCCTTACTAGAAACAGGACAAGCTTCAAAGATGACTTCTAGTAAGAACTTATTTGGCCTGAATATAGTCTACTAGACTTAAGCAGAAGTCTAGGACAATAAATGTATAGATGCATGCACTTGAAAAAGACTTCTGGAATAAAATAATGGTCAAAGTAGTTGTTAAAAATCTATCTGGGGGCCATTGTCATTCTGTCAATTATTTTCCTCTAGGAACCTTTCACCATCATTTTCTCAAAGAAAGTTTACTTACAGGTAAAGTATGCCCACCTGGTGGTAATATGTACTGGTAGTGGTGGTGGTGGGGAAATCCTGGGTCAGGTACCTATTCCAACTACCTCTGCTTCCTATGGGAGTTTGTAATGGGTGATGCTCTTCTCCATCCATTCACTGCTCTTAAGGTATGCAGTCCAATCGAGCAGCGCATCCAGTCATGCAGCACAATGTTTGGAGCAATCTTTCAGATTACTCCTACTCTAGACCAGAAGGCAGCTCAGGCAAATGCTGACTGATCTAACAATTATTTATTTATTTCCTTATATATTTCTGTGCTGTCCTTCTCCCAGTATAAGGTCCCAAGTCAGCTCACAAAGACAGCTGCAGAGCGATAGGTTGGGAGTTTGATTTCCCACTGTGCCTCCTATGAGAAAGAGGCAGTGTGTGTGGTCTTGGGCAAGCTGCACAGTCCTGAAGTGCCTCCAGAAAAAGGAAACAGTTAATCACTTCAGAGTACTTTATATCTCGGAAACACTGGAGAAGGTAGCAATGTAATTATATTATTATTTACACTTAAAATGTAGCAAGTAATAACATTAAAAAGCATTAAGCATATAATTGTATTTTAAAAGTGAGTAAAAGCAATATTTTTCTCATGAGAAGAGAGGACTCCCTGGAAAAGAACCTGATGTTGGGAAAGTGTGAGGGCAAGAGGAGAAGGGGACGACAGAGGACGAGATGGTTGGACAGTGTCATCGAAGCTACCAACATCAATTTGACCCAACCCCAGGAGGCAGTGGAAGACAGGAGGGCCTGGCATGCTCTGGTCCATGGGGTCACAAAGAGTTGGACACGACTTAACGACTAAACAACAACATTTTAAAAACACTTTAAAATAGGTACAGATGAAACCACATAGTTCACAGCATCCTATAATAAAACTAAATACAGTGGTACCTCGCTAGACTATGATAATCTGTTCCACTGAAATCGCTGTTTAGCGAAATCATTGTCTAGCAAAAAGCATTTTCCTATTGCAATGCATTGAAACCTGTTTAATGTGTTCCAATGGGGAAGAATCGTCGTTGTCTAGCGAAGATCGGCTATAGGAAAGCTGCTTTGCGAACCGCCGATCAGCTGTTTAAATCACTGTCTTGCAAAGCTTAGGTCCCAAAAACACCTGTTTTGCGAGCGCAGAGGGAGCTTTCAAAATCGTTGTCTAGTGAAAATCGGTTTGCAAAGCAGGGACCAAACATTGTCCAGTGAAATTCCCCCATAGGAATCACTGTTTTGCGAATCACTATAGTGATCGCAAAAAGTCAACGTCTAGCAAAAAAAACTGTCATGCGGGGTAACTGTCTAGTGAGGCACCACTGTAGTGTTCTAATCAGAGAGCTCCTTGTCTACCAGCTGAAAAACAGTAGTGAGGGGGCTAACCTGTCATTCTAAGAGAGGACATTACACAAATTGGGAACAGTCCCTGAAAATGTATCATCCATAATGTCGCTCCTGAGAAATTGATAAGATCTGTACCCTTTCAAAATAAGAGTAATAACATTATAGGTAATTCTAGTCCTGCAAAGTAGCCTAGTGCAGTTAGATTCATTTTGTTGTGATGAGCTGATGTGTTCTAAGACAAACCTATGATATAGACCACCACTGTAATTCAGCCTCTTGGGATCTAGTAGGATTTTAAATGTTAACCTGTAAATTTTCCAGAGTAGTGCTTGCACTAATGGGACATTATATAACACAAATAAATAAACATACTTTATTGTTGGTGGTATGAATCACACAATCATAGAAAAGTGAAGTTGGAAGGGGCCTACAAGGCCATCAAGGCTGTGGGTCCGATGGCAATTTTATATATATTTTAATTGTATTTTAATTGTTACATATCTTTATTGTATTTTAAATGCTGTAAGCCGTCCAGAGACCTTTGGGTAGTGTGGGCGGCCTATAAATTAAATAAATAAATAAACAAATAAATAAATAAATAAATAACCCCCCTGCTCACTGAAGGAATACAATCAAAGCATATCTGCCAGGTGCTTATCTAAGTTTTCTTCAATGCCTCCAATACTGGAACACTCACCAACTCCGAAGGTAACTGGTTCCACTGTTCTACTGCTCTAACAGTTAGGAAGTTTTTCCTGATATTCAACTGAAATTTGGCTTCCATTAACTTGAGTCCATTGTTGTGTGTCCTGCACTCTGGGATGATCAAGAACAGATCTTGCCCCTCCTCTGTATGACACCCTTTCAATATTTGAAAAATGCTCTCATATCACCCCTCAGTCTTCTTTTCTCAAGGCTAAACATGCCCAGGTCTTTCAGCCTTTCCTCATAAGGCTTGGTTTCCAGCCCCTCATCATCCTTGTCACCCTCTTCTGAACTTGTTCCAATTCGTTAGCATCCTTCTTGAAGTGTGGTGTCCAGAACTGCACACAATACTCAAGGTGAGGCCTAACCAGTGCTGAAGAGAGGAGGATTAGTGCCTTGCGGGATTTGAAAACTATACTTCTATTAATGCAGCCTAAAATAATATTTGCCTTTTTTGTATCCACATCACACTGTTGGCTCATATTTAGCTTGTGATCTATGACAATTCCAAGATCCTTCTCACTCGTAGTTCTGCTGAGTCAGGTATCCCCTATCTTGTAAATGTGCAATTGGTTTCTTTTTCAGAAGTGCAGTACTTTGCACTTATCCCTGTTGAATTTCATTCTGTTGCTTTCAGAAGAAAGAAAGAAAGAAAGAAAGAAAGAAAGAAAGAAAGAAAGAAAGAAAGAAAGAAAGAAAGAAAGAAAGAAAGAAAGAAAGAAAGAAAGAAAGAAAGAAAGAAAGAAAGAAAGAAAGAAAGAAAGAAAGAAATCTGGAAGTACAGTAGGACCTCCCTCCCCATGTATCCATGGAGCATTGGTTCCACAATCAACCATGGATGTCTGTGGATATAAGGAAACTCTATAAGCATGCAAGGGCCACAAAGGGCACAAGGGGCCACAATTGAATATAGGGCTGTGGCAAACCACAGATAAGTGAAACTGCAGATACCAATCTCGCAGATAAGGGAGTCCTATTGTATTGATGTTCCACAATTTTTCATTCTTCTTTCATTTGAATTTAATCTACTTTTCAGTATAATATATTCTGGATAGAAGTTGAATAGACAAGGAAATAAAATACATCCACATCTGACATCTTTGCCAGTGTGAAATCATTTTCCTCCTCCATAAAATATATTAACGGTAGCTTCTTCCAAGAATATAGGTTATACATCAGGACAAAATATTAAAATATTAAGATATAATCAAGCCTCCCCACAAGGTTAAGGTGTGCGTACAAACACGGGTTAGTATTATGAAATACTGATGCATGCTAATTGTTAAGCTTAAATCACAGCCATTATCTAAAATGTATAGTCCAAAATTCCAAATTTCAAAATCCCAAGAGACCATTATATTTGTTCTTGTACAACAGACACTTATGCAACGCAGCATGAACATGAAAGGCCTCATCTGGAAGCACCTCATATCTAAAGTATAGAATAGACTTCACCTACCCTTGTGCCCTCCAGATGTGTTACTATGATATAAGAAGTAATTATTGGGCAATTGGAGACTCAAGATGTGTTTACCCCCATTAACAATTGTTGCTAATTAACCAGCAAACCCAAAAGAAAAAAGAAAAAGAAACAAAAAAATAAGTTTTGTGTACATGACTTTAAAGCAAATAATTTCAAGATCCTTACCCTGATATTTTCAAGTTACAATTATATAGCGTAACACATTCAAACAACACAATAAATTCCAATCGGACAGAAGAACCATTTTTGTTATCATGTGTTTGTGTTAACTCTTGCTGATGTCCACCTGAAAACAAAGACTCAGTTAAATATTTAGCTGTACTAATCAGATACTCGTATAATTGGTAGGAATCCTGCTATCAACAAACAATGGTATTGTTCGGTTTCCTGCTAGTTTTGCACAACATAGCAAGCTGTTGTGAAATTTTTCAGACACATTTGGTGAACAAAATAAAACCTGATAGTAAGATTACATATATGGTCCAACAATTGATTTTTCTTTTTACACTTATTTTTATGAGTAAGAGAAGAGAAGGTAGTGGGATAAAGAAGGACTATAACTCAAGTTAAATGTCTAATTTTATATCTGGAACCCTAGGAGCCATTGCAATATTTATGGCCCCAATATACTGTACAGGAGGGAAAGTATTTTATTTCTAACATGTATTAATGGTCTTTCTCTTTAAAAGGATGAGGAAAACAATTATATTCTGTTGTAGCTATTGTTAAATAACTAGGAGTCAGAAATCCTTGCCAGATATTTCAAATCATATTGAGATCGACCAGTCCTAATCTACCTACTTCCCATTCCTGCATTGGTCACTGTCCATTAGTGTACTTTTGCTCACACAAAGAGTCTTTGCAGGCTGAACTGCACTCCCTTCCCCAAACTCCTGTGAACTACAAAAACCATCCCTAGAAAGCTGGGAAACCATGCAAGGGATGAGAGGAATGATGTCCCAAGACTCCTAGAAGCATAGCATTGGATTTACCCCATTCCCAACATTTTAAAAATGTTACTATTTTTCCTTCATTGGTATTAAGGGGCACAATTCATCTTTCAGCAGCAATAAGTAGGAACATTAGGTGGACATTTCAAAACGATGATAACACTGATGAGGGTAAACACACTGAGTACTTTTTTGGAGACAGGTTGTTCCTAGTGGAGCAAATAAGAGTTGGGAATGCAATCCCACCAATGGCAATACCATTATCCTGCTATCTAACAAGCAATCCTGCCTTGGACAGGGCAGATCCTGGTCTGCTGCCCCTGCCATTGAATGAGACCGCAGGCAAAAGGTGAGAGCTATTGCACCACTCCAGGTTAATAGCAGGGCAATCACACGAGAAAACACATTCTCAACACTTCTTCTTTCCTTTTCTTAACATCCTCCCTGCAATTAACTGGAAAATGAGGGAAATGTTGGCTACAACTAAGGGTCACTGAAATAGTTTTCAGAGGTCCACTGAAGACAGGCAAGAAATGTAATTATTCCTAAATTAAGTTCCACTGAATTTGGTAGGAGTCAGTTGTGAATAATGTTTGATGACATGAATGAGATAGCATGCATCAACAAAGTCTTGAAGCCAGCAATTTGGATAATACATTCAAAAATGAGCTTCATCCAAAGTGTTTCAGGATAATTGAAGGTTTTCTGCTGGACAAAAGTATCTGCTTTCTGCTTCTGCTTTCAGCAACAGGGTGGTGAGCTATTATTACCTGAGCAGATTTAACTGCTCACCTACATCATTAAAGCACGATCTGGGATAGGGACTTCCACTGCTTACGTGGGCACTTACGCAAGAGCAAACCTAGGACTTTAGAAACTTGATAAGGGAAACTGAAATTCAAAACATTTCTTGGCTCTAACTGATACACTGTATGACTTCCATTTCTACGTGCAGAAATACAACACACATACACGTTCCTGGTTTTAATATTTTTAGTGACATTATTTCAAAGTTTTTAAACTGCATGTTGCACGAGAGACCTTTTCTGAGCCAAGAATAAACTATTTCTTTTTAAATGAAGGAATTTGGACAGAAACAGTATGAATACATAAAAAACTCTATACTGGAACTAAATTTATTTATTCATTCATTTATTTAATTTATACCCCTCCCATCTAGACTGAAGTCTACTTTGGGCAGCTAACAACAATCCAAGTAATAATAATAAAAAATATAAAACAACAACATTAATACAATTGAAGATGGCAATAAATAAATTAGGTAAAGTATTCAGAATGAGCTTTTAAGTGAAAGAAAACAGGTTACTCCTACTAGTAACACTTACAGAACACTTAACTTGTAAACAAACTTAATTTTTAAAACTTTGGATTAAAAAAATGTTTTTATTTTGCTTTCTCACAGTTATCATATAAATAGGATTGCTACTTGATAAGAAACAAAACTAATTGGTGTATTCTTGTGCCTTTTATAGTAGCTTAATTTGCAGTTAGTAGTTACAAAAGCTTTTCATAAAATACAGATGAATATAACTATCTGCTACCCTGTTCCCCTGAAAATGAGACCTACCCTGAAAATAAGTCCTAGTATGATTTTTTCAGGATGTTCGTAATATAAGTCCTACCCCAAAAATAAGCCTCAGTTAAGTGAAACCCTGCCCTCCACCATTGTGCCACATTGTCCGGCCACCAGAAGAAGATGACATGACTGTAAAATACCGTAAAACATCCCCTGAAAATGAGCCCTAATGCGTTTTTTGGAGCAAAAATTAATATAAGACCCTGTCTTATTTTTGGGCAAACACAGTAAGTTCTATGCTTCAAATTGCTATTAAAGCCAAAGCTACACCAGCTGAAAAATTTAAAATGCCAAACTTAGATATATAACATATAATGCTTATGACTGGTTCAAATTAACTCTCATGTAACAGGTCAGTACATTTTACACACCTTAGAAGTCATTTTGTTGCAGAATCCACATACAACTAGGCCTACAATATAGGTCTTTTACTCAGTTTCCACCTGCACAATTCTAAATATTGTTCTCAGATTTCAATCACTTGCCACGTGTGAGGTTTCTTAACATTAAAAAAATTGCTGGGATAAAAATTATCCCAACTTTTATATTTTGTCATTGATATAATGATCATGTGTCATGAAGTCAGTTCTGACCTTAGGTGACAGGATTTCAGGATTTCCAAGGTAGAGAATACTGAAAAGGAGTTTACCATTCCCTTCTGGGGGCACCCTGAGACTGTGCAACTTGTGTTCAAGGTGACACAGACTGGCTCTACTGGCAGGAGGTACACTGGGGAATCAAACTCTCAACCTCTGGCTCTGCAGCTGGATACCTAAACCACTCAGCTAACTGCAGTACTTCCCCCTTCCCAACCAACCAATGTATCATAATGACATAAAAACATTCTATGCCATTTTTCAATTTGCAAAGATGCCAAGAAGCAGATGTAACATTTGGTTTTTAGTGTATTGGCCCTATCTGGGGTGGAAGATTTGGAATTTTTATTGGATGTGGGAAATACAGGACCTGTACATTAAACCTTAACCCCACCACTAACCCTCAATCAGTGGAATATTCCTGGGGATCAGAAAATACCCAACAGTTTGTTTGGTGCTAAGGTTTTTTAAATTCCTGTTGGATGAGGTGTAAAAGACAGTGACTTACCTAAGATCACGTGAACCATTAGATAATAGAGAAGTAGAATCTGGGTCTTCAGCAGGTTTTCATCCACATTTTCATCAAATGTTTTATTTCTCGGTGAGCTTTAGAAATGGCTTGTGAGATCATGTTTCCATATATGCCTGTTCAGGAAGAAAAATAACCTCTTCTAGTGCAACTCTTTCTGTGAGACTGTTGGAGTTTTACTCCCTTCTAAGCACTCAATTATTTCAGGGCAGTAAAAACAAAGAAGGATTGCAAGGGATTCCAGACAGGTTTCTCCTAAATGGAAAAATGTGCAGAACAACAGGAAATGCAGTACATTATAAGTACTGTAAATACAAATGGAGTAGTGTTGTCAAGCAGGGGTGGGCAAATCCTTCACATACATACCCAGTTCTGAGCGGCTTGTGCCTGTTCAAGAATATGATTGTGAAGCTTTCTCATATACCACAATGCCAACCCAGTACATGGCACTGCCAAAAGGGGCAAATTTCTTGGTTGGGAATATTAAGGAAGAGATCAAAAATTAAAGTGTAACTATTGTGTTGCCTTTGTACACATCTATTGTACAGCAACAACTGGAATATTGTGTGTAAGTTTTGATTACATATTTAAAAAAAAAAACACTGTACAGCTGGAAAAGGTGCAGAAAAGGGGAAAACAACCTGTGCGACAGAGTGGAACAACTCACCTATGAGAAAAGCTTACATTATTTGATGCTATATAGTTGATTTAAGAGGCAAGTAAGGGTGAACATCACAAAATCTACATTTTGTGTGTGTGATATTTCCATTTTCCCCTACCAACCCCCCCCCCCGATCTTGGAGAGCTGTAGACCCCAACTCACCACTTCTGCTGTTTTTTTTTTTTTTAAGGCTTTTTAAGAACTAAAATGGCCTGGGGCCAAAGTGGGGGTGAGGGCAGTGGAATACACAGTGCAAATTCTGGCCCCAGCAGTTTGAGGCATGATTTGCATGTTGGGGCCTTTTTCCGACAGTGTTTCAAGGTTTGGCCGAATCATGGGGTCTGGGAAGGTTTGGTAAGGCACATGTGACTCAGTGACTGCATTTTGCCCAGCCCCTCTCAGGAGGCATATTTGGAAGAATTTTTCATCATTCTGGCAGGGAGCTGTTGGGTTTTTACTATATGTGGAGCAGAAAGGAAATTGTAAGCATCCCTTCCACTTTGGCAGACTCCCCATTGTGTGCTTGTTCTCATACTGGCAGTGAGATCAATCACACAACTAACGTGCCCAATGGGGAGCCTGCAAAAGCATTTGGGAATGCTTACACAAATTTTGGTTCATTACAGATTTAAGGAACGAGACACTGGACCTGCGGTATTGTTTTTAATCTGGATCTTTTGCTGATTTTAATGGATTTTGATGTATTTGATTAATTGTAATTTTTTTTACAGTGGAGCTTGTTTACACTGTTTAATCATTTGTATCTAAATGTTATTTTACCTGTTTTATTCTTTTAAAAATTTGTAAGCCACCTGGAGTGCCATCTTTTAGTGGAAAGGTGAACTATAAAGGTAATAAATTGATAAAACAAAGTAACATACTAACAAATGATATTACTCCTTTGTCACTAGTGACAATGTATTACTTTTAAAAAATATATGATTAATGGATTAGGTTTTTTCTCAATATTCCCACTTTTTCGCTTCTAATGCTAACATTATTTATTTGAGATTTTATAAAATAGTTTCAAACTGCATTCTGCTTTATTAAGATAACTTTTTTTAATATTCACAATGTAATGTTTTTAATTGTACTTGTGTTTAACTGTACTTATACTGCAGTATGATGGGACATAAATCAAATCAAACACATGATTCAACATGGATTGAATAGGACAGTCAAAGAGGAATGTAATTTATTTAACCTTAAAGAAAATGAAAAGAAAGCTTGGAAGATGAAAGTATTGTAAAGAAATAAGGCTGAAAGCTGGGAAGTTTCCAGATGGAGAACACAGAAGAGTTAAAAATTAAGCCCTGAGTACAAATAACTGTAGGTTCTACTCAAATAAAGTTGCCAATTCTTACTTTATGGGCTCAGCCTAATTTAACTCTTGGGAAATCCCTCAACCCGATAACTAAATGCTTTAGATAGCAGCTTGATGACATAAATGCTTATTCAAAGTCAAATAAACTTTTGTTCATGTAGAGATATTTTTAGAGAGTTAAAATTATTGCATTGTGATGGTCCCTTCTCCACCCTTGTCTCTTTTTGCAAAGTGATTTTTTTTTCCAGAATACACTTTCACAAGGTGAGAGCCAAAATTTACCATCTCCTGGAGACATCTGGCTTTAGCAGAGATACAATTATATCTCACAAGAATTATGCCTCCTTTCTCCTGCCTACTGCCCTTGGACTGCCCTTGAAATTCCACCCACAAGCTGCAAACACATATTCCCCACCCCATTGCCTCAGGAACTAGTCACACTGAGAACTGATTCCATTTTCCTACGTTTGTGCCTTTGTAATACAGTACTTGTTTGATGTGAAAATATGCAGAGCATAAGGCAAGTAAACAAGGACTCTTCCGATAGGCAGCAGATTCAATTATCCCTGTGTCAGGTTCCTAAAGAGCAACTTGGGGGTGCATATACGTATACATAAGAGCATGCACACACACAATGTACACAGAGGTTGGGAAAGTTTGGCTTTTCAGACAACATTTCGCAGAACCTACATCTCTAGCAAGGATGGCCAATGCTTATGGGAAATTTTAGTAGCTGTGGTTTTAGTATTATGGCTTCAGCAGTTCTCTATAAAATATCCTGGGAGCTACTGAAGGCAAACATATACTTTGTGGATGTCACTTCCGACTAAAGTGATAGTGTTACAAGCAACTGATGTATACAATAACACACAGGGCCTTGTAACAAAAACATATGTGCACAGCTATGTTGTCAATGACCGGTACTTATTGGATGTCTTCTGTGCCATTACTAGTGGCAAAATATAATGGTTGCTGCTTCCCATCTCTATCAAACTTGGAACCATTTTAAAGATGTATTTCAAGTTAACTGTGAATTTTAAGTGTGTGCGTGTGTGTGTGTGTGTGTGTGTGTGTGTGTGTGTGTGTGTGTGTGTGTGTGTGTGTGTGTGAGTACTATTCCAATCCATGTCTACACCCACAGAGGTTTTTTTCCCTTTCAGTAAGGTATGTCTACTGCTTTCATCACAAAAGTACACACAAACTCTCTTTTAAAAGGAAAACAGAAAGAGAGAGATCAATCTATATATCAATTCATATTTCTGTAGCAGTAGAGATCTTAACAGACTTGTCAAATAAATAAATAATCAGCAGTACAAGTACTATCTCTTTTATATTAGATCCTCTTCATTGCAGCTGTCCAAATGCTAGCACATTCTTCTTAGCTGGTAAGAAATAATCATCCAGCCCAATATTTGAACCTGATCCTCCAGGCCTGTAGACAGTACATGTATGTGAGAGTGATCCAACAGGAATGATTGTCCAGCCAATCTCCATGCCTTAAAACTCTCCCGGCCCTTGGATTAGTCCTCTTGCACATTCTTATCTCTGGCAGCTAGCCTCATGGGACAATAAGATGCAGGCAATTTCAATGGTCTCTCTCATGGGGGTGGACAGCCCCAGTCACAGGAAGGGAATATGTCCAAGAGACCACCAACCTGTGACATTCTAGAATACCTAAGGATTGGGGGGGGTCTGAGTGGGGTGAGGTCTGGAGGAAGGTCCAAAAGGAAAAAGCAAGTTAATGGGAGGCATGTAACTTAGGAAGAGGAAGAGGCTCAGGAAGATGTAAGGAGAGAGGCATTTGGAGGGATAAAAGGAGACATAAAGAGAAGACAGAGGAGTCAAAGGAGACAGAACACGTTAGGTTGAGGAACAAGAGGGGAACAAGGACAGAATAGAAATGGCAGAGTGGCCCCAGAGCAGTCACTCAAATGAGCCCTACAGACCATGGTTGTCTACTGGCCATTCAGGTTTAGCGTCACCACAATAATCTTCCAGTGACCACCCTTCAGAATCGCTGATCATACACAGCTGAACAGATGGAGGCATTAATGTCAGTTTTAACATCTGTGCCAACTGGAGGCTGAGGTTCCAGCTGCTTGGAGGCAGAATCCTTGGCCAGAATCCTGGCCAACAACAACAGAAGATTTGTGGAGGACGAAGTTTACTACTCTCCAAGACAGAAATCAAAGAACGTAGACTGTGAGAAATTCATTATTATGCTGCAGTTTGTGACATTGGAATGGCCTCATACTACTCTTAACTGAAATGTAGACTTCCAAGTAATATCTATGGAACATTTCATTCAGGACACAACGTCCAAAGAATAGGCACTCTTGTTAAGAAATCAGGTAATGCAATTCAACACCCACCCCAAGCTCCAATATGCAGCAGAAGAGCAAGATCATTCATTCCAGAAAAGGTGTCAAACTAAGACGTGTTTGGCACAGAGAAAGATGATGATCAGTGCTGGAGAATGTATGATTACATTTACAACACTGCTGGGTACTCTTCCTGTTATCTATTTTCAGAAATGATAATGAAAGTCGTTTGAACAGATTTTAACAGATTTATTGAATGGGACTAAGAATTGCTGCTGGTTAAAAGAAATAAGTATCAAAATATCAAGAGAGATGAAAACTTTTCAGAAAGACGAGCTGTCAGAAAAGCTGGCATACTAAACATAGTTCCAAAGGGCACAACAACAAGCGGATCTGGTCCTCATTCATCAGTTATGTCCTTATATCACAACTCCTCTATCAACATCCTTTTTCACAACTCCAATTCTGCAGATATCCTTTCCAACAGTAATCATGTGCAAGGTGGGGTCGGATGGGGGCTTCTTTTGTCATTACTGAACCACCAGGTACAGTTCTCAAGATTAGGGCAACCATGCTGGTTTGTTGCAGCAAAAAACCAACAAGAATTGTAGTTCCCTGAAGACTGACTATCTATCTATCTATCTATCTATCTATCTATCTATCTATCTATCTATCTATCTATCTATCTATCTATCTATCTATCTATCTATCTATCTATCTATCTATTGCATTTATTGCATTTATTGCATTTATACGCCGCCCATCTAGACATGGTCTACTCTGGGTGGCTCACAACATACAAATAGCAAACAATTTAAAATATACAAAATTTACATAGATAAAAACATCAGTAGTGGTGGTGGTGCAGTTCAACTAGCCATTTACCTTAAATTGGAATCACGGTTATTGGAATCACTGCATCCCAAAATCCAAGACGGCAGGTGGGTGGGTTCAGCCTAAAACTGCAGGATAGGAACTGCTTTAGACCATGGGCCCCAGTAATTACAATTGGTGTTTCCTGAAAAGAATTTTACTAAATTTATCCTGTAACTCTCTTATATTTTCCTCCTACTTTTTTTTTTAACCACAGAAAATCTGTTGAGAAGAAAAAGATGAAATAGGTTGCATATGCTTTTTGGATAGTAGCACTAAGAGTCTGTTCTACTCCAGCTGTAAAAATGTTTTCTTTCCCTTTCCATTGTTCAATTTTTTATGAGGTAACAAGTCACAAGCAAATACTTGGTAGTTTTCTGACACAATAAATGTAGGTATACAGATCTTTTATGATACTATATATAGCATGGGGGGAAAAGATTCCATCTCCTTCCAGATAGGTTATAAAGCAATGGATAGTTTAAAATGCAGTTAACACCTCTGCTTAATCTACTGTAAAGCTGCCTGAATGTGTCTGTGATGAAAGTCCTGGCAAAGAACTGAACCCTATGCTCTTGGAAAGGCTACCCTTTTCAAAGGCAATTTATAGTGGATTTAACTTAGGAAATTGCTCTAGCATGGAACACTCCTTCAGCTTAAGGTTATGTTGCATCAGTCCCAATAAATCTAGCACGGAATAGGACAAATATATTCTGCCACAGTTGTGAGGACTGGTTGAGGTTCTGCACTGATGTGACAGAACAAATCAACCCACAACTATTAAAAACAATTTATATAGAAGTTGCTGTTGTTTCCTAAAATGGCTTAGATAATAGTAAATAAATGTGCATTACTTGGGGCATAATGGA
Source organism: Pogona vitticeps (assembly GCF_051106095.1). Taxonomy (NCBI): domain Eukaryota; kingdom Metazoa; phylum Chordata; class Lepidosauria; order Squamata; family Agamidae; genus Pogona; species Pogona vitticeps. The sequence goes on from NC_135783.1 coordinate 55,530,829, forward strand.
ACCCTCTATCCATAGAAATGGGGGGGGGGGGGACAATTGAAATTGCTAACATAGTCTTTAAATAGTTGCAAACAGTATTACCGTGCAATATAAGTCTATTCAGAATGTAAATTCCATTACATTCATTTAGTCTTATTCCTAGGTAAGTAGGTACAGGATCCCAGCTATGTATTTGAGTTTCTTTGGAAGGGCTTATCAAAGAAGTCTCTCTGCTTGGCAATCAGGCAGTAAATGGAAAGACTGACATGACAACATGAGTTACAACCCATTTATTCCCTTATTAATAATAATAATAAAAAAATCATGTGCTGTCAAGTCAGTTCTTAGAGCAATCCTTTTTCAGGGTTTTCCACATAGACAATATTCTGAAGTGGTTTACCATTCACTTCTTCAGGGAGCATCCTGGGGCTGGGCGTGCCATTCTAGTCTGTGATTTTATTTATTTATTTTCACTCCACAGGTGACACAGACAACAAGAACCACTACAAATGATACTTACTTTCAAGAAATTCTTTCTATTCAATGGGACTACCGCAGACTACTTAGCTGAAGAACCACAAATCTCCATGTGAGCTGGCGCGCATTAAAACTCTATGCTTCCCCTATTATGGTCAGTAAAAGACAGCTAGTCCTTTTCTCCTGTGGGGCTTCGTTCCTCCTCAACGGATTTACAAAAGGATAAAGAGGACTTGGGGAAGCAGGACATGATAAAGAAGGCCGAAGGGATACTGGCAGAACTAGGTCCCTGGCAGGGTGTCACGGGAAGAGGGGCCTCTGGACAGGCGGCATCTCTTCACCCACCGGCTCCGCCGCTAGGAAAGTGAAAGGCGGGGTGGGCCAAGGCGGCTGCCCATTTGACCCCTTAGAAGCCCCCCCCTCCGCTTGTTAAGGGGCAGCAACAGTAAAGAAGGGGGGAAGGTGCAACGCGAGTCCCTCCGTTGAGCGAAGGGACCTCACCCCAAATACAGCGCGTACTAAAAGGCGGCCCCCATTCCCGCTGCCTAGGCCGCGCCGGGCAGAGAAGGGAAGGCTCGCCCGCCCAGGCCCGCTCGGTCGCCCCCCGCCTGCCACCCACCGGGCGAGATGGGCCTCGGCGGTGCTTTGGCCGGGCTCCCTTCAGCCCCCTCGACCCCACCTTTCGGGACTCGTGAGGGAGCGAAGGGAAGGGGCGCCGCCGAGCCGGGCAGGGCGCTGATGTCACCGGCCAAGCCTTTATAAAGGGGGCTCCCTGTGAATTGCTCAACTGTGCTTCTTTGACAGCAGCTGCCGCCGCCGCCGCCGCCGCGGTGCTGGAGCGGTTGTGGGGGTTAGAGAGCCAGCCTGGACCTTCGAAGCGGGGGTGGAGGTGGGGTGGGGGAACATGCAACCTTTACACAGCTGCCAGGCTCTCAGGCCCTTTAAACAGAGGAAGAGTTTTGGTAAGTAACTGGCGGTGGAGCCTTGCCTTTCTGCTATAGGGCTGCATATTTTTATACAGGCGGTAAGGCTGCAGTCTTGCGGACCGTTGCCCGAGAATGTGCACCACAGGCGTGCCTAGGATTGCCCTGTAAATCCCACTGACGTCCCATTACGATTGGAGTGATAAACTAACCCTAAACCAAGGATGTCCAAACAGTTCCTCAGGATAGGAATTGCAGTTTTAAAGTGGAGTCCAGATGTATTTAAGCCAAGGGGACTTTAACTACTGATTTTGGACAGCGTGGGTCCCGTCCTTTCTGGGGAGGGGATCACCTCTATTGATTTCAATGGAACAGGCTTCTCCATTAATCCATTCTGAGACTTCAGGGCTGGGCATTAAAGCACAAATCCTAGAAGCACACCTACCTAGAATTAAATCTTACAGAACTCACTCAGGTTTCCTTCTGAGTAGACATGCATTGCACTGTTAGAAAATGCAGTGTTTGATCCTTGCCTGTCTTTTGTGCAGCAACCAGAGTGGAAGAAGTTGCAAGTATTAGAGGGAAGTTCCCAACAAAAGTCCCGGTAAGTATCCCTCATTATTCTGTTTCTTTCTCTTTTTTTCATTATTAATAGAAATATATTTCATTAAAATAAAATTGCAGCTGATATTGAGCATGTTCACTTGCGCATAATAGTCATTGACTGTACTGGGACTTGCTAATGTGAAAAGTGTATCTAGGATTGCTGCCCTAGTTTTTGAATATGAAATATGCTGAGCAGACTTTTCTAATGACTTTGTGCTTAAGATCCATTTGCTTTCTTATCATAAACAGGTAATTGTTGAAAGATATCAGAAAGAAAAGTATCTTCCACTGCTAGACAAAACAAAGTTTCTTGTGCCTCAAGAGTTGACCATGACGCAGTTTATAACCATCATTAGGTATGTAGCAACCCACTGATAGACTGTTAATCTTGTTGGCTGTTCGTGCTTCTGTGCATACTCCTGCCTGAAGTCTATTTTTGCTGCAGAACTTATGAAAAACTTGGAAACTATGTGATAATATGAACTGTGTTACCCAGCACCTTTCTGTGACTTTTCCCTGCCTAGGCTTTGATGAGGTTCAGTCATTTAGAGAGGTCTTGCAAATTATTCCTCTGTTTTTTCACAAGGTTGTGGGGAGATAGCTATGCCAGGTAAATATATTTTCACATCTTTTTAAAATATTGTCTCAAGGATTCATTAACCATAAAAGCCATAGGTAACTAATGATCAGAGCAGGGTGAACCCCACCCCATCCTGTTTTGGGGAAAGATGCCTACTAGATGACCCCAAGAGGTTTTTTGTACAACATCTAAAAATATACCCTTTGTGGTATCCAGATGTTTAAAATAAAGGAAGCCCCAAAAGATTTTAGATCTATTTGAATCCATTTTTATACTAAGCCCACATTCTGAAGTAGAATTTGACCATTACTACCACACTACCAACATGAATTTGACCCAACTCCAGGAGGCAGTGGAAGACAGGAGGGCCTGGCATGTTCTGGTCCATGGGGTCACAAAGAGTCGGACACGACTTAATGACTGAACAACAACAACCACATTAGTATTTCTTTGAAAAAACCTATTTCCTCTTGGTTTATTGCAAGCTGCTCTTAAATTTATCCCATGTGCTCAAGGTGCATGAAAACTAAAAACTACAGTATTGGGATGTGTAGAATAATGGGATGAATAGGTTCTGGTGGGTTTTTTTTTTTAACTCTCTGATTCTCCATGAATGATCTAGATACCTATGCCCTACTGGTGGGTGCTAGCTTTTATCTGCAGCCCCTGTATGCAGGAGATGAAAGGTGTTTACAATGTGATGTCAAACGATTCAAAACTTTTTTTCTGATTAAAAGCAGTTGTCCATGGATGGAGACTGTTTTGTGCAGTCTTGAACCCAGAACATTTTGCATTCATTCCTTGTAGGCAAAGTGAAGGAACTGGATGTGAAACTGTCTGCCTGTGAAACGTGCGGATAACCTCTGGAGTTTTATAGAGCTGGTGATTTCAGACAAGGTTTTCTCATGCCTTTGCACTGTCAGAATTTTTATGGCATATCTAGATATTCTTATTTTCATCTGGTAGGCTTCCCAGGTTTTTCCACTCCTGCCTCTATCTTTTATCTTTCACAAAAGTTGAAAGGAAGGAGAGATGGCCTTTTGACTGGTACTGCTGGGAGGTCTCCATCTAAAAGCTCCCTGGGAAACACTTTATAAATTTTTTAACAGAAGTGATACGCACATAGTGCTATTTTGCTTTCATGTTACAAAGATCAGGATTGTTTTCTGGCCATGTTTCCAGTGTGCCAGTTCAGAATATAAAAAGAGAAAAGTAATGTCAGAAATGGCACTGAGCTATAGCCTTCCTGCAAAGTTGAGTTTAGAGGACATACTATCTTCCAGCAAAATGCCCTTGATCCTTAGTAAACATGCTGAGCTCTTGATTCGTGCACAGTTCGCCTTCTCAGTTCACAACCTTTTCATGCAGGAATGGAACATGTAACAGAGTTCTAGGACTTATTTAATTATGTATTAATTTATCTTAGCAACGTGCAAATCCAGTGTCTAGTTCTCAATAAGTACTTCATTTTGAGGGGTTCCCAGTGAAGTTGGTATTAGCCCTTTTGCCAATACTATTCCTTCCTCTTTGCAACAACAACCCATTCTAAAAATGACCTTGCTGCTGTTTTTTTAAATTTTCTGCCCACACTCTACCCAGCAGCAAAGCGTTAATGTATGTATTTGAAGCAGTAGCCACTTAGTTGTTTCACCTGGGTAGTCTTGCACGGCTTTTACCCCAGAAAAATCTCAGTCTCTAATTTTAGTTGTATAGATCCCTTTGGAAAAACAAGAATAGTCATAACTTTTCACTTGGATCTTTCCTTACTCCCCAAACAAGTTCTTGGATCGCAAGCCTATGGCTGCTGTACATTCTCTTTTTGGTAGGAAAGTCCTTCACTCAGAGGGCTGCCAATCCTTCTTTTGAAGGTGCTCTCCATTTGCAGAGCTACCCAACCCAGGTCTGATTTAAAGATGAAAAATCATAAGGAAGTTCTGGGACCTTAAAGGTTGTCCACCCATGCTGAGCAGCACCTGGACAGCTAACGCAGCAAGCATAGACATTTCCTGGCCACTGTCTTCTAGATCCCTTGTTTTTGTTTGTACTGTAAAATCTGTTCATATAAAGTAGCATATGCAATTTTATGCCAGTCAGGGTCTTCTTGTATCCTCTGTTTTGGTAATGTATAAGTAGCCACCTCACTTACCATAGCCAGTGGTAAAGGATTATGTGAGCAGCCGTGCAGCACCAGTGCTGGAGGCCACAAAGCCAGCCAGTCATGTCCAAAATCTTTTTGCTGGCATTCTAATGACACTCATTTGGGGTGTGGCTCTGATCTGTACAGATGTTTCAGTCCAACATCTCTGAAGACTACGTGGAGGTCTAGAACTTTGCTTAACTCTTGAGTGTTGGGCCAATTTATAAAGTAGACATAACTGTCTCAGTCTAATAAACTATAGCTTGTAAGACAAAAGACTTGGGAGATTAGGCTGTCCCCCTCCCTTTTATCCTTCCACCAACAGCTGAAGACCCCCCTTTTCAGGCAGGCTTTTCAAGTCCTCTGAAGATGAAGGTCTTCAGTTATTAGTGGAACGAAAATCCAAACCTCATGGAGAAGGGAGTTTCACTATGTGGGAGCAGCCACACAATAATTTCTTCATAATTGAAATCAATTCTGCTGTATATGTTGATTTTATAGCAACATGTGTCTTATTTTATTTGGCTACTTTAAAAATCTAAGTACTCACAACTTGTGTAATGACATTTAATTTGCATGGCTTTGTACCTGGTGGTTGATTCCCCCTACCCACCCTAATCAGATAGACCAACTTGAACTCTTTACATTTTGTTCATTGCCAGTTGGCCTATATTTGGAGTCAACTTGTGTTCTGAATAGAAAAGGATCGGAGTTTAAAGAGCAAGTATCAGAAGTGGCAGGTTCGCCCTTTGCTTTCCAACCTAGGAAAATTCCCTGCTGGTTTGGAGAGCTGCTACTAAGGGCAGTACCCAAAGGTCACTATTTTGATAAGACCTGGCTGGGAGGAGTCCTTGGAACCAAGAGGTGAGCTAGAAAATGGTTGTGCCACAACACAAGTGATTTTCTTGGTCACCAGTGCCATAATGCCTTGGCTCTCAAAAGACACAACTCAGCAGACAGGCATTAGTGAAATAGTGTGCTGTAAGTAAAGTAGTCTTCTGAAAATGAGGCAGGCAGTAGGCGAGCAGCTGCAGGACTGACTGCCTCAAAGCAGTTCCGAGCACCTCATTCTATGGTGGCAAGGCAAGGATGTCATTGTCACCTTCTCCTCCATGAAAAAGGATGCTGTTATCGCTGCCTCCTGCACTGCAAGCAAGGGTGTTGCTACTGTTGCTACTACTACCTCCTATGGTGGTTCTGTAGGATTGTGCATTTTCTGCTTCGTGCGTAATAGTCGTCTGCTGCCAGATGCATGGGGGGAGCAGAATTGTATGCTTTAGCTGGCCGGAGAGCTTGGGCTAATTCTCTATGCACAGGTTTCCCAAAACTGAGTGTGAACTAGTCTTCCTTTTTCTTCTTCTTCCCGAGGCAAAGAAGTAAATGGTGACCCTGCCACATCCATGTCAAAGTGCATCCAAAGCCAGCCAACTTATTTTGGCATACTAAGAAAAAAACCACAAACAAAATCTGACCGTAAAAATTCAATAACAAACTAAATCATTAATTTCATGTTCTTTCACTATAACATCTGCTTGATGTGACTGCCTACACTGCCTAATTGTAAGATCCTCAGCATATATATGTCCCTGTTCATGAATGTGGATAGTAATTTTGGTTTTAGGTTGCTATAAGCCAATGATACAAAGCTACATAAGCACTAAGATAGAGTTTTTTTTCATAACATGAAAGAGCTTGCACACTTTTAAGACTGTTGTGTTTTCATTGTAACCTAGGAGCCGAATGGCGCTGAGTGCTACTCAAGCTTTCTACCTGCTGGTAAACAACAAGAGCTTAGCCAGTATGTCTCTTACTCTGGCTGAAGTATACCAGGATTACAAAGACGAAGATGGCTTTGTGTATATGACTTATGCCTCCCAAGAGATGTTTGGAGGCCTCTTAGCCATTGGCAAAGTAAGATATAAGGAATGTTTCCTAAAAACATAAGTGTTCTCTTGGTGACAGCTGTGGCCAGACACATGAGCTGGGAATCACATGACTTGCTTGAAGATAAAAAAAATGCTCTCTCAAATGTGAGCTCTCTAGAAGGGTTTAAAGAGTCAGGAATTGGTCAGACTCAGCGAAAGGAGCAATGATGGAATATAAAAACACCTTGAGCAAACGACATGGACACATATTTTGTACTTGGCTGCTTGACCACGAAAGAAAGGTAGTAGGAACACAGTTTAGCATTAAAATAAATTTAAATTATGTGGCTGTTTTTAAAGGAGTACATACAAATAGAGATAAAAGCAAGGCAATTAAAGAGATGTTAAGACCAGGTGAAATTACCTGGGCAGGATTTTTTTTTTTTTGCTTCGATTGAATAGGTTTGTAATTGACTGTAGCAGATTGTTGCTAAACTGCATTGCTGAGCACTGCAAATTATAGCCCTAGTTGGTTTTTGTATGGGCCTACTTTTGTCAAAGCCTGTTGATTCCTTCCTCCAAGAGGAATACCACTTAAGAGGAGGTTTACACTCTTTACATCATAACAGTTAGTTACAAACATAAATTTGTTTGCTTTAACCAAATTGTGACATCATGTGGAAATGAGTTTTCTAAGAGGCTCTGTGGTACATAACTGACCTCTTGGAAATGCACTATTACACATGATTCTAATGGTACTAGTTGGGCAGGGGGAGTGGCTATAGAGATGGTAATCACTTAATGGTTCATCAGCACAACTCTCTAAATAGTAATATGGTTAGATTGCAAATGCAGTACATATGTAGCAAATTGCGGTGGCTAAACCTGTGGCCACATACAGGCATTAGAGATAGCTTGTCACTCAAAGTAGAAAGTTCTTTAACTAACATGAGTGCGCAAACTTCTGCCCCTCCAGAATAATGTAAATCATCTTACTTGGTTTGGTGACTGGTATCAAGGACTTAAGCATGGGATTCCTTTGGAGTCTGAGTTCATGAACATGGAAGGTCTGCCTTAGTAACCTCTCTGCAACATTAAGGTGATTTCAGCTCTAATTCTGGGCTATCCAAGCTCTGCTTCTGGCCGTAGAGTGGACAGAAGTGGGAGGGTTGACCCATCTTTAATGCTGAGGCAGCAAGCCTCAAACCTCTAACAGTAGCTTTATCATGAGACTACGTCCCTGCCTTTTGAACTCTGCTCTGAGCTTTAACTTAATTTCAGTCAAAGATAAGATGACTGTATAAAAATAAACCTTGTGAAAATATTTTTCCCTATTGTAGCTCACAAAGTGCAAGGGAAATGTTATTTAGCCTATACTTTAGGCTCTAAACTCTGCTGATAAAACTGACCTGCTGAGGCTCTGGTATCAGTTCTGTTATTAAGGTAGCTGTATCTCAGTGGAAGACAACAGCCTTAAATGAAGGTAACTGCCCCTGAATTAAGTATTGGATTACTGCAACTAACCTAATGCAAGCTTCCCCGATCTTAAACATAAGCTGTTACAGGGCTGAACTTGCATCATCCATTATTTTTCAGTATGCCGCCCCGAGTAGACATGGTCTAGAGGGGCGCGGTAAAAATCAAATAAATAAATAAATAAATAAATAAATAAATAAATAAATAAATAAACTGATGGCTTATTTAATGTTGCTAAGATCCTGCATTCTCTTCTGGTTTATCTGATTTATTTATTTATTTTACAAAGTATGGTCTTGAATCTGGTGACGAGAAACAAGAATTGGCACCCTGAAATCTCTTTCTCTCTTTTTAAGTCTCTCAGTTGTGAATCTTAAAGTCATGTTCTTTTGGGATTCTTTATGTTTCTTCAATACTTTAAGAAATTTTGTCTGCTAGACAACATACTGAAATGTGTTCTTGCATAAAGAGACCTTTGTTAGGAGTAAAGGTAAAGGCTATCTAGTCTACATGTATGATTCTGTCTGTAGCTGAGATGCATGTGTGTGTGTTCATGTCTGCATATGTGGTCACATGTATGTCATTTAATGCCTTTTTATTGTCTTGGGGAGGGGAAATTTTATTCACCAATGGGTTTTTAAACCATTGCAGAGCTCAAGGAAATAGCTGTTTGTGAAGAATAATGTGCAATGAAACTGGAATGCAACCTTAGAGTAGCTGCAATGTACTAACCACGTAAAGGATTCTGCACTTCCAGATGTTTGCTCTTGCCCATCCCCTTTTCTATATGACAGGCTCAAATGATAGTTGTATGATTTTTAGCACTGTGTTGCTTGTAGAATGGTCAGTCTTAGTTCTCTAGACGTAACACATTGTGATATAACTATAGAAAGGATCGCATGGTAAATAAAATAACAATTAACTATATATTTCTAGCCTCTTATCTATTGATTGTCTCGATTCCTAAGAAAGATTAGTGCTATTTTCTTACATCAATGGGTTGGATTAGACATCGGTGCTTTGTCATTCATGTCTACGAGCACCACAGGGGGTGGGGATTGCCTTCCCCCACCCCCAGGTCACCCAGGCCACTAACCCAACTCCGCACATCGCTGAGTTCTTTCTTTGGTGGTGGTGCACCAATCCAGGCAGGAGCCTGGCTCACCCAGCCCCTCCTCCCCAGGCAGCTGACCACTTTAGCAAGGAGGCAGGGTGGGGAGTCTACCTGCACAGCCAACGAGTGGCTGCTTGCCTCAGGGGGCGTGGCCAGGCTTGCCTGGATTGATGTGCCACTGCCAAAGAAGGACCCCAGTGACACACAGAGCCTGGTTAGTGGCCCAGCCAGCCTGAGGGTAGGGGAAGGGAATCCACACCACCTGTGGTGCTGCACTTCGTCTTGGTTATGAATAACGAAGCATCCATGTCTAGGTTGGATCAACATTTAGTCATGTTTGGAGTAGACCCTTTAAAACTGAAGAGAACATAAGTTAGTTGTGACCAATCTGCCCTAGTTATATTAACAAGTCAGCCTTAAACATAAGCAAATCTGGATCTAGACCTGGGAGGTGGGTGGGGGCCGGACACAGGCAAAATAATCATATTGGCCTTCTCATTAAATGAATCAGAACAGTCTTGAAGTCATTGTACTAAGGAAAAGTGGGATACTTTGTGAGAAAATCAGCAAAAGTGGATAGGTTTTCTTGAAAGACAGCCCTTTCCTTTACAATTTACTGCTACAGGAGTTTACTGGCATATTCTAAAATTCTCCAATTGAGTGGAACAATGCCCAGTCCTGCAACATGAGTTCAGTTTGTACTCAGGATAAAATGGTAGTTCAGGCTAGAAAAAAGGTGGGCAAATGTTCAGGCCTTTAAAATGTAAACTGTTCTTGAAGAAATGAAAGGTTCCCTTTATCTTTTGAAATGTGTGTTTTAATTGTTTTTATGGATTTTATTTAATAATAATAACTGTATGCTATCAAGTCTATTCTGACTTACAGTGACTCTTTTAAAGTCTTTTCTAGGTAGAATACTCAGAAGTGATTTACCATTCTCTTCTTCTGGGGGCATCTTAGGACAGTGCAGCTTGCCCAAGGCAATACAGGCTGGCTCTTGCGGGATACACAGTGGGGAATTTAACGCCCATCCCTAACTCACTGAGCTATCCAGCCAGCTAAAGATTTTTAAAAACAAGTAAAGTGGAGTTGAGCTGTTCTTAAGAATTACAGATCTATCGAGTTCTAGAAGGAATTATGTTGCCTACTGGGGTATAGTGCTTTCAAGACTTCAGAACCCTCTCCTTATATTTTCCACTTGTACAGCAGCCCTGAAAAGTAAAACAGTACTATGACATATCTCCATATCACAGGCAAGAGAATAGAAGCTGAGGGAATGTGACTTGCCTAAATCCATTTGTTGGCAGAGGCAAGACTTGAACCAGGTGCTTTCTAAATCTTAGTTCAGCCTTAGCCATTACATTAGCTCACCTTTCACGTAGTCATGCATCCCTTAACCCATGCTCCCTTTTGGTGACACTCTTTGGAGCTCCTCTTCATGAAGATAGCTACTTTTGCAAGGAGTTTATGCTGACTTGAAGCACAAGCTCTGATCTTGTGAGAACAGAAAGATGCAGTCTCGTTATCAACACACAATATTTATCCAGACTGTTTTGAATGTGAATAGAAAAATAAAACACACAGAGTGGGTCACTACAATTACTGAAGAGTTGTTTTGTGTGTGACTGGAGGAGTCCCAATAGGGCCTTTGGCATTTAGAGTCAACTTGTAAAACATGGTTCTCAATCTCTAATAAACTGCAAAAAATAAAAGCACAACAAATAAAAGCAGTCTTTTTTTAGAATGTCTGTTAGAAGCCACAGTACCTCCGCTGTTTTAATGCAGAGAGAATGGCAACACAAGTAGGAGCCATAAAGTCTAAAAGTTCTCCTGTGGGATGGGATGTAGCCTAGGTGGCTAATCTTCCAGTGAATTTTCTTCCATAAGTCTCCTCTGAATGGAAATTGTGCCACTAAACAATTGCCCCTAAACAAGGGAGGATGCACAGCTTTACGTAAGTCAAAGCACATTAGTGATTTAACATGTACATCTTACTGAATGTTTATTTTTATAGCTGTACCAAGTTTATTTGGGGAGCTATACTGTCGTACTATGGTAATAAATTTAACCAAGACGTTCTTTACAGCCAAGAAAGTCAGACATGATACTATCAAAAGGTATGTTAGGAAGGCCATGTTCCTTGGCAGGGTGAATAAAACCTCTAAAAGGGGAAGTAAAACCATTTTGAAAGTGTTGTCTACATAATGGAGTGCCCCAGTTTAATGCTGATAGCAATTATATGCAAATACTAAAAGCAAGCTGTGTTATTCCTTCACATAATCATACAGTATAGCTAAAGAAAAACATTAGTCTTACAAATGCTTGAGGCTGGTTCTTTGCTACTTTGTCTCTGAGGCATCCTGAAATATGCATAAAATGGTCCCATAACTATAGTTAGCATTTACATCCTGTTTATCAGAGCTGTTAAGGTTTTTTTTAATACAGCAAAGAAAATATGCCGCTACCCATTAGGAAACTCATATTCACTTTCAGTCAGTGAGTAATCTTCACCAGTCAATAACAACATTTATCTTCTTGGTTGGAGAAGACTCAGTGGGACTTGCTTCTGAACAGAAGTCTAAAAATTTGTGTCACTAACTTACAGATTTATCATTACAGATTTATCATAATAAAAGCAAGAAAGGAGGGGTTCATACACTTTTGTTGTTGTAAAAAATATGACTTCATCTTTGCAAGATGAGACTGATAATTTATGCTGTAAGTTTAATTGCCATAATTACTTATAATTACTATAAATTGTAGCTTTTTATAAGAGTGCCCTTTCGCATTGCATTTAAAGCAGGTTTGTCTATCTAATTAATTGACATTATTGCTATTAATACATTTAGCATAGGTAAACATGATATATTACATTATATAATAAGCTTACATTGCCGGAAGATAAGCTTTTACTTATTGGGAGTGTTGATGGGATGGGTCTTCAAGACCATGTTTTGTCCTAAGATTCAGCTTACCTCCTGCAGCCCTGTATTCAATGGGACAATATAGAGAACAGCACATCTTGACTACAGGAATTTTTGCCTCTCCCTCTCACACCAGTTGTAGACCCTTGCCTTCAGAAGGGTGGAAGTGCTCTTCTCAGAAGGACTTTTCCCTTCTTTACCTGAGGGTTGAAAAAATATGGATCTTTAGATTTTGCTCTATGTTTGAGTTTGAGGTGAGGTATGTGTGTCCTTGCCCTTCCATGCTTTGAAGGAATGCACAGCTGAGGAAATGCTGCAGTCTGAGCTGCTACCAACTTAAGTGATACACTGTTGAAAAAGCCCTCCTTGGATCCCACAAAACCCAGCAGTTACTGACAAGATTTTAGTATTCCATTTTTGGGCAAGATCCTAGAGCAGGTTGTGGCTTCTGACCTCCAGGGGTTCCTGGATGAAACAGATTATCTAGATCCATTTCAATCTGGTTTCAGGCTTGGTTATAGGACAGAGACTGCTTTGGTTGCCTTGTTTGATGACCTGTGCCGGAAGCTGGACAGGGGGAGTGTGTCCCTGTTAATTTTGTGGAACTCCTTGCCACAGGATGTGGTGATGGCACATGGCCTAGATGCCTTTAAAAGGGGGAGGAAAAGTCCATTGCAGGTTACAAGCCATGAATGGGGATGTATGATCTCCAGTCTTAAAAGGAAGATACCTCAAAATGTCAGATGCAGGGGAGGGGTATCAGGAGACAGGGACCTAGTTGTTGCATGTGCTTCTAGTGGCATCTGGTGGGGCCCACTGTGAGATACAGGAAGCTGGACTAGATGGGCCCTTGGCTTGATCCAGCAGGACTCTTCTTATGTTCTTCTCAGTGGCTTTCAATATCATTGGCTATGGTATTCTTCTGGCCCATCTCTCTGGGATGGAACTTGAAGGCATTGTCCTATGTTGGCTCCAATCCTTCCTGGAAGAGAGATCTTTGGCGGATTGCCCAGCTGCGACCTTACCTAGACACGGTGGCGCTCAGTACCTTAGTACTTGCGCTCGTAATTTCTAGATTAGATTACTGCAATGAGCTCTACGTGGGGCTACCTTTGAGGCTGCTGCGGAAATTACAGGTGGTGCAGAATGCGCCGGCCAGATTACTTAGTGGTGTGAAAAAACACCAACATATTTCACCCACTCTGGCCGCATTGCATTGGCTGCCCATCCGATTCCGCATCGACTTCAAAGTGTTGATGCACCAAGGTAGTGAGCGCCCTCCACATCAAGGTAGGACCGCAGCTGGGCTATCCGCCTGAGGTGAAAAAAGGTGGTGCGGACTACCGATGCCACCTGGGATTCCATGGTGAGCGCCGGGTCCAGATGGATCCCCAAGCTGCGGACCACATCCCTGGCGGGAAGAGTCACCCTCCCAAAAGTGAGGGAGTTTCCCAAACCCCCAACTGTGGGGGCGCCCACCCTCAGCACCTCCGTCTTGTCCGGGTTCAGCCTCAGCCAATTCTCCTGCATCTATTGCAGTACAATCCCCAGGCAGCGCTGAAGGGACAGGACGACATCTCCTGCGGTAGGTGGAAAAGAGATGTAGAGCTGAGTGTCATCAGCATACTGGTGACACCGGGCTCCACATCCCTGATGACCCCATCCAGCGGCCTCATGTAGATGTTAAACAGCATTGGGGAGATAATCGACCCCTGTGGAACCCCACAATTGAGACTCCACGGGGCCGAGGCACTCTCCCCAAGCTGCACTCTCTGGGGGCGGTCCTCCAAGAAGGAACTCAGCCAGGCTAATGCCAAGCCACCTATTCCCAACTCGGAGAGCCTCCCCAGGAGGATACCGTGGTCAATGGTATCGAAGGCCGCTGAGATATCGAGGAGGACCAGCAAAGACACTTTGCCCCTGTCGGCCTCCCTCAGTAGGTCATCACACAGGGCAACCAATGCTGTCTCTGTCCCGTGGCGCGGCCTGAAGCCCGACTGAAATGGATCCAGGGCATCTGTTTCATCCAGGAGCGCCTGAAGCTGATCGGCCACCACCCTCTCGACCACCTTGCTTAGGAAAGAAACATTGGCGATGGGCCTATAGTTCCCAATTTCGTCCGCCGCCAAGCTGGGTTTCTTCCTAATGGGTCTAATGAGTGTGTCCTTCAGGGCAGATGGAAATCTGCCCTCAAGGAAAGACCCATTAATTATAGCCGTGGCCCATTCCATTGTTGAAGGCCTGGCTGATTTGATTAGCCAGGCCGGGCAAGGGTCCAAGGAGGAGGTGGTGGCACGACAGCGATGAAGCACCCTGGCCACAGAGTCAGGCGTGACAGGCTGAAAGGAGCGCTGGTCATCTCTGCTCGACTCACTGTATTTAAAAAAGGAGAGAGGTCCCGGCGGATGGCCTCCACTTTTGACTTAAAAAACGCTGTAAATTGGTCCTGCGAAAAATTAGGGGGAGGCCCATCACCCAGACCAACTCCGGATAGGTCGCGTACTATACGGAATAACTCCGCCTGCTGGTTGGACGCTTCACTTATCCGGTTAGCGAAGTATGCTTGACTGGCAGCCTTTACCTTGGCCAGGTAAAGGTTAGTAGCGACCTTAACAGCTATCCAATTAAAATCCGTCGGGTCCTTTCTCCATTTGCGCTCTAGCCGTCTCCTGACCCGCTTCAACGCCCGGAGATCCTGGTTAAACCAGGGCGCCAGGCGGTCTCTGCGGCCGAGAGGGCGTTTTGGAGCGATCATGTCTACAGCCCTAGCCGTGGCTGAGAACCAACCGTCAACCAGAGCGTCGACAGGAGCGCCAGCCAGTTCAGCCGTGACACCTCTCATGGCTTCCTGGAATCCAACCGGATCCAGTAGCCTTCGAGGGTGGACCATGACAATAGGTCCATGCTCCTTGTGAGGGGGGAGGGCCATTTTGAGGGTGCATTTTATTAGGTCCGACCATGACAAGGGAACCGACTCGAGGTCAGTCACCATCGGACCACTCTCGCTCCCATTAGTGGGAAAAACCAGGTCACGTGGGTGGGGCCGTTGACATGTTGGGACATGTTCAAGAAGGCCATGTTCAAGAAGGCCATGGTCTGAAAATGCACTCAATGTGTGTACTCATTATCTAGCCCAGGCAATACATCATAATATAGATGATCACTACCGGCATACATCACAATATACAGAGAAATTTCACAGCCACTAAATATAGGAATGGAAAGGAAGCATGGTCAATAGGTATGGAACCCATCTATGGGAGTCTGCGATCCCTTCCCCCATACACTAATGATATTTAACAACACAGTCCTTACCTGGCTGATATTCCTGAGTTTTCTAATGTGTTCTGATACCAATAAAATTTGCAAATTAAGCAATGTTTACCTTCTAATGATCAGTCACACACACACACACAAGAAGTCTGCAGTTCAAGATACAGAGTTTATAAAAAACTGATAGATTGATATTGGACTTTCGGGATGTCTATTCCTCTGGGTCACGAAGAGTCGGACATGACTAAACGACTAAACAACAAAATTCCTCTGCTGCCACTGACATGCCCTAGACTGGCACTAGTTGGAGAGCATTATGGCGGAATTAAAATGGCAGTCAGGCTGCGAACATGGCTGCTGTTATTGCCACTTCCCGTGGAACCTCAAAAAATAAAAATCCTTGGGCAGGGGAAATATAGAGTAGCTGTGCAACATGAGAGCTAATGGTGCATTTCCCCCCTGAGAAACCTTCAGAGAACTCCTTCTCTCCCTGGTACAATTCAGTGAAATGCCCCCCCCCCCAAGTTCATCTCCTTGCAGATAAGGTGCAGAGTACCAAAAGGTCACATGGACAAATCTATTAGCTTAGTTTCCCCTGGTGCCCAACAGGTGTCACATCTCTCTCTCTCTCTCTCTCTCTCTCTCTCTCTCTCTCTCTCTCTTTTTAAGGAAAGAAATCGGGAACTCTTCGTCCTTGTAAACATTTCAGTAACTATAATCTGTTTAAAATTTGCCCAGATAGATTTTGGTGTTCCTCTTTTTTATTGTCAGTTTTACAGCATTCTATCTGTTTCGCGACAAAGCAATCATATGAGTTGGCAGCCACCAACTCGAAGGCTGACATATTTTGGGAACCTGTTGGGAGCAGGATCTTGAGGTTACAAGGGGATTTAGGACCTTGTCGTTCTGTGACTGTTTCCCAGACATTCTGTGGAATGTCCTGTCCTGACTCTCACTTCTGGTAGAACAGAGTTACTAGGCCAGTGACAACACAGTAGCTGTGCACTCCTGGCACAGGGGCAGCTTCAGCTGTGGATATGGCCATTTTGACAAGCACCAACACCTCCTATCCACTCTGCCCGAGGCATGGATGTGAGCCCCCACCAGGAAAAAAAGATAACAAGAATCAGTTTGTGATTTCAGAGAAAGGACAGTGAATAGAGCTGAGAAGGGTTACCATCTGTTTTCCTTACACTCATCAGTGGATTTACCTCTAGATTTCTGCACAGTCTAAATTTTGGGAAAGCTCCAGTTGTGCTGTCCTAATTGTGGGCCTGTCATGGAGCAGCACTTTGCCACATCCTATGTTTTCTCAGCTGCCTCCCAGGAGAACAAAATGGCCGCAATTAATTTGCTCCTAAAGCAAGCATCTTGCCTCTGGCCTTGGAAATATTTTACTTGATGCCAATGTAATCACTGCAGTTATTTGGATTTTGTTTTATAGTTTTCTGTAAAAGCCACCTCAAGAGATCTTGGCTGTATAAAGAAGCCTAAAAATGCTTAAAATTAAGCAGAATAATTTAAAATAAAATGCATGCCTTTGCTATATTATCAGTTGTGGGCATGATAAAAGAATCTGGAATCTATCCCCCCACATCTGACCCTCCATTGTAATAAACATTACAGATATGCCCCAAAATATTTTTAGACAGTTTTTCCAGATAAATTTCCATTAACAATTGATTGCTTAAGCACAAATGATAAGAAAAAGGCTTAGTCACAGAGACAGACTTTAAATAAGAATGAGATAGTTTTCTTTTGAACTTTCTTCTCCCTAATTTTAGTGACTCAGCCAGATTTTAAAACATTCCCCTTGTTGTGTCTCACAAGAATCGTTAATAGGTCTAAAAATTGATTTTTTTGGTTCTATCCAAGTTGAACACAGGGCCCCCTACTGATCTTGATTACCTCATTATATTGCATAATTCCAGAATCCTCCTGCTGTACTAGAAAGAAGATTAATGGGTAAATGGTCATTACCCATTATATTGGTAATGGTTATTATATTTCATTTTTTGTTCTTTAACAGATTATCTTGCTGGTAAAGGAAAATATAGGAGCATTGGGAAAACACAGGAGGGCTATACATTGAAAATGATGTCTGATGACATTGTCTCTGTACATATATCTGTGCCAAGGGAAGGTAAAGAAGATTTACTTTGATCCCAAGGCAAGATGTTTTTTCAGGACAGGTCATCACTGTATTCATAGCAGTTTATTTAAATATATTCAGCCTTCAGTTTGAGTACTTCTAACATGGAATTTCCACTGAATATTGTGTCAATATCACAAGTGACACATGGGCAATAGTATTGAAATTGAATAGCAATACAGTGGTGCCTCGCTTAGCGAGTGCTTCGCTATGCGATGAATTCGCATAGCAAGGGGGTCCGGGCCATCGCTGGAGCATTCGCTCAGCGATGGCCCCTATGGCGATTTTTCGCTTTGCGATGATCGCTAAGCGATTCGCTTAGCGATCTTCGCAAAACGAAGCGGGGGAGAACAGCTGATCGGCGGTTCCAAAATGGCCGCCGGAAGGTCCGCGCCGCATTTTCGCGCCCTGCCCTCGCTTACCGAGGGCGCGAAAATGGCGGCGCTATGGAAGAAACATCGCTTAACGGTGAGTTTTCAAGCCATAGGAACGCATTGAACGAAGTTCAATGCGTTTCTATGGCTTTTTTAGTCCCGTTTAGCGATGTTTTCGCATAGCGAAGGTTAATCCGGAACGGATTAACCTCGCTATGCGAGGCACCACTGTATTAAATTTGTATTGTATAATTGGGTTCTTTTGAAACGGATGAAAGTTCCTCACATTTGGCGGGAAGAAGAGGCTGAGACCGAGCTAACAAATTCTCTCTACTTTATTAACACGTGGAGTATCAACTATAATGCCAACTGGTTCAAAATACGACAAGTTGGGTATCTGTCCATAACTTTTCAACACAGATCCTTCATCCAACACCAGTCCGTTCACTGTGGGGCTGGACAAAACCACTCGCGATTGGTAATCTTGCACAGGGGTGCACTCCTCATCGCGCAGACCATCCCACAACAGGGGTGACATGCCCAGTCTCCCTCCTTCGGTGGGGTGTTGTACACTGGTTCTGGGTGTATCACCTTTCTCCCCCGTCCTTGTCCATACAGAAGCACAATCACAGTCCATTCCTGTGTCTTGAAACTGTTTCACCTTCCCTTGGAGTCTCTGGGTTTGGAAGTAAACCTCCTACTTTCAGATTTCAGACCTTCTTTAAGAAGGTCACACGTTTCTTATACTTTTGATCACTTTTCCTTGATTCTACTTCTATCTTACTTTACCGACTCTCTTCATCCACTTTGCTGCTGAACCTACTTTCTCCCCTTCTTTTATCTCCTCCTCCTCCCATAGAGTTTTAACTCCTCCCCTTTTCTTCCTTCTCCCTCCTCCACCAAGCAAACTTCTATGTTCTTCTTCTCTTCTACTAACAGCCCTGTCGTTCCTCCTATACCACCCTCATTGGTATCCTTTTTCTCCTTTGAAGGTCTTGCTGATGAGGACGGCTCACTTGCCTCCTTTTCCTCTTCACATATTGTATGAAACCTTGCAAACCAGACCAGTGACGTATTCCTTCAGTAACTGATGATTACTGATAAGTGATGACCATTTCTCACTTACCTTGCAAGTGCAAGGTCAAATTAGCCTACATGAAATCTACTATATGCAGCTTCACAATTTACTTACCAGCATCACAATTTACAAGGCTCATGGTTTGCCACCCCAGTGCACTTCTAGAGAGGAAGAGACACTGCTAAAGGGGAAAGACTTTTGCAATATTATAACCTTGTCCTGATGTGATTCTATAATTTGCTTATGTTTCAGTTTTCTAAAAATTAATTGAGAGTTATTTAATTTAGTTAATATATCTCTGTACTACCTTTGTTGAAAACTTTGAATACTTTAGTTAAATTCCCATTATTCTATTTTTAAGTTTGGTAAAGTGCCTGTCAATACACTTCATTAAGTTAAAACATATCATATTAAGTCTGTAATTCTATTTTTTTAGAAGAATATCAAACAAAAATCTGCTTGTGTGTGTTTGTTCAATAAAATGATAAAAAATAGAGATTATTCTGGACATCAGTTTTTTTCTGTTTTGCATGGGAAAAACATTTAGATATTCAGAAGAATATAAAAGCTGCAAAATATTTATCAGGTGCATACTGGAATTAACTCTTTCTGGGATAAATGCCAGCTGAGATGAACACAGGCTTCTCATTTTTTTCTAGCAGTCTGAAAAGTTCTATAGGGCTCTTAGGAAAATGTTCAAGCATCAGACTTTTGCACTGGCAGAATTTAATGTGTTACACATGTTGAGGACACAATTCTAACCTACAGTGCAAACACCACCTTGACATTTCCCCCTTTCTTTTCAATGAGGGGAAGAAAATGTAATATGAATGCTGCCTTTTTATTAGAACGAAAGTTGGTATTCATAATCAGGATCTAATTGTATCAGTATTTCACTAACACATAATGTTTCTTAAATCAGTCAAGAAATAGTCATTCAATTTCCGATGTTCAGGCTCTGCATGCCATTGCTTATGTTACCAAGAAGACACCATCTAAGGAGGAGGAGGTGGTTCCCATAGATTTAGAGGAATTTTGTCATTTGCAGAAGTACTAAGGACCCAAAGGTGGATGCTGACATTCTCTACACTCCTTTCCACATTGCACAGACATGTGTGGTTCTATGTCATTGCTCTGTCAGAAAGAGCCTATTATTGATAGATCTTATGTCAGAGACAGGAAACCAAAAGCGATTCTGCAGGGAACCACACAGTGCTCCTTGAAATTATATCCTGCATATAGCTTAGGGAACAGATGGATGTGGTCCTTGAGGCTGACCTCTGTGAACTTGTCTTGTGGTTCAAAACAAATATTAATTTGTGTTTTAGAGGCTTGAACATCCCACTTTATTTTAGAAACAACCCATTCCAGCTGAGCTGTGATTAAGTTTTGGACCTAGTCCAGTCAATCTGCAGGTTGCTTAGCAACCTCAGCAGTCTTTTGAAAGTGGTCATTCTTAAAAAGTGCCAGGTTTGCTGTTAAATTACCTCAGTCTTTGCTATCTTGATTATAGCGATTCTAAGCAATGTGCCCACGGTAAGGGACCTTCATTTTTGTTTTGAGTCATGGCTGCCAGTTTGAAGACTTAATACATGCATATTGAAGTATACCATGTAATGCTAATTAGATAGTTATAAAAATACAACATGGAATGAAATTATCTTAGTCTGTGTAACTAAAAAACAAACAGTGACAGGAAGCCATTACTGGTGATTTTTTTTCTTGTCCTCAGTTCGAAGAGTTCAAGATTATCTTCCTTCTGCTTTTCATCTCCTAGTTCTTCCTCTTGCTTTTTATCTGCTAGTCCTGTATTCTCACAATAACCCCCTTCGGTCAGTTTAGACTTAGATGTGCTGACTAGGCTGAAGTCAGCTTTACAGCTGAATGTGTACTGAGATAAGAAAAATCATATTGGCTGAGTGACTTTTTTTAAAGTACCCAGCTTCAGTACACTTCCCTTTGTACTATTTCAAATACTATTGGATGGCCTCAAACCATGAACTGATTTTATAAGTGTAATAATAATTTGCAGGGCCATGGTATTTGTTGGAGTTTTTGCAACCTTCCGTGCTGCTTTTAGTAGGTTTGGCTGGGCCTTCTATTTTTGTGGTGGGATGACTGTCCATCAGTAACAGCCTTTTCAATGATTCTAAGAGAGCCTTGCTTCTCTACTCTGCTCTTTCCCTCCCAGTCGTCTGTTGGCAGCAATGGGTCTGTTGAGGCCTTTTTGCTCAAACCAGTCAGCCATATTGTTACCTTACTGTTACCTGTTCAACTGTAAGCAAAGAAACATGTTTTATTCTTTTTGCTATTAATGTCTCATAGTGGTTTACTGAAACTGTAAGCAATGGGGAAAGGGGGTGGACTGCCCTGGGGAACTTGAAATTATTCTGCTCTGTACATTCCTGCACTTCTGCTGTGCAGGTGGAAGAATTTAAGCAATATTCTAAACTCCACAACAGTATCTAGTGAAAATCTACAGATCCTGAGATGTTTCAGGGTTCACAAACCCTGTTAAATGTGAAATGAAGAACAGTTCAGAAACAGGACTAGCGAAATGAGGAATAGGCTCACAAGACCTTCCTGAAGAGAATCAGCTTTTTGGTAACCAAGTGTGTAGAGCCAGATCTTAAATTACAAACTCATTAACACTCATTGTTAGTAAATTATGAACTATAATTACAGGTACATTACTTGGTAATAATACCCACCCTAAGATCCCACAAGAAGACAAGATATCGCCTCACATGCAGAATGAAGTGGCAGACGGAGGTAACAGAACTCTATAGGTAGGGGGTCAGATTTTTCCATGCTGTCTCATGTCATAAATGTATAGTGTGTGGGTCAGCTTTAGGCTTCATAAGGGATTCAGTCAGGACAGTGTAATAACCTAGCATCTATACTGCAAAACACTTGTTTCTTCCCTGATATCCTGAAATGGCATAAAGTTCAAACACAAGACTTAACACTCTCCACCAGCAAACACAGCTAACGAGTACCAGATTGCGATCAAAGTGGCCCTAGAGACCCCCTGGGAGTTTCAAGGATTCTTACAGCAAACACAAGAATCTAATTAGCTTTTGAAAAATACTAATTGGGTGACATCCCTCCTGGATGCAGGCCATTGGGGAATAAGCATTCTCGGCAATGGGAGAGTTTTGAAATGGAAAACTACTTCTAAATATTCTCTACCTGGAAAATATTGAAAAGGGTTGCCAAGAATTGACTTGACGACCCATGATTATAATTATTTATTTTGAGGATGGGGAAACTGAAAACTGGGAGAGGGGAGGGGTGGATTCTAGTCTACAAGAAAACATAAAGGATTGGAACCCTGGACAGGGACGTTCCATACTGTCACCTTTTTTTTTTTCAGTTCCATTCATAATATGTATTCTTGGTGAAAGTAATCCAAACTGCAATGTATGTGTGAAGAGGTGGCTAATGATTAAGAGCTCAATGTATTCGCGAAGGCTTTCACGGCTGGGATCTAATGGTTGTTGTGGGTTTTTCGGGCTTCTTGGCCGTGTTCTGAAGGTGGTTCTTCCTAACGTTTCGCCAGTCTCTGTGGCCGGCATCTTCAGAGGACAGAGCACAGTTTGCTGTCCTCTGAAGATGCTGGCCACAGAGACTGGCGAAACGTTAGGAAGAACCACCTTCAGAACACGGCCAAGAAGCCCGAAAAACCCACAACAACCATTAAGAGCTCAGTCACTGAGCCATTCTGACTAACAGTTCAGTTGCTGAGGGCTAATATTTATTATTTATTTATTTTATTTTATTTTATTTATATCCCGCCTATCTGGTCGGTTAAGACCACTCTTATATCTGGGGCATGCCTCTTCTACAGAAGCGATTCCAAGGGCAAGAACATTTATCACTGCTTAATAGTACACATTTCACTGTGGGGCTTAATTAAAAATTACATGAAAGATGAAGGAATTTAGTGATGTGCTGAAGACATCCATATTTGATTAGTGGTAGAAAGACACATATAGGAAGTGGAAGGAGGTCCAGGCCACAAAGGAAGAGTACAGACAAGTAGCAAAGAATTGCAGGAATGGCTTTAAGAAGGCAAAAGCTCAGAATGAACTGAGGTTAGCTAGAGTCATTAAGAGCAACAACAACAACAAAAAGCATTCTTCAGGTACATGCATAGCAAAAGACAGAGAAAAGAAATATTGACTGCTATTTAATGGAGATGGAAAAATGCTAAAAGATCTGAAAGAAAAGGCAGAAGTGTCCAGTTCCTACTTTAGCTTTGTCTTTTTGAAAAACCAGTCTACGACCCTTCAGGCAAATTTGAGGTACAAGTGAAGGGGACATTATTGCAGCTTGAGATTGATAAATACTAAAGAAATAGTTGTGAGTGTTTCAGGTTCTTTGGCCGTGTTCTGAAGGTTGTTCTTCCTAACGTTTTGCCAGTCTCTGTGGCTGCTATCTTCAGAGGACAGCACTCTGTGCTCTGGTTTTATTGCTCAAAATCTGCTGTCCTCTGAAGATGCCAGCCACAGAGACTGGCAAAATGTTAGGAAGAACAACCTTCAGAACATGGCCAAAGAACCCGAAAAAACCACAACAATCATTAGATCCTGACCGTGAAAGCCTTCGCGAATACACTAAAGAAATTCCTTATTACTTTGAACGAGTGCAAATTTCCAGTGCCAGATGAACTACATCCAAGAGTACTGAAGAAGCTGGCTGAAGAATTCTCAGAACCATGATTTTCTTGAAATCATGGAGGATGGGTTAAGTGCCCAATGATTTGAGGAGAGCTTACATTGTCCCTGTCTTCAATAAGGGTAAAAAGGACGAATCTGCAAACCACTCCAGCCAGTCTGACATCCATTTAAGGGAAAATTCTGGCAGATTATAAAGCTGTCACCCTGCAAACACTTTGAAAACAATGCAGTGAGAACTAGAAGCCAACATGGATTTTTCAAGGACAAATCCTGCCAGACTAATTTTATCCCATTTTCCCACCAGATAGCCTCACTGATAGATGGTGGGAAAGCTGTAGACGTAATAGATATTGACTTCAGCAAACTTCTGACAAAGCAATCTATGATACAGTGGTGCCTCGCTTAATGATTTTAATTGGTTCCAAAAAAATTGTCGCTATGGGAAAACATGGCTAAGCGAAACGCAGTTTCCCATTGAAATGCATTGAAAACTGGATAATCTGTTCCAATGGGAACGGATTGCCGTCCTTAAGTGAAAATCGCCATAGGAAACATCGCTAAGCGAAACACGGTTCCCCAGTTGAAATGCATTGAAACCTATTCAATGCATCTCAATGGGGGGAAAATTACAACAAATTTAAAAAGAGTCGGAACAAAGTCAAATTAGTTTAACAAAGGGTTTATTAAGTGCACTTATGATTTCAAGCATTCTAAACATTTTTAAACATATAAAAAACAGCCAACAGGAGGCTGTCAAAACCATCGTTAAGCGAAACAGGGGGACCCAAACTGTCATCACTATGCGAAGCATGATCCCAAACATCGCTATGCGAAAATCGCCCATTGGGAACATCGTTAAACGGAGCACAAGATTGCTCCGAAAAAGTCATCGCTAAGCGAATTCGTCATTAAACGAAGCGCTCGTTAAGCGAGGCACCACTGTATTTTGATTGGCGACTAGGTGTGGGCTGGATAGCAGACTTGTCAGGTGGATACACAAGTGGTTACACAATTGTATTAATATATTGCTTATAAATGGTTCTTTCTCAAACTGGAAAGAGGTAACAAGTCGGGCTCAATCCTAGTCCTGATGCTCTTCAACATTTTTATTAATGACTTGGATGAGGGAGTACAGGGAGTGCTTGTCAAATTTGCAGATAACACAAAACTGAGTGCAACACAAAATTAGGTGAAGACAGACAAAATTAAAAAAGATCTTGTAAATTTATGCACTGAAAACAACAGGATGAAATATGGCAGGAATAAGTATAAAATTCTACATCTAGGGGAAAAAAATATACAGTTATAAGATGGGGGATAGTTATCTCAGTAATACTATGAGCAAGAAAGATCTTGAACATGTTGTAGATCACAAGCTGAATATAAGCCACTAGTGGGAAGGGGCTCCAAAACAAGCAAACACTATTTTAGACTGCATTAATAAAAAGTATTATCTCCCAATCTTGCAAAGTACTAATTCCCCTCTATTTGGCACTGGTTAGGCCTCATCTTGAGTACTGTGTCCAGTTCTCGACATCACACTTTAATAAGGATGCCAACAAACTAAAACAAGTTCAGAGGAGTGCAACAAGGATGATCAGGGGACTGGAAATCAAGCTGTATGAGGAGGTGGTGAGTGCTTCAACACTGGAGGGATTCAGGAGAAAATTAGACAACCATCTGTCAGATATCCTTTTATTTGGATTTCTGCATTGAATAGGGGGTTGGACTCATTGTCCTTATAGGCCCCTTCCAACTCAATTATTATCTGCTTCTACAATATTTTAGTCACAGGCCATCACTTTACCAGTATTTAACTATGCATGACTTCACATATTAATTCTATTTATTCATCTTCAAAGTAATGTTTTTTAACCATCATGAAGTACATAACATATATTTGGTCCATATGAGGTGAATGAAACAAATGTTTCTCAACACGTCCTTGACAGTGTTTAATTTCTAGAAGAGAAAATAGTGAGGCTTCAGTCCATCTATCAAAAATCTTAATCAGCCCCAAAAGTAGACACATAGTTATCCTTCTGCCCTGTTCAGGTATTGTAGCAACCCCAGACCTACTGGAATATGCCACACTTTAATTATGCTGCCACCAACCATTCCCTATAAGGAGTCACACAGACCAGGAATGGATTTTTACTAAACAAAAGAACAAGGTTTATTTAAATAACAAACAGGGTAAATAAAAAGATCAAGTAAATAAGATACTGTAACGTGGCTTAGTCTCAATCATACATACAACAGTTTGGTTCACACAGAACACTTTAAAGTAAAGCACAGACCCTGAACCTATCAGTTCTGGCTACCTATATAGAAACCTGAACCTATCAGGTATGTACTAACTGACACACAGTTGTACTCAGTCTGACACACAGACTCCAACTCCTCACTCTCCACACAAGCTCCAAGTATATATACAGTACAGCTCCTCCCCCTGATGTCCCGCCTTCCACTCCCCATAGGATGGAACTTTCCCTCCAAACCCATGACAGACAGGTACCATCAGTGCTGTATGTAACACCTCCCCTCTTTATAAGTTGTTTTGCAGGGGAAAAGCTAAAGTGCTTTTCTCCAAAAAAACAACCAGGATCAAAACATACAACAGTTATACAATAACACAATCCCATACTTACACTCTAGATTAAACATATCACTTATGCATTTTAACATTCATATTTACAATACATTAAATTACCTTTATTAATACAAACCAAGACTGATCAATAAACAGGTACAATTAACTTTTGGTCACCAAACTATACATAGTCCATGTTTCTTCGCCGTCTTCATTCTTCGGGTCTTCTTGACAAGGCGTCAGCAACACAGTTCATTGACCCTCTGACCACCTTCACTTCAAAGTCATAATCTTGCAGGTTTAAAGCCCACCTCATAAGTTTACTATTATGGGTTTTCATTGTCTTTAACCACTGCAGTGGTGAGTGGTCAGTGCACAGAATAAAATGTCTTCCCCAGATGTAAGGCTTGGCCTTCTGGATCGCGTATACTATGGCCAGGCACTCCTTTTCCACGGTTGCCAAATGTCTCTCACCTTTCTGGAGTTTCCTACTCAGGTAGGACACTGGATGCTGGTCACCATTTTCATCCTCCTGGCAAAGAACTGCTCCTACCCCGCTGTTAGACGCATTGGTGTAGATGATGAACTCCCGGTCGAAGTCTGGAGCACGCAGCACTGGATAATTGATGAGCGCCTCCTTCAACCTCTGGAACGCCTCCTCACAGTCGCTGGTCCACGGGATGCGGTCATCAGTCTTCTTCCGCGTCAGATCGGTCAGCGGAGTCGCCATCTCGCTAAACCTCGGGATGAACTTTCTGTAGTAGCCCACCAACCCAAGAAATGATTTGACTTTTTTCTTGGTGTTGGGTCTGGGCCAATCACGAACGGCTTCTATCTTGGCCTCTAGGGGTTTAATCACTCCTCCCCCTACTATGTGACCCAAGTATTTTATTTCTGGGCTACCCAGCTGACACTTGCTCGCCTTTACTGTTAGCCCTGCTGCACTTAACCTCTGCAGCACTATCTCCAGGTGTTTCAGGTGATCTTCCCAGGTATTACTGAAGATCCCTATATCGTCAATGTAGGCCACAGTAAAGTCACTGAGCCCTGCTAAGGTCTGGTCCATCAGCCTTTGGAATGTGGCTGGTGCATTTCTGAGACCAAAACTCAGGACTCTAAACTCATAGAGACCGAAAGGGCTGCAAAATGCGGTCTTTTCTTGATCCCTGGGATCAATCCTTAATTGCCAGTATCCCTTTACCAGGTCCAATGATGAAATGAACCGACAACCCCCTATGGTTTCAATCAGGTTGTCTAGCCTGGGCATTGGGTAGGCATCAGGAGTGGTTACGCGGTTTAATTTCCGGTAATCTACACAAAACCTAATGCTCCCATCAGGCTTGTCTACCAGGACTATCGGAGAGGACCAAGGACTAGAAGAGGGGACGATTATATTCTCCCTAAGCATCTCGTCCAGCTCCTTCCGCACCTTGTCCCTATAGGGTCCCGTCACTCGGTATGGGGATACTGCTTGTGGGGTTGCATCCCCTGTATGGATCCGATGCATCACTCCCTTCACTATCCCCGGCTTATTTGAAAACACCTTTTGATATTTGGTGAGCAGCACTTTTAGTTCTTGCTGCTGGTCTTGGGTGAGTGCAGGACTGATCTTTACCTCATCTGGGTTGTATTTTACTTCCCCTCTACCCTCCCAGAAGGGTAATTCAGCTTCCTCACTCTCAGCTGCTTTTATGGCAAATAAAACCCTCTGTTCCCCTCTGTAGTAGGGTTTCAGGGCATTCACATGTACCACCCTTCGTGTTTGGTGTTCCTCCTGTTCTATAAGGTAGTTCAGATCCGACATCTTGGAAATGACCCTATATGGTCCTGCCCATTTGAGCTGCAGTTTGTTCTCTTTGCAGGGCCTAAGCCAAAGCACTTCCTCCCCTGAGTTAAAGTGCTTCTCCCTGGCTTTCTGGTCATACCAGGTTTTCTGTCTAACCTTCTGAGCTTGCAGGTTCTCTGCTGCTAGCTCTAGGTTTCTCTTTAGGTCATTCATTAAAGAGTCTATATATGTCACAACGTCTTGTGGGTCATCCTGGGTGATCTGCTCCCAATTTTGTTTGATTAAATCAAGTGGACCTTTCACTTTTCTCCCAAACAAAAGTTCAAACGGACTGAACCCGGTACTGGCTTGTGGCACTGATCGATAAGCAAACAAAAGGGATTGCAGCTTCTGGTCCCAATTGTTTGGATTCTCTGCCAAGTAAGCCCTAATCATGCGCATCAGAGTCCCATTGAACTTCTCCGTTAACCCATTACTTTCAGGGTGATAGGCAGTGGTTTCCTTGTGTCTAATTCCACAGATTTGCCATAACCGTTTCATGAGCTTTGATGTAAACGAGGTGCCCAAATCTGTGATTATTTCTGAGGCAAATCCCATCCTGGACATATACCCCACCAAGGCATCTGCCACTGTGTTAGTTTCGATGTTAGTCAAGGGTATGGCTTCGGGGTACCTCGTGGCATGGTCCACAATGGTTAGAATGAACCGGTTCCCCCTCTTTGTGGCCTTGGGCAAAGGTCCCACAATATCCACTCCTATACATTTGAACGGGGTGTCAATCACAGGCAAAGGGCACAACTTCGCTTTGGTCCTGTCACGGTTATTCCCCTGCCTCTGACACACATCACATTGTTTACAGAACTCCTTGATCTGCTTCCCTACTTCAGGCCAGTAAAAATTCTGTGTGATTCTCTGCTGTGTTTTGTTCACCCCTAAGTGCGCAGCAAACATGTCAGAGTGCCCCCTTTGTAAGATCATGGGGCGATACTTTTCAGGTACCACTAGCTGACTTCTGATCCCATCTCCCCCTTTTGAGATATTCCTCAGGGTCTCTCTATATAAAATTCCCTTTTTCTCACGAAATCTCGCTGGGGTTTCAGGTGTTAGCTGGGCGTCTGTCACCTTTTCAAAACACTTTTGGAGAGTGGCGTCTGCCTTTTGCTCTTGGCCAAATTTGCTGTCTGTGGTTAAGGTTTCTACCACAGCTTCGGAACTACCCTCATCTGCTCCAGCCTCGGGCTCTTCAATACCCCCCTGAACTGTCCCCGTGGTAGCTTGTGAACGTGTAATCACTAGCACCCGTTTCACATGTTCAGCCAGGTCATTTCCCACGAGCACGGCTGCTGGCAGAGTCGATGAAATCGCTAGCCGCCAAACTCCCCTCCAGCCTTGAAAGCTCACAGGTACCTCAGCTACTGGCAGTGAGATCACCTGTCCCTCAATCCCTGCCACCTTCAGGCTCTCATTTGGGATTATATACTTCCCAGGAATAATGTCTGGATGGCACAGGGTCACCTGGGAACAAGTATCCCTTAGCCCCCTATACTGATGGTCAAGTATTCCTACGTCCACCCCTGCGGTCTCAAACAATTGCGAATCTGTCCTCACTAGCAAGCAGCGCTTGACCTCTACAAGAGGACCATTTTCCCCAGCCTGATCAGCAGATGTAACTGTTCCAGATTGAGTAGCCATGGCAACAGGCTCCCTCAATGGCAAGGAGCTTTGCTCTGTCTGGACACAGAACACAGCTTTTGGCTTGGTTCCACTCAAATCATGAGGCACATTTCCCTTTAGCTGCTTCCATTTCTCACACTCTGAGATTAGATGGCCCTTTCCTTGACAGAAATAACATTTTCTGCTGTACTTGGAGTCTTTCTCATCTGGTTTTGGTTTTCCCTCCAAAATCTGAGGTCTTGGTGGTTTCATGTCTGAGGGCTTCCCTTCACCATTATTGTTATTCCTATTTCTACTCATTATTTCCATCTTCTTCAGCTCAAACGCCATTTTCTCTCTCTCCAATTCAAATTGTCTTTGCCTCTCCCTTTCCCTTTCCTCCATTTCCCTCACCCTCAGTTCATGCTGTTGGGCTAGGAGCATTTTTCTGAGTTCTGGGTTCTGTTCTCCCGTGCTCTCATCCTGCACTGAGCCAAATTCTTCCTCAGAACCTTGGTCTACCTGTGGATCTCTCACTTCACCCATTTCTGCCATTTGGCTTCGAGTCAAGGGCATAATCCCCCCAGAACAGGCTGCCTTCAAAAGTCAAGCCTCAAAATAAAACGACGACTTTTTTCCTTTTGCCTCAGAAACAGCCTTCTATAGATTGCTGCTGTTCCTTCAGCACTAACTTGCAACTGTTGCCAGGCAGAATCCACCCCCTCTGCTAGGCCTCTCAGCAGACAAGCTAGATCACTGTTACTTCACACAGCTTTGCCTCAGCCCTTTCCCGCCAAAACGGGTTGCCTCAGAGCTCCCTAATCTAGTCCCCAATCTGAGTTGGCACGTTCTTCCACTAGCGTACCTCCCCGTGAGGTAAGCCTAGAAGATTACCTACGCGCCCTCAGATTGTCCCTGACTAGACCCCCCTTGCTCTGGGCACACTTGCCAAGGCTTTGCTGGACCACTGGACAACTGGACCAGTCGTATCCCACACGCTGGACACCAATCAATGTAGCAACCCCAGACCTACTGGAATATGCCACACTTTAATTATGCTGCCACCAACCATTCCCTATAAGGAGTCACACAGACCAGGAATGGATTTTTACTAAACAAAAGAACAAGGTTTATTTAAATAACAAACAGGGTAAATAAAAAGATCAAGTAAATAAGATACTGTAACGTGGCTTAGTCTCAATCATACATACAACAGTTTGGTTCACACAGAACACTTTAAAGTAAAGCACAGACCCTGAACCTATCAGTTCTGGCTATCTATATAGAAACCTGAACCTATCAGGTATGTACTAACTGACACACAGTTGTACTCAGTCTGACACACAGACTCCAACTCCTCACTCTCCACACAAGCTCCAAGT
The DNA here is from genome assembly GCF_051106095.1 of Pogona vitticeps. NCBI lineage: Eukaryota > Metazoa > Chordata > Lepidosauria > Squamata > Agamidae > Pogona > Pogona vitticeps. Next base: position 55,561,883 of record NC_135783.1, read on the forward strand.
ATATATACAGTACAGCTCCTCCCCCTGATGTCCCGCCTTCCACTCCCCATAGGATGGAACTTTCCCTCCAAACCCATGACAGACAGGTACCATCAGTGCTGTATGTAACAGGTATTATATTATCTACTTAGTTAGTGCATGAACTGGGTGGATGTGCTTAGCTCCACTCCCTCTATTATGGCTTCCCATGTGTGCACAGCTGTCACATATGGAGAGCAACATTCTGAAGAGCTTCAGTTAAGAGAAGGTGCTCTGACTTTCAGACCGTTGCCTTCCATGTGAGAAGAGCAGTGATGGAAGAGGCAGGTTCACGTGCTTTGAACCTCACATCAACTTAACGTAGAAAACCCTGCACTTAAATAACAACTATGTCTTAGATAATACCTTTCTATGAAATACGTATGCTAATAAACTATTTCACGCCTTTTTAAAAAGCACTGGCTAGCTCAGTGGTTAAGGCATCTAGCTGCGGAGTCAGAGATTGGGAGTTGTTCCCCACTGTGCCTCCTTGAGAGGGGCTGGACTCAGTGATCCGTAGGGTCCCTTCCAGCTCTGCAGTTCAAAGGTTATCATCATCATCATCATGATTTGGTAAGCTATCTGGGGAATAGATTCAATTTCTTTGATGGGCGGGGAGGGTGTCAAATTTGTCCCATGAGATATCAGTTGGCTATCCTTGTAGTAACCCAATTGGTAAGCCTACTAATGAATGAGACAGTCTCGATCCGGGAACCCACAAGGCCAGTGGCATGCTTGCAAACAAGTGCTGTGAGGACTGTGAAGAAAGATGAAGCAACACATTTCCATTTAGGTTTACCAGGCTGACAGCCCTCTAAGGTAGTTGCCCTTTTAAATTCTAGCAATACCCCAAAGCATATGTTAAATAATTCTAGCCATGTAAAGAAAAATCTCGGCAATTTCTCATATTTGACTGAGGCAGGCTGCCTTGAGATGGCAAAACAGCCTTTTGAGGATTCTCTGGTTCCCACAACAGTGTTCTCCTTCCTCTAATATGACAGTGAGAAAACAAGCTGTCATATATTGTTGCATTTTCGGCAAAACAAATGAACAAAAATATCACCTTCAGACAATTTATATCCACATTTTGTTTTGTTTTTTGTCTATTCATTCAGGGTTTCTAGTAAATAGTTGCATTTGGCGAAGCACTGGTACAAAGAGCTCCTGTATGGCTTGTATCATTTTTACAGCTGCCAGCTGAAGAAACATAGAGATGTGAAGACCAACACTTTGCATAAACAGCAACAAATAGGTTACGTCTACTCACTATGCTGTCTAGACAGGGAGGATGAGAACACACGTCTGGCAGTCCTGAGAGGGTTTGACCAGAGGCAGAACGGGCTTCAAACCAAATCATTCTCCATCAGTTGCTGTCAGCCTGTGTTTGTGGACAAGACTGATCTCCCAAATGGTTCAGAATAGAACTAAATATTGTCCAAAGTAGTTTGTTCAGGTCATACTTTAAAATAGCCATAGTTTATTCCAATTTAGATAAAATAATAATCTTAATTTAAAAAGGAAACAGAATGTTTTCCATGCGAGTAGCTGCATGGGAGAAGAGGCTGCATGGGAGAAGAGGGATACACAAAACCCAAATCTCATTCATAGACCACTAAACTACAGTTTAGTGTAACATCTAAACTCTTGCTTAGAGATACCTTTTGCATAAAAATTTATCCAGATTATTCATTTGTTTATTTTCTGTGCTGGATTTTGGACCCCTCCCCATGAAAGCAATGTGCCAACAAGGCAAAGGTTTTTTTTTTCTCTTTTCTTAGTATTTTATAAAGCTTTCGTTTTATAAAGCTTTCGTTTAAGTCCCTGGTGTCTGAAACATCACTCACTTTAATAAGAGTATGCAATGCTTATGAGTGCCAGCAGGACTGGAAGCAAATGCAAGACGGGAGTAAAGCTATGCTTCATGGAACACCAAATTCTGCAGAAGCACAAGCCTCTTAAAATGTGGGGAACAATTCCTCATTCCCCTGAATAGGAGTGAGCATACATAGTTTCCATAGAATGTTGAATGCCATTTAAAAAACAAACAGAAAACCAAACATGGAAAGGGGAATCGTTCCAGCACAGCTTGCTGTAACTCTGGACAAGAGGAGAATCCTACATTGGCTAGGGGCTGGGCTAGATGACCTTGCAGAACCTTTCCAACTCTGTGACACCTCCTGTTACTACATTTTGGTTACGCTAAGAATAACATTTTGTCACCTTTAAATGAAGGTGTGCATGGACTGAAAAGTCATTGCTGCCTGCCATGAGATTGGGACGTGGTGACGCTGCGGGTTAAATCGCAGAAGCCTCTGTGCTGCAAGGTCAGAAGACCAGCAGTCATAAGATCGAATCCAAGCGACAGAGTCAGCTCCCATCGCTTGTCCCAGCTCCTGCCAACCTAGCAGTTTGAAAGCATGTAAAAATGTGAGTAGATCAATAGGTACCACCATGGTGGGAAGGTAACGGTGTTCCGTGTCTAGTCATGCTGGCCACATGACCACGGAAACTGTCTCCGACAAATGCTGCCTCTACAGCTTGGAAACGGGGATGAGCACCGCCCCCTAGAGTCGGACATGACTGGACTAAATGTCAAGGGTAAATGTCAACCTTTACCTTATGAGATTGGGAGATCCTGCTTTCCACCAAAAGCCCGTATAGATAGTGATGTGTGAACAAGCTGGTCACTTGAATAAGAGGACCTCTGGAGTGAATTCCCTTGGTGACTGTTTGGGTTTCCCCCCCCAGCTGGACTGCTCCTGATACCTGCCTCTGAAGGCTGTAGTGAGTTTAATTCCACACCACTCACAGATCCAGCAAATAGCTGCTTAAGATATTGATACAATCACATGAATAGTTTGGCAAATATTAGGGGGCATATACTGTACGGATACATAAGAACTAAATTTCAGGTTATGATTGTTCCATAAACTATCTTCCTACCGACGGTTTGTATACAATGCTACCTCAAACGTTTAGCACTGGATGTGCTAGTTTGTTTCCTCTCTTTCTTGAGGACAAGCATTTGCTCTCATTTTTAACTTAACTGCAGTTTGCCATTTTGTGCAAGCATGGATCAGTTAGATCAACTATGATCATCTTGTAGAGATGATCTATATACACCAGGATCCTAAACCATGGTTTGTTCAGATCATACTTTAAAATAGCCAGTTTATTCCAATTTAGATAAAATAATAATCTTAATTTAAAAAGGAAACAATGTTTTCCATGCGAGTAGCTGCATGGGAGAAGAGGCTGCATGGGAGAAGAGGGATACACAAAACCCAAATCTCATTCATAGACCACTAAACTACAGTTTAAATTATCCAGATTATTCATTTGTTTATTTTCTGTGCTGGATTTTGGACCCCTCCTCATAAAAGCAATGTGCCAACAAGGCAAAGGTTTTTTTCTTCTTTTCTTAGTATTTTTTCATTCAATAGTGAAGTTCTTCTGTGTCATAGATTTATGGAAGTTCAACAATATTTTGATGTATTATGTTTTATTATTATATTATACAGTATTAGATTGGGCATCCTTCAGTCTCGAGAGACTATGGTAATGTGCTCTGTATAGAGGAATTGGAACATTAATTAATATATTAATGATAAAGGTTGTAACCAATATAGCATCCTACATTACACTTCCATTAAATCTATGAAACAGAATAGCATTTTGCAGCAAAACAATATAACAAAACCCTAAAACTATCTAGTTAAATAAAATAGTGATGCATTATGTCATATTAACAGTCTGAATGGCTGCTATTTCCCCTTTTAATCTGTGTGCCATCAAATCAATTCTGACGTACGGCCATCCTTTTCTGGGTTTTTCAGATGGAGAGTACGCAAAGGCATTTTACCATTTCCATCTTCTGGGGTCATCCTGAGACTGTGCAGCTTGCCTAAGGCCACCCAAGCTGGCTCTTCTGAGATGCACACTATGGAATTGAATTCCCAACCTCCAGCTCCACAGCCAGACACCTAACTCACTAGCTCTCAAATTTAAGGAAAATGTCTAAGATAACAGTCACAAACTCTTGAAGGAATTCCTTGTTAATCATGAATTATCCATAATGAATATTTTGCCTGTCACATATCACTCACAGGAATTCAGTGCAGGCTAAGGCCCATCCATCAGTTTGGATATTGCTGACAAACCAGTTGCTTTTCAGCTTACATGACATTGTCTCTCAAGTACCCATGTAAATCTAAGAAACCTCTGCTGCATTTAACTGACCACAGCAGCTATTTATACAGTGTAATCATACTATACTGACCTGTAAATTGTGGGTCAGCAGGCTGCTCAATGGCAATGTCTGGTGTGATTTGTATCTAAATGCCAAATAGACACTTCTAGTAAAAATGTTTTTTGTATAAACCCATTGTGACAACTTTCATCCTTGCCACCAATCAAATATTTTTCTGAATTCAAAAGGTGAAAATCGCTTATGATATTTAGACTTTCGTAAGGAAAAAGTATGTGAAGGCCCAGCAGCACTTTTAGTACTCTCTGAAAGAGCTGTGAGACAAAGACTTTAAGAAAGATGTGATCCTTCATTATTTTTAAGCTTTATGCCTCTTTATGCACTGTTTGGTAGTACATTTCACAGATTAAACAATTACTTTTCTAGCAATTTATTCATTAGCTGCCATTTTCCTAAATGCTTCTCATTTTGTTTCTTCATCCATAATTGATATGCTCAAGCAAGCAATTTGTATCAAAATGTTTTATTCAAGCTGGTATTAAATAGCATTGCTCATCTTGCCTTGAAAATACAAGATATGAAAAAACTAAAAATTTACAGATCATGTCCAAAGATATTTATGCAGTACTTTGATTTTTATATCAAAGGCAACATTTATTTGATTTTGTTCAGAAATTGTAATTTATCAATGATTATAAAATTGATCAAATCTGCAGCTCCAGTTCATTGAAATATTTTCCTCTGTACATGACCAAATTCAGGTTTATTAAAAGCATCATCATCCGTTTCAGGAGTTAACTGAATGTTGTTATCTTTGATAGGAGACAATGGTTTTGGTTTTTTACAAGATGATAGCTTTTCAGACTCCCTGCAAAAATGAAACAATTGTTGTATGATTAGTACTAACAGCATGTACAGATTATTCAAAATCATATCTAAATTGTGAGACTGTTTTTTTCATTTGCACACTTTTGCAGTTTTCCACTAATTGAGAAGAGCAGCCCCTCCAAGTAAATCATTGCAAATGGGAAGAGACTGTGATCTTCCACCTCAGGAACTCTGTGGCCAGGGGTCTTTTCTTCTCAAGAGCCAAAATAACAATAGGCAAGAGCTGCAGCTCAGGGGCATGGGCACATGCTTTACCTGCAGGTCTCAATCTCTGCTTCTAGATTTCCAGGTAAGGTTGAGAAAAAAATGAGGATGGAGTTGTCACCAGTATTGGACTAGAAGGACCAATTCTTTGATTCAGTGTAAGAGAGCTTCTTAGGTTGCTAACAATGGGCAGAAAAGAGAGTGCTCCTCATATTTTATTTATTTATTAGATTTATATCCCGCTCAGCTAGTCCAAAAGTCTACTCTGGGCGGTTCACAAATTTAAAACAATAAAACCAATAAGCATATATTATAAATCCAAGATGGCAAAAGTATAGTGGTGCCTCGCTTAGCGACGTTAATCCGTTCTGGAAAAACGTTGCTAAGCGATTTCATCGCTAAGCGATATTAAAAAGCCCATAGAAACACATTAAAATGTGATTAATGCGTTCCTATGGGCTTAAAAACTCAGCTTCAAGCGAAAATCCTCCATAGCGCCACCATTTTCACTGTCTCTTAAGCGAGGAAAAACAGCAGGTGGCCATTTTGAAACCGCCGATCAGCTGTCTGAAAATGGGGGCTTTGCGATGATTGCTTCCCCGTGATCATCACAAAGCGAAATTTCCCCATAGGGACCATCACAAAGCAATCGCAAAAACTCCGTCGCTAAGCGATTTTGTCGCTCAACGGACCGATCGCTAAGCAAGACACCACTGTATATGAAGTTAAGATGCAGCAGGAGGGAAAGCCTGCCCAAATAGCCAGGTTTTATGTTTGTTCCTGGAAACACCCAGAGAGACAGCCAGGCAAGTTGTTCCAAAGGTGAGGGGCCACTGCTGAGAAGGCCCGGTTCCTCATTCTTTCCTTCCGGACCTCCCTCAGCATTAGGCCCCTCAGCTGCCCAGCCTGGCTAGAACAAGTGACTCTGGCAGAACTGGGTGGGAGAAGGCGCTCTGCCAGATATCGAGGTCCTAAGCCGTTTAGGGCTTTACACGTAATCGTAAGAACTCTGAAACCAACACAGAAATGAATGGGCAGCCAATGTAAGGCAGGCAGAGTGGGGGAAATATGGTGGTATCTTCTCACCCCAGTAAGAAATCTGGCTGCCGCATTCTACACCATCTGAAGTTTCCACATCAGTTTCAAAGGCAGCTCCACATAGAGCGCATTACAGTAGTCTAATCTTGAGACTATGAGTGCATGGACCAAAGTGGTGAGTGCCCCTACATCAAGACAGGGATGCAGCTGGGCAACCCGATGGAGGTGGAAATGTGCAGAACGGACCACTGATGACACCTGGGTCTCCATGGTGAGGGCCATTTTTTATTTTTACTTCCCTCCACCTAAAACATTTCAGTTTGTTGTTCAACTGAGTTGTATAGTTCATAGGTCTCATTAAATGTGGAAAAAGTCCTTAAATGATTTATCTTTGTCTCATTTTTTACATCAGACATGTGACATTTTAACAGGGGTGTGTAAACTTTTTATATCTACTGTATGCAAATGAAATAATTGGAAATCTAGAAGAAGCAGATTATATTTTGATTAAATAAAAGTTCACCTTTTAAACTGGAAGCTCTTCCACAAGTCATTAATTGTCACCTGAAGCCCCACTTTATTTTCAGCATCATGTTGGCTTTTCTTCTTCGTCTGTGCTATTTTCTTACTTAAGCCACTAACTTTGGCAGGCACCAGTATCTTGCATTTTGTCACAGCAGGGGACTGCACGGAAATGGTTTTACGTAATCCAGGAACCTACAGACAAAAGAAAGATCATCATTTGTTTTTACTGATGTACTAACATCTGTCACACTACACCGCATTGCAACAACATGCCCAGAAGAAATATGACTCACTGAAAAACTGAAGACTATTATTATACAATGCATATTCCCAACAATTGTAGGTTTACAAAACAGCTTTTGGTGTGCATATTCTTTGGGAACAAGCATATGCCTGAAAAAATATTCTTCTAAACAGAAACTGTTCAGAATTTATTTCACAAACAAGCGTAACTGCATCATGTTATGTTTGGGAGAGGAGTGCAACTCTGCTGCCACATGGGATATGCGCCTCACACTGGTGCGACAGGCTGCACAACTTATTTGGGTTTCTTTTAACCTGTTTGCCTTTAGAAGAATATTGTTAAGACTCCACATAGCAAGAGTGGGCATGCCATGGGACAACAGCAACATTGTAACTATCCAGCATAAGCAAAGGTGAGAGATCTGATCCGAATCAAGAGGGCCACACATTCCCTAACCCTGTCATAGAGGCTAACCTATATAGAAATCACAGCTGCCACACATTCACAGCACTGGATCTTCAGACATTTGTTTATCTGGCATGCCTTAAGGCAGTATTATTTATACCTTACTTTTCTGCAAAATATTCAAGGCACCTTACAAAACAATTAAAATGTAACTAAAAATAAGCATAACTGCAAACATAAAAATTCTAGGACAGCAATCCTTGGTAGCAAATTGTACTGAATTTAGTAGGGCTTACTCCTAAATAAGCCCTACTAAATTCAGTACAATTTGCTACCAAGGATTGCTGTCCTAGAATTTTTATGTTTGCAGTTATGCTTATTTTTAGTTACATTTTAATTGTAACGTGGTGGCGCTGCGGGCTAAACCGCAGAAGCCTGTACTGCAGGGTCAGAAGACCAAGCAGTCATAAGATCGAATCCACGCAACGGTGTGAGCTCCCGTCGCTTGTCCCAGCTCCCGCCAACCTAGCGGTTCGAAAGCATGGAAATGCAAGTAGATAAATAGGGACCACTTTGGTGGGAAGGTAACAGCGTTCCGTGTCTAAGTCGCACTGGCCATGTGACCACGGAAGATTGTCTTCGGACAAACGCTGGCTCTATGGCCTGGAAACGGGGATGAGCACCGCCCCCTAGAGTCGAACACGACTGGACAAAAATTGTCAAGGGGAACCTTTACCTTTACCTTTACTCCTAAATAGCCACCAAGATTGAACAAAATAATAAAATCATAATTGAAAAGCAACAGTCATAATACTTCTCAAAGTGAAAAATAATTGAACACTACCATCTTGTTGAAAAGGAAAGGGTCTATAAAAGACATCTAAAAATAAAGAGGAGGATCACTGTTGATTTCAATCAAACATTTCAGCTTTGGTGCCCCACATTAAAAAGTCTCTCTCTCTCGCACCTGCCCATCTAATTGTAAAATGGAACAAAGAACGAGGCTTGTAAATATTGACTAAAATCTGGAGAGGCTCATATGGGTAGAGGGGGATCCTTGAGGTAACCAATCCCTACGAATGTATAGAGGACAAACAAGCACATTTTTGCTGGGGGAAAAAACAGTGGGTGAAATGATATGCCTCTCAATTTACCAATGTGGGAAAAGGAAATTACACAGCTGATTTTGCATGTAACTTGCTTTAGAATTACTTGCCTAATACTCGTACATTGTGAAAGCTGTAAGTTTTATGTGTGCACATTTGGAAGAACCATCTCTTCTTAATTATTCCTTGATATCACTGCCAATATCCTATTGCCCTGTATGGCACATGCAATGGTCTGCATGGAAGAGCTTTTCTAGTACCTCAACAAGGAGGTAGCCCATGTAAACCCCAGTGAAGTGCAGGCTGAAACTCAGGTTCTCCAATAAGAAAAGTCAAAGTATTTCTATCTTTTCTATTTTAAAACCAAAACTAAAAACCATGTTAAGATTGCATATACATTGACACGTCTATGTGTAATTCAGAGAACAGTTCATGATTCTGAAAAACAGCTTTTATAAGCATGAGCATTCAGATAAGTATACAGAAAACAAGGGGAAAAATCATCATAGCACTTACCACAAGATGTCACTGTAATTCAAAATATGTCTGTGTGCCTCCCCACATTTATATTCAAACACATAAAATATATTTATATTCAGAGTTTATTTAAAATATTTTACCCAGCCTTTCTCCCCCAAGATACCTTACAACAGTGAAAGACAATATTTAAAGTTGAAAAGTTGAAGAGTTCTGTTTCAGTTAATAACAAAATAAATATTCTACAAAACAATCTTATTAAACATTATTAGTAAATAATAGTCACTGAAGGTGCTGGTTGAATGTTAACTAAAACTTGACCTTTAAGTAGTCACATACAGATAAAAGCTGAAAGACCTCTACCTCAGCCTTTTGTTGTTAGCTGGTGAAGAGGTACAGGAAGTATTTGTGTAAAAAGCATTTTTCAAAACTTTTGAGACACTGCTGCTGATTCAACGCCACCTGTACTGTAAGCTGTAACCTCATTAGTAGTCTTGAAGTATAATCATGGATCTCACATCCTGACCAAAATCTTTTGCACTGCTACACCTGTATAAGTTAAAGTTGTGCAAGAATTTGGGCAAATAATTGCATAATCAATTGTGAAACGAGGCACTCAATGCAGACATAACAAACATAAAGGCACAACTTTATGCTACAACAAGTGCAGTAGGATTTTAGCCTCTATATCATATTCTCAAAAGGAAGATGAGCATTACCGCTGAAATACAAAAACGAAAGCAAAGGAATAGAGTCTTGAAGCAGAATGAAATGCTATGTTAAATATGTAACATTCAGCCGATCTTTTATTTTCCACTCATTAATCAGCACGTGGGATGGCGATATGGATTAGGCTCACCCCAAGGGTGGATGAGTATTCAACCTGATGCTCAGCCAGTTTTAAAAATTAAAGCCTCACAGGTGTGCAGGGGCTACAAAAAACATCAATTGGTTTAGAGCTTTGTTTGCTTGAAATTAGCATCCATGCATGGAAAGGACAGGTTTTATTTATTAATTAGATTTATATTCATTCCACCAGAATGGCTTAGATGTCTCCCTTCATCTCCAGTTTTTATCTCATAGCAAGTGTTAGTTTAAAACTGATAAGAGAGAAACTTTAACACCGCCCTACCTACGTACAGTCAGTCTCATTTGGATTGGGGCACCTGGGCTCTTCCTTGCAAATTAAGAAGTCAAGGGCATGCAGCTTGCCATCATAGGCATCCTTCAGTCTCGAGAGACTATGGTAACATGCTCTGAATCGAGGGGTGTTCTCTCCAGAGCATGAAGCCTGGGTAAAGGAATATGGAAGATAGGCTGTTACCCAAGCAGCAGATCCCCCCTCTCCACGTTGCTGAAGTGTTCCAATGGAAAGGCAAGAGCCAATACAACTGGTTCCAGCAACGTCGCAAGAGTTGGCAGAACGACATGAACTGCCTTTGGGACTCCAGCTCCGGATTTTGTCTCTAGGTTAACTCCTGAAGCCTTTTCCATGAGTGGATATAGCCGCAAGGCAGCAGAGGTTGGAAATCAGAGTTTTCCTTCTCCTAGATGGGCTGCCTTCCATGGCTGACGAGCCCCACCTACCCGGCCTGCTCTTTAATAGTGCTGAAGTATGATCCAACCCTTAGAACTTTCTTGCCTCCCAGGTGTATGCAAATCTAATTAGCTTTCCTATTTACCATATTAGGGCCAGAGATAGAATCAGAGAATTTGAGAATTTCAAACATAACTGGCCTTCAGCCTCAGCCCAGATGTCCTTTTAAAACTGCCCTGCTCTACTTTCACTTAATCCTCGCTGTGGTTCAGGTCAGATTGGACATGAACCACAACAAGGCTCAGGCTATTGTTACCCTTTGTCTTATTCCTTCATGAGCAAGAGGGGAGAGAAGTAATTATATGTAGCAGATGTGTGTCATTCTCAAGTGGTAACTGTTGTAATTGCTGCAAGCAGAGAGGGGACTTGAGACTCAGAGCAACTGGTTCCCTCCATGGCTCCCATGTAGTGGATTCAAGGCAGATATGAGATTTGAAAAAGAACCATCTTATTTGCAACTTAGTCTCATTGTTGCAATGTTCACTGGTTAGTTATCACACCACCATTGAAAACCGCAACATGAGTCTGAGTTGTTTAACTTACTGTTGTTCTATTAGCTTATCCTCATGCCCATGTCTATTTTCCAGTCAGGATCTCAACGTCCTTGTGCTTTACTTTTCCTTTTCTGTCAAGAAGTACCATTTCACCTTTTTGTGAAGGGTTCCTTCTACAGATGTCAATACATTATTTTAGTGTGCTGCTATGGATTTTCCTGCTTTCTTTTTTCAGGCATGATCTCAGATTTAGCCAACTTTAGTTAGTTTCTCTGTGAAGTGGGTTTCTGAAGAACTCAGAAATGTGCACTCCCATATTACAGTGGTAAGACTCCAATTCATCCTTGAAAACATGAGCTGTCAAAGAACTTGTCCACTTATCACAGAGAAACCGGTTTTTGCTGGAGATGAACCTGTATTTCAATTTTTAGATGAATGAACTCTGTAATGTGGAAAACGTCTGTCAGTGTTTCCAAGCTCCCGTATTTCATCCTTCCTCCCACAGTGCGAGCTTCACATTTTCCCGTTCCAAACAGTCCATCAGCCTAACCTTCTGTGGCCACTGAACAAATGCAGTCCTTAGTATGCTGCTTCAAAGATTCCTTCCTGGATTAACACCCACCCACCCCGCAGTTCTATGTATTCCTCCCAGAAAGTAGTCACATTTTGTTCAGTAGTGTGTTCTCATGTAAGAGTGAATGGGAATTGCAGTGCAATGGATTTTCCTTTCCTACTTTTCCCTTTTCCAGGGATCTGAGTTCTTGAACACACTCTTCTCTTGAAGGATACATAACTGGAGTATGGGGTGAGTATAAAGGAGGCTATATGCCTCTTATACCAGCTCAAAACCAAGGTGAATTACTGTAGTTACTTAAGAATATTTAGAATTTTTGTAAAGCAGAAAGAAGGGAAGCAAGCTGCTTGTACCTGACTCCACATATACTCTACATATCCAACCCCCATGGCTCTGCCCAAGCCCCAGATGCCACCACTTAATTTATAGCACAGAATGGTCATGCACATAATTAAGATCAAGGGTACATTGCAACCAGACCATAACCTCTGAGATACAATGAGAAAGACATTATGGAGAAATACGATAAAAATTTGAAGTTCACAACCCTAATCATTTCCAATTCAATTATTATCTGAAAGACACAACATGGTGTTTAAATCCAGAGGAACTACAGAGAGACTTAAAGAACAGAAAACATAAGACATACCATACTCTTGACCACAGTGTCCGTCTTCTTCACACGTACTGAGTCAAAGAATGGAGAGGTCTGAGAATGCAGATTACAGGCTGGCTCTGGATTCTGCTCAGATTCCTTTGGTGCAAAAATTCAGCATTATTTTCGCTCAAATACAAATTGGCGTGTTCACAAACTAATTGAGGAATTTAATGCTCACTAGTTTTTTGTTTTACTCCTTCATGGATTGCTGCCTTGTCGTGGCGAAGGGGCTTGAGTAATTCAGAGAAGCTATGGGCTATGCTGTATAGGGACACCCAAGATAGACAGGTCATACAGCTCATACTGGAGAGTTGAGCCCCTTAGGTCGGAAGATGTCCAACATGCTATTGAGGAAGAGCGGATGACAAGGACAAGTAGCTCCAGAGCTAATGAAGTGGTTGAGCCAAAGCTGAAAGGATGCTGAGCTGCAAATGTGCCTGGAAGTGAAAGGAAAGTCCGATGCTGCAAAGAAAAATACTGCATAGGAACCTGGAATGTAAGATCTATGAACCCTGGTAAGCTAGATGTGGTCAAACAGAAGATGGCAAGAATAAACATTGACATCCTGGGCATCAGTGAACTAAAATGGACGGGAATGGACAAATTCAATTCAGACGATTATCATATCTACTACTGTGGGCAAGAATCCTATAGAAGAAATGGAGTAGCCCTCATAGTGAACAAGAGTGGGAAAAGCTGTACTGAGATACAATCTCAAAAGTGATAGAATGATTTCAATACAAATCCAAGGCAGACCTTTCAACATCACAGCAATCCAAGTTTATGCACCAACCACCAATGCTGAAGAGGCTGAAATTGACCAATTCTATGAAGACTTACAACACCTTCTAGAACTGACACCAAAGAAAGATATTCTTCACATTATAGGGGACTCGAATGCTAAAGTAGGGAATCAAGATATAAAAGGAACAACAGGGAAGTTTGGCCTTGGAGTTCAAAATGAAGCAGGGCAAAGGCTAATAGAGTTTTGTCAAGAGAACACGCTGGCCATCACAAACACTTTTTTCCAACAACACAAGAGGCGACTCTACACATGGACAAAACCAGAAGGACAATACCGAAATCAGACTGATTATGTTCTCTGATGCCAAAGATGGAGAAGCTCTATACAGTCAGCAAAAACAAGACCTGGAGCTGATTGTGGCTCTGATCATCAGCTTCTTATAGCAAAACGCAAGCTTACATGGAAGAAAGTAGGAAAAACCACTGGGCTAGTCAGGTATAATCTAAACCAAATCCCTTTTGAATACACAGTGGAAGTGAAGAACAGATTTAAGGAACTAGATTTGGTGGACAGAGTGCCTGAAGAACTATGGATGGAGGCTTGTTACATTTTACAGGAGGCAGCAACAAAAGCCATCCCAATGAAAAGGAAATGCAAGAAAGCAAAGTGGCTGTCCAATGAGGCCTTACAATTAGCAGAGAAGAGAAAGGAAAGAAAATGCAAGGGAGATAGGGAAAGCTACCGAAAATTGAATGCAGAATTCCAAAGAATAGCAAGGTGAGACAAGAGGGCCTTCTTCTTAAATGAACAGTGCAAAGGAATAGAGGAAAATAATAGAAACGTAAAAACCAGAAATTTGTTCAAGAAAATTAGAGATATTAAAGGAACATTTTGTGTAAAGATGGACATGATAAGGAACAAAAATGGTAGGGACCTCACAGAAGCAGAAGAAATCAAGAATACACAGAGGAATGATACCAGAAAGATTTGGATGTCCCAGATAACCCAGATAGTGTAGTTGCTGACCTTGAGCCAGACATCCTGGAGAGTGAAGTCAAGTGGGACTTAGAAAGCATGGCTAACAACAAGGTCAGTGGAGGTGATGGCATTCCAGTTGAACTATTTAAAAACTTAAAAGATGACTCTGTTAAGGTGCTAGACTCAATATGCCAGCAAATTTGGAAAACTCAGCAGTGGCCAGAGGATTGGAAAAGATCAGCCTACATCTCAATACCAAAGAAAGGCAGTGCCAAAGAATGCTCCAACTACCGTACAATTGCACTCATTTCACACGCTAGCAAGGTTATGCTCAAAATCCTCGAAGGTAGGGTTCAGCAGTATGTGGACCGAGAACTCCCAGAAGTACAAGCGGGATTCCGAAGGGGCAGAGGAACTCGAGACCAAATTGCTAACATGTGCTGGATTATGGAGAAGGCCAGAGAGTTCCAGAAAAACATCTACTTCTGCTTCATTGACTATGCAGAAGTCTTTGACTGTGTGGACTACAGCAAACTATGGCAAGTCCTTAAAGAAATGGGAGTGCCTGACCACCTTATCTCCTGAGAAACCTATACATGGGACAGGAAGCAACAGTTAGAACTGGATATGGAACAACTGATTGGTTCAAAATTGGGAAAGGAGTACGACAGGGCTGTATATTGTCTCCTGGCTTACAGTGGGGTCTTGACTTGAGAACTTAATCCGTATTGGAATGCGATTCTCAAGTCAAAAAGTTCTCAGGTCAAATCTGCATTTACCATAGGAATGCACTGAAAACCATTTGATCCGTATCTTCTCTTTTCCGTCCATAGAAACTAATGGGAAACTGCTGTTCTGCCTTCGACCACTAGAGGGGGATATTTTGTTTCTTTTTTTCTTAGGTCAAGAAAGGTTCAGGGAAGGCAGGGAAAATACAGTCCAGGCTGTACAGTACCAGGCAGTCTGAAGACTGTCTCCCAATCCACTCTCTAAACGCTGGGAGGAGTGAGGAAGCAGACAGGCACCCTTTTCACTGGCCAACAGTTAACTGAAAGTTCAAATTTTGCACTTTCCCTGCCTCCCACGTGGTTTTTTTCAGTTCTTAACTCAAATCTAAGTATGTAAGTCAAGTCAATATTTTCCTATGAGAGTGGTTCTTAAGTCAAGATGTTCTTAATTCAAGCCGTTCTTAAGTCAAGACCCCCGCTGTATTTAACTTATATACAAAATACATCATGCAAAAGGCCGGACTGGAGGAATCCCAAGCCGGAATTAAGATTGCTGGAAGAAATATCAACAACCTCAGATATGCAGATGATACCACTCTGATGGCAGAAGGTGAGGAGGAATTAAAGAACCTCGTAATGAGAGTGAAAGAGGAGAGCGCAAACAATGGTCTGAAGCTCAACATAAAAAAAAAACTAAGATCGTGGCCACTGGTCCTCATCCCCTCCTGGCAAATTGAAGGGGAAGATACGGAGGCAGTGACAGATTTTACTTTCCTGGGCTCCATGATCACTGCAGATGGTGACAGCAACCACAAAATTACAAGACGCCGTCTTCTTGGGAGGAAGGTGATGACAAACCTAGACAGCATCTTAAAGAACAGAGATATCACCTTGCCAACAAAGGTCCATATAGTCAAAACTCTGGTTTTTCCTGTAGTGATGTATGGAAGTGAGAACTGAAGAATTGATGCTTTTGGATTGTGGTGCTGGAGGAGGCTCTTTAGAGTCTCCTGGACTGCAAGAACAAACCTATCCATTCTAAAGGAAATCAACCCTGAGTGGTCACTGGAAGGACAGATCAGGAGCTGAGGCTCCAATACCTTGGCCATCTCATGTGAAGAGAAATCTCCCTGGAAAAGACCATGATGTTGGGAAAGTGTGAAGGCAAGAGGAGAAAGGGACAACGGAGAATGAGATGGTTGGACAGTGTCATCGAAGCTACAAACATGAATTTGCCCTAACTCTGGGAGGTAGTGGACAACAGGAGGGCCTGGCGTGCTCTGGTCCCTGGGGTCACAAAGAGTTGGACACAACTTAACAACTAAACAATAATACAGCAAGTTTGTTTAAAGGGATGTGGTGGCGCTACGGGTTAAACCGCAGACGCCTCTGTGCTCCAAGGTCGTAAGATTGAATCGACACAATGGAGTGAGCTCCCATCGCTTGTCCCAGCTCCTGCCAAACTAGTAGTTCAAAAGCATGTAAAAATACGAGTAGATAAATAGGTACCAGCACAGTGGGAAGGTAACAGTGTTCCCTGTCTAGTCGCACTGGCCATGTGACCACGGAGACTGTCTACAGGCAAACGCTGGCTCTATGGCTTGGAAACAGGGATGAGCACCGCCCCCTAGAGTTGGACATGACTGGGCTAAATGTCAAGGGGAACCTTTACCTTACCTAGTTTTTTTTAAAGTTAAAGCCTAAATCCAATTTGTACCCCTATTACAGTAGACCCTATGAACAAATGCAATTCACATAAATGTTGTCTCACAGGTCAGCAACGTATTGAGTGGCATTACTATGTAGATTTATGCCTAAGCAACTGAAGATCTATTCTGAAGTACAAATGGCCTAAAATGTACAGTTTAAATGCATATTGCATACAAAGAACAGAACTGGTAGAGCTAACTTTCAAGGACTGGAAAAGGTAAATTAAGACTGTAATTCTATATCCACTTGTTTAGAAATAAGTACAGTGGTGCCTCGCTTAACGATTGCCCCGCTCTATGAGAAAATGGCTTGACAATTAGGTTTTTGCGATCGCTTTTGCGATCGCAAAATGTTTTAAATTGTTTTTTTTTCATTTAACGATGATCGGTTCCCTGCCTCAGGAACCGATTTTTGCTTTACAACGATCAAAAACAGCTGATCGTCGGGTTTCAAAATGGCCACCAGCTGTTTAAAATGGCTCCCCGCTGTGTTTTTGGATGGATTCCTCGCTTTACAGGCACTGAAAATGGCTGCCCCAGGGAGGATCTTCGCTGGACGGTGAGTTTTCAGCCCATTGGAACACACTGAGGGGTTTTCAATGCGTTGCAATGGGCTTTTTTATTTCGCTTTACGACGTTTTCGCTCTACAGCAATTTCGCTGGAACGAATTAACGTCATTAAGTGAGGCACCACTGTACCATTGAACCTGGTGGGTCTTATTTCTGAGACTACATGTATAGAACTGGTTTGTAAAAAATGCAGATATATTAGTCTTAATTTGTCTCCTTGACAGAGAAAATGGAAGTGGTAAGCTATTAGATAAGGAATCTGTATACTGGTTTACAATAGCAGGCAGTTTGGCAGACAGACCAAGAATTTCATAATCAGAAATCATGTTATAATGGAGAGTCATATATATAACAACCACAGTAAAAAAGAGAGACACCCCCTTGAGACAGCTGCAACAATTTAACTGCTTAACCAAAACACAGGGTAATGATCTTACTCTGTCAGCAATATTTTTCTGGGTCATCTGTGATTCTTCAGATATGGTTGGGCTTCTTTGTGACAATGTGTCCAACTTCTGTTCCGATAAGTACCCCAATTCTTTGGAAGATGATGAGTCTTCTTTCAACTCTTCGCCAAATATGGAGCTAACTGTCCTTGATACAGGTAGGCTGCAATCCTGGTATGGTGCTTTGCTGGGTGTCTGTCGGCGAAACTGCTTTACCAGTGCTATGGCTGAGGCTGGGCTGGATGTCCCAGGTCTTTCTGCAAAGCTTTTGGACCAACTAAAACAGCTGGTCTGGGATGCCCCGAGGGATGGGGGGGATGTTTTTTCTCTCTCTCTCAACTTCAGTGAACAAGGACTGCTGCCTTCTGTTTCTTTACTTTCTGTCTCACCAGTTTGACCACACTCTTCGCTATCTTGTGATGGCTGGGCAGTGTCATCTTTTGATACACTATCAGGAAGATCTATTATACTGCTGAAGAACCTATCATGCATTTGAAGAAAAGAGGAAGCAATGGAGAGGGAAGGATAATGAGAAAGATACTTTTTAACCATATACATACATCTAATCAATCCAGAGCTCAAATTTCAGTAAAACTGAAAGAACAGGAACTTTAGTTTTTTAAAACACCATTCATATCATTTATTATGGAGATGTGTGGATGCTGAAGTAAAATAACCAACAAAGAGCATAGAATTTAGTGAATTATATTCTATGGTGGTTGGACAATCTGTGTTCCTTCCCCCGTGTTGTTGGGCTGCAACTACTATCATTCTTCACTATTAGTTCTGTTATTCTGTTATTTGGGGCTGACAGGAGCTGACATCCAATGTCTGCAAGGCCACAAGTTGACCACCACCAGCCTGTTTTCTCGAACTTTAATTACTCCCTGAACATAATCCAAAAACACAATAGCTAAAACAAGGTTAGCAAGCTCTCTATTTTTCCTAGCTAAAATCTCCTTGTCGCTTACAAGAGAATGACAACATACACTTCCACCTGAGTTCTCAGAGGCTTATTGACCACATTACAAAAGAAATCCAAATACATTTCATCACAGAGGCAGCCAGAACTCTGAGATTGAGGAGACCAGCTACCACTTTCTAGTAAAATCATCATATAGTTTTAACTATATGTTTTAAATGATTAATTATGTCATTATACTATGTATATAAGCCTAACAGACCAGCAGATTTCTAGGATGAATGTCCCTGCAAATTATAGGAGCAGAAAGCACTGGCATGAAAATGTTTGTGCGTAAGTATGCTTGGAGGCTTTCCATTGAGTAGAAGAAAAACAAATCTTTCATGATGCTAAGCTTCTTTTCCTCTTGCTCCTGTTGCTAATCTTTTACTCATCGAATTTATAAAAAGAACTGTGAGAATATATGCTTGAGAAAACAGAATGCAGGGTGTATTGCCAGGACAAAAGAAAGAGAAGCTAATATGAACAGGAAAAAATCTGGCCTTGCATACCACTTGGCCTCAGTCAGTTTCCATATACAGTACAGATTAGATCTATAGCTTAAAAATTGCAGGCTTTTGCTTATCTATTTTAGTTGTGTATGAACAACTATTTTGTAGTCCTATCCTGTGTGAGTTTTATTCAGTCCAGTCCTGTGTGTAGCTGGCCATATCCTTTCTTGGGACCAGTGTTATAAAATGACAACCCTGGTAACATGTCCATTGTATGCGGGGGGGGGGGAATGCTGCCTCCACCAAAAGGCATCCTTCTCTAGCCATTTTTCCAAGAGTACAGCAACCAGGCAATCAAGCAGGATGGTATTTTAAAATGGGATTTTGATGGCCAGCTTGTTAGATTTTTTTTAAAAGACCCTAAATTGCCTATATTTATTCCTACCTACCTAAAAATATCAGAACGCCACTTCTCACCTTTATGGGAGAAAGAACTCCCACAAAGTGGGTGGGGACACAGAGTCCTATGTTCCGCTCTAGTGAACATGAGAAAGGGTGGGTTTCATCCCATATGTATACTCTTGCACTATTTATACTGTTGCTTCTATGATGAATCCTGAATGCATTTCAAGAAAACAGAAGAACCTTATACGGACTTCAGTTGTGAACCATTTATGTTAAAAAAGAGTTAAACTTGACTTACCTTGACCAATTTTGACCTTAGTTGCTTTGATTGTGTAACAAGTAAGACAGTAGTCATAATGCTTTATAGAATATTTCCTTGGCTACTGCATAATACGAACAGATGAAACTGCTTCACTTGATCAGTCTCCCCTCTAGTATTTACCTAGATTGCCTCAACTCAAATTCTAAGTGGTCTTAGAAGAGAAGTCTAATTGGCTACATGAGAAACCCCTGTGGATCACATCTGGCCAGGGCTGAGGGTTCACTATCCTTATTCTCTCTTGCACATGCCTTAAAATATGAGTATATGAAAGTCACTGTTAACATGTCAGCATATTTTAACAGCAGTGAACAACAGCACTGAACAGATTTTCAATGGCATCAGTAGTTCCTGAAAAGCAACCCACTGTATAACTTTCATTTCTTAACTGCAGCATAGATGTGATTACATTATTTGAATTCTCTGCTACTCTGCTTTTGAGAACTACACTACTACTATTTTTTAATGAAAAAGGAAAATTGCAAAGTTATTCATAAAGAACTAAACTTTTACAAAATGAGCTTTAAAAGTGGGCATACCTGCTTCTAGTCCCTGGAACAACAACTGCACCACTCTCCTTGTTTTTCTTCTGCAGAATGTAGGCAAATTTATTCCTTACTCTAGGTGGGGGGGTTGAACATTCTTTGTTTTCGCAAGAGTCGCCTGAAGCCAGCAACTTCAAAGATTCTGCAGCAACAGCTTCATGCTGTTCACCATCTTCTTCATTGTCTGTCTTGGGTTTTTTGGAATTTGTAAAATACTGACTCAATAGATCTCCTTCTGATATCTCTTCTGAACATTAAAAAAAAAGAGTAAATTACACTTAAGTCACAACAAAAATACATTGTAAAATGTACATTTTCTTTGTTGAAAAAATAAACTTTCAGCAAGTGGCAAAAACACATTAAATACAGCTGTATTTATCAGAGCAGAAGGAACAAATGCTAAGCTACCAAAAATTAAGTCAATATGGCAGTTCACAGCAGTAGCAGAAAAACAGATCGATACACATAACTGGACTGAAAATATTTTCGAAAGATACCAATTATCTGTGTTGCTTGGATTCTTCAGTGTTGCATATTCTTCAAAGCATTTCAAGAAGCAAAATACAAGAAGGAACAGAAAACAAACCAGCTGTGGGAAAAACTAGTTTTGAATCTCAAACCTACAACACCATCTTAAGAACAGAAACAGAATTTTCTTTTTTAAAGACAACATCTTTAGAGATTTAGGTTACCATGCCTTGGCCTTTTTGCCAAAAATGCCCTGCGGGGAAGTTTCAGTCCTTTTGTGTTGATTTGCTGCTCTGTGCCTCTGGTAGTGGGTTTATCTAACAACAGTGCTGTATTTGTGGTAAGTTTGACAGGGGAACCAGGTTTGTAATTCCTACTCCAAATACTCTTTAAACCAGATGGCTTCTTGCTAGTGTGTTCATCATCCCAGCCACGACTTCTTGGGTGCACAGGCTATATAGAAAAAGACAAGGAAAAAAAAACACATTTTGGAGAAGAATTACTTAAGATTGCTTCCCCTGGAAAGTACAAAACTGCAAAATTGTGTCAACTGTGGACTCTTACTCAAAATCTTTTACAGTCTTTCAATCATTATTTGCCACAGGACTCTGACTCAAAGAAAATCCAGGATGGAGGTCAAGACCTCTAAGTAGTTAAGTCAGTGACAGAGGTATTTCCTTTTCATATATACCTCATATTTCCCATGGGTAAGAGAAGAAAATGTTGACAGGCCTTGTCTCTATGGCACTATGTGCTGTTTCTACTGCTCTAGTTTCTTGTCTGAGTGTGGTACATGTACACAT